>NC_072401.2:16850000-17531250 GCF_028858775.2 Pan troglodytes
TTGTGCCGAACACTGGGTTAGTGCTTTTGTTGTCCAGATTATTTGAATTTGAAAATTCCTTCTTGATAAAAGTCAAGTTCAGAGGTTTATCTGAGTTTTCAGATGAGGAAGAAACACTGTTATGTTCTAAACTGATGAGCCATCTTAAGAACATTTGTAGTTGGTACATTTTCTGGTCTCCTATGATAGACATATTCTGGTATCCCTACTTCTCTGAGGCTCAGGATTCCTTCCTCCAGAGTTTTCCATGGCTGCTGTGGCATCTCTCCTTTCTACAAGATGGGCCATAACGTTTCCCAAGTTCTCAAGAGTTACTCCAGCAATGTATTAGAACAATCACGTGAGGTCCTTGCCAGATGTCAAACATTGTGTTATGGAGGAATGCCTCATGTTGAAAACATGGTCCAGCGTGCTCAGGATCCACCAATCTGAGTTCCTGACAATACATGTTAGCACATGGTCCTACAGCTCCTTTGGTAAATCATTCCTTTCTTTACTTAGCAGGATTGCCACTTATCTTGTCATTTCTGGCTGAGATTTGTCTCTACTTATGGGTCTGGTGGCCAGTAGGAAAGGAGGAAAGAGATTCTGATGAAGGCAACTATTACATTGTAAAGCACCTGCTTCATTTTATTTATTTATTTATTTATTTATTATACTTTAAGTTCTAGGGTACATGTGCACAACGTGCAGGTTTGTTACATATGTATACATGTGCCATGTTGGTGTGCTGCACCCGTTAACTCGTCATTTACATTAGGTATATCTCCTAAAGCTATCCCTCCCCCCTCCCCTCACCCCACAACAGGAGCCGGTGTGTGACGTTCCCCTCCCTGTGTCCAGGTGTTCTCATTATTCAATTCCCACCTATGAGTGAGAACATGCGCACCTGCTTCATTTTAGGTCTCTATATAGTTTTCAGGCAAGAGGTTCTCTACCTTCCAAAAAGAGAGTGGGACACTTCTGTAGGTTCAGAGGGTTCAAAGGAATCTGGATGTGACTCTTCAAATGTGTCTGCCTGGATATCCCTATCCCAAATCTTAGGGTTCTACACTGTATCAGGGCCCTGACTTTTTCACTGTATACATGCATAGGCTGATACTTCAAGATTCTCTAAAATTCCAGAATTCTTTAAAAATTCTACAATTCTTAAAATTAGGTCTGGTGCCTAATCTTAAGCAATGTCTGCCTGCTGGCTGTAGGAGATAAAAGTCTTTAAATGCTCCCAAGAATACCCTATGACTCTCTGCTTTAAGATGTTGAATAATAGATCCAAGCCTGTCATTTTTTTTTCTTTTTAGTAAGACAATGCTGCTTAGAAACAGCTACCAGTTGCAGTTCTTATCATTATTTATTCTACATCTCTCAAGTGTCAAAGATACTGCACCAGCTAGTACACCTCCTTCCAATTGTGTCTCATCTTAGTCCATCAAAAGTAGAAGTCTTAGCAATTACAATGCTTGAATATGCCAGGGACAATCTATAATCCAGCTAAGACTAGTAGTGGGATCCTTATTGCCATTCAGCCAGCAAGTGACACAACTTTAAAATCCCATCCTTAGAGCCTCCTAGGACTACTCCACTTTTGGTACCAGTTGTCTTAGGCCAGGGTCCCTAAAAACAAAGTACCCATCCAGAGGTGGGTATTGGTAATCAAATGGTTTATTGGGAAAATGCTTTTCAGAGCAGGTGAAGTGAGGAAAGCATGATAAAGCAGGAGAGGAGCTAAGCAGGGATGTAGCTTCAGAGGAAAACTAGTTTCAGTCTGTTCTCAAAGTGAGTTTTGGAAAACAATTTGTACTACAGAGTTAACCTGACCTCAAGACAGTGGGCTTGCTTTCGTTTGTCATTGGCTGTGGTCTGCCTCCTAAGAGAAGTGTAGTTAAGTTATTTTTATTTTTTAAGCTGAATTTAAAAGAAATAATGTTTGCTGTTGGGAATGACCTAGTAGAAAGACTACATTAAAGTTGAAAACTAAAACTAAGGGGAAAATAAAAATGAGAGACAGAGAGAATTGCTGCAGCTAAATGGGTAAGTGGATATTTAAACAATGTATGGGTTCACCTAAGATAGAAGCATGGAGTTTCATATGCAATAACAGCAGAGAAGGAGGAGCAAAGGCAGAGGCTACAGTGAAGTGTGCTCAGGTCCCAGGTAGGTGTCCCATGAGGTTACAAAGCAGAAATATCAACTATGAGCGGCGCTTGCCAGAATGGGAAGAAGTCTTCCTGACAGACATCAAATTGGATCTGCATCTTAAAGAAGAATAGGAAGCATTGTTTAGGTGGAAAAGGGGGAAGGGAAGAGTTTATACATTTGTGGTTTTTCCCTTCTGAGGAATTTATATTATTTTCCAAATTAAAGCAGCTTCTCTGAAAAATATTTCACAAATATATTTCTGAATTGAGGGAAACAGCATTTACTCAAGATCTGCTATATGCAGAATGTAGAGCTCATCCCTATTGGAAATAAAGACAAAAAAAAAAAAACCAGAAAAGCAAGAGATACAAGCTATCACCCTGCCTTTATGGCTTGAAAAGCCTTCATCAAGCTGCCTACTTGGGAACAAAATCCTCAGGATCCACTTCATGGCACTTCCTTACAATTTTACTAATTTAAATATCACAGTTCCTTCTTCTCAGCATACCCTCGCAAAGTACATTTGTCCTTGTAGACTTCATGTATTAATTGTGCATTTCTTCACTTTTGTTCAGATGACTGTATCTCCTTTACTCTGCCTTCTAGTGTCTGCCTGCCTTGGTGAGTGTGCGCCATATTGGTGATGAATACACTATCTGGGCCATGTTTTGTAGTCTTAGTCTTATGACACACCACCTAGCCACACATTACATGTACATAACCAAAGTAATTGGGATAAAATTGTTGTTGCTGTTGGTGATGATTGGTAATGATGATGCTTGAGGGAGTTATCATGTGAATTCTCAGCACCTGTAACAATGCTCTGCCGAGAATAGACTTTTAATTTGCTGATTGGATGGATGGATGAAGGGTGACTATATGAGTTAATGGGTAACATAAAACTAGATTCCTCAGCTACTCTTACCCTCACCTGGATATGCTCTTTTAAATATGAAAAAACTAAACATCTATTTTTCAGTTATGAAAGTTTCTTTGTCTTTCTTTACGGATCATTATGCTGCCAAGGCTGAGTTTACTGTTTGCTGTTACAAGAAGGATTGTGCTTCAGTGAAAAGAAGATGGATTTTGAATGTGAGGACTGGTGTTAAAATATAATTCAGTTACCGCCTAGCTGTGTTATCTTGGGCCAGTCACTTAACCTCTGTCAGTCTTTCTCCATATCTACAAAAGAATAATAATAGCACACTCCATTGTACAAGATTTTGTAAAGATCACATGAGATAATACATTAGAAAGTGGCTTGTGTGCCAAGAGCAGCACAGAAATGCGAGTTGCTATTCTTTTCTTTGATGCAGGCAATCCTAGCCATCCTTTCTTTTGAATTCACAGGAGCTTAGCTTTTCAGATATGCTATTTTTTTTTTATTTCTGCCTAGAAAACATAAAGATAATGTGAATGCTGCTAATCCACAGGAAAATAGTAGAATAATGACAGCCTTTCACCTCTGTAGAACTCAACAGCATACACAGTGTGTTCCCACACACTCTCTCATTCGGTCCTTACACAGGCTCAGGCAGTGAATGTTGAAGTGTTTTTATTACTGCAGTAGGGCTGTGTTCCTGACAGCATTCCCCTCTGGAAGGAAGGCCGCCAACGGAGCAGAGTAGACCCTACAGCTGAGCTGCCTGTGCAAAACGTAGAAAAGTAGATGGGCTCCCAGTTGCCAGGGGTGGAGGCAAAGAGGGTGGAGGTCTGCTGTCTGGATTATTGTTGACTCCAACTATGATGTCTAATTTATGCTTCAACTTGACTGGGTCATGGAGTGCCCAGACATTCAGTCTGACATTATTTCTGGGTATGTCCATGAGGGTGTTTCTGGTGTATTAGTAAACTTTATTTTGTAGAAGAGGATACAGAATTTTACTAATAAACTTTATTGTTTAGAACAGTTTAAAATTTACAGAAAAATTGCAGAGACAGCACAGAGAGTTCCCATTTATGTCACACTTGGTTTTCCCTATTATTAACATTTTACATTAGTATAGCATATTTGTTACGATTGAAATGTTACAGCCAGTATTGATATACTATTATTAACTAAAGAATATAATTTATTCATCATTCATTAATTTTTGCCTAATCTCCTTCTTATGTTCCAGAATTCCTTTCAGGATCCCACATTCCACTTGGATGTTATGTTTTCTGAGGTTCTCTTGGCTATCATAATTTCTCAGACTTTCCTTATTTTTGTTGACTTTGATGCTTTTGAGAATTGCCAGTCAGGTGTTTTGTAGAATGTTCCTTAATTAGCATTTGTCTGTTGTTTTTCTCATGCTTAGATTGGGGTCAGGGCTTTTGGAAGAAAGACCACAAAGATAAAGTCGTACATTGGTATCAAGGGTAAACACTATTAACATGACTTATCACTGCTCATATTGACTTCATTACTTGGTGGGGGTAGTGTTTGTCACGTTTCTTCACTAAAGTTACTCCTTTCTTCTGTACCGTATTTTTTGGAAGGAAGTCACTTTGTGTAGCTCACATTTAAGAAATAAGGAGTTATGTTTTGCCTCTTTGAAGGCAGAGTATCTTCATAGACAATTTAGAATTTTCTTTTTTTTAAATTTACATAGATTTTTTTGGGAAAGGGTGGTATTTGGTTACATGAGTAAGTTCTTTGAGGTGATTTGTGAGACTTTGGTGCTCCCATCACCTGAGCAGTATACACTGAACCCAAGTTGTAGGCTTTTATCCCTCACTCCCTTCCCACATTTTCTCCATGAGTCCCCAAAGTCCATTGTATTCTTCTTATGCCTTTGCATCCTCATAGCTTAGCTCCCACTTATGAGTGAGAACGTACAATGTTTGGTTTTCCATTCCTGAGTTACTTCATTTAGAATAATATTCTCCAATCCCATCCAAGTTGCTGTGAATGTCATTAATTCATTCCTTTTTATGGCTGAGTAGTATTTCATCATATATATATATATATATATATATATATCTCACAGTTTCTTTATCCAGTCATTGGATTGAGTATTTGGGCAGGCTCCACATTTTTGTGGGCAAAATGGGCATTTGGGCATTGGGCAAGTAGGCATTTGGGCTGGTTCCACATTTTTGCAATTGCAAATTGTGCTGCTGTAAACATGTATGTGCAAGTATCTTTTTCATATAATGATTTCTTTTTCTCTGAGTAGATACTCAGTAGTGGAATTCCTGGATCAAATGGTAGTTTTACTTTTAGTTTTTAAAGGAATCTCCACACTGGTTTTCATAGTGGTTGTACTAGTTTGCATTCCTACCAGCAGTGTAGAAGTGTTTGCTTTTCACCACATCCACCCCAACGTCTATTATGTTTTGGTTTTTTGCTTATGACCATTCTTGCAGGAGTAAGGCGGTACCACATTGTGATTTTTCTTTACATTTCCCTGATCATTAGTATCTTTTAAAAATTATTTATTTATTTATTGTGTGTGTGTGTGTGTGTGTGTGTGTGTGTTTTATTATTATACTTTAAGATCTAGGGTACATGTGCACAACGTGCAGGTTTGGTACATAGGTATACATGTGCCATGTTGGTTTGCTGCACCCATCAACTCGTCATTTACATTAGGTATTTCTACTAATGCTATACCTTCCCCAGCCCCCACCCCATGACAGGCCCCAGTGTGTGATGTTTCCCACCCTGAGTCCAAGTGATCTCATTGTTCAGCTCCCACCTGTGAGTGAGAACATCTGGTGTTTGGTTTTCTGTCCTTGTGATAGTTTGCTGAGAATGATGGTTTCTAGCTTCATCCATGTCCCTGCAAAGGACATGAACTCATCCTTTTTTATGGCTGCATAGTATTCCATGGTGTATATGTGCCACATTTTCTTACTCTAGTCTATCATTGATGGACATTTGGGTTAGTTCCAAGTCTTTGCTATTGTGAATAGTGCCACAATAAACATACGTATGCCTGCGTCTCTATAGTAGCATGATTTATAATCCCTTGGGTATATACCCAGTAATGGTATGGCTGGGTCAAATGGTATTTCTAGTTCTAGATCCTTGAGGGATTTCCACACTGTCTTCCACAATGGTTGAACTAACTTACACTTCCACCAACAGTGTAAAAGTGTTCCTATTTCTCCACATCCTGTCCAGCATCTGTTGTTTCCTGACTTTTTAATGATTGCCATTCTAACTGGAGTGAGATGGTATCTCACTGTGGTTTTGATTTGCATTTCTCTGATGACCAGTGATGATGAGCATTTTTTCATGTGTCTGTTGGCTGCATAGATGTCTTCTTTTGAGAAATGTCTGTTCATATCCTTTGCCCACTTTTTGATGGGGTTGTTTTTCTCTTGTAAATTTGTTTGAGATCTTTGTAGATTCTGGATATTAGCCCTTTGTCAGATGGGTAGATTGCGAAAATTTTCTCCCATTCTGTAGGTTGCCTGTTCACCCTGAGGGTAGTTTCTTTTGCCATGCAGAAGTTCTTTAGTTTAATTAGATCCCATTTGCCAAGTTTGGCTTTTGTTGCCATTGCTTTTGGTGTTTTAGTTATGAAGTCCTTGCCCACGCCTATGTCCTGAATGGTATTCCCTAGGTTTTCTTCTAGGGTTTTTATGGTTTTAGGTCTAACATTTAAGTCTTTAGTCCATCTTGAATTAATTTTTGTATAAGGTGTAAGGAAGGGATCCAGTTTCAGCTTTTTACATATGGCCAGCCAGTTTTCCCAGCACCATTTATTAAATAGGGAATCCTTTCCCCATTGCTTGTTTTTGTTAGTTTTGTCAAAGGTCAGATGGTTGTAGATGTGTGGTGTTACTTCGAGGCCTCTGTTCTGTTCCATTGGTCTATATATCTGTTTTGGTATCAGTACCATGCAGTTTTGGTTACTGTAGCATTGTAGTATAGTTTGAAGTCAGATAGCGTGATGCCTCCAGCTTTGTTCCATTTGCTTAGGATTGTCTTGGCAATGCAGCCTCTTTTTTGGTTCCATAAGAACTTTAAAGTAGTTTTTTCCAATTCTGTGAAGAAAGTCATTGGTAGCTTGATGGGGATGGCATTGAATCTATAAATTACCTTGGGCAGTCTGGCCATTTTCACAATATTGATTCTTCCTATCCATGAGCATGGAATGTTCTTCCATTTGTTTGTGTCCTCTTTTATTTCATTGAGCAGTGGTTTGTGGTTCTCCTTGAAGAGGTCCTTCACATCCCTTGTAAGTTGGATTCCTAGATATTTTATTCTCTTTGTAGCAATTGTGAATGGGAGTTCACTCATGATTTGGCTCTCTGTTTGTCTGTTATTGGTGTATAGAAATGCTTGTGATTTTGTGTATCCTGAGACTTTGCTGAAATTGCTTATCAACTTAGGGAGATTTTGGGCTGAGATGATAGGGTTTTCTAAATATATAATCATGTCATCTACAAACAGGGACAACTTGACTTCTTCTTTTCCTAATTGAATACCCTTTATTTCTTTCTCTTGCCTGATTGCCCTGGCCAGAACTTCCAACACTATGTTGAATAGGAGTGGTGAGAGAGGGCATCCCTGTCTTGTGCCATTTTTCAAAGGGAATGCTTCCAGTTTTTGCCCATTCAGTATGATATTGGCTGTGGGTTTGTCATAAATAGCTCTTATTATTTTGAGATACATTCCATCAATACGTAGTTTGTTGAGAGTTTTTAGGATGAAGCCCTGTTGAATTTTGTCGAAGGCCTTTTCTACATCTATTGAGATAATCATGTGGTGTTTGTCTTTGGTTCTGTTTATGTGATAGATTATGTTTATTGATTTGCGTATGTTGAACCAGGTTTGCATCCCAGGGATGAAGCTGACCTGCTTGTGGTGGATAAGCTTTTTGATGTGCTGCTGGATTCTGTTTGCCAGTATTTTATTGGGGATTTTTGCATCGATGTTCATCAGGGATATTGGTCTAAAATTCTCTTTTTTTGTTGTGTCTCTGCCAGGCTTTGGAATCAGGATGAAGTTGGCTTCATAAAATGAGTTAGGGAGGATTCCCTCTTTTTCTGTTGATTGGAGTAGTTTCAGTAGGAATGGGACCAGCTCCTTTTTGTACCTCTGGTAGAATTTGGCTGTGAATCAGTCTGGTCCTGGACTCTTTTTGGTTGGTAGGCTACTAATTATTGCCTCAATTTCCGAGCCTGTTATTGGTCTATTCAGAGATTCAACTTCTTCCTGGTTTAGTCTTGGGAGGGTGTATGTGTCGAGGAATTTATCCATTTCTTCTAGATTTTCTAGTCTATTTGCGTAGAGGTGTTTATAGTATTCTCTGATGGTAGTTTGTATTTCTGTGGGATCGGTGGTGGTATCCCCTTTATCATTTTTTATTGTGTCTATTTGATTCTTCTCTCTTCTTTATTAGTCTTGCTAGCAGTCTATCAATTTTATCTTTTCGAAAAACCAGCTCCTGGATTTATTGATTTTTTTGAGGTGTTTTTTGTATGTTTATCTCCTACAGTTCTGCTCTGATCTTAGTTGTTTCTTGCCTTCTGCTAGCTTTTGAATTTGTTTGCTCTTGCTTCTCTAGTTCTTTTAATTGTGATGTTAAGGTGTTGATTTTAGATTTTTCCTGCTTTCTCTTGTGGGTATTTAGTGCTATAAATTTCCCTCTACACACTACTTTAAATGTGTCCCAGAGATTCTGGTGTGTTATGTCTTTTTTCTCATTGGTTTCAAAGAACGTCTTTATTTGTGCCTTCATTTCATTATGTACCCAGTAGTCATTCAGGAGAGGGCTGTTCAGTTTCCCTGTAGTTGTGCAGTTTTGAGTGAGTTTCTTAATCCTGAGTTCTAATTTGATTGCACTATGATCTGAAAGACAGTCTGTTGTGATTTCTGTTCTTTTTCATTTGCTGAGGAGTGCTTACTTCCAATTATGTGTCAATTTTAGAATAAGTGTGATATGGTGCTGAGAAGAATGTATATTCTGTTGATTTGGGGTGGAGAGTACTATAGATGTCTATTAGGTCTGCTTGGTGTAGAGCTGAGTTCAAGTCCTGGATATCCTTGTTAACCTTCTGTCTTCTTGATCTGTCTAATATTGACAGTGGGGTGTTAAAACCTCACATTATTATTGTGTGGGAGTCTAAGTCTCTTTGTAGTTCTCTAAGAACTTGCTTTATGAATCTGGGTGCTCCTGTGTTGGGTGCATATATATTTAGGATAGTTAGCTCTTCTTGTTGAATTGATCCCTTTACCATTATGTAATGGCCTTCTTTGTCTCTTTTGATCTTTGTTGGTTTAACATCCGTTTTATCAGAGACTAGGATTGCAAACCCTGCTTTTTTTTTCTTTCCATTTGCTTGGTAGATCTTCCTCCATCCCTTTAATTTGAGCCTATGTGTGTCTTTGCACGTGAGATGTGTCACCTGAATAAAGCACACTGATGGGTCTTGAATCTTTATTCAATTTGCCAGTCTGTATCTTTTAATTGGGGCATTTAGCCCATTTACATTTAAGGTTAATATTGTTACGTGTGAATTTGTTCCTGACATTATGATGTTAGCTGGTTATTTTGCCCGTTAATTGATGCAGTTTCTTCATAGCATTGATGGTCTTTACAATTTGGCATGTTTTTGAAGTACCTGGTACCGGTTGTTTCTTTCCATGTTTAGGGCTTCCTTCAGGAACTCTTGTAAGGCAGGCCTGGTGGTGACAAAATCTCTCAGCATTTGCTTATCTGTAAAGGATTTTATTTCTCCTTCACTTATGAAGCTTAGTTTGGCTGGATATGAAATTCTGGGTTGAAAATTCTTTTCTTTAAGAATGTTGAATATTGGCCCCAACTCTCTTCTGGCTTGCATGGTTTCTGCTGAAAGATCCACTGTAGTCTGATGGGCTTCCCTTTGTGGGTAACTCGACCTTTCTCTCTGGCTGCCCTTAACATTTTTTCCTTCATTTCAACCTTGGTGAATCTGACAATTATGTGTCTTGGGGTCGCTCTTCTCGAGGAGTATCTTTGTGGTGGTCTCCGTATTTCCTGAATTTGAATGTTGGCCTGCCTTGCTAGGTTGGGGAATTTCTCCTGGATAATATCCTGCAGAGTGTTTTCCAACTTGGTTCCATTCTCCCCATCACTTTCATGTGCACCAATCAAACGTAGATTTGGTCTTATCACATAGTCTCTTATTTCTTGAAGACTTTGTTCATTTCTTTTTACTCTTTTTTCTCTAACCTTGTCTTCTCACTTTATTTCACTAATTTGATCTTCAGTCACTGATAACCTTTCTTCCACTTGATCAAATCGGCTATTGAAACTTGTGCATGTGTCATGAAGTTCTCGTGCCATGGTTTTCAGCTCCATCAGGTCATTTATGGTTTTCCCTACACTGTTTATTCTAGTTAGCCTTTCGTCTAATCTTTTTTCAAAGTTTTTAGCTTCCTTGCGATGGGTTCGAACATGCTCCTTTAGCTTGGAGAAGTTTGTTTTTACCGACCTTCTGAAGCCTACTTCTGTCAACTCATCAAAGTCTTTCTGCATCCAGCTTTGTTCCGTTGCTGTCGAGAAGCTACGATCCTTTGAAGGAGAAGAGGCACTATGATTTTTAGAATTTTCAGCTTTTCTGCTCTGGTTTCTCCCCATCTTTGTGGTTTTATCTACCTTTGGTCTTTGACGTTGGTGACCTACAGATGGGGTTTTGGTGTAGATGTCCTTTTTGTTGATGTTGATGCTATTCCTTTCTCTTTGTTAGTTTTCCTTCTAACAGTCAGGTCTCTCAGCTGCAGGTCTGTTGGAGTTTGCTGGAGGTCCACTCCAGACCCTGTTTGCCTGGGTATCACCAGCAGAGGCTGCAGAACAGCAAATATTGCTTCCTGATCCTTCCTCCGGAAGCTTCGTCCCAGAGGGGCACCTGCCTATATGAGGTGTCTGTCGGCCCCTACTGGGAGATGTCTCCCTGTTAGGCTACACGGGTGTCATGGACCCACTTGAGGAGGCAGTCTGTCCTTTCTCAGAGCTCGAATGCTGTGTTGGGAGAACCACTGCTCTTTTCAGAGATGTCAGACAGGGACGTTTAAGTCTGCAGAATAGCAGCAGCATACATGATTTCCAAGCTAATAAAGAAGGAAGAATGGAAAGCATATGAGTAGGAGTGACAAGGGAGGAGGGTGTAGAGAGAGAGAAATTGAATCAATTCAGTAAGTGGGTAGGCAATAAAAAACAGAAAAAGACGATAAATAGTATGTATAAAACATAATAGCAGAAGGAATTTTAAAATCTTGGTAATCGAACACCACCGTGCAACTAATGCAAGTGTTGCCTAGTTATACTGCACAAGCTGGTTTCTGCAGCAATGTCTGGAGTAAAAGATAGAATTGAATAATAGGAGTCAGGGTACAATGGAGTCTAATATATCATTCACTATTTAAAAAAACCCTCAAAAACTAGCAATAGATTGGAACATTCCTAAACTAATAAAATAATCTATAAAAACCCTACAGAAAACAGTGTACTCAAAGGAAAAAAAATGTAAGGAATTTTCTTAAGTTCAAGAACAAGACCAGGATGTCCCTTTTCCACTCCCCTAGTTGCAACTTCTATGTAACCTTCTATTGGAAGTCATAGCACATGTAATTAGATGAGAATTATAAGTTAGTTTCAAGGATTGGAAAGTAGGAAGGAAAGTTGCCGTAATTCACAGATAATTCTGTTTACAAAGGATACCTAAGTGAAGGTAAAAGCAAAGCAAAAGCCTTAATAAAACTGTTTAGTAAGGCTCATGCATCTAGGATACAAAAGTTAAAGTATTTCTTTACATCAGCAACACAACACAACATAAGACAAACAAAAATCAAACAAAAAAATCAGCTTAAAAGCCAGAAAATAAAAATTTAATTATGCAGTTATAATCTTAACCAAAACCAAAGTACAAAGGAATACATTTTTTGATAATGACATTACATTTTTTTTGTAATAAAAACTTTGTTGAAAGATGTCAAGAAGACTTAATACATAGACATAGCAGGTATCTGTACAGAAATAATTAATATTGTAAAGAGGTTAATTCTCTCAAAATTGAACAATAGATTCAATGCTTTTTCAACCTATATCTCAACATATTTTCTTGTGGAACATGATTGAGAAGTTCAAAAGTTGTCCTGGGATTGTGCATTGGTTGTGTTCTGTAGAAACCAGATGCCATGATGGAGTTAGAGGTACTAGTGGTTTATTGGGTGAAATGCCTCAGAAAGAAAAAAGGAAGAGGGAGTAGAAGTAGACAGGGAAGGCCTTTAGACTGCCATGTTGATCTGATCCCTGTAAAAGGAAAGAGGGAGGACAGGAGGCGCGAAGAGCCTCAGTCTGCAATGCAAATGTGAGAAATTTCCGGTCGTCCACACTGGTAAGTGTTGTTAAAATAATCGCCTATATAGGAGTCTCAATCTGGCCCAACACAGCAAGCCCATCCTCAGCCGCCATTGTGCTCAGTGCTGGGACTTGTCTGTGAGTGCACAGCCTCAGGTTTAAAGCTGAGGCCAATTCTGAAGACATCTCCAGCTTACTGCACTCCCCATTGGACGGTTCTCACTTTGAGGGAAGACCTAAGTAGTATACTTTATGGCTGCTACAAAGGACAAAGTGCCAAAATCAGCCAAGACACTTTTGATGATGAAGTCCCTACCCAGGTGCAGTGGAGACTTGCCCTTCTGAATATCAAGGCTTATTATAATGAAGCTAAAGTAATCAAGATATTGTAATTTTGATACATACATAGATAGGCAGGGCAATGGGACAAAACACGGAGCCAGCATCAGATCTACACATATATGGAAACTTGCTACATAATTGAGCTGGGCCTGAAAATCAATGAAAAAGGATGGGAAATTCTATAAGTGATACTTGGACCATTATCAATCCAGATGGTAAGAAATGAAAATGAATCCTCTATCTCAGGCATAAAAATCAATTCCAGATGGATTAAGTAGCTATTGTGAATGATACAACTTTCAAACTTTTAGTAGAGAATATAAGAGATGGCTTTATGATTTTGAGATAGAATTTCTTAAAATATAAAAAGCACAAATCATAAAGAAAAATATTGACAAATTCGACTACATTAAAATTGACAACTTTTGATTATCAAGACCCATTATAAACATGGTGAAAAGGTAATCCACAAACCATGAAAAGTTGTTTTTATTTTATTTAAAAGAAGATATTTTTAATACATATAATTGACAAAATACTATTATGTATATCTTTTTTTAACTCTTGATAATCAGCAAGAAAAAAGCCAAATGATTCCCAATGGATAAATGGACTAAAGACACGAATAGGTATTTAGATTAACTTCCTTCTTTTATCTCTCCTGCGTGAAAGTCTTCATGATTATCACATTGTCTAGGATGGAATATTAAATACACTCTTTTAAAGTGTAAAGGAAAAGAAAACAAGCTACACAAAAAAGAAAACAAACTTAACCAATTAAATTGTTGTAACTCACAAATCACCCTTGTATAGAAAATGTTATAATCCTACTAATTTTTATTTTTGCTTTCTGCCTATAAAAACAAGACCTTAACATTTACTTTTGAAGTACTGACCCCAGTTCTCTGGAATCCAGCTTCCCAGGATGGCCATTCCCAGCTTTTAGCCTTAATAAACTATTTAAAACTGGATTTCTGATTGAACTCAGGAGGTGCAAGTTGCAGCGAGCCAAGATTATGTCACTGCGCTCCAGCCTGGGCGACAGAAATAGACTCAGTCTCAAAAAAACAGAAAAACAAACAAACAAAACAACAAAAAACCAAGTGGATTCCAATTCTTTTGATTATTTCAGGTTGGCAGATACTATACACAGATTGAATTAGCATTATCTTTATTTCTTAGGTTTGGGTGAAAATATTTTAATGATAAATACATGATATGATAAAAGCACTTTATCAAAAAATATATCAGCAAAATTTGATGAAAATAAATAATATTTTCTTGTCACAACTCTTTCCAAGTGCATCAGGTTAAGCAAGATGCCTCTAAGGAAAAAGTTATAGGTACAATGAATAGTTATTTGTTAAATCTTCCTGAAATTTATATATAATAAAGTGTCTTTGCTATCTTTCCCATAAACTGAAAAAAATGAATAATTCAAATGACTGAAAAAGTTATTGCAAGTCACATAGTTTCCAATTCTTTACTTTCAAACAAATTGACAAAAGACCTTATTAAATGGTTAGTTGATGGGCCCTTGAAAGTAATTTTTCAGATGCTAGATTACTAAGTAAATTTTTGCATAAAACAGAGAATTCAAAGAATTGAGCAATTTTTATTTTTCAAAAAAATTTTTTTCATTTCCAGGTTTAATAGCAAAGGAAATGTTTCTGAGTCCTGCGACTTTCTGGAATGCCCAGAACAATGGTAGCATTGTTCCAGGCATCTCTGTTAGGTGAGGTCCATCTTCTCAGCCTGATCTAGGGAGCCTGGGCTCTGTTGGCCAAAAAAGCCAAACTCTGTAAAATATTGGAAGAGATGTATTCTGAGCCAAATGTGAGGACTGTAACCTGTGACACAGCCTCAAGGGGTCCTGAGAACGTGTGCCCAACGTGATTGGGTTGAAGTTTGGTTTTATATGTTTTAGGGCACATAAGATATTAATCAATACATGTGAAATATACATCGGTTTGGTCCAGAAAGGCAGAACAAACTCAAAGTGGGGGCTTACAAGTCTTAGGTGTCTTCAAAGATTTTCTGATAGGCAATTGGTTGAAAGAGTTACATTATTATCAAAAGACCTGGAATTAATATTCAGGAATGTCTAGATTAAGATAAGGGATTATGGAGACCAAGGTTGTTGTTATGTAGATGAAGTCTCATAGGTAGCTTCCCTTAGAGGCAATAGATGGCAGATGTTTCCTACTCAGACCATTAAAAGGTGCTACACTCTTAGCTAGTCTCTTTCAGGATCAGAAAAGGACCCGGAAAGAGAAGAAAATTATCTACAGAATGTAAATTTCCCTCACAATAGACAGCTTTGCAGCACCATTTCAGAATATGACAAAGAAATATATTTTTGGGTAAAATACTTTCAAGGCCTGCTATCTGTCATGTGATACTATATTAGAGTCAGATTGGAATTTGGCATCTTATTGCTGCAAAGAGTCTGTTTTGTCAGTCTTAAGATCTCTGTTTTAACGTTAATGCTGGTCAGTTTTGCCTGAGTTCCAAAGGGAGAAAGATACAATGAGTTCCAAAGGGAGAAAGGTACAATGAGTCATGTCTGACCCTCCTTTCCATAATGGCCTGAATTAATTTTTCAGGTTTCTTTGGAATCTTCTTGACTGAGAGGAGGGATCTTTTTAGTGGGTTGAGGGATTTAGAATTATATTTTTGGTTTACAGCCCAATGATTTCTGAAGATACAGGAACCCACTTTCCACCTTCTGTGTTGCCTGCTGTTTTCTCACCCAGCTCTATCCTCTCCTTTACCTCCACTCTCAGCCCCTGGTCCCATAGATTAAAGCTCATTTGAGAACAGAAACTGGTCGAAGAAATTTGACAATTACTAAAGGTTTTATGTTGGAATTTGCCTTATCACCAAGTTTTACCATATTTACGGCATGACAAATATTATGGTCTTTGCAACAATGTAAACTTCTGTTGATTAATTTTAGATGTCCACTTAGAAATAATTAAAAATATTTGAGGGAATTTTCAAAAAGTTTGTAGCAGATACTCAGGCAAAACAAAACAAAAAAAATTGAGAAGCTTCACCCTAGAAGTTTTTGTGCATATGCAATAGGGCCCATATACAAGAATAAAAATGCTGAAAACATTCGAATGTCACTTTACATTAGAGTTGAGAAAAAAGTTTGCTGCATTCAAACAATGAAATACTGTACAGCAATGGAATTCAAGAGATTAGGGTTATATTTATCCTTATGGTTCTCAAAGTTGAGTTTGAAGAGCAAGTTATAAAAGAATATATTCAATATGATTTATTTTATCCAAAGTTCAAAAACTGGCAAAACTAAACATTATATTGTTTGGGAATAACCGTGGCAAAATCCTCAGGACAGATAGAGAATGATTAACATAAAATTTATGATAGTAGTTTTTTTTTTCAATGAGAGAGGTTAAGACGGTGATGTAATCCATTAGACATACACAGAGGGCTTCACCTGTGCTGACAATGTTCTATTTGTTAAACTGCACGGTGAATACTGGGCTTTTTATATTGTTTTTATTTTTAAATTATAAGTATGCATTCTATTGTTACAGTAGGTAGCTAGTCAGACGTGAGCAGGGCAGGAGAGGGCTCCCCACCACCAGGAATGTCAGGCGGAGTGTGAATCTTTTGTTTTGGAGAGAGGGGATGCCATTTGCCCTGATCACTTAACGGGCTTAGCTCCTGTCCTCCTTATTCCGCTCTCAGTTACAAAAGACTGAAGAGGCTAACCTGAGGACCTCCTTCACAGGGGCACTGGGTTCCAAGGCTGATTTTTGTAATTTCCTCCCAGTTCATTTTAAAGCCAAACAGTATTACAAAGGAAAACTAGTTTTTTGTTTTAAGGTTTCGGGGAATCAAACTTTTCTCAATTTTGGGGGATGCATCCATGGGGCATGTCCTGTGGTATGGAGACGTGATTACCCATCTGTGAAGAAAGAATAAAGGAGAAAAAAAGAAAAAAGAAGGTGTTCCCTCTACTTTCCTGTTGTCCTGAATGAGGCGTCCCCCATCGTCCTCTGGGTCCTGGAATGAACCAGTCTTATGGTGTACCCTTGGTCCCATCTTGTCACGATTGCCCACTTGAAAGTAGAGGAGATATGCAGTGAACAGTGGGCCCCCTCTTCATCCTTGGGGTTCTGAAATAACCAGTCGTGTCATGTGCCCCCTAACCTTTCATCTCTGTTCTAATGGTAATCTGTTAGCCTGGGACCACCCCTCAATTCTGTCCTATGGATTCCTTGCACCCAAGGCCTTGGGCCAGCCTATATCCTTGTCTCCGTGACCTAATAGTGTCGTTCAGAGCATTCCAGCAAAAAAAAAAAAAAAAAAAAAAAAAAAGATTATCTCTTTTTACAGATTCCTATTTCCCATGGTCTTTTAAATGACAAGAAGCCTGTTTTTTAGATAACTGGCACATGGGGCTGAACTTCCCTCTCCACTACCTTCAAATATAACCTTGAAGGTCTTGATGCATATTGAGAATGGTGTGGAAGTAATTGGAGAAGTGGAGGCTGTAGGAGGAAGTGGAAGGAAGTGAGAGGACTACTCATGCTCACAAAAATAGCAGCCCTTGGATTCAAGAGGGCTTTATGTGCCCTCTCGACATAAAGGAGGAACCTCTGGAGGACTTGGGACTTGGGGTGAGAACTCACAAATGGCAAATGAAGAATTTCTTTCCGCCCAAAGGGGTGCTAACTCAAAAAAAGCAAGTAGGTGGAATCCTTAAAGGGCCAGAGTGAGACCCTATGCAGGCGAACAAACTGCTTCAAATGCCACTGGAAAACTCGGCCCTGCGGCATAACAGGAATGAAAAACATATGGTAAGTCATAAAGATCTGGCAGAGCTGGAATTCCAATTAGTGTCTGTCCCGGCAATGTGCCAGCAGACAGGGGAAGGGTTGAAGGTCATCTGAGACTTAGGGTAAAAAGAAGTACAAATCTCCCCAGAGATTTATACTTGTTACAAGGGAGCCTGTGTCTTTGCTCCCACACAAATGCAGCAAAAGCCGCAGGTGCACGAATAACAGGGAGTGTGTGTTTAAGAAGTTATGTGGCATGCTAAGTGAAAATAATGAAGAGGCAGGATGCTTAAGGCCATTTCAGAACACACACAGAGAAAACAGGAGAATGGGCAGTGCAGGTTTTTGTGAAAGAGTCAACTGTAGTTGAAAAAGCAGAGGAAACCCCAGACATTGCATGGTTTTAGGCTTTAGCCCTACTGCTCTTGCAAGCCTCCTGTCCAGGAGGGCCATTAGTGCCTCAGTTATACTCAATGCAGACCCTAAGGTCCTTCCTGCCCCAATGAGCCACCCATCAGGGTGAGCTGAGAAATCAACTGAGGGGCGCAGAGTCACTTATGGCCAAGAGAAATTGCTCTGGCGGTTGGTTAGTAAGCAGGAGAGAGAAAGGGGAGAAGAAAACTGCATACAGGGATTGAATGCCTCCAGCCAAAGAAGGCGAGGCATAGAGGTGTCTTAACACTAGGGGATGTATCAGAGTCACATAGCACCAAAGTATGTTATTGGTGGTGGATCCATATGGATCTGTGGCAACCTCAATTCTTGCCTCCTCAGAAGAAAGAATTAGACTGAGGGGCATAAGGCAGAAGGAGACATTGAGACAAGTTTTAAGAGAAGTGAAAGCTTATTAAAAAGCTTTAGAGCACTTTATGCATGGTTACCTGCTAGTACTTGGGAGGGGAGCATGCACAGTGTGTTTACTGTAGTTGTACGCATGCTCACTTGAGGTGTTCTTCCCTTACTGGTGGAATGTTCCTGGAATGTCATATATCAGTTAAACTCCACCATTTTGCCTCTTAGTTTGCATGCTCGAGCCCACTCACTCAACTCCTGAGATTGTATTGGGAAGCTGCTGATCACCAGTTTTAGGTTTTTTCTGTCTATAGAGAGGTTGCCTTTCCGTGGTGCTGGCTGTGACCAATTATTATTTTAGAGAGACAGTTGACAGCTGCCTGACCATCTTCTAATGGTTGCCTGACATTCCTGGTAGTGGGGAGCCCTCGCCTGCCTTGCTCATGTCTGACTAGTTACCTACTGTAACAATATCAATACATGTATCTATATAGATATATGCTATTCTTTAATATGACTATTTTATGACTGTTTTCAGAAGAAAAGGGGATGGAAACCCAGAGTGTCTCAATGCAGGATGAAATCCAGAGTGTCTCAATGCAGGATGAAATACTAGTGCTAAGGGATAAAATAAAAAGTGAGATAAGTGAAAGGCAGCTGAAAGCTCAACACAAGGACCCTGCCCATTGTGGTTCTGTGCTTTCTTGATGGGTGTTCTCTTCCTCTCCTCAAGAGTCCCCAAATCGTATGGAAGCAGAAGCCATGAAGCTAGCAATATTCTTGCTCTGCATGGTCTTTCTGTTTTGATACCAGATTCTTTATGGCAGCTGGGGCTCAGAAGCAAATCATGGTTAGGGAAACAGTCTGGCAGGGAGAAGGCAGGTTGTCAGCCTACAATCTCAGTGAAAACTAATGTGCTTATCAGGAGCCAAACTGGAAATGGAGGCAGATGCAATGGTGATTAGGTGTCTAGAGGTCTTGTAGGGACAAAAGGCTCACCCCAGACTTGTTGAATTGCATGACTATGATAGTGTTGAAGAAAAAGTGAGTCAGTGATTCTTGTTAAAGCGTGGTGTTAAGAGTTTACTCAAGACCATCACGAGAGGTATAGAGACTGCGGTAATGGGATTTTTGCATTAAAGGAGAGAGATTGGGCTCAATGCTGAATATAGACAGCATGGGTAGATGGGAACGTATAGCCAGGGAGTAGTGTGGGGGTCAGTGGATGGAAAATGTCTAAAAGGAAACAGCAGGAGCAAGTGGGATTCTGTCTAAACTGACCTAATAGGATTCTCGCTGAAGACAGGCCAGGGTGATCAGATATCACCTGGGGATGGTGGAGGATGAAGAGCCTAACCAGCTATCGATCAGTCATTGATGTCAGGAACTTCCTGACAGATTGACTCAGGAAAGTTACTTGTCAAAATTGG
This sequence comes from Pan troglodytes, assembly GCF_028858775.2. Taxonomy (NCBI): domain Eukaryota; kingdom Metazoa; phylum Chordata; class Mammalia; order Primates; family Hominidae; genus Pan; species Pan troglodytes. The sequence continues at coordinate 16,869,798 of NC_072401.2, forward strand.
ATTTTACAGGGATGTACACAGATGGGCCTAGGAAGTTTTCAGGAGCATAACTAAAGTTTAGGCAAGCAAAAAATCTTTGTCAATAATAAAAGCAATTCCAGATGCCCACCAGCTTGTGAGCCTGGGCGTCCCAACAGACAGTCTGTCTTGTTTAGAACTTGTTTAGGACCTTGTCTGTCAGCATGCACCCTGGGCTTTTGAATCAGACCGACCCCCTCAGTCACTGCATCTCCCCAGTTTTATCCATGCCATGAACCCATCTTTTTTTTTGTTTCCAGAATTTCTTTTGTTCTTGTCCCTTGCTCATCTTTAATGGATATGTGGGCTTAGAACCTTTGCATTTTCTACTGTTTCTGCTCCTTGAACTCCATATCTGATGTCTGAGTAAGACACCCTAGTTTAAGCTTGGCCCTGCCTAAAGATGAGATTTAGGTAATGTCTCACTCCAGTTCTTCTTCCGCCTGGGAGCTCCACCTGGGAAAGGCTGGCATCAACCTACTGCAGTGCCTAAAGGGTCACTTCATGCTGGCTTTGAAGGTCACTGAGAAAGTCAAAGATTGGCGACACACCCACACAGTGTAACGTTCTTCTTACAATGCCTGAAGTAACTGCTGTGAGCATAGTTGCTATGGACTGAATGTTTGTGTCCACCTAAAGTTTATGTGTTGAAACCTAATCCCCAACGTGATGGCATTTGGAGATGAGGCCTTTGGAAGGTGATTAGGCCACAAGTGCAGAGCATCCTTATAACAGAGGCCCCAGAGAGCTGCCTTGCCCCATTTGCCATGTGAAGACACAGTGAAGAGATGACATCTAAGAACAAGGAAACGGGCACTCACGAGACACTGAATCTGCTGGTACCTTGATCTTAGACTTACCGGTCTCTAGAAGTGACAGAAATAAATTTATGTTGTTTATAAGCCATTCAGTTTATGGGACTTTTTTATAGCAGCCCAAACAGACTAAGACAACAATTGAAGGCTTTGCAGGAGCCTCAGCAAAGAACATTGACTTGAGTCATACTCAGGAAAAAGAAGAACCAGGGCTACAATATTTTTTCCAGTATCTTTCTGAGTGATTTTCATGGAACCTAAGTCCTTTTAATAGAGCACTAAACACAGGCTTTCCAATCCTCCTTTTAGAAAGTCATAATGCAGAGTTTTTTGTAAAGGGTCTGAGAAGTCCTTTAATAAATATCGTTTAATTCTATGTTTGCCTAACGTAAAAGATGGTGGAATTTCTCTTTTCTCTCCCTCCCGACTTGTCCCTCTGCACCACCTTCCTTCCTTCCTTCCTTCCTTCCTTCCTTCCTTGCTTCCTTCCTTCCTTCCTTCCTTCCCCCTCCCTCCCTCCCTACTTCTTAAGATCTCAAAGGACTAGACTTGTTTAGAATATACTTTGCATAATGTGACTTTAGTGACATGACTCAGCCCACAATAGAAAATGAGAGGTGGGTCTCACAGCCGTTGTGCACTGACCAGCCAGCTGACCTTCACCTCTTGGTGCCCTTAAGGGGACACAAATCAACAAGCTCTGTGACATCACTGAAAAGAGCATGTTGGAAGGCCACCCTGCCAGATGTTCCACATTATTAGTTGAGTTGAGTGAACTCATTATGCCTAATGAGAATGAATTTATGTCATTTTATTGACATAAATTTACCAGTAAAATGTAGATCTAAGTAACAGAATGGTCCCTTTGCACATAGTTTTAGAAGCTTTCAACATGTTTCCATAATAAATTACTTAACTGGCACCTTCTGTCATTCTGGTGACATTTTGCGTACTGAACATGTAACTAGTTTTGATTGTTGATGCTTTATCATTGAATCATAAGGTAGACATTCCAAAACACTGTACCATGTTTAAGTCATTTTTATATGATCTTAGAGCATATTCATTCTTTCTACAAACATTAGGAGCATACTGTGTTAATTCAGAGAAACAGAGAATGGAACAAAACCAGTTTCACTTCCCTAACAGAAATTTTAACAAGTGTGAGCCTCCTGCATGCAAAGTAGTGCACTCGGCCTTCTTCCATTCCTTGGGCATCTATTCAGTAGGTATTATTATCTCCATTTTGCAAATGCAGAATCTGAGACTTAGCGACATTAAACTTTTCCATGGTCATTCATGCTGTGAAATTAAATTTGAGAGAAAAATAAAAGATACTTGACACAGGCTGCACGCTTAAGCAAGGAAATTTTATACTTCTTCAATCTGCAAACTTAAAAAATAATGGCAATGCCCAAATGGTGACTTTAAGCAAGAGCTACCAAACCTCCCTGCCAGCCAATTTATGAATCATTGACAGTTTTCTTTCTCAGTGGTGCTGTGATTTAAGAATTTTATTATTCTGGCCAAATTCTCTTCATAGCCTAATTTGATCTTCTTTGGGCAGTCAAGTCGAGAGCAGAGGTTTTCTATCTTTTGAAAAAATAGGACTTGAACCTTGTCTTCAAATGAAGCAATGCACAGATGTCTAAGAGAGAAGTAGCTCTAGGAGGGTCCTTGGCTCCCCTTTTCTTCAGCCTCTCCTTGCCTTTGGCAGTGGTAGCTCCAGGGTGTCTTCACAGAAGGAGATTAGGGCCATTTATCTGGTTGTAAAGGGGCCAGGGGCCTGATCTTAAACTCTAATTAATGGCCAAAGTTTTATTAGATATAAATTATTTAGGCTTTTATTAGATACAGCTTATTCTTATTATAGGTTATATTACACATAATTCATATTATACTATAGATTATAGATTATTGTTACTATAGGCTTTCATTAGATACAGGGTATTGTATAGGTTTTATTCAGTATAGGTCAGATACAGGTTTTTGTTAGATGATAGGTTATTTGGGGATCCTTGTGTCTCTGGGGTAACTGATGTAGAACTTAAGTGGATTAGGGCTCCCTCTACCAAGGCACTCACTTATTTGCCGCTTTTGTCCCGGAGTCCCTCTGCAGAATCAGAGGTAGAGCGCAGCTGTCTGCATTTGGAGCACGAGCATCCTGTGACCTCGGCAAGCCTCTTCTCCCCACAGACAGTTTCTGCAGGCACACGAGGATGCAGCATCTTGCCCCAGGATTTCCTGAAGACTAATGAAATCAAGTCTACAAAGCCTTCTCTGCTCCTTGGGGAACAGGGGGATGAGGGGAAGAGAAGAGAAAAGATATCATTAAATTGAATTATCAGGCCTGGCCACACTGGGGCAATCCAGCCTGTTGCATTTGAGGCTTCGGTTCACTTATTTACAAAAGGGCCCAGAGCCTCCCCCTTCTTTCTCTGCATCCGGAAAGAGTTTGGAAGTGGCTGACAGCTGTGTCTTCCTTCTGGCAGCCCTTATATTTTCTCTTTACATAAAACTCAAAAGAAATCCTCTGTCAGAAGGAAAAAGTGGAGGCAGAGGAGGTGGGATAATGTGACCAACAGCTAAGCTCCCATCCTTGACACAGGCTTAGGCGGTGATCCGGGCTGAGACAAGGATTGGTGAGTTACCTTAGAGAAGCCTCTTCTAAATGCTCAGACTCACTGCCAACTGGAAGGATTTGACTTTGAATACTTCTGGAATCCTCCCCTCCTTGTTCTTGATTAACCATTGAGATGACAGTGTAGATTTGAGGGAGAGGTGGCCCTGATTCTGCTTAAACCAGAGACAACTGAAAGTGATATTGGCACTCTCAAATATCAATCAGTTAATCGGTTCGTTCATTGAGTCACTGATTCATTCATTCATGTGTCAGGCATTGTTACAAGCAGTTGAGGTGCAGAGACAAAATAGCAAAATCAGGACAGTGGATTCTTACTTGGGATTTAGTGGTCTGTGGGTCCTCTGATAGGGTAAGTGAAATCCAAGTGTGTGCTTTTCCAGAGAAAAGATGTGTCGCTCTGGTCGGATTCTCAGAAGTTTAGAAGCTGCTAGTTCTTGGGAAATAAAGTTCTTGCAGTTAAAATATACCATCTATTAATTCAATCAGAGTGCAGTGGGGAGGTAGTGGGATGCGCAGGTGAACATCTGAAATTCCAAAGGGGGCCAAAGATGACCAAACCTCACAGCAGCTGGACACAAGCAGCAGCAACAATTTCTCTGGGGTGTTTATGATGGCATTTTAAAAAAATGTTTGCCTGATGCCTGAGAATGGAAATGTGAATGCAAATCTTCTGGGAGACAAGAAGAGGACCAACCTATGGAGAGAGAAGTCTGAATGGAGAGGATATGCCTTAAGGCTCCTGAGGAGTCTGCAAGTATTTTGGGAAGACAATGTAAATATTCTTTTTCCCCCATCATCATCACACCTTCTTTAGCAGAGAGATTTATAGTATTCTTTGCAATCATTGTCTTGACTCCCAAGGCTGAAAATGTTACCCAACCTGTGGATGCCGGTGGCACCTAATTTAATGTTTAGTAATTATCTACTAATCCATTTCCTGTCTGGAGGACAGAAACTGTCTCATTCACCAATAAAAAGCGATCATAGCAATAGATACTGGGTATTTCCAGTACCCTAAACACTGCCTGGATGTCTTAGGCCTTTCAGGATGGTCCCTACACCCCACCACTTGGCACCTCCCTTCAGGAGATGGTACGGCATCTTATTTCTTCACTTCTTGAATATGGGCTGGCTTTGTGACTTGTTTTGACCAATAGAATGTGGCAGAAGTGACAGGGTGCATATTTTAGAGCTTAAGTCTCAAGAGGCCTTGCAATTTTTGCCTTTTTCCTCTGGAAAAAGGGAGATACCCTGCCCAGGCTATCCTGCTGTAGAGACCGCATAGGGAGACAGAGCCTGGAGGGCGAGAGAGCATGACGGAAGAGATCCACAGCCACACAGAGGCCTTTCTGGTCACTGGAGCTGGGCCACTAGGCACATGCAGATGTGACGTGATCTTGTGTCCCCTAATTCGGGTTGGTCTGTCCCACCAACACCACGTGGAGCAGACACAAACTGTTCCCACTAAGATTTGCCAAAATTGCAGAATGGTGACCACACAAAGGTTATGGATGCTTCAAGCCTCTAAGTTTTGAAGTCATTTGGCATAGAGCAACAGATAATTGATATGGTGGCAGGTAGCTACCACTCAACAAATATGTATAGATGAATAAATGAGTGAATCAACCTGGCCTCAGCTCTGAAGAGATACAGATTATCTGCTGAGGATCTCTGGTCTATTACATGTACTTGGTAACCTCTCGTATGACCTAGAGGAGCTAATGTAAATACTTGGACCAATTTGCACTGTGCTGATTGTCTTTATATTAGTGATCCCTGGTGGATATTTAGAAAATTCCTTTCTGCTTGACAGACAAGACAGCAAACACACAGTTTTAGGGCAGTGAAGTAAGTGCTATGGACAAAAGAGTGTGCATGGCTCCAGGGGATTGTAGTGGAGGGAGCTTATGGCTGCCTAGAGTGGTCAAGGAAGTCTTCCAAGGGGAGGAGTTGTGAGTTGAGAGGATTTTCTTCAACATCTGGAGCTGCAGAGGGAGCCTTCCAAGCAGTAGAATGAAATGTACAAAGACATCAGCTGGGGAAGTTTTGCAGTGTACATGTACCAGGAGTGGCTTCTGGACTGTTTTTCACTAGACCTTACTGACTAGTCTGAGATTTCCCATGTATGTGAGGGGTGGTGGATGGGGCAGCTGGATGGAGGTGATGCTGGGGTGGGGGTGGACAGGGACCTGAGCATAAGCATCCTTGTTGGCCCCTAAGAGTGGAACTTTTCCCTAAAGACTCAGGAAACCCTTGAAGGATTTTAAGAAGTTTGATGTGATCTTATAAGGGCAGCCCTCAGCTTTTGAGATTTCAAGGGACCAGAGCAGCTTTCCAAGTCTTGGACTTTGATCCCACATGGCTCTGCTTTCTGTTTGCTGCTGGCTGCCATGCAAAAAGGGCATTATCTTCAGGCAACAGCGTGTCCTCAGTCTATCCTTTTTCCACTAGGCTTAGAAATCTTCAGGGGGTGCTACGATGAGAACAACTGCTAATTCATTAAATCATTAACTTGTTCTTCAGTCATTGATATGGGTAACAGACTCCTGAAATAGCATTTTCCTTATGAAACTAGTGACAAAGATGTGTTTCTTGGCCAAACTTTAGTCAGGCTCCTGAACCTTCTCCTAGGCTCATCTATGCACTTTCTAGTAAAATCCATTTTCAGCAAATAACTGCTGAGTCACTTTGGCAAGAATTCCCCATCCTCGATACCTGATCAGCCTTGATATCTGATCAGATTCCTCACCCTCTACTGTGTCCTCTGTGATGTCTGATCACCCTGTACCATCTTCAGCAAGAATCCTCTTAGGTCAAAATTGAGCCAGAATCCTTCTTTCCCCTGATGTGTCCTCTTAGTAATTTTTCATCCACTGGCTCCCCTCCCACTTCTCCCCAGGGCTCCTTGGCTATAGATTCCCACTTGCCCATGCTGTATTTGGAGTTCAGTGCAACCTCTCTGTACTGCAAAATCCCATTGCCATAGTTGCTGTGCCTATTTGTGATGGTCTTGAATAAAGTCTTCCTCACCATGTTTCACAAGTATCATTGAAAATTTTTTTCTTTAACACTAGACAGCCAATGTATAGTGCTTTGAGTCTCTCTGAATATCCCTTCACACTGATAATGAACATACAGAAAGTAGAGTCTCAAGTTAAAGGCGTGTTTTCAGAAATAATTGGAAAATGTTTCTGAGTTAGCAAATTGTGATTTTCTGCAGTCAGTTTCTGAGGTCACAGAACAAAATATTAGGGAACTTCTCTGAGTGGGATAGATACTATTCTGCTTCAGAAGGTATTAGACTTCAGAAGCCAGAGAAAGTTTGTGTATCCCTCTGATCCCTGGGATTTATGACATTCTTAATCAGGAAGAAGGATCTGTAAGATTTCTTCCAATTTCAAATGAAGGCAAAATTTATGAGTGGTCAGATGAATAGGCCATCTCTTTCTGGAGACAATTTCATTTCCAGCCTTCATTCAGAGTTAGGATTGATTTATCCCTTTGGTTAGGTGCCAAATGGTCAGCCCTGAGCAAAGGTAGATGTGAGATGTTTATTAGACTGGAGCATGAGCCTGATGGTGTTCTGCTCCCAGTGGGCGCCATGGTCCTGTCCACCCACCAAACCAAGGGCAGACTGCACAGAGTTGCACTCAGAGCAATGGCAGTCCCAAACTAATAAAAAGTGTAAAGCAGTTTAATCTCAGTCTCACTCACAGCAGAAGTTTTGAATCTGCTTTTTTCATCTTTTGTACATAAATTTTACTGCCATGTGCCACCCCCAGCCTCTGCTTTCCTCTAAATTCCCCATAAAACTCTCTCTAAATGGGAGCACAACAGCCTCTCACTTTTTTCCCTCTTTCCCTATTTCTCTTTGAGTTTAGTTCTTCATTATATTAATCAAAATTATCCCCCTTCCCTCATTATCTGTACTGAGCCAAAAAAGAGGCAGGGATAAATTTGACCGGAATTCCTCCTCCTTCAACAAGAGGATATGGGGATGGTCAGGGGAATGCTGAGTTCTGAGCACTGGCCTCATGAAGCCTTGCTTCTCACATGCTCTCTGAAAATACTGACATGGACACAAGAACTGGCCCAAACAAGCCTACAGGAGATGAAGATGGTGGGAAGCAGAAAGGAGCCATCCCGCCACGGCCATCCTTGACAAGCCAGACCAGCCTCCACGCTAGCTGGCTACCAGCACAGGAGCAAGCCCAGGGAAACTTAGCCAAGCCTGGTCCAGATCAGCAGAGCCACCCAGGCTTCCTACAGAACTGTGATAATTAATACATGTCTATTGTTTTAAGCTGCTGAGTTTGGGGCGGGTGGTTGCTACAGAGCAATATTGTGGTGATAGATAGCCAATGCTATCTATCTACTCTCTTAAATCCATCATGATTCAGGCCAGTGTCTAACTTGAATCTCACCTCTTTCCAAGTGGATATCTTTGACTCCTCCAGGCTACCATGATTTTCCTCTCAGACAAATGTCTTCACCAAACAATCAGGTATCAATCTTAGTTTTTCTCTTATAACGTTTTCTGTTTTTCTCTTGTGTGCCAAAGAGTCACTGTATTATCTCATCACTCTGCCCCCACCAAGATAATGTTCCACTCTAACGTCTCATTTAGCCCACAGGAAAAAATAAATTTTGAACTGTCTACATAAAATTAATCATATCTATTTTGAAACCTAACTCAGACATTTTGTTCTGTCTCAGTGGAATCTGTCAAAACAAAAACCAATGAAATAATTGAGTGGTATTAAGGGGGAAAGTAGCTGGCAAGGTTAAATGGTACTAATCCACCCTCTATACATTTTAAGCCTTTTTGTCTGGGAAAATCTGCCTTTTCTACTGGACTGTAAGCTTCCTGAGGTCAGCATCCATATCCTGCATCCCTCCTAAGCCCTCACTGACCACCAACAATTGCTAGTTCTTGGTTATAGATGACTGTCAATTACATGCTTGATGGATTCTTTAAAAAAGGTAACCAGCTAACCATTTCTTCTAATTGATGGGTATTTTGCAATCCTTGCCTGCCTTGTCCTCTTCCCCTCATTTCTCCTTGATTACTGCCAGGGAAAATTCCTCCATCCCAACCCCAGGGAGTCTATTTCATTTCCTAATTACTTTCCCTGCCGAGAACTTTCTTGTCTTGCTGTATCTAACCCAAATTCCCCCTTCTGTAGCTTCAGGCCATTGCTCCTTAGTCTAAATCCTCTGGAAGGAAGAGTAATTCCCTTGATTAATTTATATTGTAATCTCAAAGCTGTTTATACATCACAATTTCTGCTTTCCCTGGAGTCTCTTGTTGCTAGATTAGAGGAATAAGATTTCTTTTTTCATTTTTCCTCTATACCTAATTTTTTTTGGCTTACAGACCTCTCAGATCTTTCTAGGTGCTGCAGTTAGATATCTTTCTTTCCAGGCTGATGTATCAGAATTGCTTCTCGTTTATTGAATATTTACTCCATGTGTTAGGCACTGGGCTAAGCATTTTTACACACATTATATTGTTTGACTCTCAGAATGAGACAAGTGTTGTTATTAACCCTATTTAATAGATGAAGAAATGGAAGCCTGGGAAGGTTGAGTCACATCCACACAGCACAATAAATTCATACAGCTGATTATTGGCAGAATTGGGGCTTGAGCATCTGTCTTTCCATTCTCAGTGTAAGTTCTTAACTATTGTTCTATACTTTCTTTAAATATATTATGTTGTCTTCTCAATGATTCTCACCAGGTTACCTAAATGACACCATGTTCTTCTCTTTGGATATCCCTTTGGTTACAGAAATAAGTGCCTTCAAACAATTAAAGAATATGAGTTTGAGTATCAGTTTGAGCACCTATTTTCTCTGTGACCTTGGACAGGTTATTTTCTAATCTGTGAAATGAGAGGGAAATCATGTATGTTACGATTTCAAATGAGATAACTATGAAGCACTATACCATTAGAATGGATTTTATTTGTTGGAATTATTTATTTTTGTTACTATTAATTATTTATTTTTATCACTAATTTTGAGAGTGAGAAATAGGGGAGTGGGGAACTTGATAAATCCAGAAATATAAAAATAGCCAATAATTATATGGTGTGGCAGCCTAGTCTGGATTTGGAATTTGGAATTCTACCCTTGACTTTTATCTCTGGTACTTATATGAGTCTGGGTGTTATGGACTGAACTGTGTCTTTCAAAAATTCTTATGTTGAAGCCCTAGCAGTGAGTGTGATTGTATTTGGAGATAGGGCTTTTAGGAGGTAGTAAAGGATAAATGAAGCCATAAGGTAAAGTCCTAATCCTATAGGACTGGTGACTTTATAAGAAGAGGAAGAGAGAGTGATCTTCATGCGCACACACAGAGGGCCAGGCCACGTGAGGACACAGAGAGCAGGTGGCCATCTAAAACCCGAGGAGAGAGCCCTCACCAGATAGTGACCCTGCTGACACTTTGATGTGGTACTTCTGGCTTCCTGAACTGTGGGAAAATGGATTTATGTTGTTTAAGCCACACACTCCATGGTATTTGGTAATGGAAGTCTGATCAGCCTAATACACTGAGTCAGTCACTGATTGCATTATGGTCAATTCATGGTATCCCACTAGAATCTTCCCTTGTTGTCAGTGAAGGCATAAACTCCATTTGCAGAGGCGTTTTGTCTGCTTCCCGAGACTTCCTTTCCCATAAGGAATGGTGAAATGATCTTGAGTGAATCATCAAGGGAAGGACCATCTCTCAAGATGAGTCTTTGCATGTGGTGCAGCCCTGCAGGGAATCTTCAGCCTTCCTACCCCATGGGGAGATTCTCCCTTCCTTTTCAGTGTTGGGAAATCAGGGTATTTTTGTTGTTTATTTCTTTATTGATTTTAAAGGAGCCAGTGAGTTCTTTAAAAACACTTCAGTTCTCTCATCTTCAAGGTAACAATGAAGTCACTTACCTGTTACTTAGGCAGGATAGTAGAAGTGAATGAGCATTGTACTAGCTGTGATTCTTTAGCCGAGATGCTTAACCCTTCTAAGCCTGTTTTCTTTTTCTGTAAAATGAGTTCTGTTAGACCAGATGACAGGTTGGAAAGAAAATGCCTATCTAGACAGGTATCAAGGGTGACTGCAGAAACTGGAGCTTACCTGCCCCAAGGGGAGCCACTGCTCACCTCCTGTCAGTTGGTGACCTGTGGAATGCACACACTTGGGATTGCCAGATTTCAGATTTTTCAAAACAAAGTTAGGGATCAGATTTCTTTGTGACATTCCTTGTTTTTTAAATATGGGAAACAGAATTACATTTTATGAAGACTCTGAGCAAGATGAAGCTGGATAGTCCAAACAGAAGACCTAGGATGTTACTGCTGGGTGAATGGGGTAAAGCAGGGCTTTAAGACGTGCACATGAATTCTCCCTTGTTGACAGGTGGGATTGTGAATGAGCTCTCAGGTGATGCAATGCTGCTACTTAGAGTAGCAAGGCAACTAGATGATCTCTGGAGTAGGTTTCCTTCACCTCTAACAGCTGGCGATGATATTGGAATTCTTAAACTTCATAAGACTAACCTACATTGGACATGCATCTTAAAGTCTGTTCTTCACCCACCTAGACCTGCATTCCTCTTGTCTCTGTCCCTCCGTGTCACACCTCTATCACACTAACATCCTGAATTCCATTTGACCTTAAAGTAATTATAGTCTCTTTGGGTCATTTTGGATGCTTGGCATTGCTGGATATTACAGATGACATATATGATATAGAGGCATCCCAGGTTTTTCCAGGATGATTGCATGGGAGCTATCATAGGATGATATGAGAAGAGCAGAGATTGCAAAATGGGAAAACTGAACATAGAATAAGAAATGATGGTCACAATTTCAGACTCAGGTTTTAGGTTTTTCCTGATAAGACCCTCATAAATTAGATTGTTCTGGTGATAGGGGCAGGAATTTATTCACTCAGCCACTTAATAAGAATTTATTCTTTGCGTGTGATGTGCCAGGTAGTGTTCTTCTGGGTAGGGATGTAACAGAAAGCAAGACAAAATTCCCTTCTCTAATGGAGCTACATTCCAGTGAGAGAAACAGATAAGAAACCAGGAAACAAACAAATAAGTAATATAATGTCAGACAGTAATAAATGCTGTGAAGAAAAAAAATATCAGAGTTAGGGGATAGACTTTGCTGTTGGAGGAGTGGGAGCTTCTCTGAGTGGTCACGGAAGGTGTCACCAGGCAGTGTGAAATTCCACTTCATGGTATCCAGATTTTTCATGGTCTGGCTCTAGCCTCACCTTCCACTATCTACCTTATAGTTCATGACTCAGAAAAGCTGAGCCTCGATCTGTTTTTCCTTCCTGTGCTTCTTCTGTCTTGCTGTTCCTTCTATCTGAACTGTCTTCCTTCCCTCATCTGGTTAGCTCCTAATAATCCCTGTAGGCTCCACTTGGGTGTCTCTTCTGCTTAAAGCACGCCCTGAGCTGCCCATTACACCCTGTCCCTCACTGGGACTGCCAGTGGTTATCCTTTAACCTCAGCAATCCGTTAATGCCTTCTGCACTACTTTTCATTGCATTCTCAGTTTCTATTCAGTTGTCTCTATCAATTGGAACAGACCAGCTCAAAGGGGTTTAAATAATGGGCAAAAATTCTAGACTCTTGCTGCTGGGATTGCCCAGGTTGATTGGGCTGCAGGGCTGACCTAATCTGGGCGCTTCTGCTGAGTTTCTCTGTGATTCTCTTGCCCTGCCTTCCTCTAGGTGCTGGCTTCATCTCCAAGTTGGCTGTAATGATTTTACTACATCCAGTGGCCAGAGAAAGAGACAGCAGACTTTCCCTCTTTATCTCATTGAACTCTTAGAGGTCATGTGGCTGCTTCTGAGTCAGTCTTTTAATTGGGAAGGCTGGTGCTGACCCTCTCAGGCCTGGGTTCCTGCACTAATCCCTGGCAAGGCTAAGGGGTTCCCCTTAGAACCATCATGCACAATCTTCAAGCCAGGAATGGGGTCACCTTGTCCTTGGACCCATAAGTGGCAGAGGGCAGATAACTGAACAAGAGCAGGGGTCTGTTAAGAAGGAGGAAGGGGCTACAGATGCTGAGTAAGCTGTCAACTGTGTTTGCTATGTTTGAGTCCACCATTAGATGAATCTCCTTGAGGACAGTAATACTGCCTTTTTCATCTCTGTACTCCCAATACTTGGCACAATGTCTAACATATAGCAGGCATTCAAGAAAAACCTGTTGAATGACTAAGTTATAAGGATATTAAAATAGAAGTTAGTTAGAAGGAAGACAACCTTAAGAGAAAAGCCACATTTTGGCCAAATGAAGAAAATCCATGTATATTTCACAGCACTTTATTCCCTACCTCATGGCTAACCCTACCCTTTGTTATTCCAGATGATGCATGTCCTTCTAACTGTAGAAATGTCCTTGTCAATCACTAAAATTAAGTAAGTATCTAGTGGACAAAGGTTTGAAGGACAATAAGTCATTGAAAAATGTAGACTGATCGGCAAATAGTGGACAGCATATGAAGCTGTGGCCTCCACCTCCTGGTGGGTGCTGTTGATGGCCATAGATCAAACTAAATGCTGCAGGCAGAGATTCACTGAGTTCAGATACTATCCAAATGTTCTGAAACCATTGGGTGAATGATCCCTGGAAATTTTAATCACCGTATTGAAAGTCCTTCAGGGAACAACAACATTTAGACTAAATTTGACTTCTGGCACTCTGCCACATTACGCAGGTCTGCAGGATGATGGTGGGAATCTGCACTGACCTCTTCTAGTCAGTCACTTGCCTGTATGTGCAACTTTTGGTGACAAGATGCATGAACCCAACTGGAACCAGCTGAAGATTCTGGAGTTGCTCTCAGCATCCACTAAAAGCCAGAATCCAGGCTTTGGGAAGGAAAGGCAAATCCAGCACCTCGAAAACTAGACTGAGAGACCTGAACTCCACCAAGATTTACTCGCTGTCACTCTTGGCTTTTCTCTGTTTTTGGAGCGCTGATCTCTCCCAGTTTCTACAGATGATGTTGCAGCTCTTTGCTTTGCTTCTTCTGAACTTGGTCTCCAGAGGCAAACACTCACAGGAAATATTGTGATTGGCACAAACTTGGGTGACACCCACACAATTTGGACCAATTAGTGGCCATGAGCTCAGGTCCAATTATTGGGCCAGCTTGGGTTAGAGATCTTCTCTCAGACCAGTGACACACCAGTGTTTAATGTGCTAAGTTCATGCACCTCTCATTTGCAGCAAGTGTGCCCAGACCTTGGAATCTCTTAGCTGTGTGATCCTGGACAAGTTATTTAACTCTTTGTGCCCAAGGTCGCTTATCTGCAAGTGAAAATAATAATATTATATGGACATTGTTGTGTATGTGTGTGTGTGTACATATATATATATATATATATATATATATATATATAATATGTATGAATGGATAATGTTCATTAGCTCTCACAATGTCACAATGTCCATATCGTTATTATTCCCATTGTTTAGAACAGTGCCTGAGACATAGTAAGTGCTGTATAAGTTGTAGCTTACCAATTAGCTATTAACTGGGTCAGACCCGGAAAGAGTGTTTCACCAAAAGAAGCGTGGGCCTTAGGTTGCTGCTTGACCTTGCCTATTTCTCCTAATGATAATGTTGAAATTGTGGCCCAGATGAGTGGCCCTGTCTATTAGACTCAGCTGCTTGCTACTGGATTCCCCTGATGCTGGCCATATTTAAATGCAGAAAGACCCAATCCTGGGTCATCTAAACCACTCTGAAAGGGCATTGCCAATCCTTCTGACCAAGGTCAAGGTTGGCATGTGGGGCCTGTGCCTGCATGGGGGGCCAAATGCCCTCTTGATTCTTCATGTCATTGCATTCATGGGCTCAAAAATGCAAGCCTTGGCTTCAGTGCAGTTCCTCATTCTCCAGAATGATGCATCAGTGTGTACTCTGAAAGGCCTTGTTGCCACCTGTCCCTGGCCTGAAGGGTCAAGATTAAGGACACCATGAAAAATATCTTGTTGTGTTTAGTTTGTGTTTGACTTGGGAAAACTATAATTAGGATCACCTAGCATTATCCAGAAGAGTTATTCATGCCTTATAAACACTACCAACAGAATTAGAAGAACAAGTTTGGTCAGCAAGCACACATTAACATGATGTCTTTGGTTGATAGAAAAATCTGACAAATCCTATTTCTATTTTCCAAAAGAATGAGCAGTCTTATGAGAGAGTATTTTGGATCAGAAGACTGTGTGTCTTTAAAAACATATATGGAACTCTGGCACCCTGGCACCCCTGAGCTTACAAAATCTCCAGTGGTTCCCACAGCTCTTAGAATACAGTTTGCAGTCCTTATCAGGGGTTATAAGACCCCTGATCTGCATTCTTTAATATGGTGGCCTCTGAACACAAGTCACTATTTAAATTAAATGCAGTTACAATTAAAAGTTTAGTTTGTTATTTTCATTGGCCTCATTTTAGGTGCTGAATAGATGCATCCATATTAGACAGCACAGATATAGAGCATCACTATAATTCCAGAAGTTTCACCATCTTTCATTTTCTCCAGCACACAAAACTTTTTCCCACCATTACACCTTTCTCCCTTCTTCCCTCTTCGCCTCTGTAACTCATCCGGTTTCAGGTTAAATGTTACCTTCTCAGAGAGGCTTTCCTTGATCTCTCCTTCTAAATTAGATCCCCCAATTAGTCTTTCACATAGCAGCCTGTCCTTTGCTTTCATGCTACTTAAGATTTATGGTTATGTAGGTATTTTTGTGGGGAATGCCTGACTTCCCCTCTAAGTTGTAAGCTCATGAGGACAGTCAGTGTCAGTACTTTAACCTCACTGTTCAACATATAGCAGGTGCTCAATCAATATTTGTTGAATGAATGCATGATTGCCTGGGTTCTCATATGTGCCACCCCCACATGACACATTCTTTTTGGTTTTCAGAGGAGACAGAAACCTTAATTTTCTCTTTCCACATATATTTTCTTCCTCCCCTTACTCTGCTATAGGTCACACTTAAAATTCCCTTGCAATCTGCTCTTCCAAGCTAGCCCATTAGAGCCTGTCTCTGTGCCATGTCTGTGCCATAACCACGTTAATGGGATGTACAGTTTCCCTGGAAAAAAGGAAGGTATGTTGGCAGAGTAAACTAAACTTTCTTGTTCAGGGTCTATGGTTTATTTTTCATAATACTAATTGACAGGGTAAGCTATTTTATTTTTCCTATATCTATGTAATTAATATGTCCACTTTAGAAATCAATTATCCTTGATAATTACCATTGGTGCTATGGCTATAAACTGAATGCCAGTCTTGCTAACAAACTGAATAAGACATAATTTCTTGTTGTTCAAAGAGATGATAAACTCTAATCAGCAGCAAATTCAATCAAAACTTACTGACATCAATTGAAATCACATTAGACTTTGTAAAAAAATAGGATAATTATGCTCGTCTTGTAAGTTGCAGGTATTGTAACAACTCTAAAATGTGGGCCTATTTGAATAAATGCTTATGTTTGCTGGCTCTACGCAAGCAGATGCAGAAACGTATAATCTGCATAAATAAATCAGGAGACTATTTTCCCCTCTCATAGCTCTTTAGTTCTATGAGATCCAATTAATACAACTTTTTTTTTTTTTAATGGGCCCAGGGTAATGAGGTAAGCAGGTGTTAGTGTGCTGGCCACTGAAGGAGGACAGCCCCGGTACAGATTTGTCACATGGGGTTACTTTTTAAATCTCCCTTGATTATTTAGAGATAAACTTAATAGTGATTAAGATAATGACTCCTGGAGCTATGCTGGCTGGGGTCAAGTCCCAGCTCCACTGCTCAGTACTGTGCGTCTCAGCCAAGTGTAGGGAGGATGTAGGTGCTCTGTCCCGATCCCTCTGAGTCCCTCTTAGTGGATTCACTAGGATGACCCTTACCCAATGACTGAAGAGCACAGGAATACAAAGGGCTCAGTTCTGTCATATTGTGATGTCATAAGAAATATATATTTGGTTTCTGTCCCCGGTTCCTGGCACAAAGCTCATAAAACCCTTGGAATCTCCAGAATGATGAGGGTTTTTTGTATGCTGATGAGATGACTGATGGCTGGGGGTCTCTAGGTAGCTTCAGAATGCGGGCCGGTCACACGAAAGACCCGGGCATGATTAGAGTGATGGGACTTTCAGCCCCATCCCTTTCCCAAACCTCCAGGGAAGGGAGGGGGTTTGAAGGTTCAGTTGATCACCTTTAATCGATCATGCCAATGTAATGAGGCCTCCATGAAAACCCCAAAGGCCCAGGTTCAGAGAGCTTCCTGGTTGCCGAACATGTAGAGGTTCTGTGCTCCTTCCCACGTGCTTTGCCCTGTCTCTTCATCCGGTTGTTCATCTGTATTGTGTGTGTGTGTGTTTGTGAGAGAGAGAAAGTGAGAGAGGGAGAGAGATGGAGGGAGATGGTCTCCCTGTGTTGCCCAGGCTAGAGTGCAGTGGTACAATCATAACTCACTGCGGCCTTGAACTCCTAGGATCAAGTGATCCTCCCACCTCAGCCTCCTGAGTAGCTGGAACTACAAGCATGCACCACCATGCCTGGAAAAGTTTTTTTTCTCTTTTTTGTACAGATGAGGTGCTTGCTATGTTGCCTAGGCTGGTCTTGAACTTCTGGCCTCAAGAAATCCTCCTCCTGATCCTCCTGCCTCAGCCTCCCAAAGTGTTGGGATTACAGGTATGAGCCACCACACCTGGCATCATCTGTATCATTTGTAATATACTTTACAATAAATAGGTAAACGTGTAAGCTATTTCTCTGAGTTCTGTGAGTCCCTCTAGGAAATTGCTGCTTTGGTCTGGTTGATCAGAAGCACAGCTCACATCCTGAGGCTTGGAATTAGCATCTGAAGTCAGGGGAAGTCTGTGGGGCTGGGCCCTTAACCCATGGGATCTGTTGCTAACTCCAGGTAGACAGTGTCAGTTTTAAATCGAACTTAATGATGCCTGGCTGGTGTCTGCTGGAGAATTGCTTGGTTAGTATGTGGGGAAAAATGTACACACACATTTAGGTAACCAAAGGTGAATTGTTTTGTGTTGTGTTGACTGTGTGAAAATAGGAAAAACAATTTGTGATTTTCCTTCAGAATTCTCCTGTCTTGAGTTGGCACAACTGTGAGAGCATTTACACTCCAGAGCTCCCCGAAGGATCAGGCGAATGCTACCCCATGCAAAACTTCGGCTGATTTCTTACCTTTTGCTCATCTTCCTCCCTTTTCCTGTCCAACTCACCCCAACACCTGTGCTGCCTGTGCTCTCTCTCCCAGAGGCATTTCCTTAAGAAACCATTTGCGCACAACCTTTTTTTTTTTTTTTTTTTTTTTTTTTTTTTTTTTTTTTTGAGATGGAGTCTCACTCTGTTGCCCATACTGGAGTGCAGTGGCGCGATCTCGGCTTACTGCAACCTCCGCTTCCAGGGTTCAAGCAATTCTCCTGTCTCAGCCTCCTGAGTAGCTGGGACTACAGGTGCATGCCATCACTCCCGGTTAATTTTTTCTATTTTTAGTAGAGATGGAGTTTCACCATGTTGGTCAGGCTGGTTCAAACTCCTGACCTCACATGATCCACCCACCTCGGCCTCCCCAAATGCTGGGATTACAGATGTGAGCCACCACGCCTGGTCTTGCACACGAATCTTCATCTCAGGGTCTTTTGTTGAGGAGTCTGACCAAATACAACAAGTTTCTTAAATGTCTGCACTTCATTTTTCTTTTCTGTCATTTGGAAATAATGATAGGACTTTAGTCATGGGATTGGTATGGGTTAATTCATGAAAAGCACATGAAGCTGTGTGTGGTGGGCCCTACATAGAAGGTAGATATTATTAGTAGTATGATTACAGCTTTATGAACTAACTATAATGTCCTAATTCATTATTGGACATTAATGTCCTAATACATATTATTCTGTTGTATGGAATACTGTATTGTAATGCAATATTGCAATATGTAATACTGTATTGTATTATGTATCATACAATGGTATGTACACTTCGCTAATGCAATACAGTACAGTGTGGTTTAGTGAAATGAACTGAAGTGACACACTTGGATTTAAATTTTGGCTCTGCTATTGACTCCGTGCCCTTTAGAAAGCTTTTCCTAACTTCTCTGAATCTCCATTTCCTCATCTGTGAAACTGGGGATATAAACATGCTACGTACGCCTGATTTGGTGGTTGTGAGGATTTGAAGAGAGAATGATGGTCACAGGAGTGGCATCATGCCTGGCTCACAGTAGGCACTTCATCAATGGCAGCTCCTATGATTCCTCTTATTATTAATATGCCTTGCAAAGCAACTAACATCAGATTCAATGCACCTAACAGTTATTAATAGCAATAATAGCTAGGAATATTTGCCAGCATGCCCTCACTGACTCTGATCCATGTAACTACTGTGAGTGTTGGGCAGGGCAGGGATTGTGTGACAAAAAGATAGAGAACACAACTGAGGCTCATGATGAGTTAATTACTCAGGAGAATTAAAGCAGCTGATTTGGCACAAAAGCAGAACAAAAACCCAGAGTTAGTCTGTATTCTGTTCTGTGTCTGCTGTA
Organism: Pan troglodytes; assembly: GCF_028858775.2. Lineage (NCBI taxonomy): Eukaryota > Metazoa > Chordata > Mammalia > Primates > Hominidae > Pan > Pan troglodytes. The sequence continues at coordinate 16,888,886 of NC_072401.2, forward strand.
CCATGCTTCCCTCTGTGTGAAAACATTGGGAAAGTTTATGGAGTGGAGGGAGTGAAGACAGAAGAGCTGTCCCCAGACATTTGAAAGAGAGGAGTGCTGTGGCATGGTAGTTTTGAATGACAAGGGCCTCAGTGGCCAGGTGATCTGTATTTGAATTCAGCTCCACCCCTTACGGTGTGACTTGGGGCAGGTCACAACCTCTCTGTGCTCTGCTTCCTCACATATAAAATGAGACATTGCTGGAACTTTCCATATAGTGTTGTGAAGATTAAACAGATGTGTCTGAGGCAGGACTGATTTATCCATTAGACATTGTAGGCACATGCCTAGGGGTCACAAAACTTGTAGGATCCCAGGAAATGTTTTTTTTTTTTTTTTTTTTTTTGAGATGGTGTCTCGCTCTGTCTCCCAGGCTGGAGTGCAGTGGCGCGATCTTGGCACACTGCAGCCTCTGCCTCCTGGTTCAAGCGATTCTCCTCTCTCCCCCTCCCAAGTAGCTGGGACTACAGGCGCCCACCACAACGCTCGGCTAATTTTTTGTATTTTTAGTAGAGACGGGGTTTCACCACTTTAGCCAGGATGGTCTCTATCTCCTGACCTCATGATTCGCCCGCCTTGGCCTCCCAAAGTGTTGGGATTGTAGGCGTGAGCCACCGCGCCCGGTGTTTTAATTTCTTTTAAAAATCAGAAGGGAAAAAAATGAACTTTTCGATGTAATATTTTATTACATACTTTATTACATAAAGTCATCTTTATGCCAATGCAATCATAAAATAGAATTTGTTATTTAATAATAATATTTTTTTTAATGGAGGAAGGGGACCATGAAGGCAAAGTATGTAGAATTCCCGGCAGTCATAATGTGGCTCTGGTGAGAGGTATTTAGTGCACAGGCCGGCACTGCACAGGGTGAGTATTAGGCATTCTCCCTCTGTAGGGGCCGCTGCAGAGTTAACTCAGAGCCGCTGGGTTCACGGAGGCTCAGTGCACCCACACATTCCGCCCTCTTTTCCTTTCTCCACAAGAGCTCCTCTGCTGTACCTGCACCAGATAGAGAATACACCGCTGACCAGACTTTCTCTTAGGAGGGACTTCAGCGAAGTCCATGGGTTAGAGAGGCAGACCTCACAGTGGGGCTGGACAAGGGTGCAGCTTTTTTGGCTAAGATCAGGGAAAACTCATCCGTGACTCTGGGGTCTGTGTCTGGGATTGGGAGGCAGCCAAGCAGGTGGTAGAGAAAGCTGCGAGCTGGGCCTGTGGGATGACGGTGTTCTATGCATGTGACCTCCAGCTGTGACCCACCCAAGTCTTCAGCAAAGTCACCCAACCTACAGACTTTCTCCAAAGTTAGACTGAGGAGAACTGCGCTGAGAAGTTCAAGGCCACAGTCACAACTGCATCATGGCTGAAGAAGAGGAGCTTTAGGAGATTAGAAAGAGAAAGGAGATTAGAAATTCCTTATTCTGGCTGGGCGCGGTGGCTCATGCCTCTAATTCCAGCACTTTGGGAGGCCGAGGAGGGTGGATGACCTGAGGTCAGGAGTTCAAGACCATCCTGGCCAACGTGGCAAAACCCTGTCTCTAGTAAACATACAAAAAATTAGCTAGGAATGGTAGCGGGCACTTGTAATCCCAGCAACTTGGGAAGCTGAGGCAGGAGAATAGCTTGAACCCAGGAGGCGGAGTTCCGGTGAGCTGAGATTGCGCCATTGCACTCCAGCCTGGGCAACAAGAACAAAACTCTGTCTCAAAAAAAAAAAAAAAAAGAAAGAAAGAATAAATTCCTTATTCCGTGGGAGACACTTGAGTGTGGAGTAGCCTTGCTACTCCAGATGCAGCCCAGCAACCCCAACCTCCTCTAGGACATTGTTAGAAATGCACAATCTTGTGTCCACCCCAGGCTGGCTGCATTTTTACAGGACGTGTGGTCTTCGTGTACATTAAAATTTGAGATGCACTGCTCTAGTTCCTAGGCCACTTGGCCACTGCTGTAAAGTGGACCCGGAACTCCACCCATCTGGAAGAGATTCCTTCCTTTTCTTAGCAAGGGGAGCAGGAACTAGAAGATAAGGAACTTCCACTTTTTGGTTTAGGTCAGCATTTCTCAGCCTTGGTCACTCAATAAAATCACCCGAAGACCAACTCAAGCAGAAACTCTGATAGTGGGAATGAGGACTGGTAGATGTTAAACGTTTCCCATGTGATTGTACTGTGTGGCCAGATGTGAAAACCAATCTAGGCCTTCGGCTGCAGGGGTAAAGGGGAAGGAATTTCAATGGAGAATTTCCTACAAGGCCGTAGGACCAGATCTCTGGCTAAAATGGAAGAACAGTTTTGTCTGAAGTCTTCTCTCTACGTAGGTGTGATAACCACGATCGATAGGTGGCTGTGGAGGTGTAGGGAATCCAAGACCAGGGCTGTTCCTCTTTAACTCTTTGAGGATCGCTTGCTCTGTGGCTAGTCCAACTGTCCTCATCTTGTGTGAGATGAAAGCCGTGTAAAGAATATGGAAGCTTTAAAGGAAAGACCTCTGAGCGATAGGTGTCCTTATTATTTATTTATTCATTTGAGATGGATGCTCGCTCTGTTCCCCAGGCTGGAGTGCAATGGCACAATCTCAGCTCACTGCAACCTTTGCCTCCCAGGTTCAATCAGTTCTCCTGCCTCAGCCTCCCGAGTAGCTGGGATCACAGGCACCCACCACCACACCTGGCTAATTTTTGTATTTTTAGCAGAGACGGGGGTTTCACCATATTGGTTAGGCTGGTCTTGAACTCCTGACCTCAGACAATCCACTCGCCTCGGCCTCCCAAAGTGTTGGAATTATAGGCGTGAGCCACCACACCCGGCCTGATATTTTTAGTACCTAGACAAATCTGAGGCAAAGGTTTCCTGAGGCAAGGCAGGGCATGAACAGAAGTGGGTATCAGAGAGCAGTGAGCCTCTGTGCATCTTATCCCTGGATCTGTTTCAACATCAAGCTTCTTGTTTTATGGATTTAAAAAATATATATGTGACAAAGGACTTTAGGACCGATACAACAGGTATAAATTACTCTGTAAGTTTTGAGGGGGAGAAGGTGTCACATTTCTAGATTTGTCTAAATCACGTAAACCCTGGCTCCGGGCCTCTGCTCACCAAGGTCCCTGAGAAGCCCAATGACAGCCACATGACTGGCCTGCTTTGCAATCCCGGGGCTTCCACACACTATAATAATATAGGGAGAGAGGAGGCTGCGAGGCATCTGTCCCCACTGATCACACCACTCTGCTACAAATGCAGAGGTCAGGTCCTGTTCCTTCAATGTCCTTTCTGGCATCTCTGCTTCCAGTGACACCAGAGACATGCCTCACAACACATCTTTCCCTCACTTGGATCAGCACTGTGTCCCAAGGCCCTTCCCTTGGCCCCCTGAAGTCACTGAATTTAGTGTCCAGGCTCTCCATAGTCGCCCCCACACAACCTCTCCAAGGTCCTGCGGTCCTGGAGTGATGTCTGAGAGTAGACTGCAGCCTCCATCCCTGCTGCAGCCTAAAGCCTTTGCCCTCGCCTTGCAGCATGGGATCCAGCCCCCTGGTAACAGGTCAGTCCTTCTCCTTTGCCCTCAGAGGACAAAAGCCTCCATTCTCTTTCCCACTAAACGCGCTGTCCTATAGGGTGACCATGAGTGCCATCTGACTATTCCTGGAGGATCTGACATGTATCTAGTTCAAATTGCAACATGCTGCAAGTGTGAGACCTACACCATATTCTGGGGACTTGGTACAAAGGAAACGTAAAATATTTCAATAATAGTTTTTATATCATGAACATGTTGAAATAATATTTTTAAACTATTGGGTTGAATAAATATATTATGAAAATTAATTTCACCTATTTCATTTTACTCTTTCAAGTGCTTACTAGAAAATTAAAAGTTCACACGTGGTTCGCATTATATTTATTTTGGACAGCAGCACTCTCTGCCCAGTGCCTTTCTCCCCACCTCAGAATGAAAAGCTAGGGGAACAGGAGGGAGCATGTGCAGGGAAGCCCCCTCCCATCTATCAGGCCTGAAGTGCAAGTAGGCCTGTCCCTGTTCCTGCCTCACTCTTCCTGGAAAGCCTGGATCTCTGCATCTGAGCACCTTGCTGCCCTGGTCTGTTGCGAGCATGTCAAGGAGGTAAACAGGGTTACTACATTGTGAGCCAATGTCTTGGTCTTATTTATTCTTAATGTTCTCTCTGGTTTTACAGATGAGGGGGCCAAAGCCCAGAGAGGACAAGTGAGTGACTTCTTTTTTTTAATTTTTTAATTTAATTTTATTTTTTTATTTTATTATTATTATACTTTAAGTTTTAGGGTACATGTGCACAATGTGCAGGTTTGTTACATGTCTATACCTGTGCCGTGTTGGTGTGCTGCACCCATTAACTCGTCATTTAGCATTAGGTATATCTCCTAATGCTATCCCTCCCCCCTCCCCCCACCCCACAACAGTCCCTGGAGTGTGATGTTCCCCTTCCTGCGTCCATGTGTTCTCATTGTTCAATTCCCACCTATGAGTGAGAACATGCGGTGTTTGGTTTTTTGTACTTGCGATAGTATGCTGAGAATGATGGTTTCCAATTTCATCCATGTCCCTACAAAGGACATGAACTCTTCATTTTTTATGGCTGCAAAGTATTCCATGGTGTATATGTGCCACATTTTCTTAATCCAGTCTATCGTTGTTGGACATTTGGGTTGGTTCCAAGTCTTTGCTATTGTGAATAGTGCCACAATAAACATACGTGTGCATGTGTCTTTATAGCAGCATGATTTATAATCCTTTGGGTATATACCCAGTAATGGGATGGCTGGGTCAAATGGTATTTCTAGTTCTAGATCCCTGAGGAATTGCCACACTGACTTCCACAATGGTTAACTAGTTTACAGTCCCACCAACAGTGTAAAAGTGTTCCTATTTCTCCACATCCTCTCCAGCACCTGTTGTTTCCTGACTTTTTAATGATTGCCATTCTAACTGGTGTGAGATGATATCTCATTGTGGTTTTGATTTGCATTTCTCTGATGGCCAGTGATGATGAGCATTTTTTCATGTGTTTTTTGGCTGCATAAATGTCTTCTTTTGAGAAGTGTCTGTTCATATCCTTTGCCCACTTTTTGATGGGGTTGTTTGTTTTTTTCTTGTAAATTTGTTTGAGTTCATTGTAGATTCTGGATATTAGCCCTTTGTGAGATAAGTAGGTTGCGAAAATTTTCTCCCATTCTGTAGGTTGCGTGTTCACGCTGATGGTAGTTTCTTTTGCTGTGCAGAAGCTCTTGAGTTTAATTAGATCCCATTTGTCAATTTTGTCTTTTGTTGCCATTACTTTTGGTGTTTTAGACATGAAGTCCTTGCCCATGCCTATGTCCTGAATGGTATTGCCTAGGTTTTCTTCTAGGGTTTTTATGGTTTTAGGTCTAACATTTAAGTCTTTAGTCCATCTTGAATTAATTTTTGTATAAGGTGTAAGGAAGGGATCCAGTTTCAGCTTTCTAGATATGGCTAGCCAGTTTTCCCAGCACCATTTATTAAATAGGGAATCCTTTCCCCATTGCTTGTTTTTGTCAGGTTTGTCAAAGATCAGATGGTTGTAGATATGTGGCATTATTTCTGAGGGCTCTGTTCTGTTCCATTGATCTATGTCTCTGTTTTGGTACTAGTACCAAGCTGTTTTGTTTACTGTAGCCTTGTAGTATAGTTTGAAGTCAGGTAGCGTGATGCCTCCAGCTTTGTTCTTTTGGCTTAGGATTGACTTGGCGACGTGGGCTCTTTTTTGGTTCCATATGAACTTTAAAGTAGTTTTTTCCAATTCTGTGAAGAAAGTCTTTGGTAGCTTGATGGGGATGGCATCGAATCTATAAATTACCTTGGGCAGTGTGGCCATTTTCACGATATTGATTCTTCCTACCCATGAGCATGGAATGTTCTTCCATTTGTTTGTGTCCTCTTTTATTTCATTGAGCAGTGGTTTGTGGTTCTCTTTGAAGAGGTCCTTCACATCCCTTGTAAGTTGGATTCCTAGATATTTTATTCTCTTTGTAGCAATTGTGAATGGGAGTTCACTCATGATTTGGCTCTCTGTTTGTCTGTTATTGGTGTATAAGAATGCTTGTGATTTTTGTACGTTGATTTTGTATCCTGAGACTTTGCTGAAGTTGCTTATCAACTTAAGGAGATTTTGGGCTGAGACAATGGGGTTTTCTAGATATACAGTCATGTCATCTGCAAACAGGGACAATTTGACTTCCTCTTTTCCTAATTGAATGCCCTTTATTTCCTTCTCCTGCCTAATTGCCCTGGCCAGAACTTCCAATACTATGTTGAATAGGAGTGGTGAGAGAGGGCATCCCTGTCTTGTGCCAGTTTTCAAAGGGAATGCTTCCAGTTTTTGCCCATTCAGTATGATACTGGCTGTGGGCTTGTCATAGATAGCTCTTATTATTTTGAGATACGTCCCATCAATACCTAAGTTATTGAGAGTTTTTAGCATGAAGCGTTGTTGAATTTTGTCAAAGGCCTTTTCTACATCTATTGAGATAATCATGTGGTTTTTGTCTTTGGTTCTGTTTATATGCTGGATTACATTTATTGATTTGCGTATATTGAACCAGCCTTGCATCCCAGGGATGAAGCCCACTTGATCATGGTGGATAAGCTTTTTGATGTGCTGCTGGATTCTGTTTGCCAGTATTTTATTGAGGATTTTTGCATCAATGTTCGTCAAGGGTATTGGTCTAAAATTCTCTTTTTTTGGTTTTGTCTCTGCCAGGCTTTGGTATCAGGATGATGCTGGCCTCATAAAATGAGTTAGGGAGGATTCCCTCCTTTTCTATGGATTGGAATAGTTTCAGAAGGAATGGTACCAGCTCTTCCTTGTACCTCTGGTAGAATTCGGCTGTGAATCCATCTGGTCCTGGACTCTTTTTGGTTGGTAAGCTATTGATTATTGCCATAATTTCTGAGCCTGTTATTGGTCTATTCAGAGATTCAACTTCTTCCTGGTTTAGTCTTGGGAGGGTGTATGTGTCGAGGAATGTATCCATTTCTTCTAGATTTTCTAGTTTATTTGCGTAGAGGTGTTTATAGTATTCTCTGATGGTAGTTTGTATTTCTGTGGGATCGGTGGTGATATCCCCTTTATCATTTTTTATTGCATCTATTTGATTCTTCTCTCTTTTCTTCTTTATGAGTCTTGCTAGCAGTCTATCGATTTTCTTGATCTTTTCAAAAAACCAGCTCCTGGATTCATTAATTTTTTGAAGGGCTTTTTGTGTCTCTATCTCCTTCAGTTCTGCTCTGATTTTAGTTATTTCTTGCCTTCTGCTAGCTTTTGAATGTGTTTGTTCTTGCTTTTCTAGTTCTTTTAATTGTGACGTTAGGGTGTCAATTTTGGCTCTTTCATGCTTTCTCTTGTGGGCATTTAGTGCTATAAATTTCCGTCTACACACTGCTTTGAATGTGTCCCAGAGATTCTGGTATGTTGTGTCTTTGTTCTGGTTAATTTCAAAGAACATCTTTATTTCTGCCTTCATTTCGTTATGTACCCAGTAGTCATTCAGGAGCAGGTTGTTCAGTTTCCATGTAGTTGAGCAGTTTTGAGTGAGTTTCTCAGTCCTGAGTTCTAGTTTGATTGCACTGTGGTCTGAGAGACAGTTTGTTATAATTTCTGTTCTTTTACATTTGCTGAGGAGTGCTTTACTTCCAACTGTGTGGTCAATTTTGGAATAGGTGTGGTGTGGTGCTGAAAAAATTGTATATTCTGTTGATTTGGGGTGGAGAGTTCTGTAGATGTCTATTAGGTCCGCTTGGTGCAGAGCTGAGTTCAATTCCCAGGTATCCTTGTTAACTTTCTGTCTCGTTGATCTGTCTAATGTTGACAGTGGGGTGTTAAAGTCTCCCATTATTATTGTGTGGGAGTCTAAGTCTCTTTGTAGGTCACTAAGGACTTGCTTTATGAATCTGGGTGCTCCTGTATTGGGTGCACATATATTTAGGATAGTTAGCTCTTCTTGTTGAATTGATCCCTTTACCATTATGTAATGATCTTCTTTGTCTCTTGCGATCTTTGTTGGTTTAAAGTCTGTTTTATCAGAGACTAGGATTGCAACCCCTGCCTTTTTTTGTTTTCCATTTGCTTGGTAGATCTTCCTCCATCCCTTTATTTTGAGCCTATGTGTGTCTCTGCACGTGAGATGGGTTTCCTGAATACAGCACACTGATGGGTCTTGACTCTTTATCCAATTTGCCAGTCTGTGTCTTTTAATTGGAGCATTTAGCCCATTTACATTCAAAGTTAATATTGTTATGTGTGTATTTGGTCCTGTCATTATGATGTTAGCTGGTTATTTTGCTCGTTAGTTGATGCAGTTTCTTCCTAGCCTTGACGGTCTTTACATTTTGGCATATTTTTGCAGTGGCTGGTACCGGTTGTTCCTTTCCATGTTTAGTGCTCCCTTCAGGAGCTCTTTTAGGGCCCGCCTGGTGGTGAGAAAATCTCTCAGCATTTGCTTGTCTGTAAAGTATTTTATTTCTCCTTCACTTATGAAGCTTAATTTGGCTGGATATGAAATTCTGGGTTGAAAATTCTTTTCTTTAAGAATGTTGAATATTGGCCCGCACTCTCTTCTGGCTTGTAGAGTTTCTGCCGAGAGATCTGCTGTTAGTCTGATGGGCTTCCCTTTGTGGGTAACCCGACCTTTCTCTCTGGCTGCCCTTAACATTTTTTCCCTCATTTCATCTTTGGTGAATCTGACAATTATGTGTCTTGGAGTTGCTCTTGTTGAGGAGTATCGTTGTGGTGTTCTCTGTATTTCCTGAATCTGAATGTTGGCCTGCCTTGCTAGATTGGGGAAGTTCTCCTGGATAATATCCTGCAGAGTGTTTTCCAACTTGGTTCGATTCTCCCCATCGTTTTCAGGTACACCAATCAGACGTAGATTTGGTCTTTTCATATAGTCCCATATTTCTTGGAGGCTTTGTTCATTTCTTTTTATTCTTTTTTCTCTAAACTTCCCTTCTCACTTCATTTCATTCATTTCATCTTCCATCACTGATACCCTTTCTTCCAGTTGATCGCATTGGCTCCTGAGGCTTCTGCATTCTTCATGTAGTTCTCGAGCCTTGACTTTTGGCTCCATCAGCTCCTTTAAGGACTTCTCTGCGTTGGTTATTTTAGTTATCTATTCGTCTAATTTTTTTTCAAAGTTTAAAACTTCTTTGCCATTGGTTTGAATTTCCTCCTGTAGCTCGGAGTACTTTGATTGTCTGAAGCCTTCTTCTCTCAGCTCCTCAAAGTCATTTTCTGTCCAGCTTTGTTCTGTTGCTGGTGAGGAGCTACGTTCCTTTGGAGGAGGAGAGGCGCTCTGCTTTTTAGAGTTTCCAGTTTTTCTGCTCTGTTTTTTCCCCATCTTTGTGGTTTTATCTACTTTTGGTCTTTGATGATGGTGACGTACAAAAGGGTTTTTGGTGTGGATGTCCTTTCTGTTTGTTAGTTTTCCTTCTAACAGACAGGACCCTCAGCTGCAGTTCTGTTGGAGTTTGCTAGAGGTCCACTCCAGACTCTGTTTGCCTGGGTATCAGCAGCGGTGGCTGTGGAACAGTGGATCTTGGTGAACCACAAATGCTGCTGCCTGATCGTTCCTCTGGAAGTTTTGTCTCAGAGGAGTACCCGGCCGTGCGAGGTGTCAGTCTGCCCCTACTGGGGGGTGCCTCCCAGTTAGGCTGCTTAGGGGTCAAGGACCCACTTGAGGAGGCAGTCTCCCCATTCTCAGATCTCCAGCTGCATGCTGGGAGAACCACTGCTCTCTTCAAAGCTGTGAGACAGGGACATTTAAGTCTGCAGAGGTTACTGCTGTCTTTTTGTTTGTCTGTGCCCTGCCCCTAGAGGTGGAGCCTACAGAGGCAGGCAGGCCTCCTTGAGCTGTGGTGGGCTCCACTCAGTTCGAGCTTCCCAGCTGCTTTGTTTACCTAATCAAGCCTGGGCAATGGCAGGCGCCCCTCCCCCAGCCTCGCTGCCACCTTGCAGTGTGATCTCAGACTGCTGTGCTAGCAATCAGTGAGTCTCCGTGGGCGTAGGACCCTCCGAACCAGGTGCGGGATATAATCTCCTGGCGTGCTGTTTTTTAAGCCCATTGGAAAAGCGCAGTATTAGGGTGGGAGTGACCCGATTTTCCAGGTGCCGTCTGTCACCCCTTTCTTTGACTAAGAAAGGGAACTCCCTGACGCCTTGCGCTTCCCGAGTGAGGCAATGCCTCGCCCTGCTTCAGCTCATGCACGTTGCGCTGCACCCACTGTCCTGCACCCACTGTCTGGCACTCCCTAGTGAGATAAACCTGGTACCTCAGATGGAAATGCAGAAATCACCTGTCTTCTGTGTCTCTCACGCTGGGAGCTGTAGACCGGAGCTGTTCCTATTCGGCCATCTTGTCTCCACCACGACTTACTTCAAGTCACACAGATTGAGTTACAAGAGGGTGCACATCCACGGCTCTTGCTATCACACCACAGTATCCACTGCAGTCCCAATGGCAAGAGAAAGTGGCAGGCAGAGTCAGACAGGAAAGAAGTGCCGACGACAAGGGGTGACCACACAACCCTGATTTTTGAGAATGCTACTGGGATGACTGGAGGTATCTGTGGCCCGTGACTGAGTACACCCCAGCTCCATCCTAATCTTGAATTCTTTGTCCTTCACTTATATTTTTCAGACCCTCAATATTCAAATCTTATTTCTATAAAAGATATTTTGGTGATGGTAGCATGGGTTTTTTTTGTTTATTTAATTTATTATATATATGTATGTGTGTGTGAATGTATATATGTATATACATATATTTCAAGTATATATATATACACATATATATATATATCAAGTGTCTGATCCTCATGCACTTGCAAATGCTTTTTGTGAGCTGTTTTGCTGTCATTTTAACTATATATATATGGTTGAAAACTGCTTCAAATCCCTTGTGAGACAAGGCAGAGTAAAACCAAACCAGTGCACACAAATTTCAATAATTTCTGTGCTGTCCCCTTTGGTGTTGTCTCATGAGGTGCCCCAGAAAGAAGGCTGAGGAAGGAGTGCAGTCTCTCACACAGCACACAGCAGCACACAGCCGGCGAATGGTTCTTCCCCAGGGGGTTGGATACCTGTCTTTTAATAAAATGCAGACCAGCCTCAGGGGGCAAGGTGGTGAGAGCCTTTGGTGGGCCTGCAGAGATGTGGAAAGACACAGGATCAGTTCAAATCCCTGCAAGCTCCTGTTACCACTTAAGTTTCTTCCCACACTTTCTTCCTCCTTGGGGGATAACATTGCTTTTCTGCATCAGAAACTCTAGGAGAAGAGGATTGTATTTCTTGGTGGAATTTCACAAAGACTTGGGTCTACCTTTACCCTCTTTCTTACCTGCATCCAACAATAGAGATTTTTGCAAACAGCCAAGGATGTCTTTTAAGACTGTAATGGAGATCCATGGAAGCTCCCGCTTGCTTCCTTCCTTCGTCACTACCACCACAGCACAGGACATGCAGGAGGCCATAGACCCCAGACCCCTCTCGTGTTCACTGGAGTAGAGAACCCCATCATGGAACAGTCCATGATGTTTGATTAGAGAGAGCTGGTTTTTGCTGTATTTGCCCTTCATTAAGAATTTTCCAGGACAATGGGTTGAATGGATGTTCATGGAAGGCAGATAAATGATCTAATGAAAACTTAGTTATCTCATCTTTTAAAAGGCCACAGAGTCATGCTCATGATGGCCATTTTTTTGAGCATCTACTTTGTGCCAGGAATTGGGCTACGCCATTGTCTTGCATGGCAGCTTTCTTTGTTGGAGTGTGTCTTTCATGTGTGGCTTGCCTCGCTCTTCTGAGACCAGATGTCAGCCAGCCAGGGTAGACCCCTCACTTGACAGGAATGAGCATCATGTTTTGTGGAACAGCTGCCCTCCAGGGAAGCCAGGTCTGCATCTTATATAATGGGTTTGTGTGTGTGAAATTTGCCAGGTGTTGATTTTGGAAGTCAGGGATGAAAGTCAGGGATGGAGAGGGCAGGACTGCCACTCACAAGAGTGAAAGAATAATTCAAAAATCTAAATGTGGGAAGGAAGAGGGTGAGAAGGGAGAAAAAAATAGAGAAGTCAACAAGAGCCTTGGCAGGGGGTGAAGTCCGCAGTGAAAATCCCATGGTGCCAAAATGGCCAAAGGATGCTTTAAAGACAAAAATGTTCTAATGTTTAATTTCAAATGGTTTGTTTTTCCATGATGCAAACCCATTCTTCATCTCCCTCAGGCTCCCCTCCAAATATTCAATCAAGTGTCCGATCCTCATGCACTTGCAAATGCTTTTTGTGAGCTGTTTTGCTGTCATTATCATCATGTGGGAATTGAAGAAGGGTTTGAATTCCACATCTGGATCTAGATGAGGCAGAACCCTGTTTCAGCAGAAGCAGCACCTTAGAAGTAGATTTGGCTGCAATGATGTAATTGTCCCCCAGTTTTGAAAATAATAATGGTGGAAAGCTCTGGATCTTTATAGATAGTGAAATACAGGTTCCAATCTTACCAAGATTTCAAGAGTCTGGAAGATTCCAGCAGACATTTCTGTCTACATGTTATTAATTTAGGCTTTCTTTTTCTTTCTTTCTCTTTCTCTCTCCCTTTCCCCCGCTCTCTCTCATCTTAAGCTTGTATACAGGAATCCACATGTAAAGCTACAGGTAGGTTGAGAAAGATTTTCTAAAAACTCTCTCCAGGGAATTTTGCCCACCAAGAGGCCAGGGAGTGGGTGGCGTAAGACAGGAGTAGGTGGCGAACACACTGTCTGTTCCTTTAATAAGACAAAGGGCGAGGCTGGACACGGTGGCTCATGCCTGTAATCCCAGCACTTTGGGAGGCCGAGGTGGGCAGATCACCTGAGGTCAGGAGTTCGAGACCAGGCTGGCCAACATGGCGAAACCTTGTCTCTACAAAAATACAAAAATTCGCCGGGCGCAGTGGCGCATGTCTGTAGTCCCAGCTACTCCAGAGGCTGAGGCAGGAGAATCACTTGAACCCAGGAGGGAGAGGTTGCAGTGAGCTGAGATCGCACCACTGCATTCCAGTCTGGGCGACAGAGCAACACTCCATCTCAAAAAAACGAAAACAAAACAAATAAAAAAAGAACAAACAAGACAAACAGTGAGTTTTCTATTACATACTCAATTTCTGGTAGGAAGCCCCTACAGGAGATGTAGCAACAAATAAGTTAGTATGTATGCACAATGTGTATACATACTTTATCTCAAATTCACACACAAAAAATTGTATTCAATCTTAAGTAGACCATACCAGCAAAGTAGTTGATATTAGACTTCAGCTCAGGATTAGTCATGTAAATCTTTCAACAATTCCATCTATTACATCTCATGCCAAGGGTTATTCAGTGTCTTTTACTACTCATATAAATTGTCTTTACCAATATGTTCCTTTGCATTCAGCCCTGTTAACCCCTGGGTTCCTATCGCATTTTACTGTGTCCCAGCCTTAGAAATGCACCGTTATCTTTATGCCTGTGTTAGCATCTAATCTGGGCATATATATTTCAGGCTTTCCTGGCTATGCTTGAGTGATCGGTGTGTCTACCAGAAGCTTCCTGATAAAATACTGCTTTCTCTGCTATAGCAGACTTATAGTTTACTTTTAAAATAACTCACTTGAAATTTAACAGGCGGTTTTAAAGCTACATCTGATTTAAGCCCCATAAGTTCTAGCTTTTAAAAACATGCTTGACTTGCCAACCTGGGGTTTTCTGAGCTGTTGAGTGGAAACACAGGCTTGCCATTGTGTTGTGCATTGTGGCTGTGTTCACTGTGGGTATAAAAACAAAACTAAAAAAGCAAACCTGGGCTGGCCTGTTAATCAACTTGGTCACGTTGGATAAACAACCAGAGAATGCCTAAAACTAGGGATGAAATCTTTCAGTTTATAGACGAGGTGTTTAAGTGGTGCTCTCAGTAAAGAAGGGGAAGAAAATGCAAATCCTTTAAGATATAAGCTTATTATAGCCAGTGATTTTTTTTTTTTTTTTTTGAGATGGAGTCTTGCCCTGTTGCCTAGGCTTGTGTGCAGTGGTGCAGTCTCGGCTCACTGCAACCTCTGCCTCCCAAGTTCAAGCAATTCTCCTTCCTCAGTCTCCTGAGTAGCTGGGATTACAGGCATGCGCCACCACGCCCAGCTAATTTTTTGTATCTTTAGCAGAGATGGGGTTTCACCATGTGGGCTAGGCTGGTCTCAAAATCCTGACCCCGTGTTCTTCCCGTTTCGGCCTCCTAAAGTGCTGGGATTACAGATGTAAGCCACCATGCCTGACCTATAGTCATTGATTTTTAAAAATCAAAGAAATAGGCTGGTGCGGTGGCTCATGCCTGTGATCCCAGTACTTTGGGAGGCCGAGGTGGGCAGGTCACAAAGTCAAGAGATCGAGACCATCCTGGCCAACACGGTGAAACCCCGTCTCTACTAAAGATACAAAAAATTAGCTGGGCGTGGTGGCGGGTGCCTGTAGTCCCAGCTAATCGGGAGACCGAGGCAGGAGAATTGCTTGAACCTGGGAGGCGGAGGTTGCAGTGAGCCGCGATTGCACCATGGCATTCCAGCCTGGCGACACGGTGAGACTCTGTCTCAAAAAAAAAAAAAATCGAAGAAATCACTGGATCAATAATATTTATTGTCTTGGCAAATCGTAGCATCCTCATGGAGGGAAAGAAAAGGGGCTAGACAATCTTCAGCCTCACAAGCAAAGCCCTGAGCAAGAAACCTTCACGAATTCTTTCCCGTGTTTCATAACAAGTCTGTGCCGAAGGCATCAAGATCTCCATTTTACAGATGAGGACTTAGGAGGCACAGGTGGAGTACGTTGCAATCCACCTAAATCCCTGGATCCCAAGCCCATCCTCCTGCTGTGTGGCCACTCCCCCACACTTGCCTGGTACTTACGGTTTAGTCTTTGTAGACTCCCGTGGACACCCCTTGCAAACTCAGGAAACCCCCAAGCAGTGCACACACATTCCTAAAAGTGTCTCATAATTTAGCCTTTTATCCTCATCAGGACTTGTCAAACTCCTGGTCTTAAGAAACAAAGCAAAACTGGCTTTCTGCTAGGTCATTTTTGCAGAGCAGCATTTGTTTTCTATATATCATTGGTTTTCTAGCACTTCCTGGCTGCTCACAGCATTCTTTCTGTCATTCCTCTTTAAGATTCCACTTTGATTTCTCCCATGGAGAAAAATCTTGCTTTTAAAAGTCACAGAAAAAAAAACCCTATTCTGATATGGCCTTGATTTAAAATTGAGGAATAATTTGCAAAGCTCCTGTTGGAAAGAGGTGAATGCTCTCATGCTCTCCTTGTGGTTCTGTTCCCTGATACAACTATTTTGCAGAGGAATTGTGAAAAAACCTTTAAACTTTGTCATTAATTATACTTTCAGAAATCTTTCTTAAAAATGATAGTTTCAAAGGTAGAAAGAATTTCATGAGTAAAGAGACTCACTACTGTGTTGTTTTTGGTGGAGGTGAAAAAAGGGGAAAAATTTAACTGTCTAAAAACTAGATATAATGTATCTACTAATGAATATTATGGGACTATTAAAAATGATTTTTATGGAAGTTCAACTTTCATGTGAAAAACTGAATATATATATTTACATGTTTCTTCTCCAAATCTCACTAAAATGATAGTAAAGGGATTTAAACAAGCATAAGACCATGTAGTCCAAGAGAATAAAGGAAGAGACTAAAGGAGGTGAGAGATGGCAGCACAGCTTAAAAAGCTGGTCAGCAAGTTGACTGTTGGTAATGAGTTATGTGGCTGAGAAAGCTGAGCCCTAAGTGCCCACTGGGATGAAGATAAGAAGGAAACAGATCCAATTCAGAGAGCCCTGGAAGGCCTCAGGGACTCAAGGCATCAGGCAGCATCGAGGGGAAAGAATGTGTGGAACTGAAAGGAAGGAGTGCAGGTGAGTTTTCATGGAAGCAGTAAGCCTGGATATTTTCCCCAAATAGGCAATTCTCCCGAATCACCTCTGCAGAAGATCAGAGGTTTACTCTCAGCAAAAATTAAACCAGACAAATTCCAGATTTGGGGACCTGAGACATAAAATAGGAACAGAGAGGAGCCTCATCAGAAAGAAAAAAACAGAGACTGAGTGGGAGTTAACTAACATACTGTACTGTGAAAATCTTAGCCTCCTCTTCCCAACTGTGCGAAGAATGCTAGCAGGCCAGCTCATAGCGCCTGACAGTATGCTGAAGAATTCTCTAGGTAGCAACTAGGAAGTCCCTCTCTTCCCCCAAATCTGCAGATTTTGATGGGGGAATCGTGCATAATGACCAGGTCCAAGTTCTGTCACTGTATGGTGAAGTTTACTACTTGGTAAGCCTGGCCCATACGCAGAAGGCCCAAATGGCTTTTTAATGGCCCATTCTCAAATAAGAACAGATGGGTAAGGATCACCTGACATTTGCAGAAAGCATATAATATGAAAGGTAGGCGCCAAAACATGCTGTCAACAAAAAGAAATAGAAAACAAACAGTGCGGCAAATGAAGAAATAAAAAAAGCCCCCAAATTAATAATAGTTACTTAGGAAGGTAAAACAGGATATTATACTTACGAAAAAATTTAAAGGAATATTTGTAAAATTTTAAAAAGAACTTCTCAAAGTCAAAAATATGACAGTAGAAATATTAAAAATTCAACAAAACTGTTGGAGAGTAAAATTGAAGTAATCTCCCAGAAAGTAGAACAAAGAGAGAAAGATGTATGAAAAACACAGGCAAGTTCCAAAAAGAGGGGACAGAAAAAAAAGGAGGGATCTATGGAAATAGGGTAAGAAAATTTCCCAGGTTTTAAAGGGCACACTATGAAGGTTTTTTAAAATGACCTTTATCAAGTCATATTTGAATGAAATTTCAAAACACTGGAGATAAAGAAAGGATACTGAAATCTCCCAAAGACAAAAGCGTGCTCAGGCAGAGGATTAGGGATCAGAATGACATCAGACTTCTCAATAGCAACACTTGAAGCTAGGTGACAAAAGAGTAACTTTAAATTCAGAGTGGAAATGAATTTCATTCCAGAATTCCGTATCTAGAAAATACTTATTAAAATGTGGTGCTGGAATAAAGACATTTTCAGGTGTGCAAGTTCTCAATAATCTTACTTCTCCTACTCCCTTTCTGAGAAGAAAGTGATTCACAACAAAAAAGGAATACGACAAGAAGTTGGGGGATGTGAAATTCTGGAAAGGGTCAGTTACACAGAGGAGCGATGATATAGTTTGGATATTTGTCCCTGCCCAAATTTCATGTTGAATATCAACCCTGATAGGGGCCTGGTGGGAGGTGATTGGCTCATGGTGGTGGATTTCTCATGAATGGTTTAGCACCATCCCCTCAGTGCTGTCCTCTGGATAGTGAGTTCTTGTGAGATCTGGCCATTTAAAAGTACGTGGCACCTGTCCCCCTCTCTCTTGCTCCTGCTCTGGCCGTGTGACATGCCTGCTCCCCCTTCACCTTCTGCCATGGTTGTAAGCTTTCTGAGTCCTCCCTAGAAGCCGAGTAGATGCCAGCACCGTGCTTCCTGTAAAGCCTGCAGAACCATAAGCCAATTAAATCTCTTTTATTTGCATATTATGCACTCTCAGATATCTCAGATATCTCTTTATAGCAATGCAAGAATGGCCTAATACAAGCAGGGAGAGGATTCACAGGGTGATGGAGAAGAGACATTCAGGGAGGACAGTTTTGCAGCCACCTTAGCCAGCTCCCAGTCTAGACTGAGACAAAAGGTCAGAGAGCTGCAGAGGAGGGTCACCAACATAAATACAATTGACAGCTGTGTGGTATTCAGAGGGTTTGAAATAACATTTGTGTTGGGTGCATAGGGAATTAAGCAAATTAAATACAAGGTAACTATTAACTTGAAGGAGAATAAAAAGTTACAGAAAGGAGAACTAAGGAGTTACAAATAACATTTATACAGAATCAGTCAGATAAACACTAATACATAGTACAACAAGTATCTCTCTGTATCTACATTGGAGAGATGGAGGGAGGGGAGGGTGTATGTGTGTGTGTGTGTGTTTGTGTGTGTAAAGAGAATGAGAGCTAAATTTCTAGAAGGAAGGTAAGGTCTAAACCTGCGAAATTAAGAAGTAGCAGATAAGCATTATGAGAGGCTGCTGTTTGTCCTCCAATATCAGTTTCCCTCTGAAGATTTCTCAAATGTGCATCTGCAAAGGCCTGGAGCTCCAAACTGGTGCAGAAACTGCAGAATCTTACCTATTGTGGCCTCAGATGATGAACATATCACAAAAGATTGAAAGAAATTTTGTGAATGTCTGCATAGCTGAAGATCTCCTGTGGATTGAGGGAGAAGGTGTCCCATTGATGACTACAGTGTTGAGAAATCAACACTATGTACAGGGAATTCCAAGATATATTTTTATTTGATATGGCAAAATGAGATAATGTGATATTTCATGAATTTCAGTATTATGATGGAAATCAGACTCACTTAAAAAAGTAATCACAGCACTCCAACTGAGAGCTGTAATAGAATAAAACAAGGAGCACTGCAGAGGCAAAGAGGAAGAGCCCAGCCCATCCTTGGAGTCCAGTGATTTATACACAGTACTTTAAGCCCCAGCTTGGAAAATGCTAATCTTCACATTCCAGGGAATGCCATTGTTGCTGTAAGGTAATGGGGTGAAAATAAATAGCCTCAAGAGAAGTTCAGATAAATGAATGGGTGGTCATGCTAGAGATGAGCATTTTGAGAGGATATTGAAGATGTTTAGAACACCCTTTGTTGGGACAGGTTCACAAAAGTTAAATTCCTAGGCATGTTCTCCTGTCTTTTAAGTTAGGCAGTCAAATGGAAACCAGTGCTTCCAACCTTCCGACAAATTAGCCCTTGTTGCTACTATGAGTTGAAAGTACAGAATGTCACCCACTGTGTGCCCCAGAATCGTAGACTTAGGGTTACAAGAGGCCTTAGGTGTTCCTTCCAGACTGGCCAGGCTCCAATGAGTTGGTAGCTTCACTTTGGACTAATCTAATCATATTATTATATGTGTGTGTGTATTAGTTTATTCTCATGCTGCTATGAAAAAATAAATGAGACTGGGTAATTTATAAAGGAAAGAGGTTTAATTGACTCACATTTCCACAGGGCTGGGGAGGCCACAGGAAACTTACAATCAGGGTGAAAGGGGAAGCAAACACTTCCTTCCTCACATGGTCGCAGGAAGGAGAAATGCAGAGTGAGGTGGGGAAAACCCCTTATAAAAAAATCAGATCTCATAAGAACTCACTCACTA
Organism: Pan troglodytes; assembly: GCF_028858775.2. NCBI lineage: Eukaryota > Metazoa > Chordata > Mammalia > Primates > Hominidae > Pan > Pan troglodytes. The sequence continues at coordinate 16,908,271 of NC_072401.2, forward strand.
TCATGAGAACAGCATGGGAGAACTGCCCCCATAACCTAGTTGTCTCCCACGAGGTTCATCCCACCATATGTGGGTATTATGGGAACTACAATTCAAGATGAGATTTGGGTGGGGTACAGCCAAACCATCTCAGTGTGTATGTATGTATATATAATACATGATATTACACTACCTGTGTTATACTAAAATATGGCATTACATATTTACACTAGAAGTCTCCTACTGGAACCCCTTGTGGGCAGGAACTTTCTTATCATCTGGTTTATTAGTTCTAGATTGTCAAGCAGAAACATGAACTGTACAAATGGGTCTTTGGTAACCTCACTCTGACATACTCTGCTGTCTCTCCTAGCCCAGACATGAGGAGTCTACGTGTTTAGAAATGCCCCTCTGGAGAATAGATGTGTTGAAAGGAAAAGCTTCAGTAATGAAAATAAAGCTGAAGATGAGTAAACTGTATCCTGTAAAATGGATTATCTAGATCCATATTACTTTTTGTGTGGATATCCCTTTGCCATACCCTGACCAGTGGTGATGTCTCCTTAAGGTTTCTGTTTAGTATCAGCTGTGCTAGGGTCATCAAGAAAACTACTGAATGACTCTGATGAAACCTCTAACATTGCCAGTAAGAAAAGTAAGGCATAGAAGGATTAAGTGTTTTTCGTGGTCACCCAGAGCTGACAGGAACAAACTCTTTTTCCTGCCTGTTCAATCTTCAAATTATGAAGTTTCTTATAGTTTGAGATAAGTAGATATTTTACCATGAAGCTCTAGTGCCTCTGAAGCTATAGTCTGAGAACATTCTCCATCATAGCCAATTCATTCAGTCAGTGGTTGCCTTGGTTAATACTGTAGCCTATTTGATTGTCATAATTTACATAAAATATTAAATCAACCAAAAAAACCCCAGATCATTTATGTTGTGGTCTAGTCACATGCATGAACATAAAACTCAATCTCGTGACCATGAATATGAATAAAGACAGTTTTCCTTTTGGAGTGGTATCCTAGCATCAGAGGATGTCCATTTGCCTGGAACACCTCCAAAAGCACCTGCTGTTAAAGTAGGGGTTAGCAAACTATGGCCCATGGACCAAATTCATCCCACTGCCTGGTTTTGTAAATAAAGTTTTATTGGAACACAACCACTCCCACCCATTCTTTTACGTATAGCTCCTTTCACAAATGACAGAGTTGAGTAGTTACGGCAGGGACTAAAATATTTATTACCTGGCCTTTAAAGAAGGTGTTTGTCAAACTCTGTATTAGAGCATGCTTTCTTGTTAGGAAGCCTGGGTGCCCCTCTAATGTTGACTGATTTTAAATTGGCTACAGTCTCTTTTCAATGTTACCTCTCTGACTACAGAAACATCAAGGGGAAAAAAACCATCATGAACAGAAGTTTTCAAGTGTGACTGAGCAGAATTACCTGGGGAACATTTACAATAGAAATTTTTGGACCCATTCCCAGAGATCATGATTCAGTAGGTCTGGAGTAGGGCCTGGGAAACTTACTTTGATACAAATGATTCTGGTGCACAGCCAGGAGCGAGAAACTTGAGGAAAGCACATGGAAGCTGGAAATGAAACAAGCAGGAAGTGAATTCTGATTCAGTCTTGCTGTGTAAACTTGGGTGAATTGCTTCACTGAGCCTTAGTTATGTCATCTGTAAAGTGGAACTAACAAGTTTTCCTTCACAGGGCTGTTCTGAGGACCAAAGAAGACAATAGTTATAAAATGTCCAGCACTGTGTTTGCACAGAGTAGACACTTGGTTAATGGTCCCTTCTTTCCTCCACTGGAGAATCCAGTGCCTTGGAAAGCACACCAGTTTGATTTTCTTCATTTTGTCTTGTGTATTATGTTTCCACTTCTGTTTATGTTAATTTTGCTCTTGTCAAACTATTCCCCAATCCACAAGTCCTTCTCCATGTATATTAAAGCTAGAGGTGTTTGATTTTTTTTTTTTTTTTTTTTACAAATTTGTTTCTCTGGGAAGCACCCAGAGAGCCGAATGACCCTAAATGGCTTGTTAGCCATATGACTGCCAATGGTCTTGATTAATTCTTTAAAACATAATTAAGGCCAAGTTTTTAAGTACCTTTAGTGATTTTCTTAAAAACCTTGATATAAGATGATAGACTTTATACATTCAGAAGACAATCCATTGGACAAATTGAGATGAAGTTTTGTGAGAATCTCTTTCTTTAGAAATGGAAAGACTTGCTATTAGTTTTTCTTTCAATGTCTGGTAGAATTAAGCAGTGAATCCATCAAGTTCTGGGCTTTTCTTTGATGAGAGACTGTTTATTACACTTCAGTCTCATTGCTCATTATTAGTTTGTTGAAGTTTTCTGTTTCTTCATGTTCGATCTTGGAGTTTGTATGTGTCCAGGAATTTATCCATTTCTTCTAGGTTTTCCAACTTGTTGGTATATAGTTGTTCCTAATAGTTTCTAAGGATTCTTTGTGTTTCAGTAGTCTCAGTTGTTAGTCTCCTTATTTATTTCTAATTTCATTTAGGTCTGCGCTCTGTTTTTCTTAATCTACCTAATGGTTTGTCAATTTTATTTATCTTTTCAAAAAACCAACTTTTAATTTTGCTGATCTTCTGTATTTTTTGTCTGAATTTCATTTATTTCCGCTGTGATCCTTTTTATTTTCCTTTACTAATTTTGAGTCAGTTTGTTCTTGCTTTTCTAGTTCCTTGAGGTGCAAGATTATTCAGTTGAAGTCTTTCTACTTTTTTGGTATGAGTGTTTATTGCTATAAATTGCCCTCTTAGTGCTGCTTTTGCTGTATCCCACAGATTTTAGGATGTTACATTTCCATTTATAGTTGTTTCAGAAATTAAAAAATTTTCTTTTTTAATTTCTTTACTGACCCATTGATCATTCAGGAACATGTTGTTTGATTTCCATGTGTTTGTATGTTTTCTGGTGTTCCTCTTGTTATTGATTTCTAGTTTTATTCCACTGTGGTCAGAAAGGAAATTGATATGATTTTGGGATTTGTTGAGGCTCGCTTTGTGGCTTAAGATATGGTCTGTTCTGGAGAATGTTCCATGTGTGGATACAAATAATGTGTACTGTTCAGCAGTTGGGTGATTTGTTCTGTAAATGTCAGTTGGGCCTATTTAGTCTAGTGTATAGTTTAACTCCTATGTTTCTTTGTTGATTTTCTGTCTTGGTCTCTTTGTCTTACCATCCTGACTGACTGAGAGTAAGCCATCTATGAGTAACGGACACTGTCGACGTTTTGCTCACCTGTCCTCCTGCCCCCTCTGAATTAACTGGCAGTCCTAGTAGACTTCTCAGCATGCTAACATCTTCCCACTTCAAGCAGCAGATCGTTCATCTGCTTCACCTGAGACCTTTCTCAGCTCCTTAGGAGCTTTCTCTCCAGGAGCCAAACACAACCTGGCAGTATGGGGTAGTGGATAATAACCCCAAGTCACCTGTCTGCAGTGGGACAATGCTGTGGGGTATTCTACTTGATGCCTCAGAGGGTCACCACAGGGGTTGAGTCTCAGTTGCCCAACATGTTTATCTGCTCTTTGACGTACTCTTTACTGGCTTTTCTTTCTTCCCTGTCTCAGATTTCTCACTTCCTCACAGGACGTGTGGGATCATCTCCCAGATGAACTACCAGTTCCTAAGTATTTGTCTGAAAGTACGCTCTTTTGAAAATCAAAACTCAGACCAGTTTGGACCCAGGACATAATAGAGACCATGGTCTGGCTTTAAACGGGCCACTTTAAATGATTGTATATCTAGAAAACCCCATTGTTTCAGCCCCAAATCTCCTTAAGCTGATAAGCAACTTCAGCAAAGTCTCAGGATACAAAATCAATGTACAAAAATCACAAGCATTCTTATACACCAATAACAGACAAACAGAGAGCCAAATCATGAGTGAATTCCCATTCACAGTTGCTTCAAAGAGAATAAAATACCTAGGAATACACCTTACAAGGGACGTGAAGGACCTCTTCAAGGAGAACTACAAACCACTGCTCAATGAAATAAAAGAGGATACAAACAAATGGAAGAACATTCCATGCTCATGGGTAGGAAGAATCAATATCGTGAAAATGGCCATACTGCCCAAGGTAATTTATAGATTCAATGCCATCCCCATCAAGCTACCAATGACTTTCTTCACAGAATTGGAAAAAACTACTTTAAAGTTCATATGGAACCAAAAAAGAGCCCGCATCACCAAGTCAATCCTAAGCCAAAAGAACAAAGCTGGAGGCATCACGCTACCTGACTTCAAACTATACTACAAGGCTACAGTAACCAAAACAGCATGGTACTGGTACCAAAACAGAGACATAGATCAATGGAACAGAACAGAGCCCTCAGAAATAACGCCGCATATCTACAACTATCTGACCTTTGACAAACCTGAGAAAAACAAGCAATGGGGAAAGGATTCCCTATTTAATAAATGGTGCTGGGAAAACTGGCTAGCCATATCTAGAAAGCTGAAACTGGATCCCTTCCTTACACCTTATACAAAAATCAATTCAACATGGATTAAAGACTTTAATGTTAGACCTAAAACCATAAAAACCCTAGAAGAAAACCTAGGCATTACCATTCAGGACATAGGCACGGGCAAGGACTTCATGTCTAAAACACCAAAAGCAATGGCAACAAAAGCCAAAATTGACAAATGGGATCTAATTAAACTTAAGAGATTCTGCACAGCAAAAGAAACTACCATCAGAGTGAACAGGAAACCCACAAAATGGGAGAAAATTTTTGCAACCTACTCATCTGACAAAGGGCTAATATCCAGAATCTACAATGAACTCAAACAAATTTACAAGAAAAAAACAAACAACCCCATCAAAAAGTGGGCAAAGGACATGAACAGACACTTCTCAAAAGAAGACATTTATGCAGCCAAAAAACACATGAAAAAATGCTCACCATCACTGGCCATCAGAGAAATGCAAATCAAAACCACAATGAGATATCATCTCACACCAGTTAGAATGGCGATCATTAAAAAGTCAGGAAACAACAGGTGCTGGAGAGGATGTGGAGAAATAGGAACACTTTTACACTGTTGGTGGGACTGTAAACTAGTTCAACCATTGTGGAAGTCAGTGTGGCAATTCCTCAGGGATCTAGAACTAGAAACACCATTTGGCCCAGCCATCCCATTACTGGGTATATACCCAAAGGACTATAAATCATGCTGCTATAAAGACACATGCACACGTATGTTTATTGTGGCACTATTCACAATAGCAAAGACTTGGAACCAACCCAAATGTCCAACAATGATAGACTGGATTAAGAAAATGTGGCACATATACACCATGGAATACTATGCAGCCATAAAAAATGATGAGTTCATGTCCTTTGTAGGGACATGGATGAAATTGGAAATCATCATTCTCAGTAAACTATCACAAGAACAAAAAACCAAACACTGCATATTCTCACTCATAGGTGGGAATTGAACAATGAGAACACATGGACACAGGAAGGGGAACATCACACTCTGGGGACTGTTGTGGGGTGGGGGGAGGGGGGAGGGATAGCATTGGGAGATATACCTAATGCTAGATGACGAGTTAGTGGGTGCAGCACACCAGCATGTCACATGTCACATGTATACATATGTAACTAACCTGCACATTGTGCACATGTACCCTAAAACTTAAAGTATAATAATAAAAATAAACTAAAAATAAAAGTAAATAAATAAATTTGCTTGTGCATTTCTAGCTTTAGCTTCTTTTTTGCAAGGGGAGCTTAAGTATTAGGATCACAGCTGAGGCCCAAGATATAAGAAAAATAGCCTCTGAGCTCCAAGTTATGTCTATTCTGAATCTCTTGCACTTTGTTCACAGGCGAGCATCTTTAGGCCTCTCTTAGGACCTGCTAATCTTTTTCTTTGCATTGATGTAACAAACTTGTCTAAATAATTCCCAAATTTATAAATGTTAAAAGCAGCAAATTATAGAAAATTCAGAGGTTGCTATTAGTACTGCTGCAAATATGGTTGTTACTAGCCTGCTGGTAAACAAGAAGACATAAATTGCTCACAGTAAAAAGCACAGTAGTTTATGACCATTAAGTGAAGGGGCGTGTAATCCTACATACATACAGACTCCAAGGGTTTTTTTCTATTTTAGCTTAGTACAATAACTGATTGTCATGGTTAATTTTATGTGTCAACCTGTCTGGGTCACGGTGCCCAGATACTTGGTCAAACATTATTCTAGATGTTTCTCTGATGTGTTTTTGAATTACATTTAAATCAGTAGATTTCAAGTAAAGCAGATTTCCCTCTATGATGTGAGTGGGCCTCATCCAATCAATTAAAGTCCAGAGTAGAAAAAAAAAACTGATCTCCTCTGAGCAAGAGAGAATTCTGCAGCACATGGCCTTTGGTCTTGAGCTATATTGGCTTTTTTTCTGGGTCTTCAGCCTGCTGCCCTCTCTGCAGATTTTGGACTTGCTAGCCTCTGTAATTGTGTGAGCAAATTCTTTAAAATAAGTATCTTTCTCTACATATACGTACACATTCTATTGATTCTGTTTCCCTGGAGAACCCTAATACACTGATATTTATAATAATTTACCTCTTTGTTCAACACCTATTTATTGAGCACTTATTATGTGCCAAGTACCATTCTAGGAACTTGGAATGGATTATTAAGCAATACAGGGTCTTACAGATTAAGACCCGACCCTGGTGTGCTTTTATTCTAGTGGGGGAAGATAAGTGGTAAAAAGTAAACATGAAGCATTAAATTATGTTCTAACATGCTAGAAGTGATAAGTGCTATAGAAAACAAAAGTAAAAGGAAGACAGTGTGAGGAGACATTGGGTCATTAGAGAAGGTTAAAATGTAATCAATATATTGGGAAAGTAGATAACTATGAAAGACTCACAAATGTGCAAATTGCTTTAAATTAAGCTTTTAATTTTGAGGTAATTATAATAAATGTGCAGTTGTAAGAAATAATATAAAAAGATCCTATGTACCCTTTATCCAGTTCCCTACTGTGGTAACATCTTGCAAATCTATACTAAAGATCACAACTGGCTATTAACACAAATGCAGTCAAGATACACAACAGGTGCATCACTACAGGTATTTCTCCTCCTGCCTTTTTATGACCACAGAGCCCTTCATTTCTTTCTTAACCATTACTATAATTTTGTCATTTTGAGGATGTTATATAAAAGGGCCTTATGGTGTGTAAGCTTTCAGAATTGGCTTTTTTCATTTGGCATAGATCCTTGACAATTCATTCATGTCATTGTGTATATCAATAATTCATTCCTTTTTATTGCTGAGTAGTATTCATGGTATTGATATACCACAGTTTGTCTCACCATTCACCCATTGAAGGGCATCTGAGTTGTTTCCTGTTTGGGACTATTATGAATCAATTTGCTATAATTTTCCATGTACACATTTTTATGTGAACATATGTTTTTATTACTTCATAATGAATGCCTAGCGGGTGCAGTTCCAGGGTCCTATGGTAGTTACATGTTTAGTTTTGTAAGAAACTGTCAAACTCTTCCAGAGTAGCTGTGCCATTTAAAATTCGCATCAGCAATGTATGAGTGATTCAGTTTTACTGCTTCCTCGCCAGCATTTGGTATTATAACTATTTTTAATTTCAATCATTCTGATAAGTGTGTAATGATATCTCATTGTGGTTTTCATCTGTACTTGACTAATGGCTAATGATCTTCCACATCTTTTCAGGTGCTTGTTTGCCACCTGTATATCTTCTGTAGTGAAATGTTTATTCATGTCCTTTGCCCATTTTCTAATTAGATTGTTTAGGTTTTTTTTTTTTTAACTTCAGAGTTTGGAGAAATATCTACATATATATATATATATTAGTTCTTTACTAGCTATGTGGTTTACAAATATTCTCTCCCAGTCTGTAGCTTGTTTTTTCATCCTTTCAACAGGATCTTTTGCAGAACAAAAGCTTTTACTTTTGATGGAATTCAGTTTACCAATTTTTCCTTTTATGGTTCATGCTTTTGCTGTCAAGTGTAAGATCTCCTTGCCTAACCCTAAATCCTGGAGATTCTTCTCCTCTGTTTTTTCTTATAAGTTTTGTAGCTTTATGTTTTACATTTAAGTTTATAATTTTGAATTAATATTTGTATTAGGTGTGAAGCTTAGGTCAAGTTTCATTGTTTTTCCTATGGATTCAATTGCTTCAACACCATTTGTGAAAAGTCTCCATTTCTTTTGTTGAATTGCTTTTGTATAACTTTGTCGAAGATCAGATGGGGATATATTTGTGGACCGATTTCTGGATTTTTATTCTCTTCTATTGATCTATGTGTCTATCCCTCCACCAAGACCACACAGTCTTAACTACTGTAGCTATATAATATGTCTTAAAATCAGGAGGACTGATTCCTTCCACTTTATTATCTTGCAAAATGGTTTTAGCTCTTCTAGTTCCTTTGCTTTTCCATTTAAATTTTAGAATGAACCTATCTATGCCTACAAAAAATCTTGCTGGAGTTTTTATGGGAATTGCATTAAATGTGCATATCAATTTGAAGAGAATTGATGTATTTATTGTGTTGCTTTTTTCAAATCATGAACTCAGCATGTCTCTCCATTTATTTTGATCTGTAATTTATTTCATCAGTGTTTTGTAATTTTTAGCATACAAGCCCTGTGTATGTTTTGTTAGATTTAAAACTAAGCATTTTCATTTTTCAATTGCAAATGGTATTTATTGCCTTTTAATTTTCAGTGTCTGTTGGGACAGTTTTAATTTCTTTATTTCCATTTTCACTTGCATGTCTTTTATTTCCATTGTTGTTGTTTGTTTTCACCTTACAGCACTGGCTAGAACTTCCATCCCTGTGGTGAATAAGAGTGATGAAAGTGGACACCATCGTATTATTGAATTGAAGGGGTGAGTGCCACCTTATTACTGTCAGATGTGGGAAGAAGTTCCACTTCCCCACTCGGCCTCCATTGACATCCAATGCTGGGAGGGTCCTCATTACTGGTGAGTAAGGTGAGAGCTCCAGATCTTTTCTGAGCTTCCACTGATACCTCCTTGGCTGGAAGAGGTAGGAATACCTTCTTACTTCTCCCCACATAACCCCCACCAACATCGTGGTGGAGAGGTGGAGGGCCAGCCCCACTACCACTGGGTTGTATTGAAAATCCTAACTTTCCACTAAGCCTCCTCGGACACCAACTTAGTGTGGAGTGGGAGGTGCACCCAGTTACTTCCATGTGGGGTGCTACTACTGCCCAGCAAAGATGAAGGTCCTATTTTTATATTCAGCCTCCTTTGATATCCTCTTTCTCCCAGTGGGGAACTGGGGAGCCTCATTACATCTCAGTTGAGATAGAAATCTAGGCTTTTTACTGGACCTTTGCAGACATGAGTGGAGCACAGAATTTTCTGCTGGGTTTGGCTGGAGATGAGCTGCTATTTTCTGGAAGTTTTCTGACTTGAAAGATGGAAGCTTGGTTCGCTTGTTGGGTTGCCCTGTTCCTGGTTCTTTGGTGGAGGAAGCAGGCTTCTGTTGGGCTTTATTTTGTCTGTGCTTGCTCACATCTACGGGCTGCTGGCTTCCTTAGGAACAGTTTGGGATATATGAGGGAAGGAGCTTGGGCCCTGAGTTCCCTAGCTGGCCTATCTTCTTCTCTCTACTTTTCATAGCCTTCTCATATTTATTTTACCTATAACATCCAAGGTTTTAAGTGTGCTTAACAGAAGGAATAGGAAAAAGCACATTCACTCCATCTTCTCCAAAGTTGAAGTCCTTCATAAGTTTTTTAAATTTTCTTTAGCTAAAATGACTAAATTTTTAGTTATCTAGAAAACTTTCCTATCCAAAGTGACTCATCAAGGACAACTGTACAATTTTGTTTTACCACCTATGTTATTAAACTAGAGATTTCCCCCAGAGAGTAACATTTACTTTGCTTGGTATTCAATTATAACTATCAGATATTTAAGGCTGAGTCACCTATTTCTAATAACCATGGTGATTGCACCAAATAATTACATATACAACATATGAAAGGCAGTCCTCCAGCCGAGGGATCTGTGGAACCACAGGTCTGTAGAACTAGAGAGAAGGAGAAAATCATTAAATCCTTCTGCACCGAGGGGTGGATATCTGAGTTGGCAGAGCAGGAGTTGAAGGTGCAGGTTTTGACATTTTGGCATGGAGTTGGCTGAGCTCAAATTTCTACCCTGTGTTTATAAGCTGGGTGACTTTAGGCAACTTATTTCATTTTATTTTTCCTCAGTTTCTATTATTTTAAAATGGAGATTATAATCATACATACTTCGGGGGACTGAGGTATGCATTCAATAAGTGAGTGTATATGAAACACTTATAACAATTATTGGCACATATAACCATTCAGTGAATATTACCTACCATAATTACTCATATAGTATGATTTAGAGAGATTAGGAAGACTGCTTTCCACCTATTTTCCTGCCTATTTTTCATCAGTAGCTGGGTTTCAACCACTAATTACTTAGGTGAAGGTATGGGCCCTATTAAATGCAAATCTCACAAGGCCTAGTGTATTATTCTGAAGGCATCTATACCTTGTATTAGAGAGATCTAGCTATTGCCTCAGCTGTTGATGGCAGAGGCCCAAAATGACAGTGGCTTAAAGAAAGATGGAAGCTTGGTTTGATCTCATCTAAAAGTTCAGGTGGTCTGGAAGTTCTGGTCTGCAAAATTGCCAGGGCCCAGGCAGCTTCTGTCTCATTGCTCTGCCATCTCTAACACGTTGTCCTTGTCTACATGGTGCTAGATGGCTCATCCTATATCCATCCACCAAGCATCAGGATGGAGCAGAGACTAAGCAGGAAAGGATCCGCCTTCCTTTTAAGCACATGTCTCCAAAGAAGCCAGCATCACTCCCACTCACATCCCATTGGCCAGATATACATCACCTGGCCACATGTAGCTGCAAGTCAGGCTGGGCATGGATTTCTTCAATGCAGTTGACTATGAGACTATCTAAAAATGCAGTTAATATGGAAAGAGAGTTTGCCCCACACTGCAGGGTGGATTAGTGTATCTTCTACTGCTTACCTTAAAACCCGTGAAGAATCTTCCTGATTCAAGCCCCGTATCCTCACTCTGTCTTCTTATTTGCCTTGCGTATAAACAGTACCTCCTTCTGCTCTCATCAAAAGCCAGCATTACCAGGGCAACAGGGAGAAAAGTCAGTTGTCTCTGTTTTAGGGCAAAAGATCACCTTCTCTGTCATTCTTGGCTAACAATACTCACATAGGTTTTGAAAACCTAGGTTATGCTGGCTTTGTGATGTTGGAATAATAGCTAATCTCTCTAAACCAGTGGTTTTCAACTGGGATAATTTTGCTCCCCAGGGGACATTTGGCAATGTCTTTAGGCGTTTCCAGTTGTCCCAGTTGAGGGAGAGGGCTGTTTTAATGGGTAGAGGCCAGGAATGTGGCTAAATATCCTACAATGCACAGAACAGCACCAACTTATAAAACGTTATCTGGTCTGAAAATATTAATAGTGTTGTGGCAGATAAGTTCTGCTCTAAGCTTTAGTTTCTTTCCAGAAAACTGGGACGAAATAGCACCTGCTTCATAGGTTATACGTGAGGAGCCTCTGAACCAGCACTTGTAAAGGATTTAGCCGAGTGCCTGGCCCATGGTGGGTTCCAGACAACCTCTGTCCTCAGGGACTCTTAATCTTCTCCTTGTTTTATCTGACTTCTCTGCACTCATCTTCTTGCAATCTTTATTATTATTATTTTTAATTTTAGATTCAGAGGGTACATGTGCAAGTTTCCCACCTGGGTATATTGCATAATGCTGATGTTTGGGCTTCTGATGATCTTGTCGCCCAGGTAGTGAACACAGTACTCCCAACTGGCAGTTTTTCAATCCTTTTCCACTCCCTGCCTCCCTCTCTTTGGAATCTCTAGTGCTTATTTTCCTATCTTTGTGTCTGTGTGTATCCAGAGTTTAGCTCCCACTTATACATGAGAACACATGGTATTTGGTTTTGTTTCTGCATTACTTGGCTTAGTATAAATGGCCTCCGCTGCATCCATGTTGCTGCAAAGGACATGATTTCATTCTTTTTATGGCTGCATAGTATTCCATGGTGTGTATGTACCACATTTTCTTTATCCAGTTGCCACTTATTAGCACCTAGATTATTCCATGTCTTTGCTATTGTGATAGTGCTGGAATGAACATGTGAGTGCATGTGTCTTTTTGGAAGAACAGTTTATTTTCCTTTGAGTAAATATCCAGTAATGGAGTTGCTGGGTCAAATGGTAGTTGTATTTTTAGTTATTTGAAAAATGTCCAAACTGCTTTCCATGGTGGCCGAACTAATTTGCATTTTAACCAGCAGTGTCTAACGTCTACTTGCAATCTTTAATTAATAGTATGTATGTCTCTTGGGAAGGGGAAATGAGGGAAATTACATTTTACTGTGGAACTGGTGGATACCAGAATTTTAACATAAATTACTTTATGTAAACATCTCCAAACCATGTGAAGTTGGCATTACTCTCCCCAACTTGGAAATGGGCCAGTGAGGCTCAGGGAGATCTCCTAACACCCTGCGAAAACAGAGTTAATCAGTGGCTGAGCAGGGATTTGACGTCATGTATGTTTGACCCCAATATGTGTGTTTTGGTTGCAAATTGGCTTTTCCCAGTCCTGTAACTTGGAAATTCTACAAGGGTAAAGAGGGCCGGGTGTGGTGGCTCATGCCTATAATCCCAGCACTCTGGGAGGCTGAGGCAGGTGGATCACCTGAGGTCGGTGGATCACCTGAGGTCAGGAGTTCAAGACCAGCCTGACCAACATGGTGAAACCCCATCTCTACTAAAAATACAAAAATTAGCTAGGTGGGTGGTGGGTGCCTATAATCTCAGCTACTCGGGAGGCTGAGTCAGGAGAATCGCTTGAACCCTGGAGGTGGAGGTTGCAGTGAGCCGAGGTCATGCCGTTGCACTCCAGCCTGGGCGACAAGAGCAAAACTCAGTCTCAAAAAATAATAAAATAAAACAAAATAAAATGGCAAAGAGAATCTGAAGCACCAGAATGCTCTGGAGGAAGTCAGAAGAGACTGTTGCAGGGAACAATGATGCAGTCACACTTTTTCCTCAGGTTGGGCTTGTAAAAGCAGCATGTACTTCAACCTGTTTAGGAGCCTTGGCCATGTTATCTTGTTCCCACAAAATGGTAGGCAGTGTTATCTTCTTTTTTCCTTGTTGAATCCTAGGAATTGGGTTTATATTAGTATCCTAAGGATGTTGTAAGAAATTACCACAAACTGAGTGAACTAATGCAATAGAAATTTACTCTCTTACAGTTGTGGATGCCAAAATTCTGAAATCAAGGTGTCAGTGGGGCCATGCTCCCTCTAGCCGCTCTAGAGAAGAATCCTTCTTTGCCTCTTCCAGTAATTGCCGATTGCTGGCAATTCTTGGCATCCCTTGGCTTGTGGCTGCATCACTCCCATCTCTGCCTTTGTCTTCACTGGCTTTCTTTCCTGTGCATCTGCATCTCTGCATCTCTGTATCTCTACATGGACTTCTCATAAGGACAGCAGTCATTGGATTTTTGCTGATTGTAATCCAGCATGACTTCCTCTTAATTTGATTACATCTGCAAAGACTATTTGCAAATGAAGGCACATTCACTGGATTCACTGGTGCTGCGGGTTAGGACTTAATAATAGCTCTTGGAGGGACACAATTCAACCCATGATGGGTCTAAACAGTGTTTTATAATTGATATAAAAGCTAAACCATGTTTTCTTAAAACAACTAGAAACTTCTAACCCAGTGGCAACTTTGGGTGTGCAAGAGAGCTCAAAACAAACTCTCAGTTTCCTGGAAAGAGAGGAGGCCTCCACTATGTCAGCCCGTGGAGACTCCTCCTTGATACTGACATTATTGCAATACATGCAAAACACACAAAAAAATCACCTTAGAGTTTGGGAAGGATGAGGATATTTAATGGCAGCAATATAAGTAATTTTTTTTGCCTCTGCATATACTCTTTTTTAATTAAAAAAATAAAAACGGAAAAACAGATTGGGGTAAAAGCTCTTTAGTTTTTAGAGGTGATATGAAAGGAGAAAACCTGTATGGCTTCTGGTCTTTATACAGTGCATTGGAACAGAAAGTCTTAATTATACCAATCAAGGCGACATCCTTTTCCACTGAACTATGTATTATATTTTCCCTTCAAGACAAAGATGAACATTTATGCAATTAAAATAGGCTGATTGAAAAAAATCCGTGTCAGGCATAAGCTCGGATTTATACTTTTGGGCTCAAATGACTGGGGAACATTAAAAAAACTGCACAACTGAGCAAAAATGGTCTTTTTTCAGCACATATTTTGAACAGGAAAGAGGAGTTTGCTTTCCCCTGCATTCAGCAACCCAGCTCCCCTCCTCATTAGTCCAGTGCAGAGCTGGGGCTGCTCCCTCAGGTCCTCATCAGCTTACTCAAACATGCTGTAAAATTGATCTGACAGCCCATGAAAGGGAGTTTAGAGGCAGGGAGGGAAGGACATGAGAGAGCTAAGATTTTGGTGACATGGAACTCTGTATTTTCAAGGCTATCACCATGTTTGCCTAGTATTAAGGGCTGTGACATTAGCAAGGCCCTCTGATCTTTCGGCTACAAAATTGTTGTGACAAGGGCCCTATGTGTGTGTGTGTGTGTGTGTGTGTGTGTGTGTGTGTGTGTGTGTGTTGAGGGGTATCTTTTGAGTCCTGAGTTTGAAAATACTTATTTGTAATAATGGGAAAGAAAGTTCTATGATTGAAGGCTGAATCCTTTTGACATGAAGAGCAAAGACAATTAGCATTTGTTGATCATTTGTTAAATGTCAGATGCTTTCATTTTTTTTCTTTTAATCACCATGATAATCCTTGAGGTTTGTATTATTATTACCCCATTATACAGATTAGGGCACAGAGACCAAGAAAGATATTTGACATATTTAGCAATCAGAAAAACACAGGCAGAGACGATTTGGAAGTACTCTGGCCATAGGTCCTGGAGTTCCCCAGGAGCAAGTTAGGATGGCTGGGGCCATGGGAAGGTACACCAAGGAATCTTGGGGCAACAACTATTTATAATCCCAAAAATATTTCAACTGCCACCAGAGCAAACCAGGTAAATTGGCTCTGTTTGGAAGAAAAGTTTGCTTTCCCTAAGACAAGCAGTTAGTCACATGGTCTGACTTGGGGTTTGAACTCAGCTCGTTTTACTGCAAATATAATACTCTTTCCAATATGCCACACTCTCGTCTCCTCACTCTATCCTTTCTGTGAGGTCAGAGCCTGCAAATGTGTCTGGAGGAGGAACAGTGGCAGATATTATCGGGGGTGAATGAGGTCAGAGGCTTTCCTGTGAATATCTTTGTCAAGGTGATGGAAAAAGTTTCCAGCAACCTTTAGAATGTGTGTCGTGTATCATGAGGATTGGAGACTACAAAAGAGGAAAAGGTGTTCAAATTCAAAGTTGGATAATTAAAAACAAATACTGTCAACATCAGTAATTTTCCCCAGAGTTGCTCCTCCCTTTATGGTATGGAAAGTTTCAAGACCTGTGACCTAGATGGTCTTCTGGGGAGACAGTAGATATACATGGAGAAAATGCCAACATATTTTATGGTTATGCTAAGCATATTTTGAAAACTTCCGTTAAGATTTTGGTTCAGCCTGGTGCAGTGGCTCATGGCTGTAATCCCAGCACTTTGGGAGGCTGAGGCGGGTGGATCATCTGAGGTCAGGAGTTTGAGACCAGCTTGGCCGACATGGTGAAATCCTGTCTCTAATAAAAATACAAAAAATTAGCCAGGCATGGTGGCGGGCGCCTGTAATCCCAGCTACTTGGGAGGCTGAAGCAGGAGAATCGCTTGAACCTGGGAGGTGGAGGTTGCAGTAAGCCAAGATGGCGCCATTGCACTCCAGCCTGGGCAACAAGAGCAAAACTCCATCTCAAAAAAACAAAAACAAAAACAAAAAACACAAGATTTTGGTTCCCCCACACACAAAAAATAGAGTTTGAAATTTAGTGAATTAATTGTATTCCATGGCTTTTTCTTTACAGATAGATTCAGGTCTCATAAAAAACTATGCCATCTGTACACATTCTGATATGTACAGCAAAATGCTGTCATTTTCTTTCAACTGGCAACCCCAAGCTACAAACAAAAACATGCTGGTGGAAATTAAAGGAAATGCCCTCTCTATCCAATTGAAACAGAGAGATGTATAAAATCCTTTCTTTTCTTTTCAAGTAAGGGCACAAAACAACATTCCCTTCTCTAAACACAAGTAGAAATTTACTCACTGGCTTGGAAAAAACAGGCCAAGAATGGACACTTTTTCCTCCCCAGAGATCAGCGCAGCTCTTATATCTATTTAAAAACCTTTGAATCTGTGCTTCCTGCTGTTATCTTACATTTTTTAATTTCATCTATTTCACTATGCTGTTTTCCTCAGTGAACTAGTACCACCTCTCCCTTCCTTCTTGCAGATTCAAACCTCTTCTGTGATAATCATAGAACTGTAGCATCAGAAGGCAATTCCCTAAGCGTGGTCTGCCCACATCCCTGGTGGTAAGCCAAATGATCGTAAGTGGTAGAGCGGCAATTACTTTTAAAAAATTTGACAGTCATATATCTATTTCAATGTATAGCAAATATAGAATTGGAACATCAAACTATGATTTTATAGATATTATTGCCTAGGACCATGCTAAGTTTCAGAAGTGAATCTATTTAGATCAATAAAAATATATTAAGAAAGTAGTGGCATAGGTGGTGTGTCACTCTAACAGAGCATAAACCAGTTGGGAGACAATCCTACCGAGGTCTGAAGTGGCATTCTCACACATGGACTATGTTCTCAGCAGCTGGGCAGCTAGCTTCTGCTCATGAGGAGCAGAGGTAACTGGAGTAGCATAGTCTGCATGAGGATTGAGCAGACCCAAACACAAGTTGAGAGAGGCTGGGCATTAGAAGAACAAATATCTCCTTTTAAGATTATTCAGCCTGGCAGTCTGTTCTCAATGTGAACTCAAGAGGCTGCTTCCTCTACGTGCCCATGCAAAGCACAAATCTGAGATCTTACTATTCCAATTTGAGGAAGAGCCACCTGCACCTTGGAAAAACGGAAGCGCGTGCAAAAGCCTGAGAACCAGCTGGTTGCAGGTCTGTGCCAGGCCTTTGTGCACTAGGTGTGCCTGGGTCGGGGGAGAAGTCCATGGGGCTGAGCTCAGGCAGGCCAGTGCTCCATGTATGTGGTAACAAGAAGGTAAAGGAACAAGAAAAGCTGTTGAACCAGCCATAAATTGGCTGTCTTCCGTGGTATTCAGTGTCCTGTTTATGACTGTAAATTGGGTATATCTTTATCACAACTGTGCTTTTGGGGAAAACAGGAAGTATTTCTCCTAAGGAATGGGTTTACACTGAATATTTGGTGTATTCGTTCTCACAGTGCTATAAAGAACTACCTGAGTCTGGGGAATTTATGAAGAAAAGAGGTTTAATTGACTCATAGCTCTGCAGGCTTAACAGGAAGCATGGCTGGGGAGGCCTCAGGAAACTTACAATCATGGTGGAAGGCTAAGGGGAAGCAAGCATGTCTTAACCTGACAGAATAGGAGAAGGGGTTGGGGAAGTGCCACACACTTTTAAACTATCAGATCTCATGAGAACTCACTCACTCTCACGAGAACAGCATGGAAGAAATCCACCCCCATGATCTAGTCACTTCCCACCAGGTCCCTTTCCCAAAATTGGGAATTACAATTCAACATGAGATTTGGGTGGGGACACAGAGCCAAACCATATCCCTTGGTATGTTAGTGAGGGCTCTCAAGATAAACAGAACTAACAGGATATATCTATATATTTATCTAACGTAGGAGATTATAAGGTATTGGCTCACTCAATTATGAAGACTGAGAAATGTCATAATCTGCTTGTCTGCAAGCTGGAGATCCAGAAAAGCTGGTGGTGTAGTTTAATGGACTGAGAGCCAGTGCTATAGATTCAAGTCCAAGCCCGAAGGCCTAAGAACCAGGAGCTCCAAGGATAGGAAAAGATTTACTTACTAGCTCATGCAGTCAGACAACGAACAAATTCAACCTTCTTCCACCTTTTAGTTCTATTTAAGCCTTCAACAGATTGGATGATGCCCCCTCACATTGTGGAGGGCCATCTGCTTTACTCAGTCTACCAATTCAAATCCTAATCTCTTCTGGAAATAACCTCACAGAAATATCCAGAACTAATGTGTAATCAGATATCTGGCCATCCTGTGGCCCAGTCAAACTGACACATAAAATTAACCATCACACTTGGTATCATCAACATTGTGCTAATGAAGACTGAGTTATTTAGACTTTGGAAAAGATACAGTGGACTATTGTGCTCATTTGAGGATGTCCACGAAATCAGCCTTTAGTACTAAATAAAAAACAGATAGATATGAAGAATGGATTGTTTAGGCAGATTCTGGCACAGAACATGGCTGATGTTAGAACCTCCCCTCCCCCAGGGTCATGACCTTGGGAAGAAGAGATGGATAAGTAAACCCTTAGACCCATCTCAATATTACCTCCTCAGTAAGTTCTTTCCTATAATAATTGTACCTTACCCTTCCTTGTTCTTCCATCTTCTGTATCACTTTATCTGGACAACTGTTAGGGTAAGCACACTGCTAATTATGTTTTTGTTTAATCCACTTTGATAACATGTTAAATGCCCAGAGTGTACAGATCTCTTCATGATTATCTCTGCACTCTACTCAGAATCCAGTTCAGTGCTTTGTGGAGAATAATAACTCAGAACAATAAAGATGGAACTGAAGGAGGGGGTATAAGTGGGGAGATGTAGCCACGCTCAGCAAGACAGGGCCATGTGGTCACAGAACTACCCAGGAGACTTTGTCCCTGGCCAGCGCCTAGATGACATTTGCTGGATACTTGGCACTGATTGCTGCTAGCTGAGTGAGGAAGGGGGAAAAAAAAAAAAAAATCCCAAAATATATTCAGCTGTTCTAGATTTAAGGTTTGCCTGGCTGCTTCACGGTCACAATTGAACATGCTGGTTACTCTGGGTAAATTAAATTAGCTCTAAAGATATGCCCAATTGCACCCTAAGTTCCAGGTGTTGACAAGTCCTTGGCTCGAAACAGGATCATCGGTGACAATAAATTTCACATATTTGGCTTTTGTAAAATCTAAAAGATTTGTTCATATGGTTATAAATGGCTAAAGAAAACAGGTAAAGCAGCAGGTGCTAAGATATGTGTTGTTTGGTGGCTTAGACAGGCAGATAAGACCCTTAAATGTTGTAGCCTTTGAACCTGGGATGGGGCAGAGTGATATCTGATGCCATGGTAAGCAGAGTAACAGGCTGGGGAAGCATTGTCGTTGCATCAACAGGTAGGGGTTTGAGTTCTACCTCTGCTGCTTAGTGCCTGTGTCACCTTGGACAAGGTTATGTAATTTCTCTGAGGTTCAGTGTTTTTCTTTGGAAAACGGATTTTAAAACACTTGGCTCAGTGCTCAATAAATAGTAACTTTTTTATTATTTTAATGTAGGACCTCATTTAATCCTTACAATAACTTCATGAGTGCTCTATCAATATCCCCATTTTATAGATGAGGAAACCAAGGCAATGGAGACTTGGAGAATGTATTAGTCAGGGTTCTGTAGAGGGACAGAACTAATAGGATAGACATATATATAAAGGGGAGTTTATTAAGGAGTATTGACTCACACAATTACAAGGTAAGGTTCCACAATAGGCCATCTGCAAGCTGAGGGGCAAGAAAGCCAGTCCAAGTCCCAAAACCTCAAAAGTAGGGAAGCCTACAGTGCAGACTTCAGTCTGTGGTCGAAGGTCCAAGAGTCCCAAAGCTGAAGAACTTGGAGTCCAATGTTCGAGGGCAGGAAGCATCCAGCATGGGAGAAAGATGTAGGCCAGAATACTAAACCAGTCTAGTCTTTTGAGTGCTTTTATTCTGGCCTTGATGGCTGCTGATTAGATGGTGCCCACCCAGATTGAGGATGGGTCTGTCTTTCCCAGTCCACTGACTCAAATGTTAATCTCCTTTGGTAACACCCTCACAAACACACCCAGGAACAATACTTTGTATCCTTCAATCCAATCAAACTGACACTCAGTATTAACCATCACAGAGAGCATAAGCAAATTGCCCATGGCATTAGAAGTAGAGATGAATTTTGAATGTGTTACCAGACCAACAGGTTTGTATGCCCACTGTGCAGTAACATACCAATACATCGAGACAGCAAGGTTTGCATCAGAGAAAGAGTTCAATTATCACAGGATGGCTGAATGAGATGAGAGGGATACTTAAATTCAGCTCCTTGAGAAGTTCTGGGCTGGAGTTTTTAAGGGGATTATGGAGAGTGAGGGGCTGGGAAATTGAGGTCATTGGCTACTTGTATTAAGGGGGATGAAATCATTAGAATGTAGGAACAACATTCTTCAGTGAGTCAGCCTCTTCTTAGTAGTTTCACTGGTATGCAGGATCTGAAAGAACATCTCCAAATAGAAAATTTAAGTTTCACAATGCCTAAGTTGTTATCTATAGAGCAGTTAAGGGGAATTTTAATCTTGTGACAGGGTCTGCAAGATTCTGGGGCAACAGGCACCAACAACTATGAGGAAGCAGGTCAGAGAGCCAGCTCCCGTCATAGTTAATGCTGAATGTGCTGCAAGCTGGATTTATTTTTGTTTCTTCCCCTCCTTTCTTCTTGACTTAAATTCAGTTTTCTTCTCCTTTACTTTTATAAAGTTTATAGGGATGGTTACAAATCTGTGTCTCCAGGCCAGCGACTGATCCCACTAACCCACACTGGTAACTTATAGCTATTAGTAATTTATATTCCACAACCAGCATAAACATGCTGGATGAATTCACTTGAAGTTGTCAACTCTCCTTTTCTTCCAAGATGACTCAGAGACTTGCAAACTGAATACTTGTATAAGATGCATCTCTGTCCTCTTTGGCAGCTTGGCATACTGGGTCACAATGTAATAATTACTTTCATGGTCATCCAGGAACAGACAAATCCCTTCTTTCCTCATGCCTTCAATGTCTTGCCTGAGAAGCAAGAGGGCTGGAGTCTGAGAGATGATCTCCCAGCTCTCACATGCATGGGAACGCGAAAGGCAGGCATGGTCCATTGGAAAAGAAAAAAAAACCTGTTTGGATCAATAAAAAGGGACAGGCACGGGAAAACAGTCAGAGCGTGATAGATGAGGGAACATGTTGTTATGTAGGTGGGGAATAAGAGGAAGACAAGGGTGTATAGAGGAAATGGGAGAGATCTGTGGTTCTTGGGGACTTTATTTAGAAAATTCTTCACAATTCTCAGAAAGCTTAAATAGTTTTTGAAGAAATAGGAGTGAAATTCTTTGGCTAGAAAGTGGACAGGAGACCACTGGGTCTGTGTGCCTGTGTTTGTGAGAGTGTGAAAGTAGATGGATAAAATTTGCAAGCAGGAATGAGTCAGACAGCCAGCTTCTGGTACCCTTGCTATAACTATCCAGAAGCATGAGTCCATTCTGGTTTTAGGACTCAGGAATATAAATGGAATTTGTATTGCCATCCAAGGGTGGGTGTGAGAACTGGTGAGAATATAATAGATTACTTGTGTTTATGAGGTCTGATATGAGTAGTTTAAGCTGTAAAAGCAAGATATGAGTGAGTCTCATTTTCTGTGGTTCTTCCAGTTGCCCCTAGAGAGAAAAAGTGATGACTGGGTATACTCAATCCAATAAATAAATAAACACATACACATTTTGCAATGATTGCTTTCTGCCGATGTTAAATATGCCTCCCAAGTTGGGAAAATGGCTTATATGTTCTACTGTCCCTCCTGCTTTCTGTCTCCCCAGCCCCTCTCTTCCTTCAAGGCTGAAGGCTTCCATAGTCAGTTGAGACTCTGCTTCACACATTATAATGAAGGCGCTTGCTCTCTAAATGACTCTCTAGTCCTGATTGTGCTAAATAGGGTTTCTGTGGTTTCAGATGAGGACCATTTTTTGTTGTTGTTTAAATGCTGATGGCCTCCCAGACATTGTAGAATCAGTGGGGTGCTGAGGAGTGAGGGAGAGGAAGCTTCTTTGCCAGTCTACCAAGAATTGGGGTAGGAAGCAGTGAAAAGAACCCCCTGAGTTTCTAAAACCTCTCAACTGGAGTGGAAGAGGAGGGGTGTCCTTTGTAAATTATCCAAACACATTTCCATAAAAGTTGAGCATTTGTACTAAAATGGGATCTTGGCTTCATTTTCCCTGCAAATGGCCAGGGAGAAGGAAGCACTCTCTCATTGGGTGCAGAGAAGGAAAAATATGGCACCCTGCCTAGAATGGAGATTTTATGTTTTACAGAAATGACTTAGGAAGGACATCCTGCAAGAAGCTGTTGATCAGTGAAATGTGTATTTGCTCAAAACACACTTTCCCAGCTGAGCCTCACCCCTTCGTTCCAAGTCTTCCTGGCTGGGTCCTGCACATTTGGCTCCCCCATAACCTTGTTTAGGACTGTTTCTGTTGAGGATCACACTGTGCAGAGTTTCAAAGTCATTCTGCTAATGTGAGTACTTCTCCTATTTTATGCATCAGAAGGCATTCAAAATCTGTCCACAGTTGAGAGCATCAGAAAAACAAAACAAAACAAAACAGGTGTTTATAAAAGCTAACTTACTATATGCCAGACCAATTCTAAGTACTTTACAAATATTAACTCATTTAATACTCACAACAAACAGTTGTTGCACTTATTATTGCCCATTTAAAGAAGACTTAGGCATAAACATGTTAGTTTGCCCAAGGTCACAAAGCTCACAAGTGATGGAGCCCGTATTTCATTCCGAGCTGTCTCACAGCACAGCTCACACTTTAAAGCACAATACTATAATAAAAATAATACCTGCTTCATGGGGTTGTTCTGAAGATCAAGTGAGATTATCAATAAGGAAAAGCTGTAATTATCCAATGTGGGAGAAGCAGAAATATTTGAGCTGTGTTTCTGTTAGATCCTTCTGATAGAAAAATCACAATTGCCAGGATCCATCCTTCCTTCCTTCCTTCCTTCCTTCCTTCCTTCCTTCCTTCCTTCCTTCCTTCCTTCCTTCCTTCCCTCCTTCCCTTCCTTCCCTTCCTTCCCTTCCTTCCCTTCCTTCCATTCCTTCCATTTCCATTTTCCATTGGCTGCCACAGGTGACTGGATACTTGATCTAACTGAGAAGAATTTTGAAATGTGGAAGGGAGGAAGGAAGGAACAAAGAAGGAAGAAAGGAAGGAAGTGAGGGAGGGAAGGAAATGGCTCTTTTCTTTCCTGTTTCACTTCCCATTCCCTCACTTCTGTGTCCTGAACTCACACTTCCAGATCACTTCCCGTCACTGGACCACTGTAACCATCTGCTTTCAGAAGGACCCAGCCTGAGATTCTCTCTCTCTTCCTCCTGCCCTTCCTTTCTTTTTTCCCTTAGCCTTTCCTTTTTTTTGAAGTGATATTAACTTTTTTCTTAGATTAGCGGATATTTTGATCTTATTTGAGTCATCTGACTGGAAGACCTAGTTCAAATACAGCAGATTTGGGTAGGTAAAATGTCAGCACTTCTTACCACTCTATCCCAGTGTCCAACCCAGTTCTGGAACATGACTAGTGTTCAGTAAATGTCTATCCAAAGATTTTGGAAAGTGTGGGCTAACCATTATTGCCCAATCTACCAAAAACACAAGTGTAAAATGTATTTTTACATTAGCAAAGTTGGAAAGTTATATTTTCTTTTTCCTTGTCTTTCCCAGAAAAATCATTAACTTAGGTCTGCTGTTTTCTGTATTTCACTTCACATGTGGAATTTCAATAGTTCAAGAAGACAGGAAGGGGTGGAGAAACACTAAATATATATGTACTTACACACACACATATATATATACACATATATATATGTGAGAGTGTGAAAGTAGATGGGTAATAGCACTGAAAAAAGGAAAAGGCTCAGGAAGGAAGGAAGGGTAGGAGGAAAACAGAGAGAATCTTAACCTGGGTTCTTCTGAAAGGAGACTGTGACAATGGTTCACGGATGGGAAGTTTATTTGGAAGTGTGAGTTCAGGACACAGAAGTGAGGGAAGGGGAAGTGAAACAGGAAAGAAAATACACACACGCACACACATATGTATGTGTATATATGTATACATACATACATATGGGTGGGTCAGTCAGCTATTGCTGTGTAAAAAACCTTAAAAATATCAGTGGCATATAGCATACAAATTTATTTTTCATTTATGAGTCTTAAGTGATATGTGTCACACTAATGTGTATGTATATATATATACACATATGTGTGTATATATGTATACATACATATACTTATATACATACATATATGTACATATATACACACACACACATGTGTGTGTGTATGTGTGTGTTGTTTCTCCACCCTTTCCTGTCTCCTTGAACTATTGAGATTATAGGAAAAAGCTTTAGGCATGCCAAAATGGAGATATATTTGTGCCTTTCAAGTGACAGTTTTGAGGATCACTGGCCCACTGATGCTTCTATCTCTTTAAATTCTTGATTCAGACCAACTACCTAGAATGAACCTTTTCCAGGAGAGACTGTTACCCAGTGGACGAGGAGATGGTAAGGCATAAGTAGGTGCAGCTGGCATGGTCTGACAAGCGTGTACCGTAAAATGAAATCATCGCACCAGAAGATTAGAGGTGATAAAGTAAAATATGGAAATTTGAACAAAAAAGCAAAGGAATTCATTGGAGAATTAAAGGCAAGACTGAAAGTCTGGAATAAAGGGGTAATTGTGCTTCATTTTATGGCAGTGGTTTGTGGTTTTATTGATTGGTTGACTGATTTGTCATTTGTTGAATGCCTATGTGACAGATTCCCTAACAAGGGCATCTGTGTGTGTTATCTTGATGAACTGTAATTGAGAACTGTAGTCTTGATTCTTTAAGTGTATAGACTTGTCTTGTTTACTTTTAATTTTTTTCACCTCCAACATAACCAAGTAGTGATTATAAGGCATCCCTGTAAACCTTTTAAGCTGCTTTTCTATGTTTAAGGACATTCCTATCTTATGAGTTTGCTTCTTTCCAAGGTGAAAGCCAGAAACTCACCTTCCAACTTTCCTTGCTCTGGGTCAGACACAATGGTGTGAGATGTCCATGTGGAAACTAGTGTAATGGATATCCAGGTGCTAGGCAGTGACAGGCACGTGGTCCATTGCTGTGCAGAGGTAGCAGTGTTGGCAGAGGTTCTAGTGGTGCCCCCAGCATCAGAGGAACAATCCATGTTATCTCTGCCCAGAAGTGGCAGTGGTTGTGCCACTTCTGAAGCAGTCCTTTGTTGTAATTTGAAAGTTATTCCTGAATTTGTAGTCTTCAGTCTTACTTCAGTCTTTCCTTAAATTCCTAGAGCTTTTGTGATCAAACCAGTTGAAATAATCTCATAACTGATTCAATGTCATACTCACGTTTCAAATTTCAAAATGATAGCCTGAGAACTATTTGAAATATCTTCCTTCCACATCAAACACCTGAGAATGATAGAATTTTTTTTAAAAAAATAATAAAATATTTATTTTAGAAATAATAAATAAATAAGAAAAAGTAGCTTTTAATAATGAGAGAAAATGGGCTGGGCGCAGTGGCTCATACCTGTAATCTCAGCACTTTGGGAGGCTGGGGTGGGTGGATCACCTGAGGTCAGGAGTTCAAGACCAGCCTGGCCAACATGGCGAAACCCCGTCTCTACTAAAAATACAAAAATTAGCCAGTCATGGTGGCAAGTGCCTGTAATCCCAACTACTTGGGAGGCTGAGGCAGGAGAATCGCTTGAACCTAGGAGGCAGAGGTTGCAGTGAGCCAAGATTGCGCTATTGCTCTCCAGCCTGGGTGACAGAGTGAAACTCCGTCTCAAAAAAAGAGAGAGAGAGAAAAAACATTTCCTGGACCATAAGCTGCAAACAATTCCTAAAAGAAGGGAAGGCTGTGGGTCAGTCAGCTATTGCTGTGTAACAAACCTTAAAAATATCAGTGGCATATAGCATGCAAATTTATTTTTCATTCATGAGTCTTAAGTGATATGTGTCACACTAATGTTGAGTTTTATCAGTGAATTAATGGTCATCTCAGTAGTGACACCTGCTGGTCAGGAAGTAAACTCCATTAGTGGCTTTCCATTACACTCTGGATTAAGACCCAAATCTGTAACATTGTCTGCAGGGCTCTGTGTGCACTCCCTCATCTCTCACTACTTCCGGCCTGGCTTATTCCATGCCAATTACGCTGCCTTCATTTAGCCCCTCAAATCAACTGGAATATTTCTAGACTTGGAAACTTTGCACAAGCTGTTCCTTCTATTCAGAGCACTAACATCACTCTCCTTCTCCAATTTGCTTGGCAAATTCCTTTCTCTTCAAAAATCAGTTTAACCTCATCTTACCTATACCTTCCCTGTCTTTCCAAGCTAGAATAGTTTTCCTTATTATCTGCTCTTATGATGGCACCTGTTGCTTTCTGTTTGTGTCACTTAGTCACAATATAGTTTTCTATTATATGCCATACTTTGTTTAATGTCTGTTTCTCCAGTGTGGCTAGAAGATACTTGAGGGTTGGAATCATGATGTTTTTGTTCAGTGTTGTATTATGAATTATTGATCCAGTGTTGGGTTTTTGGTAGGTTTTCAAGAAATATGAATGAATGCCTGTTTAAATAAACTGATACGTCAGGGTATGCACAACTAAATTATGAATATATACCAGTGAATTTTGTGAATGTAACTTTTGTGGTTGACTGAGTAAAACATGCACCTCTGTGAAAGAAAGAACTGTAGGGAATTTGCTAGTGTTTGGTTTCACAAAAATACTGAAAGTTAGTTTGTCTATTATTCTAAGATTGGCTCTTAGGTAATCAACATGTGTCACATTAAGTTGAGCTTTACCAATGAACTAATGGTCACTCAGTAGTAACACCTGCTCTTCAGGAAGGACACTCTTCCTTCTCCCCATTAGCTATAATATTTTTATTGTCCTCCTCTTCACAGCTTCTATCAAAACTTGAAGTAGACAAGGACCTGATATGCAATGGACTGAATGTTTGTGTTACCCCAAAATTCATTCGTTAAAATCCTAACCTCTAAAGTGATGGTATTAGGAAGTGAAGACTTTGGGAGGAGAGTAGTTCCTGAAGGGAGAGCCCTCATAAATGGAATTAGTGCTCATAGAAAAGAGGCTCCTTCTACCATGTGAGGTTATAATGAGAAGACAGCTAGCTGTGAGGAAGAGAGCCCTCACCAGACACTGAATCTGCTGGAGCCTTGATCTTGGACTTCCCTGTCTCCAGAAGTATGAGAAATAAATTCCTGTTGTTTATAAGCCACCCAGTCTGTATTCTGCTGTATTCTGTTACAGCAATCCTAATGGACCAAGATGTTTTTACAACTTGTACATATTGTTTTACGGTCTTGTACATTGTACAACAATGTACAAGAAGTTTTTAGTTGCCTACCTAACCATCCTATGCTCTTTCTTGTTAATTAGAACCAATTTTGTTCAGACCTATCAACTTCAAGTCCAAGGATTTTATAAGAGATGAGTCCAGCCCTAGTCCTAGGTATGAGTCTTGATTAGTTTCAACCAACTATGATGATTATGAATAGATTTTCATTAAAGAAAATTGAGAAATCCAAAAAAGTAGAAAACATACTGATATTTCACTATGCAAATGCAACCACTTTCCATATTTTCTTGAAATTCCTTCCAGTCTTTTTTCTATGCACCAGTGAATTGTTCTAGCATATAGGATTCATAACCTCATATGCTATCGTACCCTACCTATTTACATATAATACATTGTGCTCCTTTTTCTAAGTCTAATTCATTCTAATTTATTTTTATTGGCTGCATATTTCTTTAAGAAATTATTTCTCAACTAACATAAAGATGTTACTGTTTGTATTAGTTTCCTAGAGCTGTGGTAACCAATTACCACAAACCGGGTGGCTTAAAACAACAGAAATTTATTCTCTCACATTTCTGGAGGCTAAAAGTCCAAAGTCAAGATGCTAGCTGGCCATACTGTCTGTGAAGGCTCTAGGGGAGAAGCTTATCCAGGCCTCTCTCATGGCTTCTGGTGTTGCAGGCAATCCCTTGCTGTGTAGATGCGTTGCTTCAATCTGTGTCTCCATCCTCATATGGCCTATCCTTGTGTGACTCTGTATGTCTTCTCTTTTTCTTATAAGAACACTAGTCATATTGGATTAGGGTGGATCTTAACTTGAACACATCTGCAAAGACCCAATTTCCAAATAAGGTACTATTCAAAGGTGCTGGGAATTAGGACTTCAACATACCTTTTTGGAGGATATAATTCAATTCATTATACCATTCGTCTGAAGTTGAAGAATTATTACAATTTTTTCTATTATATGTACCACAGCATTTAACATCTTCATTCAGTGTTTTCTACATCTAGAATTATTTACTTAGAATAGATTTCCCAGAGAGGAATTCCTGGGTAAAAGTATGAAAATGAGCATTTTAAAGTTCTTTTACAAATTGCTAGGCTCCTTTCCAAAATTACCAATTGCTAATTGCCATTAGCAATACACAGGGGTGTCTCTTTCACCTCATTCTTGTGAGTATTTGGATTTTTTAGTTTAAAAAATACACACACATAAAATGATCAGGAAAAAATAGTATCTCGTAATGTGCATTGAGATCAAACACTTTCCCATATTTGATTTGCTAATTGCATTTCCCTTTTTGGTGAATTTTCTGTTTCTTTCCTTTGTTGACTTACCTATAGGAGTCTTCATGCTTTTCTTTTCTTTTTTTTTTGAAGCCTAGTTCATATAATGACCTACTTTTTTGATTGTCCCAGCCTAAAGAGCTTGCCTTTTCTGCACTTTTTTTTATGTTTAATTTTTTAAAATTGTACTTTAAGTTCTAGGGTACGTGTGTACAATGTGCAGGTTTGCTACATATGTTTACATGTGCCATGTTGGTGTGCTGCACCCATCAACTCGTCATTTACATTAGGTGTATCTCCTAATGCTTTCCCTCCCACCTCCGCTCACCCCATGACGGGCCCCGGTGTGTGATATTCCCCTTTCTGTGTCCAAGTGTTCTCATTGTTCAATTCCCACCTACAAGTGAGAACATGCAGTGCTTGGTTTTTTGTTCTTGCGATAGTTTGCTGAAGATGATGGTTTCCAGCTTCCATGGATGAAGCTGGAAACCGTCTTCATGGTTTTCTTATCTGTTTTTCAAATGTGTTGCATTATTTTTCCTAGTCTGCTGGTTCTCATTTTTTTTGTTGTTTTCATCCTGCAAAAATTCCAATTGGTATGTTCTTGCCTGCAAGAGTGATTTTGAAAATGTAAACAAGTATAGTGCAAACACAAATCCGTCAAAATGGGTGCTGTCTGTGCACTGTACTAGGATCTGTCTGCCCATCTTTCCTTTTATGAATTATTTTATTCTTAAAAACAGAAAGTCTTTCTCCCTTCAAAAAAGAGAATTAAATTGAATATTCTTTTAATTTTGTTTATATACATTATATTTTTAATTAATCAGGATATCTTTTAGTATATGGAATAAGGTAATTATTTAAATATATTGTGTTCCAAATTGTTAGCTGATTGATCCAACCTCATTTATTAAATAACTCGAGCTTTTCTGGGAATTGACTTGTGATGAATTCTTTATCATATATTAGAATATGATAGATAATAGGATCATTTTCTGGGCTGTTGTCCCTGGTGCTATTTTCGCACATATGTCACATTATTTAAATCTTTATAGCTTTATAAAATGCAGTGTACTTCCCCTTTAACATTTTCTTCAATATTCGGTTTCTTTTTATAGGTGAATCTTAGAATCATTTTATCAAAGTCAGGTTGGGATTTTTGTTAAAATTGTAGCAAGCCACACATTAATTTAAGAAGAATTTATACTTTAGCAATATCCAGCCTCACCATATGGTATCTCTCTCTCCTTCTATGCAAGACTTCTTTTATATCTTTTCGTAAAGTCTTTCAGCTTTCTATGTAGGTCACACAGTTTTCATTAGAATTGTCTCATGATATATTATCATTTTTGTTGTTGCTGGAAATAGGAATTTTTAAATTATTTTATACATTATTTTTGGTACTCTTTATTTGTTTATCTTGCATTCAAATTGCTAAGTTACATTAAATTTTGATACTTTATACCACATGCCTTTGGAGCTTTTAGACTGATAAGTACATGATCTATAAGGAATAATATTTTCTATTTAAAATATTTTTTGGTCAGAATTTCTCAAACAATGTAAAATATGATGATAAAAAGAATTTGCTTTTTTGGCTCTTGATTTTGATATGAAGTGACTGCCAACTATCAGTGTGAAATACATTTTCTTTTTCTGGTAAGTAGCTCCTCTTATATTCCTACTTGAATTTTAAAAACAGACCGGTCATAAATTTTATAAAGTGCCTTTGCACCATTTTGATATAATTTTTGTTGGCTTTGACCTATTGCCATGATATGTGATAATAATAGCTTTTTATTTGCAAACCATTATTAAAATCCTACATTATATCCAGTTTGACCCTGGTCCTGGCAGACTTAAAAACTATATAGTTGAATTACACTTAATATTTCACTTTATTAATTATTAACAATGGGTTTTAAAATCATTAATTGCTAATAAAACAGCAACGATAATTTGTTTTTGTCACATAGACCTTACCTCATAAAAAGAAAAGAATTTTACAATCTAGAGACTTGGTCTAGTACCAGAACCTGGGGCTACTCCAAGATAAAGATATTGTTCATTTACTTATTCATCCATATGGGCATTGTTTGTCTTTCCACTGTAAATTCTCAAACATTTTCTGAGCAGCCCCTGTGCTGGGAAGAGGTAGAATTTCCAAGGTCAGTCCCTGCGGTCAAGAAGACTTAAGTTTATATCCTAAGTCTTGTTATTTATTTACTGGCTATGTGAACTTGGGCAAGTTTTCTAACTCTGAAAAGTCTCAAATTTCCTCACTGGCAAAATAGGCATAGTATGTAGCACCTGCTTGATGGTGCATATACAAATAGTGTCTATCAAGCTCTTAATGGCATCTGCATGCCGATACTGAATCCATGTTATTATGATGTAATTACTGCGTCCCGGGATGTAAAGATGGATAGGTCTGTGCCCTGTGCTGGACAGCAGGGGTTATATAGTAACTGCATATCATCTGGTCCTTCTCAAGCCTCCACTAAAGGTTTGAGGGTTTTCCCGACTTGTATATTATTCAGGGTCCCTGGGATTCTAGCCCATTTCCCTTCATCATTCTGAAATCCACACATACACTCCTCATCATCCAATCTTCATTTCTACCCCTATATAAGGGATAAGAACTGCTGGATAAGAACTAGAACAGTTCAACAATTACAGGAGAAACATAAGCCACATAACCAAGTCACCTGTGCCATAATAACTGATGAATTCTTGGTGGGGTAAGATGAGTTGAATATAGTAACGGCGGGTTTCTGTTAAAGCTAGCATCAGTCCATAACCTTGAGAACTCGGACTTCCAAGGGTGGTCTCTCTTTGCTTTGTCAGCATGAATCAGTAGCCTCAGCTGCAGAAAAGATTCAGAACATGCAGATGGCTTCACTACCCCATTGCTGTCCTGATCTCTCCTGACACAAGCTAAGTGTCAGAGGTCTTGGCCTTGATTGCCTTTTAACAAGTGGCCTCTGGATTGAACATGCTTCATCTGTATCATCAAGGTTGGCCGCCTGTTACTTTCCTGGTGATTGTGATGATTTATTTTATTTTGCAAAAATGATTTATTTTCTTGGTCTCCCCTCCTTTGAAGAAACTTAGCTAACTTGTCTTGTCTCTTTGCCCTCTGCCCCGGACTCTACAGTAAGTCTCATTTCAGAACACTGCCCCTCCTTCCCATGGGTAATGGGGTTTCTGCAAAGGAAGCCTCTTTGAACCTTTTGGGCTGCTGAATTGTGTCAGCCTGGAGACAAGAAGTTTGTTATGCTCATTGTGTCAGCTGCAGACGTAATTCATGAAACCATCGCAGACACAGGATGTCACCAAGTGATGCTTCAATTTTACAGCCTCCCAGAGCTCCTGTTGGCAAACAGTGTTGGATGAAAGCTGGGAGGTTTTCAAAGGCCATGGGCCTTCTTTTCCTGCCCCTTGGTTCCCCTTTACTTTGCCTCCTCCATCTTTGCCTTTCTGTATGGGTCATGCTGTGTGCCCCTAAGATTTTTAAAGCCAATTAGCAGGTTAGAGACTGTCGAGGCATATTGACCTGTGAGATCACAGTAATTACTGTCACCGTAATTTCTCATAATATTGAAGCTTATACTGACCCTCTCCATGGCTTTGTTCAAAGCCTGGTGGGGAGAAGGCTGTTTAGATACTGTAATCAGAATTCTTGAGCTGAACCATTTTTTAATTACAGCTTCGATAGGGAGCTGTGCAGTTTGGGAAAGGAGTCCAGCTGGGAGTTAGCATCTCTTTGATCACAAGGCTGAACGATTCACTTTGATCACAGAGACAACAGTTCATAAAAGAGCCTGGTCTCTTTCTGAAATTTGCAGGTAAACAGAGGGATCACTTGAATGATCCCTCTGTGGAATGAGCAATTCAGATCCAAGACAATGGTCTTCTTTGAACTGGATTTAGAGGCCTATTGATTAGCATAGCAAAGGGGATTGATGGGTGAAAAAAGGTGGCTTTAGTCCCTAGACAGGTGCATCAAGAGGTCACTGGCTAGGTACTCTGTGGTTGGGCTCCCAGGTTTGGGATGAATCCCTCTTTGGGGACTGCATGTTGTTCAGGTAAATCTGTATACAAATAAACATTGCAGGTAACCTCAGAGGGAAAACCTTGATCTGAAGAAGGTGGTTCTAACAATAGGAAGCTTGCAGGCTTTGGAGTCAGGGAACCCCGAGATAAGATCCTTACCTCTCCATTTGTTTTTTTAATATGCAGGAAGAGGATCTAGATGCCTAAACCCTTCTGTGCCTAAAATCTTTTATCTGTACAAATTGGACATATTTAGGTTGGTGCAAAAGTCGTTGGGCTTCAAGGGTTATTTTAAAGGTTTAATGATGTGCATTTTGAGAAAGAAGGCCTGCTAGGTGCCAGACATGTTGGGAAAGAAAAAAATACCAAGGTGTCCTAAAACTACTGAAAAATTGTCCTGCCTAGGCTACTGAAAGGAAGCTATACTTGATTTTCCTGAGCAAATTGTTTTAAAGTGCTATTTGATTTATATTCTAATGGGATTTGTTTGAACATTTTGTATATGAGAAGTTCCATTTGGCTAAATTATAGTGCTTGAGTTTTGGGGGGTTATGGGGGTACTGCCACATGCCACATGGGGGAACCATATAACCACAGTTGCTGAGTTTTAGGAATATTAGTTGGGCAGGGATTATTTAGAATTTAGTTGTGAATGTGACATGTGTGATTTGGTTGGTTCCTCTTGTATTACCCCATATCACTGATCACTTGCCATCTGGTTGGGACATACAGATAAATCACCAAGATCTGACAGTCACTGCAAAAAGACATTGGCCCTGAATAAATAAGCCAGTCGCTTTGAACAGAAAACAAAAGGCCCAGGGTTGTCGATGCCTAAGACTTGGCTCCTAGGAAGGAAACACACCATCTGCAGAATGGCTCCATCAGACTTTCTTTCCCATTCCTCTCCTATAGCTGCCTGCAGCTCTGCTATTGGCTACTTGCATTTCTGTGTCATGGCCAGCACTCTTTTATGGGGAGCAAGTGGGGTTGGAGAAGGGAGGGAACGGTGGCTTTGTGTGGAGGGTCCACCTAAGAATTCCTGCTATGTCTTTTTTTTTTTTTTTTTTTTGTTGAGATGGAGTCTCGCTCAGTTGCCCAGGTTGGAGTGCAGTGGTGTGTTCTTGGCTCACTGCAAGCTCCGCCTCCCAGATTCACGCCATTCTCCTGCCTCAGCCTCCCAAGTAGCTGAGACTACAGGCGCCCGCCACCACGCCCAGCTAATTTTTTTTGTATTTTTAGTAGAGACGGGGTTTCACCATGTTAGCCAGGATGGTCTTGATCTCCTGACCTCGTGATCCACCTGCCTCGGCCCCCCAAAGTGCTGGGATTACAGGCGTGAGCCACTGTGCCCGGCCAATTCCTGCTATGTCTTAATCAAGGGATGCCGGGAAAGTGAGGTATGGGACCTCCTAGTCATTAAAAAGACCAGGTCGGCAACACTACGTCATGCCATTTTAATGAGCCATTGTTGAACACCTACTGTGTTGTTTTGCTTTGGCTTCTATGACAAAGTGCCTTAAACAGGCTTAAACAACAGGTTGGCTTAAACAACAGAAATGTATTTGCTCACAGTTCTGGAGGCTAGAAATTCAAAATTTTAGGTGTCCACAGGCTTGGTTTCTTCTTCTTCTTCTTTTTTTTTTTTTTTGAGATGGGGTCTCACTCTGTCACCCAGGCTGAGTGCGGTGGCACGATCTCAGCCCACTGAAACCTCCATCTCCTGGGTTCAAGCGATTCTCCTACCTCAACCTCCCAACTAGATGGGATTACAGGTGTGCGCCACTACACCTGGCTAATTTTTCCATTTTTAATAGGGTTTCGCCACGTTGGCCAGGCTGGTCTCAAATTCCTGACCTCAAGTGATCCTCCCACCTCTGACTCTCAAAGTGCTGGGGTTACAGGTGTGAGCCACTGTGCCCGGCTAAGCTTGGTTTCTTCTAAGGCCTTTCTCCTTGGCTTGATGATGGCCCCTTTCCTGCTGTGTTTTCATCTGGTTCTTCCTTTGTGTGTCCACAGGTCTGTGTACAAATTTCGCTTCTTATAAGGACACCAGTGATATTGAATTTGGGTCCATCCTAATGAGCTCATTGTACTGTAATTATCTTTTTGAAGATTCTGTCTCCAAATACAGTCACATTCTGAGGCACCAGGGATTACGACTTCCAACATACGAACTTTGGAGGAACACAATTCAGCCCGAAGCACCTGGTCTCCATCCCCATCCCTAGGAATCCTTTTTTCTCTTTCCTAGTAACTCTGTGCCTCAGTGTCTTCATCTGTGAAATGGCATCAATAGAAATATTTTAAGGAATACATGAGTTGAGCTCACGGAGCAGTACCTGACACAGAGTAAACGTTCAGTAGGTATTAGCTATTATGGTGGCAATCATTTCAACTTTCTGACAAGTGCCCTTGAAATTTCCTTTTCATCTCCCTACACCAGGATTGTTTTCTTTTTTCTGTCTTTTTTTTTTTTTTTTGAGACAGAGTCTTACTCTGTTACCCAGGCTGGAGTGCAGTACCACCTTTGCCTCCCAGGTTCAAGCGATTCTCCCACCTCAGCCTCCCGAGTAGCTGGGATTACAGGCACCCGCCCCCATGCCCAGCTAATTTTTGTAGTTTTAGTAGAGACAGGGTTTCGCCATGTTGGCCAGGCTGGTCTCGAACTCCTGACCTCAGGTGATCTAGCTGACTTGGCCTCCCAAAGTGCTGGAATTACAGTTGTGAGCCTCTGTGCCCGGTTCCTACACCAGGATTGTTAAAGTGTGATCAGGTGACCACCAGCATGAAAATTCTCAATGGTGGGATGAATCTGAGATGGCCTCAGGTCTAAGAAGCCCAGCCCTGGGGTGGGTGCGGCAATTTCTTAAGACAACAGCCTCTTGAGAACAGGGACTATGTCTGAGACATCCGTGAATCCTGGACCTCTCCCACTTGGGGCTTGGAGCCCGTGTTCATCCAGTGCTTACTGCACCAGCTGACAGCTGGACGTTTTAGATGGGAGAGGAGGGAGACATCATCCAGGGTACGGTATGATGAAACAAAATACAAGGTACAAATGACGTTTTGGACATTTCCTAAATGAGGAAGCTGAGGAGGAGAGTGCTGTCAGCTTGACCAATTTATAGTTTTGAATTTGTGCCCAGAAGCTGTTTTCAGAGAGGATATTTTTAGAAATATGAAAATAAATACAATTAAATTAGAGAGATACATCAAGTTTTTTTTTTCTTGTTTTAAGACTGTCCTCTGACCATTACAGCTTAGGTAATGACAACTCTTTGAATAACGGTGCCGTATTTTCTAATTAAACAATCAAGGCTCTCCAGTCATTACATTAACGAAGATAAGGGTCAAAAGGCTAGAACCTAACAGGAAAGGAATTTTAAATGGACAGAAATGGCAATAAAAATGGAAAAATTTTTTCTGACTTTTTTCTGTATTTTATTAACACTTTGTGGCCTGAATATATTTAAATAGCTCTTTGCCACTTAATGTAAAAGTCAGCCTTTGGAGATGAGAATACACACAAACACACACACACACACACACACTTTAGAATCAGGCAGACCTAGGGTCACACCCTGGCTTACTAGCTGTATGGCCTCAAGAAGGTTCCTTAACCTCTCAGAATCTCAGTTTGCTCTGCTGCAGAATGGGGAGATTTAATACCAACACCATAGTTTGGCTGTGGGAATTAAATTAAATAATACATATAAAATGAATATGCATTTGACCCATCATAGTCAAGAGGTAGGGAATGTTGCTTAAATTATTTTTTTTCCTGTGTCCATGTGTTCTCATTGCTCAATTCCCACCTATGAGTGAGAACATGCAGTGTTTGGTTTTTTGTCCTTGCGATAGTTTGCTGAGAATGATGGTTTCCAGCTTCATCCATGTCCCTACAAAGGACATGAACTCATCATTTTTTATGGCTGCATAGTATTCCATGGTGTATATGTGCCACATTTTCTTAATCCAGTCTATCATTGTTGGACATGGGTGCAGCACACCAACATGGCACATGTATACTTATGTAACAAACCTGCATGTTGTGCACATGTACCCTAAAACTTAAAGTATAATAATAATTTTTAAAAATTATTTTTTTTCAACCAAATCAAATGTGGCTCAACTGGCAGATACTAGAGTTGGCTAAACAAAACAAAACAAAACAAAATTCTAACTTCTTAGTGACTCCTTCTTAGGATTGTTACAACAGTTGGAAGATATTTATAGGGGTTTC
This sequence comes from Pan troglodytes, assembly GCF_028858775.2. Lineage (NCBI taxonomy): Eukaryota > Metazoa > Chordata > Mammalia > Primates > Hominidae > Pan > Pan troglodytes. The sequence continues at coordinate 16,945,426 of NC_072401.2, forward strand.
CAAGGCTGAGGACACCATTCTGAGGTTTTGCCTTGCCTAGGACCACATGATGCAGAGCCCTGCTGGTAGCATCTGCTTCCCTCTTTTGGGTACACTTAGCCACACTGCTATTTGCCTCAGCTCCCAAAGATCTGGAAATAACAGCAAAATCTCAGGCAACTATGCAGGTCAGGTCAATCTGAGATTTAGATACTATTAATGACAACATCTGGAATTTGCAGGCATACTTTATAGATATTGCACGTTCAGTTTGTCTCAAACTACAATAACATGAATATCATAATAAAGTAAGTCATACAAATGTTTTATTTCCCAGTGCATATAAAAGTAATGTTTCCACTATACTGTAGTCTACTGAGTGTGAGACAGCAGTATGTCAACAGAAACAATGTACATACCTTAATTTTAAAATACTTAATAGCTAAAAAAAAATGCTATCTTCTTCAGTGAGTCATAATCTTTTTGCTGATAGAGGATCTTGCCTCAATGTTGGTGCCTGCTGACTGATCTTAGTGGTGATTGTTAAAGGCTGGGGTAGCTGTGACAATTTCTTAAGACAACAATGATGTTTGCCACATCGATTGACTCTTCCTTTCACAAAAGATTTCTATGTAGCATATGAGACTGTTTGATAGCATTTTACCCACAATATAACTTCTTTCACAGTTGGAGACAATCCTTTCAAATCTTGCTGCTGCTTTCTCAAGTAAGTTCATCTCATATTGTAAATCATTTGTTGTCATTTTAACAATGTTCACAGCGCCTTCACCAGTAGTACATTCTATTGTAGGGAACCACTGTCTTTGCTCATCCATAAGAAGGAACTCCTCATCTGTGAAAGTTTTATCATGAGATCACAGAAATTCAGCACACCTTCAGGCTCTGCTTCTCATTCTAGTTCTCGTGCTATTTTCACCACATCTGTAGTGATTTCCTCCAAGAAGTCTTGAACTCCTCAAAGTCATCCATGAGGATTGGAATAAACTTCTTCCAAATTCCTGTTAATGTTGTTGTTTTGACTCTTCCCATGAATCAAAAATGTTCTTAATGATGTTTAAAATGATGAATCCTTTCCAGAAGGTTTTCAATTGACCTTGCCAAGGTCCCCCAAAGGAATCACAATCTATGGCAGCTACAGTCTTACCAAAAGTATTTCCTAAGTAATAAGACTTGAAAGTTAAGATTACTCATTGATCCATGAGCTGCAGAATGGATGCTGTGTTAGCAGGCATGAAAACAACATTAATTTCCTTGTACATCTCCATCAGGGCTCTTGGGTAATGAGGCGCATTGTCAACGAGTAGTAATATTTTGAAAGGAACCTATTTTTCTGAGCAGTAGGTCTCAGTAGTGGGCTTAAAATATTCAATTTACCATGATGTAAATGGATGTGCTGTCATCCAGGGTTTGTTGTTCCATTTCTGGAGCATAGGCAAAGTAGATTTAGCATCATTCTTAAGGATGCTAGGATTTTCAGAATGGTAAATGAGCATTGGCTTCAACTTAAAGTCACCAGCTGTATCCGCCCCTAACAAGAGCGTCAACCTGTCCTTTGAAACTTTGAAGCCAGACATTGACTTCTCTCCTACTGTGAAAGACCTATATGGCATCTCCTTCCAATAGAAGGCTGTTTCACCTAGATTGAAAATATGTTCAATCTAGACCATCTTGGCTCACTGCAGCCGCCACCTCCCAGGTTCAAGCGATTCTCCTGCTTAGCCTCCTGAGTATCTGGGACTACAGATGTGTGCCACCACACCTGCCTAACTTTTTTTTTTTTTTTAATGGAGATGGGATTTCACCATGTCAGCCAAGCTGGTCTCAAACTCCTGACCTCATGTGATCCCCCAACCTCGGCTTCCCAAAGTGTCGAGATTATAGGTATGAGCCACTGCACCCAGCAAACACCTCTTTTTCTTAAGAGCTAGCTCAGATCTTCCTCCTCAGGGAACAGTCATGCTTCTGACTATTTCATTGTTCTGCCTTTGCATGCACAGCTCATGGGTATGGAATGTGTTAGACATGAGCATGTCAAGCATACAACTATTATTCTTGAAACGGGAGAGTTCCCTGAACCCCTCTCAGGACTTGTGACAGGAGTGTGGCTCATTTACTCAGCCACTGTGCACTCAAATCCCTTACGGGAAGGGGAGCATGCAGACAGGCAGGTGCAGGAGCCAAGGCAAGTGCTTTTGGGCTCTGGCCCCATGGTAGCATCTAGGAGTGTGTTACAATTAATGCCCTTTTAGCAGTTGCCATCTGTGGAGGGCTGAATGTTAAACCAGCTCAGTGGAAGGTCAGGGTGACAGCTTTTTACACTCTGCCCTCTTGGTACCTGGGTTCTTGTCCAGCATCCAGGAAGAACCAGGTCACATGGACTTGAAGGATGGTGAATTTGGGGATTTTATTGAGTGATGAAGGTGACTCTCAGTGGGATGGGGAGCTGGAGAGGAGATGGAGTGGGAAGATGATCTTCCTCTGGAGTTCAGCCATCCTGCGGCTGATCTCTCCAATTGCCCCCAACTAAACTCCTCTCCATGTTCAGATTCTTCTGTTCTCTCCTTCTTTGCCATGTTGCTCTGCCATTCTGCCACTCTGCTGCTCTTCTGCTCTTCTGTTCCTCTGCTTGTCTATTCTTGAGCCTGGGATTTATATGGGTACAGGATAGTGGGGTGTGGCAGCCCAAAAGGAAACACTTGGGCACAAAAACAGGAAGGCCTGTTCCATTTAGGGCCTCAGGTCTCTAGGCTTGAGGGTGGGGCCTTTGCCAGGGAACCGCCCTCTTCTATCCAGTGTTTCCCTGCCTCCTGTCCCTATCACTCTCACCTCCTTTGGCTCCTGTTGCTGGACTAACAGGTGGAGCGACTACTGGGTCTCTCTGTGTTCTTTCTCCACGGGTCTCCTTAGCTGCTGAGTAGTGTGGAGAGTTTGCTGTTCATCCCAACCGTAAGTTATGGCAGGACTGCCTCCTGTTGGCCCAGACCATGGGGTATGGGCTCTGGTTCAACCTTTGATGTGCCCCTGTACTCTGTGAGTTCAGGGCTCATTTTTGAGTCAGAATCTAGCTGGTCCACAACACTCCCTTCTTCCTCAGGATGAGATCTTTTTTTCTTTGCTCATCCCACTCATTCTCTCACCTCCTCACACAGCCTGTAGGCAGGGGTTAGGAAGGATTTTTCATATGAGTTGAGTTCCTGGAAAAATACCCTTGGAGGCTCTACTTGTTTCTATTCTCTTTCTATTATCATCTATCCATCCACCATCCACCTGTCCATAGTCATGGCAAACATTTACTGGACATCAATTGGATACCCCGTTTTTGCTAGTGAAAGGGAAGAATAATACTTTTTAAATTCAACACTCACAGTTTCTCAGATTGAATGGACCCCTGCAACAAAAGACAGATGAACAAGAGAAAAACAGGCACAAATTAACATGGATATTTCATGTGTACATGAGAGACACCCAGGGAATGAGTAATTCTCCAAGAGGTAGCTTTGAATTCCAAGTCGTATAGCATCTTCAATTAAAAGAACAGTACATTTTTAGAGAAATGACAAGACAAAGGAAAGGACTGTGAGTCTCTCAGGGCAGCAACTTGTAGGAAGGCAAATACATAGCAGAGAAAGGTGAGTTAGTAGAGCTTGTTCATATAGATTTCTTTGGTGCCATCTCCAGATGACAGGGTCTAAATTTATCTTCAGTGGCACTCTCTGATAGAAGGAGGGAAAGATACCTTTTGACTTTGTAAATCTGGGTCCTGCTTTTAGGTAAATAGAGGGAAGGTGGAGAGCTTTCCTGCATTTGCTTCTTCTTAATTGCCTTTACCTAAACAATGCTTCATCTTTGGGGATGGCATATTCTGATCCCCCATACTAGTAAGACAGGATTCCTGCACTTGACGAGCACTTTTAGTGGCTTGGGTTGGAGGGAGATATCTGTGGCTGAATAAATAGTTAAAATATTTTGTTTAAGAAATAAAAACAATTAAAACACAAAAGTTTAAAATATTCATACACATGTATAAATGTGGTAAGTGTAATTGGTGGAAGAGATATGCACAAGGTATTATGGGCTCTCAGAGGAGAGTCCCTAACCTACCTGTAAGTGACCTGACCTTACTGTCTTGGGTACTGCATTAAAATTCCTGGACCCCAATTTAGTCAGAATCCTGCCTGAACTTGCTGTTCCTTTTGGGCACCCTTCTGAGGAGACTCACCCCCTACCCCAGCCTGCCTGTGGAGCTCAGGGACAGCTGGGGTCAGCAGTGGGGCTTCTGGAGGCAGATGGTCTGACTTTGAAACCCACCTCCACTAGCTCCCTAGCTGTAGCACATCCAAAAACCATGTAACCTACTTTATTCCTTTTTCAGTTCTTTATCTGTGAAAGGGTGGTAATAATGGCCCCTATCTTACAGACATTGCCTTTAAGGCACCTTTCACTGGGTTTATCACCTTAGAAACTTTTTATCACATTTAGTTTTTGTTGATTATTTGTATCACATCAATGCACCACCTCCTAGCCCAGCCTCCCAACCCCTCAGGCCATATTCCAGTTCCTGGGATTCCATCGAATTCTAGACCTCTTGCCCACACACTTACTTCATGTCCCAGTCACTAAATTTCTCTGTTGGCAGATCAGAAAGGGGAGGATTTTTTACCCATTTGAAACTACTTTACTAAAAAAAAGTAAGTTTATTCCCAAAGTGCTCAATTAATAGAGTTAAAATAGATTTTAATTTATAAATATTTAACTCAAGCAATTCTTTGTCCCATTCATTCTTTGAACAAATTTTTTTTAATGAACACTTACTATGTAGTAGGTTCTGGGATAGTGGTGACTCAGATACATGGTTCCAGACCTCAAAAAGCTGAGGATATTGCAGGGTATGCAGGTAAGTAAACCAACAGCACCGCTTACCAACAGCACCACTTAATGTCTTATGTGCCCCAAAGGGAAGTGGAAGGCATATGGGAATATGAGGAGGGGCTCCGGAGTCAAATAGGGGCACCTATAAATTGTACCACTAAAAAGCTCCTTCATACTTATTTACTCAAATAGGATTGAGTCCTCCAGAGGTTCTGTAAACTTAAGTTAGGTTTCAAATCTTCTGTTTCATTATCTTCAGGACAAGGTGTAGTTCTAGGTGATGTACACTGTAGGTGTTAAACAATTCATTGTTCTCAAAATGTGGCCACGTAAGTTTCATCCTGTGGATAAGTATAACACCGTATTATTTTTAACCCTAAAGTTGAAATTAGCAGGAAAGAGTTTGAAATGGGACTGCCTAAAAATAATTAAAAAATCGTTATTAAGACATCCTGACAACTGCAATTAAGGGTTCAAGGAAGAGTCTCCTTTCTATTGCCCTGGTTTGGAGAATCTGCAGAAGCCGCTAAAGCTTCAGAGAGGGGATGACTCAGAGGGACAAGTGCCCACAGGCATATGCCTGCTGCATTGGAACAAAAGGAGGAAATCCAAGTGTTCTAGCTATGGTAATGGTTTTCCTGGATTTGAAAGCAGATATCAAGATATCTCAGGAGAGTGAGTGTGTTTTCTTTGAAGATAGATTAATCAATGTATCTAGTCCCTTGATTTCTTGAGGAAGGCTGTTTATGCTCCAAAGCACCTTTCTCTGTGTTGGTGACTCAAATCTATGAGAGATTTACACTGATTTTTCTCCATGTACAAAAGAGTTTGATTTCCTCGAGTGCCTATGGGATCTTCCATGTTTCAATTTGGAAAGTGCAATGAGCAGAGCTTCAGAAGAGAGTGTTTGCTTTCTGTGAAGCTCTCTCTCATTCACTTGGCTTAGACACTGCAGGGAGGGCTCCATGATCACAGACAAATCTTATGTGGCTGGAAATGCCAGTCTTTCTAATTAATGAGTATCACCAATTTCACCCGCTAGTTGGAGTGGGTCTGCAAATGACAGACACTGGACTGGTGGGAAGCATATGAACTGCAGAGACCTGTGAACAGTGCTGCCCCTGCCTCCAGCCATCTGTATGGTTCTTGTCAAGTTCCTTAACCTCTCTGACTTTCTGTTTCTTTATCTGTGAAATACAGATCATGTTCGCTTTCTATGGTTTATAGTAGGAATTAAATGTTAAGAAATGGAAGGCAGGCTGGGTGCAGTGGCTCACGCCTATAATCCCAGCACTTTGGGAGGTCGAGGCAGGCAGATTACCTGAGGTCAGGAGATCGAGACCAGCCTGACCAACATGGAGAAACCCCGTCTTTACTAAAAATACAAAATTAGCTGGGCGTGGTGGTAGGCACCTGTAATCCCAGCTACTTGGGAGGCTAAAGCAGGAGAATCTCTTGGACCCGGGAGGCGGAGGTTGTGGTGAGCCAAGATCGCACCATTACACTCCAGCCTGGGCAACAAGAGCAAAACTCTGTCTAAAAAAAAAAGAAAAAAAAGAAAAAAAAAAGGAAAAGAAATGGAAGGCAAATGGTACATGTCAAGTACTGGAAAACTGCTAATTTCTTTCCCTCCCTCCCTTCCCCACTGAAAGTATCAATGAAAGCAGACAAGAGCTATATTTGCATGTGTATAATCAAGTTCACTAAATTGGAGAAAAATATATAGACTGAAATTAGTGAAATGGTTGAGATAGTTTTGTGAATTAACATGATACCAATATAGAAACTGGGCAGAATTTTCCACTTTGCAGACACTGGTTAGCCTACTTGGCGAACATAAATCTTAAATGAAGGATTAGGTCAATAAACTCTTCAGCAGACAGACAATGCTATTGCTCTCAGCCTGGCCTCTCACCCTACAGACTGGAGAACAATACCTTATCTTTGTCAGATCCCTACACATTTCCACACATTATTTCATGCAGCCAGCAAAGAGGGTTTCTGAATTAGATCGGGGAGGAATTATTGTCTCCGTTTTGCAGATGATGAAACCGAGACACAGACATTTGGGTACAAGAAGAGAGGCAGCAGAAAGTAGAATTCAGGTCTCGGTTTGCTGGCTCCTTGACTCTGCTGTTATCAGGCACTTTTGCTTGACTATCTAATGTCCACACTCTCTGCTTTGTCCCTCTCGACAGTTTACAAATTTTGTTCACTCACTCATCTTCCTATACTTATCCATGAGTCTGACAAGGTGGGTCCCACTCCCCCACATGTAAAGCCAGTTTTGGGAAATGTTGAAGGAAAGGGGATGCTAAGTAAATCTGTCTAAGTAGTGGCTCTTGGAGGCATTCAGGTGTAGTGCTTCAGGCTTCCTGTGGCTGTGTCAGCAGTGGCCCTGACCAAGAACCTAGGGGGGCACATAGAAGACTTGTGTCTTGGTCTAGGGCAAGGGTTCTTAAATTTGAATGGGCATCAGAATCACCTGGAGGGTTTACTAAAACATGGATTTCTGGGCCCCACACCCAGAATTCCTGATTTCATAGGCCTGGTGCGGGCCTGAGAATTTGCATTTCTAACAAGTTTCTAGGTGATGCTGATGCTGGTGGTCTAGAAAACACACATTGAGAACCGTTGGTCCTAAGGAGGAGTGGGTCTTAACTTTGAGGATTAACTGAGGAGTTTTAAAAATTCCAAAGCATAGCCGAGTGTGGTGTGCGCCTCTGTAGTCCCAGCTACTCAGGAGGCTGAGGCAGGAGGATTGCTTGATTGAGCCCAGGAGGTTGAGGCTGCAGTAAGCCATGCCAGTGTCACTGAACTCCAGCCTGGATGACAGAGTAAGACTCTCTTCCCCCCTCAAAAAACAAAAAAATTTCCAAAGCCAAGGCTGCACTCCAGATCAATTTCATCTGAATCTCAGAAGGGGACCCAGGCCTAGTAGTTTCTAAAGCTTCCTAGGTGATCATGGTGTATACAGAAATAACTCTAGGGAGTTTAGAAGGCCTGAGTTTAAGGCCTGCCTGTGACTGAGGGGTGGTGGTTGGTGCAGTAGATCAGTGATTCTGAAATGTGTAAGGGGAAATGCTGTCACATTGTACAACTCTTTGTGAGCAGATATCAAACTTGTGCTCAGTATAATCCTACTATTTTATCCATTGTGAAATTTCAAAAACTCAATAAGCATGTGGGATATTTACATTTGTTCCAAGAAAGCATGAACGGTGGCGTGCAGGAAAGAGTGTGCATAGCAGGCTTGATGTGGCTGGTTCGATGGGCTTGCTTTGCGGTAGACCATTGGCTGGCCTCTGGGAACTTGGCTTTGGAGTATTCCCTATGTTATTAACTGATAAGACTGTTTTGTGTGCCTAGGGCACTGTACCAGCTTGCTAGACTTTGTATTCTTCTTTCTTTAGTGATCAGATGCCTGGGTGACCAACCCCCCCATGAAAACCCTGGACACTGGGTCTTAAGTGTGCTTTGTTAGGCAGAAACACTTCACATACATTGCTGCATTTCATTGCTGGAGGAAGGAGCACATTCTATATGATTGTCCCCTTGAGAGAGAGAACACATAAAGCACACTAAAGCAAGGATGCAGGTACAACTGCCTCCAAGTCCCATGAGTCCTTGCAGCCAAGTCACCAAATGGGTGGGTGTTTGTGAAATGTCCAAAATAGATGGGTGAAGTTTTTGTGTAAAATTAGAGATAACTTTTTGTATGGAATATAGACAAAAATAAGATTTCAGGGGCCTCTAAATTTATTATGCTAAGGAAGAATTAAGCCCTGGAGATTGAGTCACAGAGCAGTTTTGCAATTCTGTGTCTTAGATGATAGATTAACTCACTTCTTCATTGTTCTTATTCTGTAACTGACTAGGGGAGACCAGACACCAGGCCCTCCCCATTCCGGTCAGTGATCTTTGTTATAGATTAACTGCCTCCTTTATTGTCCCATTCCTAACTCCGACTAGACACTGCAAAAGACCCCATGACTGCTACACCTTCAGTGTGAAATGTTACATATACGTTTCCTGAAAGAAAAAGACTACTTAAACTAATTAGATCATTGTAACTATACATTAAGCCTTATATAGGAAGATGTTAAACTTTGTCTACGTAAACAATCTCAAACTTCTACCCTTTGAAACACCGACTTCCATTTTTTGGAATCTGCCTTTCCTGGGTGGCTATCCTTAAACAATTGCGCTTGAATAAACTCTCTTGAAACTAGATTCTGACCCTTTTGATTATTTTAAGTTGATATAAACATATACTGAGGAGACTTTATATGTAGCCATGCATGTTTAAAGATCTTCTGTATGTGAAATAGAATCCAGTTAACAGAATTAGAAAGAGGATATTAAGCAAATTTGACAGTCCTAAAATCACAAGAAGAATGAAGATAGAACCTGAAAACATTTGCGCAGACGGTGGAGAATAACATCATCTGCGGGGAGACTCAGTGATGGATAGACGGCTTTACTGAGCCTGGGAACTCGTACCTCCTGCTGGCGTGGCCATGAACACAGTGGATCAACTAAAAGCTCCTGAATTCTTATTGCTGTCCTGTGCTGTTTCTCACCATTCCTGCATCTATATGTGATCGCAGAGCCCACTTCATAACTCATCAGCTACCATAGCAGCTGACTTTTTCTGCCACACTCTCAGAGTCAACAAAGAGGGGCCAAGCATTCTCCCCCACTCCCCACTGAGAGAGTAGGATTGAAGGAGAGAGTGTGAACAAAGGGTCTCAGAAGGTTGAGAACCACTGAACTAACATTCTCTAAGGATCATGTTGACCCCGAGATTCTGTGATTCTGAGTCCAAGCATTCTGAGTCTTGGTTCCACATCTGTAAGATGGACACACGCCTGTTGACTCACAGCATTGTTGGGAAGATTGGCAGAAAGTTCTAAAGAATAATGGCGGCCGGGCACGGTGGCTCATGCCTGTAATCCCTGCACTTTGGGAGGCTGAGGAGGGCAGATCACGAGGTCAGGAGATCGAGACCATCCTGGCTGACATGGTGAAACACTGTCTCTACTAAAAATACAAAAAAATTACCCGGGCGTGGTGGCGGGCACCTGTAGTCCCAGCTACTCTGGAGGCTGAGGCAGGAGAATGGTGTGAACCCGGGAGGCAGAGCTTACAGTGAGCTGAGATTGCACCACTGCACTCCAGCCTAGGCAACAGAGCAAGACTCCGTCTCAAAAAAAAAAAAAAAAAAGAATAGCTTGTCAGAACGAGGAAGGAAGCATGGGCTCCAAATCATCCATTTTACAGAGGAGGAAAAGGAAACACAAGCCATAACTTGGCTCTTTTGTTCAGTTAAAGTCAGAGTCAGGACTAGAATGCAAGTCTCTGGACCCCTCTGTTTGGCCGTTTGCATGCATGTTAAAGTTCTTTATTAACTTTCTGCTGCTAGGCAAATACAGTCAAGTGTGCTATGTTATATTGAGTGCCTACTGTGTGCTAGATGCTTTATGTATATCATCTCTTTTACTCCTTACAGAAATTAAAGATGGGAACACTCAGAGACATACAGGACTACTTAAGGTCTATATCAGTCCTGAGTTTAAAACTCAGATAAGTTCTCAATCATTTTCTCTCATGTAATCTTTGCTGCAGTAATAATAAAATAAATAGCATTTCCTGAGTGTTGACTGTATTCCAGGCACCATAGCAAGCTCTTCATGAATTATCTTGTTTAATCCCTGCAAGAATGTTAGCATGAATCGTGATCTCATCAGCTGATTTCATCCATTCCTAAGGCAGCAGAGTCTCTGTTAAATCAGTGCTGAGTGTGTGGTAAATTATTAAATCTCAATGCCAGTCCTAGGATTCTGAGACCAAGCCAAATGCTAGTGATTAAGATTATAACTCTGATTTAGGACAGTGTTGAGGCTAAAGCCATTTCTAACTGGACAGTCAAGTCTACACTGATCAAAATCAGCCTCTGTCCCAAGTACTCTTGGAAATGGTGGTTTTCATTTCATTCCCAAACTGCTAAGGTGTAAGAGTTTGGTAGTAACATTGATTTGAGTTTGAATCCTAGCATTGATTCTACCAGGATTCATGCAAGTTATTTAATCTTTCTGAGCCAGCTTCCTCATTTACGTAATGGGGATATATACAACAGAAACTGCCTTCTTAAATATTCACAGTATTTAATAACTAGCCCAGCAAAGACACCAAGCTATTAGTGTGAAAACCGCATGGAAGTTCCCTGCTGAGCTGAATAACCAGAGCAGGGCAGTTCAGGGGGTCTCTGGGGAAGGTTCAGGGTAGTGCTGCTTGTCTAGCCTTTCCTCTCCGTTTGTCATGTTCTCCACAGATGGATGTGGCAGTGAACTTGGAGTGGGTGGGGAGGATTTTGGAGACTGAGACAAGAAAAAAAGAAAGCTAGGAAGTTGGTGAGAGGATCTGATATGGTTTGGCTCTGTCCCAACCCAAATCTCATCTTGAATTGTAGCTCCCATAATTCCCATGTGTTGTGGGAGGGACCTGGTGGGAGGTAATTGAATCCTGGGGGTGGTTCTTTCCCATGCCATTCTTGTAATAGTAAACAAATTTCATGAAATCTGATGGTTTTATAAAGAGGAGTTTTCCTGCACAAGCTCTCTTGCCTGATGCCATGTAAGACATGACTTTGCTCCTCCTTTGTCTTCCACCACGATTGTGAGGTCTTTTCAGCCATGTGGAACTGTGAGTCAATTAAACCTCTTTCCTTTATAAATTACCCAGTCTCAGGTATGTCTTTATTAGCAGTGTGAGAACAGACTAATACAGGAGCCCAGGAGGCCCACAAATGTGGAAGTTCTTGCCTCAAATCACCAAGAGGAGGTTGCAGCTGAAACTAAGAAACTAGAGGTAGTGGAGGACAGTGACTCTGTTGAGTTACCACTATGTACTAAGCGTGTTTTAGAGGGTAGTTCTAAAAGAGAGAGTGGTTTCTAGAGGTAGATGTCCTAAGTGTAATGTTTGTTCCATCACTTACTCGCTGTGTGGCGTAGAAAAGTTTCCTAGCCTCTATGTGACTCACTTTCTCCATCTGTAAAATGGGAATAATAATAGTACATGTCACATTTAGAAGTGAGAATTAAATGCTGAGTAAAATGCTGAGAACAGTATCTGGCAAGAACAGGGAACTTGTATGTGCTGACTATTAATATTATAGTTAATATTATATCTGAACATTTTATTTCTTTGATTATATCACAGATTTTATATTATGGTCTCCATTTCATAGATGAAAAACTCGAGGTTCAGAAAGATAAGGCAAGATAAGGCCTGAGTCGGGGTTAGAATCCAAATTTTTCTGATTCTAAATTCAAACTCTCTTCCCAAGTCTTAGGAAAAAGTGGTAAATCATGCTACATAATATGAGATATTAATGAAAGTGTTCTGATGATGTATATGACAACCAGTTCATAGTATTTGACCACGTGCTATTAAGTAAAAACACAGAACAAAAACAAAGGCTCAGTGCAGCTTACTAATTCTTGTGTAAAGGGGGCATGGGAAGACAGGTAGACGTGTTCTGGAGGAAGTTTGTACCAGCTTGTAAGGACTGATTGTTAAATTTTCAGGATTTGTTCCAGCTAGTTGGCATACCCATGGTATTTTGAAATTGACATGGTAAGGAATATTTACGCTACGGAAACAGGCAAACACTATGTTGGAAAGATAAAAACTACTACAGAATGGTAAACTACAAAAGAGGGCAGATGGGGTAGAATAAGGGGTAGAAACAAGATTTTTCTGGGTAGAACTTTCTATATAGTGCAAATGTATTACCATTAATAAAATCTAAAAATAAAAATACCTCTTAAGTCAAATACCAAATTCAGATACCAAACTGTCATCAGAGTGAACAGACAATCTACAGAATGGGAGAAAATTTTTGCAATCTATCCATCTGACAAAGGTCTAATATTCAGAGTCTACCAGGAACTTAAACAAATTTACAAGAAAAAAAATAAACAACCTTATTAAACAATGGGCAAAGGACATGAACAGACACTTCTCAAAAGAAGACATTTATTCAGTCAACAAACATGAAAAAAAGCTCAACATCACTGATCATTAGAGAAATACAAATCAAAATCACAATGAGATTACATCTCATGTCAGTAAGAATGGTGATTATTAAAAAGTCCAGAAATAACAGATGCTGATGAGGTTGTGGAGAAAAAGGAACACTTTTACACTGTTGGTGGGAGTGTAAACTAGTTCAACCATTGTGAAAGACAATATGGTGATTCCTGAAAGATCTAAAGGCAGAAATACCATTTGACCCAGCAATCCTGTTACTGGGTATATGCCCAGAGGAATATAAATCATCCTGTTGCAAAGATACATGCACACATATGTTCACTGCAGCACTATTCACAATAGCAAAGAGATGGAATCAACCCAAATGCCCATCAAGGATAGACTGGATAGAGATAATGTGGTACATACACACCATGGAATACTATGCAACCATAAAAAGGAATGAGATCATGTCCTTTGCAGACACATGGATGGAGCTGGAGGCCATTATTAGCAAACTAATGCAGGAACAGAAAACTAAATATCACATATTCTTACTCATAAGTGGGAGCTGAATGATGAGAACACGTGGAATCATTGTGGGTGGGGAGGAAAAACACACACTGGAGCCTGTCAGAGGATTGGGGATGGGAGGAGGGAGAGCATCAGGAAGAACAGACAATGGATGCTAGGCTTAATACCTGGGTGATGGGATGGTCTGTGCAGCAAACCACCATTGCACACATTTACCTATGTAACAAACTGGCACATTCTGCACATGTACCCCTGAACTTAAAATAAAAGTTGGATATTTTAAAAAAGAATACGTGATTAGAGAAAGAGAGAGACAGAGAGTTCATACACACATTCACACATGCATCCACACATGTACATGCATTGTTTATTGTAGCTCTTACCATGGAAATAGTAGCAATGAGCACCTCTAGAATCCATATTATGATCACTAATTCAATTCCACAGTAAAAGGAACTAGAGATTCCTAGAAAAATGGCAAATTTCAGGTCTGAGGCAATCACCCCCCTCCCCCCAAAAAAATGATACAAGATGAACTAAAGGCCTTTCATTGTGCTAAAAAGCAAAGAAACTTTCAAAGTTTACTACTGTAACATAAAAAAGACCCAGGAGCCAACTTACAAAGTGTCATAAAATGTTATGAGAATTTGAACATAAAAACAGTAATAATTGTAATAGATTTAAACATTCAGTCAATAAAAATCCACAAGTCTATAGTAATATTTAGAAAATGAAAAGAAAACCCCTATTTCTTATCATTTTAGGCAGTTTAAAACAATTGATTACAGTCTGCCCTTCATATTCATGGGTTCTGCATCTGTGGGTTCAACCAACTGCAGATTGAAACTACTTGGAAAAAAAATTCACAAAGTTTTAAAAAGCAACACATTGTTTGCTACATGATGAGTATTACATTGAATTCACGTAAATTAAGTGATGTGGCAGCATTATATCAGATATTATAATATTCTAGAGATGATTTGAAGTATATGGGAGGATGTGTGTAGGTTACATGCAAATACTATGTCGTTTTAAGGGACTTGAACATCCAGTGATTTTGTTCTATCAGGGGTCTTGGAACCAGTCCCCCACAGAGAATGAGAGAGAACTGTACTGTGAAAATTGGTAATTACATGGATACAGTTAAGCAAGTATCTTTCTTTTCCAGTAGAATCTATGCTTTGGTGTTACTAAATAGCCCTAGTTAAGATGTAAATCTCCAGTGTATAAAAGAACATCAGATTAAAATACAAATATCCAATGTATAGGTAAATAGGAAAGGAGTGATTGAATTTTAAAAAACTTTAATTTATAAACCCTCTTGACAATATTGTTTGGAGCGAAAAGTTTCCATAGATGTTAAAGTCATTAGATGAACATTTGATGGACAACTGGATGTTTGAATAATGTCAATAAACACCACATAGGTTGCTTTCTGGATGCAGGTGAAAAATGACAACCAAAATTGAGTTCAGTAGTATTCAATCTTAGCTTCCATAGTGGTGTTTATTAGTTTGCTTGGGCTGCCTAACAAACTACAAACTACCACAAAATGGTTGGCTTAAACAGCAGAAATTTATTTTCTCACAGTTCTGGAGGTTAGAAATCTGAGATCAAGGTGTCGGCAGTTGTTTCCTCCTGGGGCCTCTTTCCTTGGCTTCCAGATGTCCACCTTCTCATGTCCTCACATGGTCTTTACTCTATGTGTCCAGGTAACTGTGTTCATATTTACTCTTCTTTTAAAGACATCAGCTACATTGAATTAGGGCCTAATGACCTCATTTTAACTCAATTATTTCTGTAAAGACCTTATCTCCAAATATTCCAAGTATTCTGAAGTACTAAGGGTTAGGACTTTAACACATGAATTGTAGGGGTTCACACTTCAGCCCATAATCATGGGTTAAACAAAGAATATGTATTTTTGAATATGATATGATGCAACATGTAGTATACTACAATATCCATGATGTGTTCTAGTCAAAATTATCTAAATTAATTACATCAAGTTTACAGGAAATACAAAGAATAAAGGAACAAGCTAAATAATACCCCTAGGAGACAACCAAACAAATTCACCAGCTGGGACAATCTGCAGGACGACGTGTCCAGTCTTTTTAACAAGTAAGATTTTTTTAAGTAATAAGAAATGCTTACAAATAAAAGAGACTTAAAGGAATAAACAGCATGAACTCTGCTGTATTGGATTGGATATTGTTTTAAATGATTTAGATGTAAAGATTGGGGGTTAATTGAGGATATTTGAATATTGCCTGGATAGTGGAGAAAAAGGAACTTTACCAAATGGAAAGGTAATAATTATGGACCCAAAACATTAAGTACCGTATAATTTTACATTGATTTTAAAAAGGGCTCTTTGCTTCTGACCAAGACAGGAAAAAAGAGATCAAATTTACCCCGTAGCCTGAAACAACCAAAAAAAATAACAAAATATATGAAACAATGATTTTTGGAACACTGAACATTAGAAAAATAATGACAGTGATCTTCAAGAGACAGTAAACACAATAAAGTGAGCCCAGCTTCTCCAGCTTATTGAATCGAGGGGGTTTCCAGGCTGTAACATAGGGGGAGAGAACCCAGGTAGAGCCTGGCAAACTTCATGAGTTGAGGAGATGAATAAATGAGGTAATGAAGCTTAGAGTCTAAGAAGATCAAAGCAGGTAGAGTTCACAAGATAGCGTACCAGAGAGGAGACAGCTGCACACAGAGAGAAAACCAGAGAACTGCAGAGGGACCCCCACTTAAGTATTCAACAGAATTCTGATCAATGCATATTTGTGAGGAAAGTACCTGAGGACTCTAGGAGGGGGTGGGGGGGAACAAACACTGGAAAGGTTTAAGGCAGGGATGTCCAATCTTTTGGCTTCCCTAGGCCATATTGGAGGAAGAATTGTCTTGGGCCACACATAAAATATGCTAACACAAATGAAAGCTGATGGGCTAAAAAAAAGTTGCAAAAAAAACTCATAATGTTTTAAGAAAGTTTACAAATTTGTATTGGGCTGCATTAAAAGCCATCCTGGGCTGCATGTGGCCCATGGGCTGTGGGTTGAACAAGCTTGGTTTAGGGAAATCAGTGCCTGGAGCTCAGAGAGGATCAGAATACTGTATGTTCCCACAAGTCAAACTGGAAAAACCTCATGATTCATAGGCCATTGGGTGGAGTACATTGAAGGATTTTGCCTTAGTAATTGCTAATAAATAAGCCTAGACTGAGCATTGTTCTTGTCATATATTAGTAAACATTAAAGGCAATACTGGGGAAAAAAAGCAATACTGGAAAGGATCAAACTATTTTAAGTAAATTAACTGCGTCCTGCAACAAAGTTCACATATATTTATATAAATACAAAAACATCCACCACCACACAGGGTAAAATTAACAATGTCTGGCATCTAATCAAAACTTATGAGACATGCAAAGAAACAGAAAAATATGATCCATAGTAAGGAGGAAAGACAATCAATAAAAACCAATAGAACTGACAGAGATGTCAAATTAGTAGAAAAGAACATCAAAACAGTTGTAACAGCATTCTATGGGTTCAAAAAAAATTAACTACAGACATAAAATATATAAAAAAGACCCAACATAATATTCTAGAAATAAAAACTACAATGTCTGAGATAAAAAATACACTTGACAGAATTAATGGCAAATTAGATGTTGCAGAATTAAAGATTAATGAACTTGAAGACACAGTGATAGAAACTATTTAAAAATAAAACATGGAGTAAAGGGTGAAAGATAGTAATAAAAAAGATGCACAGAGCATCATTAAACCATGCTACAACTCTCCTGGCCTAATATATGCGTAATTAGTCCTGAAGAAAAGAAGAGAAAGATAAATAGATCAAATAGTTAAAGAAATAGTGGCTGGAAAATGTACAAATTTGAGTGAAAACTGTAAATCCACAGATCCAAGAACCTCAATGAACCCAAAGCACAAAAATTATGAAGAAAACAGCATAAAGATGTACCATTGTCAAATTGCTCAAAGCCACAGGTAAAGGGAAAATCTTAAAAATATCCATACAAAAAAGATAATTTATATTTAGAGGAACAAAGTGAAGAATGACAGAATTCTGAAGGAAGAATGCAAGTAAGAAGACAGTGAAGCAACAATTTGTCAGTAACTCCTCAAAAAAACTGTTAACCTAGAATTTTACATTCAGAAAAAATTGTAGTAAACAAAGGCAAAGTAAAGACTTTTTCAGATATTCAAATGCTAAAAGAAGCTTTCACCAGCATACCTATACTATGGGAAATACTTAAAGGAAGTCCCTTAGGCAGTGGAAAAATGATAACAATTTACGAATGGGAAACTTGTTTTAAGAAAGGATGAGACAATGTTGAAGATAAAGTCCAAAGCAGACAAGACAATGTTGAAGATGAACTCTACAGTGGCAGATCACCCACATCAATTTGCAAGAAAAAAATTCATCTTTTTTGTGTTCTAACTGAAGAGGACCAGAAATCAACAGCAGAAACAAGAGCCAACATCGTAGACATCTCAGTTGGTTCAGCTTACACTATTCTGACTGAAAAATTAAAGTTGAGTGATCTTTCCACCCAATGGGTACCAAAACCACTGTGTCCAAGTAAGTTGTAAACAACAGCAGAGCTTTCAATGGAAATTTTGGGAATTGTAAACAAGTGGGATTAAGATTCTGAAACCTTTCTTTGAAGAATTGTAACAAGAGATGAAAAAAAATTGTAACAAGAGATGAAACTTGGCTTTACCAGTACAATCCTGAAGACAAAGCACAATAAAGCAATGGCTACCAAGAGGCAGAAGTAGCCCAGTCAATGCAAACGCTAACTGGGCAAGAGCAAAGGCCATGACAACAGTTTTTTGTAATGTTCAATGTGCTTTGCTTGTTGGCTTTCTGAAAGCCCAAAGAATGATAATATTTGCTTATTATGAGAGTGTTTTGAGAGTTAGTCAAAGCTTTAGCAGAAGCAGGGAACCTTCACCAAAGAGTTCTTCTCCACCACGACAATGTTCCTGCTCATTCCTTTCATCAAACTAGGGCAATTTTGTGAGAGTTTCAATGGAAAATCATCAGGCACTCACCTTACAGGTGAATGATTTGGGTTATTCTTTTATTTTTTCATTTCTTAATCTTAAAAAATTTTTAAAGGACACCATTTTTCAGCTAATAATTTAAACAAAGATAGCATTGACATGGTTAAATTCCCAGGATGCTCAGTTCTTTAGGGCTATACTAAATGGCTGATATCACTGCTTACAAAAGTGTATTGAACTTGATGGATCTTATATTGAGAAATAAAGTTTATATTTTTTATTTTATCTTTTATTGAAGTTTTCCATGAATTTTTTGAAATCCTCTCATATAAATGTCTGTATTACAGTGGTGATATTATACTATAGTTTTGCAAAATATTACCACTGGGGGGAACTGGGTAAAAGTATATGGAATCTCTGTATTATTTCTTACAATCTACTGTGATCTAAAAATAAAAACTTTAAGAAAACAAAGTTTATTGTTCAAACAAACATAGTAACAAGGCAGTGTATAATTTCTGACACTGTGTAAAAGTAAAATGTAAAAAATCCACAGCATAAAGGTTGTCGGAAAGATAGAGGTATACTAGTGTAAGTTTCTCATGTTATAAATGAACTTTTATATTATTTAAAGTAGACTGTGGTAATTTAAAGATTACTGTAAACCCTAAGGCAACCACTATACTAACACAACAAAGAGCTATAGCTAATGAGCCAAGAAGGAGATACAATGGAATCATAAAAATGTTTAATCTAAAAGCAGGCAACAAGAAAGAAAAATGAGGCAAAGGAAAGATAGGACCAATAGACAAGGAGTAGGAGGTAGATTTAAACCTAGTCAGGTCAAGAATCATTTTAGCAGAGATTGTCAGTTTATACTGAAAAGGTAAGATCCATCTATATTCTGAGTACAGTAAACTCACTTTAGATAAATTCACTTTAAAGACACATATAGGTTAAAAGCAAAAGCATGGAAAAATATAAAAGGCTAACACTAATTTCAAAAAAGCTGAGTGTCTACATTAACATCAGACAAAGTAGATTTTAGAGCAAAGAATCTTACCAGAGATGAAGAAGGACATTTTATACTAGCAAACAGGTAAATTCATCAAGACAAAACAATTTGGGACTTTTATGCAACTAATAATGGAGTGTCAAAATATATAAAGAAGCACCTGACAGAATGGCTAAAGATAAAAACAATCCATAAATATAGTTGAAGATTTTAATACCCCTCTTTCTATAGTTGATAGAACAGGTAGGAAGAAAAGCCGATAAGGATATAGAAGATTTTAAGAACACATAGAGGTGGCAGAGGCAGGACTCAAAC
Organism: Pan troglodytes; assembly: GCF_028858775.2. Classification (NCBI taxonomy): domain Eukaryota; kingdom Metazoa; phylum Chordata; class Mammalia; order Primates; family Hominidae; genus Pan; species Pan troglodytes. The sequence goes on from NC_072401.2 coordinate 16,965,247, forward strand.
CTAGGTCGTGTAGCTCCAGAACCCTTGCTCTTAACCTATAGGCATGCTGATCTGTATGTTGTAGCCATCAGGATATTTTGCTGTGTCAGTGATTACCCATTTACAATGGATGAATTCACTAAGTTCTGAGTATTAGCCTTCCCTGATTTTCAAAGATCCTTTTTATCTTTATTAGGTAGAAGACTTGAAGGAGATGCCATTTATGTGGGAGCTTGAAGGGATCCTGCAACAGGCACTGAAGTTGATTTGGTTTCAGATTTTGTCAGTGTCTGGATGAATTATTTTCTTGAATGAAACACTCTAACCTCAAAAGAGCAACTCACAGTAGTTCACAAAGCATATAGAACCTAGGTAGTAGGTCGCCTATGCCCTACCTGTAGGCCAACACGCTCAGAGGGGACCCCTTTGCATCTGATCCCACCTTTTACTTTATCTGTTTGTGCTTACAAGAATTTTCATCCTTCAGTTTCTAAGTGCAGATGTCTTTCAGTTGCATTGATATGTCTGGGCTCAGAACCACATGGTCTGATACAATGAACACTGCACTAGAAGTTCCAATCTCAAATCTGCTTTTCACTAGCCCTAGTCATTTAATGACTATGATCCTCAGCTTCATCCCCTTTCAGTAGGGTCCATAATGGTCATTGTGAAAATTGAGATTATGTTTCCTACTCAATACTACTCAGTGTGGACACTCACTTGGCCCTTACCATTGTTAGCTTTCTTCCTTCCTAATGAACAAAAAATAGCAAGGAGCAAACTCAAAACCAGGGCACACAGAAGAGAAGAAGGGGCTAGCAGTCCATGGGAAAGAGTCAGTTTTCTTCATGTAAATGCCTTTTGGGGAGAAACAGCCTTGCACAGAAGTCTATCAATACAAATTATCCAGATTGTAAACTTGTTTGTATCTCACTTTCCGTTTTCTGCTGACATCTACCCTACATCAATAAAATCAGCTGAAATAATTTTAAAAGATGCAACAGAAAACTTTCTCTAAATTATAATCTTCCAGCATATTTCAGAATTCACTCCACCTGTATTCTGCATATTTGATCTTGGAACAGAAGATTAGCAAAGTGGAATTGATAATACTTCCTATCTTTGAAAGGTGCTGAAGAGTTAATTCACTAAGCAACAATTTAAAAATAACACCTGAGTTATCTCAGAGCCATTTTCCTAAAGAGGCTGGTGGAACTACTGAAACAATGTTCTTAAAAGCTTTTTTAGTCCTTCAATCCCCCAGAGATCATTCAAGGAGAATATAATTTTATGTGATGAAATGAGAACTGGAGGAGAATATAATAAGTGTTAAGTGATTGAATCAAATTGAGTGTTTGCTAAATGTTTCCTAAATGGGTTGACAAAAAAAAAAGGCCATGAGATTCCATGTAGCCCCTCAGGACTGGTGGTCTTGACTAGGTCAGATATCTGAGAAGTTGTGGGGACCACATTTTTTAATTCAAGCAGTGCTAAAGAAATAATGTCTCTTAGAAGAACTATTGATCAGCATTTCATGATTTGATCATTATTCATTCTTAACCTCTCTATGCTGCAGTGTCTTGATCTGTACAATGGGAACAAAAATAGCATCTACCTCAAAGGTTTGTGGTGAAGATTGAATAAAAAATTAAGATATATTTTAGAATGGCATCTGGTGTACAGTAAGTGCTTGAATAAGTTAGTGATTTTCAATCATATTAATTACTTTCTTCCAGCAAACCTATAGCACCTACTCTGTACTGGGCATTGTGGTAAGACCTAGTGTATCAGTCAGGCTCATAGTTGCAAACAGCAGAATCTATTGTAGCTAATTTAGGCAGAAAATGAATTTTTCAAGAGATATTGCTAGCTGATAGAATCTCTGGTGGGACAGCTACTGGCCAATAGTGGTAGCCACAGTGCCAGTTTCTACTGCAGGATTGCTCTAATGAACCTTCTGCGGCAAGCACTGGAAAGAAGCTCCCTAGCCTGCAGCCATTGCTGAAAGTCAGACATCCATCTTGTTGGAAATGGATTCAGCATGGTTCCCTGCTTTGGGACACAATATCTGAACATAAGGCTCCCATGAGTTCATCTGACTGGGGGAGGCCAGGTCACATGCCTAGCTATTCTAGCTGCAAGGGAACCTGGTAAAGTGAGTTTTAGGATTTTAACTTGGGGTAAGACTCTTTGAAAGCCATGACAAATGTCCACTAGACCTAGCCTCTGCCATGGAAGAGCACAGTCTAGTGATGAGACAGGGGTATATATAATTATAACACTGGGAGTAGGGAGGTTTGTATTATTATCCAGCACATACCTACTCTCACACCCCACAAAGAGGGAGCCTGCTTAACTTTAGACTTGGTGATGTGACCTGCTTTCGTTTATGCAATTGTGGGTGAAAAAGATGGTTTGGTAGCTCCAAGCAAAGGTTTTAAGAGGTATTTCAAATTTTCTCTCAGATTTCTGCCCTCTACCATGAGAACTTCACATTTATGATTGCAGGTGGAAAGTAGACTCTCCTTCAGCCTTGACACTTAAATTGAGAAAAGTTGTGGGTCAGACCCCAAACACAACCACAGTCTGGCAGGGCTATAGCATCAAATCCACAGGTATAACATGAGTGAGAAATAGTTATTTGTATTTGTACGCCTTTAAGCTCTGGAGACTGTATGTGATAAAGCATTATTATAGACAATGCTGACTTATACAAGGAGATAAAGGCAGATACAGGTATATATACCAAATGCTGGAGGAAACTTAGAGGAGGTGATAATTAACTGGAGACTTTTAGGAATGCATCACAAACGAAGTGACCTTTAGGAAGAGTTTTGCAGGCATTTAGGATTTGTCCAGGAAGAAAAGCCCAGGGAAGGTAATTTCAGGATGACATATGCATATGCAAAGGCACAGAGAATTAAAGTCGCCAAACATGTTTTCAGAAATACAATGGGTTAATCCCAGCATATCCCAAATTGTAGTGATTTAAGTATCTTGTGTTATCTTTTCAAACCAGCAGTACAATTTTACTTATCATCTTATTGAAATCAATTTACCTTCTTGCTCTGCTCCCAACCTTAATATCGTTCTAGACAAAAATATTTGTAAAATCTCAAGCCTGATATCTTAATCATTTTTTGAATACATACTAAAATACATGCTTAACTATTATAAGTGTAAAAAATAGTTTTCTATGTGTCACCAATTTTATGTGCCCTATGTTGTCTCTGACTCTGCTAGTAGACTATGAAATATTTCTTCTTCCTGCTTTATAGTAATAGAAATACATTTTGTTTGAGGAAGCACTGTGCCCAATTTAATTGAGTTGCCTGTGTGACCAAATTCTGGCCAATAAAATCTAAGTTTACTGGATGGTACTGGATAAAATTTAGTTGGCAGGTGCCTTTTGCGTTTTCATCATCCTATCCCTTTCTCCCCTTTCTTCTTTTCTGGAGCCTGGATTCAGTCCCTGGAAGTGTGGTAGCCACCTCTGTGAGGATGAAAGGAATATGCTGAGTGGCAGAGCAGAAAGCTAGACGAAGCCTGGTCCCTGTTGCCTTCATTTTGCAGGTACTGTAGCCCTGCCTGCAGTTGAGCCATTATAGACGAGTGTTTGTTACATGCAGCGTAATATAATCTTACCTGATACATACGTTCCGGCAAACCCTGGGCTACAGTATAGCGTTCAAGTCTGCGAGGCCAGGAGGTAATTCTGGGAAGGCTGGCAAGGGCCACATCCCAAAGATGCTTGCAGAGCAGACAAACAAGTTTTATCTTTGTTTGTCTTTTGGCAGACAATGGAGTGAAACAATTTGGAAACCAGGGTGTCTTAGATTTAGGGCCCCGTCCAATCACCCGGACTATTTTTAGTTCTTTTCCCATTATCATATGTGAAACTCATATGGGAACCAGAAAATCTTATTATTTCTGGACCTAATTACATTAACTACAAGCTGGGAAAATCACAGAAGGTCTAGACTTCACTTTATTCAACTGAAAAATGCCATAGATCCCTGTATTAGTTTCCTAGAGCTCTCATAACAACAAAGTACCACCACCTGGGTGGCTTGAATAGAAGAAGTGTATTGTCCCACAGTTCCAGAGGCCAGAAGTCCAAAATCAAGATATTGGTTCCAAAGCAGGATTGGATCCTTCTGAGGGCTCTGAGGCGGGATCTGTTCCAGGCGTCTCCGAGCTTCTGGTAGCTGCAGGCATTCCTTGGCTCTGTCTTCACATCATTTTTCTTCTGTATGTGCCTGGCTCTGTGCCCAAACTCCTTTTCCTAAGGATGCAGTCTTATTGTGAATGCTCTATTTTAAAATAAGGTCACATTCACAGGTAATGGGGATTAGAAGTGGAACACCTTTATGGAGGACACCATTGAACCCATAGCAATGCCCATCTCTCAGAGTTGTGAATGTCACATGGCATGCATTGGCATGGGTTGGAAAACAAGGCACTGTGGGAGGGTGGAGAACTGCGCATCATGTGTGCTGGTGCATTGATGGAACAGAACACAACAGCCTGAAGAAGTAGAATGTGAAAGAGGGACACTGGGTCCTGACATTGTCACCAGCTGGTGACTGGGAGCCACTTTCTCGCTTTCGTCTCAATCACTGTGAAACTATAATAACCTCAACTGGCCTCTCTCTGCCTAGTTTCTGATACTGTTGGATATTCTGGGCCAGCCATTTGAACTTTCACAGAAACTTTCCTTCCCCAAGGTTTTCTGACTTTAGGCCTTACCTTAGCCGAGTGGGCTGTTGCTGAGGTCTGAGTATCAAAATGTACAATGGTGGTAATGAAAGTAACAAGCTTATAACAATAAAGCCAATTGGACCACTTTTAGAAAGGTCTAAGATATTTGTCTAGCTGATGAGAGGATTAGCTTGAGCAGAGAAGGTTTCTGTGGAGCAAAGCAGTTGATTAACTTGGATGCTAGAGAATTCTCTGTAGTGTGAACTCTGTTTGTTGTGGGAAAAACCTTGAGTAAACAAGTAGTGAAAATGTAGGACAAGCAATTTTATCTTTTATTCCTAGAGAAGGGGTCCTATTTCTTGTTCAGTTTCTTTAATTGCTTTATGAGGAAGATTGTTTCTTGAGAGTGAAATGTTTTAAATATTGCCTGGATTTAAAATTGGGTAAGGAGGTCAGCACTGCCTGACCCAGCTTAAATTTCCAAAGGGCCAATCACAAGTATATTGCACATAGACTCAGCTGGCTGCAAGGCGGAGATTTTAGTTTCAAGATGACAGTTTCATTTCAGTTCATTTCACCCACACTTGGAAGGGGAGAGAGCTTCCTATGAAATTAACTGAGCACCATTTCTTATTTCATTTTTGCTTTTCTAATTAAGGATTCAGGTTTGTGGCTGCTTTTCCAGCCAGGTTCATGTTGAACTGGCAGACTCAGCTGTTTAGAAATAGAACTTGAGCTTTGAAGTTCAATATTTCTTGGTTCATGTCCAGGTTCTGCTGCTTACAAGTGCTGTGGCTTTGGGTACTTAATCTCTGGATTCAACTGTAAGATAGGAAAAATAATTACATAAAATAGCAAGTTCTAATTGACCTGTGGAGTAAGGTGCCCAGTAAATTTGTAATTTCTGTTTTTCCCATTATGGAACCTTCCTCCCAGGATTCTGTTCTTCCAGATGAAACTTGAACCTGCTAGGTTTAGTCATTTAGCTATGTATCTATCCATGTATTTATGTATCTATCTATCTATCTATCTATCTATCTATCTATCTATATATCTATCTATCTAGCTGTCTATCTATATCATCTATGTATGTATGTATGTATGTATGTATGTATCTATCTATCTAGCTAGCTATCTATATCATCTATGTATGTATGTATGTATGTATGTATGTATGTATGTATCTATCTGTGTGTCTATCTATCTATCTATCTATCTTTATCCTTCCATGCATCCATTCATATTTTGATCATTCCTTCTTCCTTTTTCCTATCACCCAAACTTATTCTTCCTGTATTCTGTCCCATAGAGGCTCTTTGTATATCTGAAACTTACCTAATAAACTAATTCATGGGAATGTTTAAAGGCTTAGAGAATAAAACATTTTAAAGCTAGAAAGAGCTTTAGAATTTTAGTCCAAATATCTTAATTTACTTATGAAGACTGTGGAGTAATTTGGGCAATGGTTCATGGTTTAGTGGGAATATCATACTAATTTGCGTAGGTTTCCCAGACCTCAAATGCAGTGAAACTAAACAGATGAAACATTTTCCCATACTTGTATTTTACCATGAGGAAAGATGATGGTGATTATGATGATGGTGGTGATTATGTTGATAACAACAACACACATTCTTTTTAGCCTTTCTCCTGTGCCTAATATTACACTCATGTAGTACCTCATTTTATCCTCCAAAAATCTTCTTTGATGCATATATTGTGATTTTATAGATGAGGAAACTGATATTTAGAGAGGTTAAGTAATTTGCCTAAGGTAATACAGCTGGGAAGTGGAGGAGCCAAGATTTGAACATTACTTTGAATTTAAAAATTCAAATTTAAGCTCTTAATCTCTATCCTCTTCTGCTGGCATAATCAGGCCAGAAAGTGGTGGTGGTGATGATGATGATGATGACAATGATATCACTGAATGTTTACTGAGAATTTACTGTATACTAAGCACACAGTAAATTAACACATATGATCATGCATTAACACACTTAATCATCACACAACCCAATAACGTCAATGCCTTTTTTGTCCCATTTTTTGAATATGGATATGGAGGCAGAGAGAGGAAGTTAAGGATCTTGCCCCACAGCTAGAGATGGTAGATTTGAATTACAGCCCAGCTATTGTGTTCTCAGCGTCCTTACTCCAAACCACTGCTCAGGGCAGTTTGTTTTGCAAAGGCAGGGAGTGTGGCAGACTGGGGTATGAAGTGGGCAGCAAGGTTGTCTACATTTCAGGTTGCACACGGGAATGCACCATGAATATATCCAGCTAATGAAATTATGTACACAAAGGTATTTTGTAAAGTCTAAATCACAATCATGGTTACCATTACCTATTCTCAGCCTTGCCTAGGACATGGCCAACAACAGCTCTGTTTTACCAGTGAGGTCTGAGTCACAAGGACTTAGTGTTTGTCCCTGGGATGAGAATCCCATCCTCTGAGAGCTCATAACCAGAACAGTTTGGAACCAGGGCAATCTCTGTGGCCGGAGTGTCCATAGAGAGCCAGGGAGACAATGTGATTGGGTGAAGATTAAACTATGGGAATAATCTTGACTTCTTGCAAAAACAATATGGCCCACTTACATTATTTCTGATACACAATCTGTTCTTTTTTAACTTTTTCAATGTTTCAAAGTAAGGATAGTGGGATAATCACTTTCTTCATAATTCTACCAGAAGCCGAGGGGCAAATAACAACCCATTTGCTCTCTAGCCTCAGAACTGGGGAGTTGTGGGATCTGGCATTAAAGGGTGAGCTCTGGACACATCAGAGGAGCCAATTATTATTCAACAATTATTAGTACAAACTGTATTGATCAGGATCTATTGGGAAAACTGATACATCAATCATTTCAAAGTGGAGAATTATTACAAGGAATAATTAAACAAGTTGACAGACGGAAAGGCTTAAGGATCACACTAAGATAACACTCAGCTGGTAACTGCAGGATGCTGCTACACTGCTAGTGGCTGGAGCAACAAGAAAGAGAGAATGTGGTTCTTAGAGCCTAGTGCTGCCAATTCCAATACAGAGGCCACCAGCCCCATGTGGCCGTTGAGAACCTGAAAAGCAGCCAGCCTGAATAGGGAAGTGCTGCTATAAGTGTGAAATGCACACTGGATTTCAAAGTCCTAGTGTGTAAAAAAGCAATGTAAAATATTTCATTAAAAGTTTTAAATATTAATTACATGTTGGAATAATAATATTTTGGGTGAGTTGAATTAAGTAGCATCTATGGTTGAAATTAATTTCCTCTGTTTCTTTGTGTCTTTTGAAAAGTGGCTACTAGAAAATTTAAAATTACATAGGTGATTTTAATTTGTAGCTCTCATTATACTTCTGTTGGACAGCACTAACTTAAAAGCTTGGAACAGAGGCCCCATGTTTCAGAAACCCAGACCTCCAAGGAGGTGAGTGGGATGGCTGGTGCTTGAATCTCAGTGAAGGGGAGTGACTATGCTAATTTGGGGGCATGTTGAAAAACCACAAATGGGAATCACTACTCTATCAGGGTCAAGAACTTTTGCTTGGGTGACAATGATGAAGAGGAAAGACACAGGAAGGTATGTGTCCTTTCTTTCTCCTCTGCATTTCAGACTGTCTCCGCAATGCTTCTTATTAGCAGAACCCAACAGGGAATCAGATGGCAAAAGAGAAATGTTTGCAGAGTTCCAGCATCTGCCTCACGACCAGTGTAAGAAAGGGTGGCCTTGGCATTAAGAGTCAGTGGTTTAATAACCAGCATGACTGGCATTGCAAAAACTACTTATTTCTCAAGAAAGCAGGAATTCTAGATTGCTTTTTAATGTGAAATTTTCCTAGTTCTAACTGATAACTAAATATTTGCTTAAAAATTATACAGTCTAAAGAAAGTACATCTGTAGGTTCCGTTTCTTGTTGGTAATGATCTGGGGACCATGGTCTAGATGTCTCAAGATCCCATCCAGCTCTGACTTCTATGTTTCTATGAGCATTTGATATGTGGGTAATAAAAAAATTGAAGTTCCCTGGGGAGAGATCACTGTGGGCTGTAGTCTAGGAAGACTTCCTGGAGGAGGAGAGACCTGGAATGAGTTCTTGGATATTCTTACCAGTAAGCATGCCCTTATACAATGCCCCTAGTCCATCACTGGCAGCTTTTTCCTTTGCTTGCCCCCATGTGTCTGCAAATACTGGTCGGAGAGTGCCAGCATTGTTTATAATCAAGGATGGGGTTTGCCTGGGCCAAAAGCTGAGTTTGTTTAGACCCAAATAAGGCATCCCATTGACAGCCTCTCCAGAGTAACTTGGAGGCAAGTCATGACTTTCAGATGTGGGTGGTGTTGGGGGGATCTTGAAACTGCTCAGGAAAAATGGCTCTTGGTTGAGATTTTTGTTGTTGTTCATATGAAACAGGGGTGAATCTCAAAAGTGTACTGTTTCCATTTCTAAATGTTGATGTTTGTTTAGTGATAAGGAAAGAATAAGATCATGTAATAGATCTTTCAGAAATTAAAATGCTAATGCCAGTCTTTAAAGTTTGATAAGGAAGAACCTTTAAGTATGCTTGTGAAAATCTAATATGGAATTATTACTGGCATTTTAAAACTCTTTAAAAAATTTCAGCCTGGATTGCAATGTATTCCAGGCCAAGCCCTTCTCTAGGGAAAAAACAATGGGTATGCAACTGTTTACAGGAGAAAGTTGGTGCAGATACACTGATGAATTCCCATCTGACTTTAGTTCTTGAGTCTTGCAGGAGCCCTTCTCTTGGCTGTTCCCTCCATCCATCCATCTCCACTGGAGCCCACTTAAGGAACTTTTCCAACTTCAGAACTTACAGTTTACAAAATCACTGCAGCCCCTAATGTCCTGGGACTTTCAAACTTCTGTTTGTGTTTTAGTTTGTGCCCTGTGGCTACATAGCTTGTTGGAGGCTACTTCTAGGAAGAGCTCACAATGGAGTCTGTACAGGCTTGACGTTCACTAGACCTTGCAGTGTTAGACACTTTGCTTTGGAATCAGGTGCTAAGACTAGTGATATGGAGATGCAATCAGGCCTATTGCCTGAGCTCCAGCTGTGGACAGTGCATCAGCATAGGAGCCAAAGGTGACTGACCCTGAGGAGTGGCTGTGGGATGGCCAGCCACCTGCTGGGTGGCCTGGAGTGAACTCTAGCTAACAGAGGTGCTCCATGCTGAGTGGTGGCAATGTCAACCATCCAATTCCTATCTTAGCAGAAATATAAATTTATGATAAATAAAGAGAAGGTATCTCATTCCAGATTTCTTTCTGTAGCAATGATGAGTTATTTCTTTGATTTTTCTGTTGACCTACTGTGTACTCCAGTGTCAAAAGAGCTGAAACTCAATGCTATAGTTGGTTTGTTCTTTCATTCAAGTGTTTATTAAGATGCCTAATATGGGGCAATCACTTTACTGGAGTCTAGGAATACAGCTATCCACAAAACAGTCTTTGCTATCATGGAACATACTCACTACCATTGGGAAAGGAAGATAGTAAAAACACAACTACAAGGTAGTATGTAAGTTCTGTGATGGAGATAAGTACATGGTAGATAGTATGTAAGTTCTGTGATGGAGATAAGTACATGGTAATATGGAAGCACAGAGAAGGGGTCACTAGCCTGGTGTAAGGGTGTTAGGGAAGCTTCCAGAGGAAGTGTGGTGCAAACCAAGAATTGAGCGATGTATAGAAGTTAGCCACAGAAAGGGGGGGCTTTCTATGCTACCCAGACATCTTTGCAAGAAGCCTCCAGTTCCAAAGGTCATCTGTGCATGACTTTGGATCCCTGAGCAGTTTTACTCTAATTGACCAGCTCAGAGTTTGTAGCTTAGTGGCCTTAGGAGATCAGTCCTTGGTGTAAGGAAACTGATCCAGGCTTCTCACCATATCTCCAGCCCACACGTTAGACGTGACTGAAACATGTAATGAAGCATCCAGGGGCAGTCACCATACAGAAGTCAGAAAAAAACAATGGATAGCTTGGGCCCCTCACTGACCCCTGTGAATGAAAGTTCTGAGCAGAATTAGATAGCCCAATACAGAAGATAATGTGGCATGCTCTCTGAAATGTAACAGCTCTATTTCTATACTAACCCTCCCCTTAACTAGCCAACAATTTTGCTCTAAGGGACGAGATAAACCACAAACTTAATTCTATTCAATTCCTCATCTTATATCAAGAGTTAGTGTAAAACTCGTCTCTTCTCCAGCGAGAAGAACTATCTCTTTCTCTCTGTGTTTCCATAGCACATGTTCCGTGTTCTTTAATATCATAGCCTTTAATCTGTGTTCTGCTTGGGAAGTGGGGAGGTGACTTATGGATGGCTTTGAAACTCTCAGTAGATTGAGTGCTTCTGGAAGGCAAGACCTATTTTTTTTCTTAAGGTCTTGCACTTAGTAGGAGTTCTAAAAATAATTTTTGAAATGAATTGCTGAGAGACTTGAAGTATAGTCACCATCTTCTGGACAGATAACTTGACTTAGGAGCACTTTTCATGCTTGCTTGTTTTTGGTTGGGAATGTATCTGCAGGTGAAGAGAATACTGGAAAGAATAGAAACTTTTAAAGGGTTCAACACATATTTTTTCTCAAAACTTTTCTGGAAACCTGCATGACATCTATTGCAAAAAACATTAGGATTCTAGAGAGTTAAACTCTATGCTGTTACCTGTGTCTCGTGCTGTGATGCTGTCAAAGGGCTACTTTCCTGGGTCAGCTTCTTAGGTGACTCTTATAAGAAGAGGACAGAGCTATTACAGTGGAGCCTGCAAAAGAGCATGCACTCAATACTCAATGTTAGTTAAGTCCTTATTCTCATATTCCAAGTCTGGAGAATTAGGCTTTTATAGGTGAACTCCCTTTACAAAATATGCACGCTTTCCAGGCTCTCTGGCTGCTGCTGTTTTTCCTTCGTCCCCAATACCACAGGCTCTGAAACTTCACCATTAATTACTGATTCCTTTGTAATTAACAGAGCCCTGTATTAAGAGACAGGTTCCCTCTCCTGCAGGGAGCAACAATTCAGCTCCAATGAATGAATCTCAACAATCATTTTTGTTGTTGTTGTCAATATGAGGGCTTTGGCCTTAGAGGACACAGAAGGAGTATGCTGCCTTGAAATACATCATGGTATTGGAAATTCAAGTCTCAGTACAAAGAAAGTTGGCTTTCCTGGGAAGCTGATTTGTTTTTATTTTTGGGCCCTACTGTTGGTGGGGGGTGGGTAATAGAACCCACTAAGATAGTGCTTCTGACCTCACTCTACCCTCCTGGATTAGTCTGTTCTCATGCTGCTAATAAAGACATACCCAAGACTGGGTAATTTACAAAGGAAAGAGGTTTAATGGACTCACAGTTCCACATGGCTTGGGAGGCCTCACAATCATGGTGGAAGGTGAAGGAGAAGCAAAGTCATGTCTTACAAGGCAGCAGGCAAGAGAGAGCTAGTGCAGGGGCACTCTCATTTATAAAAGCATCAGATTTCTTGAGAGTTATTCAGTATCATGAGAACAGCATGGGAAAAACCCTTATGATTCAATCACCTCCCACCAGGTCCCTCCCATGACAAGTGGGAATTATGGGAGCTACAATTGAAAATTTGGGTGGGGACACAGCCAAACCATGTCACTTCCTGTCTGGGCAGTGGAGTGACTTACTGGATCAATGAACTTGAGAAGGGAAAGTGAGTGCAGCCTCTTCCCAACTCATTGCTCTTATGAAGGCAGCACGGGTTCTGTTTGGTTTGCTGTCATATGGCAAAGTAGGCCTCTCTGACAAGTCTTCAGGGCTGCAGGGCCACCTCTGACTGGCTGGCTAAGTCTCTCCAATTCAGTTTAGGAAGGCTTCCTTCCTGCATACATCAGCCATATTTTCCATGTCAGCATTGTCAGTAGCACTATGATATTTGAATATTTACGTAACTCAACTCATATTCAACTTAAATTGATACAAAATTTTGTCAGGAAAGTGGCTCCTTTTATTGATTAGAATCCCTCTCACTCTAACATATAAAAATCACAATTCATGATTCACTCTTTGCCTTGATCTTCAGGAAATTTTCAACCCAAAACATAAGATGGTTAACAAGTGTAATGCTACACAGCAAAATATAAACAAAATACAAAGGGACTGGTATGATTTTTCTTTTCCTTTTTTTTTTTTTTTTTTTAGATAGAGCCAGTGAAGTCCTTTGGCCAGGCATGAATAAAAGAACTGTCTTTATTTGTTCTTGTTCCAATTTCTCTTCATTTGTCGCTCAGGTTCTGCTGAGTCTCACAGGTCTGTCTCTTATTACTTTTATCCCGGGTTAGCCACCAGCATATGTGCTTTTCTTTGATGATAGACATAATGTGAAATTACAGACAAAAATCTTGATTTCTGCATACTATTGTTTAAAAATGCAACTTTAAATACAGACACTCAATGAAAAGCATTTCTGAAAAGGTGTTGCTCTAGGCAAGGGTTCCCTCTGTTTTGTGATAGTACTGTTCCTCTCTGTCTCTGTGAAGGTTCTACCTCTGCCGTTCTTCCTTTTGAGTCTCGTTAACACTGTGTTTATTTTCCACTCCTCCACACTAAGAGCTGAGGAGTGGGAAAGCAACCCTTCGATTGGGGTGTGATCTGAAAATGGGTTCCTCCTTTGAACAGAAACTCAGAAGTGATTACAACAGCTGTAAAAATGATTAAACATGCTTTTCCCTCTCCCAAACACAGCAGCTGGAGTTTTATTGTTTAACCAATTCATGCCCATTGTTAGAGAGTTTACAGGTTCACCTCCCCAAGCCTCAGGTTTTTCCTCCATGAGGGACCAAATATAGATTCTCTGGCCTCTGAGTCCTTTATTTTTCATTGCTTCCTTTCTAAGTGAATCAGGTATCCATGGAAACAACCAAAGATTAATACTCAAAATAGACAATCATTCATTTCTCTCTGAACCATACAGCAAAAATAAAGATTGTTTTAGCCACAATTTGAATTCTTGCAACAAATTATAAAGTTCAGTTGCACAATATAGGTAGAAAGGAAGAGGCTATCCCTCTAAACATTTTTTAAAAAAAATATCTGAGTGTAAAAATCACAGAAGGCCAGAAACAGTATGTTTATCTTAGGTAGAAGCATCAGCTTTCATGAACACTGGATCTGGTCACTTAATGAAACCTTTTAAAATTAGGTGCTGTTTGACTTCAGTGGAACTGAGGTGCCAACTGTATTTTTGTGCTAGTGGTGACCCAGCTTGCCAAAGCTGCCCTACTGTGACCTGGGCCCTGTACCTACAGCAATTGTAGGTAGGTTCTAGCCTGCTATCTTGTTTGCATTCTTTGTGAACCACCTCATCATCTAATATCTCAGTTATTTATCTTCTTTTTCCCCCAACTACGTTCCCTGGGACCAATATTCCGAATGGTCTATCTGGATCACAAGCTAAATTTTTGGCTACAGGAGAGCAGAACAGCTGATCTCCCCAAAGGAAACAAGACTGTTGTCTAGTAGAAGAATAGGGAATGGATACTGCAAGGTTGGAAGACAATCCATGTCAGTGACCAGGTTCACATGAGATAGCATGTGCAGATGTGGAAAGACAGCACAGAGCCATGAGACAGGGAGGTATATGGTTGGCAGAAGTAGTGGGGACTGCATTAGAATTCCTCAGGCTGTAAAATTGGGAGTTTGAGCCTAGGTAGATGACTGCACCTGACATTTAAGAATTGGTAGATGACTGTTGTTAGACACTGTATTGTTTTGACTACTAGTGGGGCTGAACATTTGTTGTCTATTTATTCATGATTTACAGTTCTATAATTTTCTGATGTTCCTTGTCTACTTTCTCTTATAATTTTTTCCAATAAAGCAATGCTTTTTATTTTAATAACAATGATAACTATTTGCTTGGTAGATTTGTGATAATTCTCCCAGTTAATAATTTTCTTTTAGTTTGATGTTACAAACAAGCTTTATATTTTTACAAAATAAAATTGTATTAGTCCGTTCTCACACTGCTAATAAAGACATACCCGAGACTGGGTAATTTATAAAGGACAGAGGTTTAATTGGCTCACAGTTTAGCATGGCTGGGGAGGCCTCAGGAAAGTTACAATCATGGCAGAAGGGGAAGCAAACACGTCCTTCTTCACATGGCAGCAAGATAGAGAAGTGCTGATTGAAGTGAGGGAAAGAACAGCATGAGGGTAACCACCTTCATGATTCAATTACCTCCCACAAGGTCCTTCCCATGACATGTGGGGATTATGGGAACTAAAATTCAAAATCAGATTTGGGTGGGGACACAGCCAAACCATATCAAAAATTAAATAATCTTTTTCATGAAAGTTTAATCTATTGCTTTTATACTTGACAAGTCAGTCTACAATCACAGACAAGAAAGATAATACAACTATATTTTCTTCTTATTTTACACTTCTGTTTTACACATTTAGCTGCGTGTTCTAGCTGAAATTTATTTATTTTCTCTTCTGAGTGCTGAGAATTTACAATTATGTCCTCCTCCCATAGTTAGCTAATTGTGTAGATATCATTAATCAAATAATTCTTTCCTTTAGACTTGTGATGCCATTATATCATAAACAAAATCTTTACACATACTAGAGTTTGTTTTTAAGCTAGCTATTCTGATTCAACAATCTGTCAGTTGTCATAAGTACAATATTTTTTGAATTACTGATGCTTTATAATGCATTTAAAGAGAGAAAAACTGCTCTTCACCAACTGCTCTTATTTTTTAAAAGACTCCTTAGCAATTCTGCTTGATTGTATTTCTTAAAGAAATGTCAAATGATATTTGGGACAAAATAATTTTGGGATTTTGATTGAATATTTATGTTAATTCAAGATAAATATACATCTTTGTAGAAACATAATCATAATAGTACTTGGTGTTTATTGAATACTTTTGATGTTTCAAAAGTGCAACATAAATAATATCTCATTTAATTTCCAAAACAACCTTATGGAATAGGTTCTTTTATGATATTCACTTAAAAAATCAGGCCAAGAGGAATAATTTCCAAAATCCACATCGCTGATTAGAGGCATAAACTCAGGTCTGACTCTACTGCTTATGTATGAGAGATCCTTCCAATTGTGTTCTTTTTCTCTATCATAGTAGATTTTTATCATTTTGCTTATATAGATTTTATACTTTTAAAATTAAAATTATTCCTACATATTTTATATACGTTCTTGCTTTCATTCATTTTACTTCTCTGCAGTTATTTTTGACAAACATGAAAGGTGCTAATTTGTATATTGATAGTGTACCAGGCCAACTTGGGAACCTGTTGAAAATGCTCTCAGTTAACTGTCTTGGATGTTCACCGGCAAAAAAATGATGTGTTAATATTGCTAAGGTGGCAAGTCTCCCCAAACTGATCTACAGATTCAATATAATCCTCATCAAAATTCTACTCTGAACACAGATGCATGAAGGAAATGAAATAATAGAAAATAAAATGTAACAGTATATCATGGAAATAATTTACCACGATCAAGTAGAGTTTAACCTAGTAAAGTTAGGAAATAAATCAACAAAATAATTCTTGTGAATAGTACAACAGGCAAAAGTATACTTGATCATCTCCTTAGTCGGAAAATGGCATTTGCTAAAATTTAACTTCTGTCAGTGATTAAATAAAAAACATTAATTAGAACATTTAATTAATTTATTTTTATTTACTTATTTAATTAGAGATGGAGGTCTTCCTTCCTTATGTTGCCCAGGCTGGTCTCAAACTCTTGCACTCAAGTGATCTCCCAGGCTAGACCCAGCCCTGGCCTCCCAAAGTGTCGGGATTACAGGCGTGAGCCACCATGCCCAGCCAGAACTTTTTAGAAGATAGTTTTCTTTACATATGATAAGATTGACAACATCATATTAAATGAATAAACACACTAGAATCAATTTTACTAAAACCAAGAATAATACAAAGATGCCTGTTACCACTGTCAACTATTTAGCACAGTTTAACTTTTAGCCAGTGGATTAAATAAAGAAATAAAAACAAAAGATAAGTCCATTGAAAAGGGAGAGAGAAGATCCTCAGTATTTACAAATGAATTAATTATATTTTTTAAAAAATTCTATAGAATGGAATGAGAATTACAGAGAAAATTAATTATTAGAATTAATAAGAAAATTCAGTAAAATTGTTCAATTAAGACATCAGTGTACAGAAATGTAGCAATTACTAGAGCATAGAATGGAAAAAAATTCCATTGGTTGGTCACCTGATTATGAGGAAACAATTGTAATGAATCTCATAGGCCCCTGCTTTTGGAATCCTTGTGATTTAATGTGGAGATGGCAAATGGAAGAAACCCCCGCTCACAAGCTCTGCTGCTTTGCCATGGCTGGCGCTGCTGAGTTCACACCTTTCTTCCCTCTGAATAAGTTACTACCTCAGAAGCTTTCCCAATGCAAGTTCCCGAGAGACTACTCACCATCTTAGATGGCGAGGAAAACAAAACTTGTTTGATCCCTTATAGGGCCTACGTTTTCCCAAATTTCCTTTTTCTGCAAAATGAAAGTTTTCATTTTTGTGACAATGGATTTCAGCTATATCTCAGAAGCCCATGCTATTAAAACAATTTCATGCTCATTTGTGAATTTTTGAAGATCTCTCTTACGGCATTAATGCTTTCACTAGAACATGACAGAGGAGTTTGTAAACCCCAAAAGAGTAAACTACTTGTAACAAATAATTGAAAGAGAGAGAATGACTTATTATTACTGGATTGACCTAAATTTGGAATCAGAGAACAGGGCTGAAGATAGAGCATGTCAGCTCTGGAAGGCATCAAAAGGAGAACCAGTTTGCTTATCTGAGGGTTTTTTTTTTTTTTTTTTTTTTAGACAGTCTCTATCTGTCACCCATGCTGGAGTGCAGTGTCACAGTCTCGGCTCACTGCAACCTCCACCTCCCGGGTTCAAGCGATTCTGCTGTCTTAGCCTCCTGAGTAGCTGGGATTACCGTACGCACCACCACACCCGGCTAATTTTTGTATTTTTAGTAGAGACAGAGTTTCACCGTGTTAGCCAGGCTGGCCTCAAATTCCTGATTTCCAGTGATCTGCCTGCCTTGGCCTCCCAAAGTGTTGGGATTACAGGCGTAAGCCACTGCTCCTGGCCAGGAATGGATATTTTCAGGAGATTATTTGAAGGCTACTGGAAAGTGAGAAATGTTTCATTTGTCTAGAATGGTAAAGTTTTAGAGTGAATAGAAACTGAGAAAAAAGGTAGGGTTTGGTGGGGCTTTTGATGTTGCTTCACCAATTTCCTTAATGTACAGTTTTGTTTTTTTTTTCTCTCCCGATATGGCGTCTTCCTCTATCGCCCAGGCTAGAGTGCAGCGGCACGATCTGGGCTCACTGCAACCTTTGCCTCCTGGATTCAAGCAATTCTTCTGCCTCAGCCTCCCGAGTAGCTGGGACTACAGGCACGCACCACCACACCTGGCTAATTTTTGTACTTTTAGTAGAGATGGAGTTTCACCATATTGGCCAGGCTGGTCTCGAGCTCCTGACCTCATGATCCACCTGCCTTGGCCTCCCAAAGTGCTGGGATTACAGGCGTGAGCCACTGTGCCTGGCCAATGTATAGTTTAAAAAACTTTTCAATGTCTTTTTCAGCTCAGTGGCTTCAAGCGAAAAACATCTTTATATAAACACCAACAGTTCAAATGCATTAGGTTTTGTTTAAAACTGAAACTTCCCAATACTCCCAATGATCAGAGACACCATCTTAACTCTTCTGATGAATAAAAGGAGGTGGCCAGAGAGGAACTTTGTGGAAACAACCATACACCCAGCTATGTGTATGTGTATTAATGTGTTACCATCCACCCTCTCTCTTAGTCTTTCCTGACAATACACAATCACAGCATTTGCCTTTTCCCCAGAAATCTGAGGCTTAACAGAGAAAAAACAAATTTTGGAGTCCTGCACTGATTCAAACTTGACCTTGCTATTTTCTGTCTGTGCTACCTTGGCAAATTATTCACCCTCTCTGAGTTTCATATACAAAACACTTGCATCCCCAGGTTGCAGTGAAGGATAAATTAAATGCAAAGTGCTGCATGGTAAGTGCACAATACATTTGAGCTCCATACCTCTAAACTCCTAGAGCTTTTATCTTCTGTGCTTTGTTGACACCTTGAGTTTGTTCAGCCTTATGTACGTGGTTAGCATTTTATGCACTGTCCCTTATCCCAAGTCAATTGAGAGCACCTTGAAGGTGGAGGCTAGGTACAGGAATCTCTAGTAATGCTTCACATGGTGTTAGGCATATGTCAGATACCCAATAAATGAAGTTTGATTTAACAAACTCTTTTGAACCTTCAACAAGCCTATTAATGATAAATAAATTCTAATAGGATGAAAAAAGGGAATGGACCAGTCATAAATAAGTGGGGTAATACATTACAGGATCTTCCATTAGTGGACCATTATATAGAAACTAAGATTATGTTTTTAAAGAATACTTAATGAGGTAGCTCATGATATATTATTTAATGAAAGGGGTAGAATCTGTAATTGTCTACTCTGAATATGATCAGTGTTGTAATGTATGTGAGACAAGAAGACTTGCAGTCTTCTTGTATCAAAGTATTAGTATTGATCACATTAGAGCAATGAGATTACTTTCTTATTGTTCCTCTTTGTTCAAATGATGTACAATGAGCATGTATTACTGTACAATCAGGGGGAAAAAGCCTAGCAATTTTTTCTTATGGAGGATGGAGGGGATATTCCATTATAAAATGAATTTCCTAAGGATGCTGCAAATCCTGCTTTAGGGAAATTGATCTTGATGGCCTTGTTCTCACAGCACCCCACCACACATAGCACCAATGTGAGTTGTGTTATCCTATTGCATTAAATGTTCACCCCAAGGTTAAAGAGAAATAGAGAAAGAAAGGATTTCCTGCAGGACTGGGCCACTTATTTATAAGTCCTTTGTCAGATGCCCTTGAGATTTCAAGGTCCTAAAAAGGGGCCTCCCTGCTTGTGCCATTACCAGGTAAGCAGAGTCTTGACCTCTGATGTACTCTTTGACAACCCCTCAAAATACATAGTGAATGGCAGCAGGGTGGATGTCAGGATCCCTCTCCCAGGCCAGAGGATGCTGACCTGCAGACTGTGTACCTGACATGACAGCAAGTCTAATAAAGTGGCTCAGAGTCAAGATGGCATGTTGTCATTTGTGAGTTCTGCAACTTTGAGAAAACTGTTTAATTGTTCTGTCTTATTTGCAAAATGGGGGATAATAACTTCACCTCACTGTTAAAGACTGAATGTTTATGTCCTCCCCAAATTCATATGGTAAAATCCTGATCCCCAAAGTGATTATATTAAAAAGTGGGGCCTTTGGGAGGTGACTAGATCATGAAGGTGGAGCCCTTATGAATGGGATTACTGCCCTTATAAAAGGGACCCCTGCTGCTCTCTCCTTTTGGCCATGTGAAGATACACTGAGAAGTTGACAGTTTGCAGGGAAAAGACCCTCACCAGAGCACGACTATACTGGCACCCTGATCTCAGACCTCAACCTCCAGAACTGTGAGAATAAATTTATGTTATTTATAAGCCACCCAGTCTATGGTATTTTGTTATAGTAACCCAAACTGACCAAGATACCCACCAGGACATTGCAGATTCAGTGTCATCATGCTTGTCAAGCTCCTAACTTAACCCATGGAGGATAACCATTACTGTGACTCTTATTAGACCAGCATGGTTTCATGAAAGGAGCACAGGCTTTGACCTTGAGGACCCATGTTCAAAGCTCACTTCACCACTTACTAGCTGTGTGACAAAGGGTGTCACTTAACCTGCGTAAGCATCAGTCTTCATATCTGCAAATGGGGCTTATGATACCTACTTCCAAATGTGGCTATAAGGAGTAATGACCATGCATAGAGTGAATGCAGTAGCCAACAGCAGCCAGGCAGGTAGCAAGAGTGAGTGAAACAGGCTGAATGTTACAAGCTGGAAAGCAGCCAACCAGGGCAACTGTGACTCAACACCAGGCAACTGTTACCATCCAGCAATTCAGAAGTGTGAGGCTGTTGTCTGATCTGATTTTTTAAGAAAAATAAGATACTTCAATTTTTATAGGAAATTCATCAGTTTTCAAGTGCTGGCAAATAATAAGAAACTGTTCAGGCAACATTATATAGGCCACCAGTGGTAGACTGGATTCCTAATTGTTTACTTATAGCCTTTGCCATTTGACTTTGCAAGAGGCAGAGTGTATTTCCCCGCCCTACAGATTCTGGGCTTGTCCTTTTGACTTGCTTTGGCCAATGGCAGTGTGAGCAGGTGTGTGCATGTGTGTGTGTGATTTGACATGGTCTCTATCACTTCTGCCCTGTGCCAAGAGAAGAGCATTCCATGGAGGGCCACTGTTTCTGAAAGAAACATGAGGGACAGACCCACAGCAGAGTTGCCCCAGCTGATGAAGAATTAGTTCCATGAGTGAAAAAAAAAGAAAGTGTTGCTTGTCATCAGCCATTGAAATTTTGAAATTATTACAAAGGAAAATCCAAGTAATATATTACACTTAAGTTCCCAGTTTAAGACCACCGAGGTAAAACATCTGGCAAGTGACTTGTAGATAAAATGTTCTTGACGAATGGTTATCATTACACTTATTCTGGTCCGGACAAATCTCATGGGGTTTCTATACTAAAAGGCAGGCTTGGTCCAATCCCTTGCAAAATGTTTGTTTTGTGCTGATTTGAGTTCTGAGAAACTTAAACACACTCATCTCTGTCTATCTCTTGCCACCTTATATACTTACAGGGATAAATGTTACCACTAATCTTGGAATTAACCAACTTGCTTTTGATTTTACAGGCTCCTAGGTGGAAAAGACTTGTCTTGTGTCTCAGATGAGACTTTGGACTATGGACTTTTGAGTTAATGCTGAAATGAGTTAACACTTTGGGAAGTGTTGAGAAGGCATGATTGGTTTTGAACTGTGAAAAGACATGAAATTTGTGTGGGGGTGGGAGGGGCAGAGTGATATGTTTTGGCTCTGTGTCGCCACACAAATCTCATCTTGAATTGTAGCTCCCATGATTACCACGTGTTGACGGCAGGACTTGGTGGGAAGTGATTGCATCATGGCGGTGGCTTCCTCCATGCTGTTCTTGTGATAGTGAGTGAGCTCTCACAAGATCTAATGGTTTTATAAGGAGCTGTTTCCCCTTTGCTCACTCACTATCTCTTGTCTGCCGCCATATAAGACATGCCTTTGTTTCTCTCTCACCTTACGCCATGACTGTAAATTTCCTGAGGCCTCCACAGCCATGAGGAACTGTGAATCAATTAGACCTCTTTCCTTCATAAATTCCTCAGTCTTGAGTATGTCTTTATAGCAGTGTGACAATGGACTAATACAATGGCAAAAAGTGGTTTCATGATTTCTTACTTGGAATTTCTTCACTCATTCAATCCAACCATTATGTATGATAGAGGTTAGATATTAAGAATACAGATTACAATGATTAAACTTCTCAGAGCCAAAGAAGTCTAATGGGACAGTGAGGGGTATTCAGCAACAACAGAATTTGAAAGGAAATGCTGGAATGAAGCAAGAATCAGGTGCTTTTGGACCCCAGATGGGGCAGTCAAGCCTAACCAGAGGTGGGGAGATATCTCAGAGGACAAGAGAATCAAGCAGAGTTTTTAAAGATGAGTGGCTTTGGTTACATAAGAAGGTTGAGAATGGCATTCTAAGAGGATAAATATTTAAAGACACATGAGGCATAAACATTTGGTGTATTCAGAAAATAGTAATCTAGGGTAGAGAGTTAATCAGGTCTAAGTGGGGAGGGAGTGAAAATAATTAACTGTAAGGTAAGCTGAGGCTGGGTTGTAAATTGCCTTGGTTGTTGTAGATGTTTTTTTCCCAAAGGTGACAGCTATCAATTTGTTCCCTCCTGGTATGCACATGCCATTTACCCATCATAAGTGTAGTCTGTCCTTTAGTGCCTTGAACTTGGGCTGGCTTGTGGCTGCTTTGGTGGATAGCATACAGAAGAGGTGCTTCAGTGCCAGTTCTAGGCACTGGCAATTTCTATTCCCTACGTTTTGGGATGCTGTCTCTTGCAACACCCTCTCTTAGAACCCAACCATTATATTATGATAACCTCATAGAGAGGCTATCAAAATGCACTTCAGTCAACAGCACTGGTTAAGCTCCTACCCAATAGCTAGCATAGTGAGGGCACCATCTACAATGTCCAGCCTAGTCAAGGCTCTGATGACTTCTCCCCCAGCTGCCATCTGACACTCTAAGGTATAAATCACCTGGCAAAGAGCAGTGAACTCTCAGAAGGGTAACTAATAATAATAAAGTGTTCTCTTGAGTTAATAAGTTTTGGATTGTTATACTATGCAGCAACAAATAACTGGAATAGGTGTTAGATAAATTGTTCTATGCATCATCTGTAATGATTGTGCAATAGTTTGAATATGTCCCCCAAATTTCATGTATTGAAAACTGAACTCCCAAGTTTATGCGTTGATGGCATCTTGAGGTGGGGACATTGGGAGGTAATTAGTGTTAAATAAGGTCATCAGGCTGGGGTCCCTATGTTGAAACTGATGGCTTTATAAGAAGAGAAAGAGTGATCTGAGCTGGCAAGCTTTTGCCCTATTGCCATGTGATGCCCTCCACCATGTCACAATGCAGCAAGAAGCCCCTCACCAAATGCTGATACCATTCAATTGGACTTCCCAGCCTCCAGAACTGTGAGCTAAATAAGCTGATTTTATTTATAAATCACTCAGTCTGTGGTATTCTGATATAACAGAAAACGGACTAAGATTGTATATATAAATGACTTTAAAGAATTGATAAAAGAAAACCTAAAATGGTGAGGTGAGGGTGAGGGATGCACTGGAAGTTATCTTAAAAGTACACAGTGGGAAAGCAATAAAGTATCTGTTTCCCTATATTTTCATTAGTTCTGTTGCTGTTACAGTATAGTGTAACAAACCCGCACATTGTGCACATGCACAATAGAACTTAAAGTATAATAAAAAAAAAAGAAAAAAGAAAATAAATAAAACATTAAAACAGAAAAATAAAAATAAAAAGTAAGAATGTTCTAGGAAGGGAATGTAATATTCTAGGAAAAAAACAAAACCAAACCAGGCTTTATAGTCAAGGAAAATCCAGGTTAAAATCCCAACTGTTGCATTCCTGATGTAGGAGGCCAGGGACAACTTACTTAATGGAGTAAGCAAATTTGTGCCCACATGGATGTCCTTTATTAAGCCAGAACACTGGTCCCAAGATACTGTTACTGTTGCATCTAGTTGGTTTCTTCTCTGTAGAATGCCCCTCAGTTGATGAAGCCATCTTGCTGTGAAGGTCACAAATCCCTCATACATTCTGGGGATGGTTCCCAATCAATGAAGGGTTGATATTGATACAGGTGCCAAAAGGCTGGGCTGTAGCACAAGCGGGGATAACTCTTTAGTGAGGTCTACAAAGCCTTCACCTCATGGATTAGGCCCAGGAAGCTGACTGTGGAGGCCCATAGCTTTCCTTAGTTCTTTCTCCTTCCCTATCCTGCTTTTCCCACTCTCAGATATATATATATATATATATATATATATATGATTTTATATATTATATATATATAATTTTTTTTTCTGTAGAACATACCCTTAATAAACCTCATGTCCCTGAATCCCAGCTTTAGGCTCTTCTTCTAGAGATCCGAACCTAAGACACTTAACCTTTCTTTAGCTTCCCCTTCTCAAATCCCCTTCCCAGAATTCACTGAGATGATAAATTGAAATTGCCTGGCACTTAATAAACACTCAATAAATAATAACAGATTTCCTCTCTCATCTTTCTTTATCATTAGCGCAAAGTGAAAAATATGAGTAATGTTCTTTAAACATAAAAGATCCTCCAGTGAATTTTCCTTACTCTGTATAGAAAAATAGGCAGGTGAGACATTGATTTTTAAAATGGTAGTAATCATGCTTATGCTATGGAGTTATCATGAGGATTAATTGAAATAATGAGCCTTAAGTAGAGTTCTTTAGTGCAGAGCAAGCACTCAGTGACTGGAAGCTACTGCCTTTCTACTTGACTACAACTTCCAAGAACACCATCCAGTCTATCTTTTCATGTTGTATCCTCGGCTAGCACAGGGCTCAGCACAGAGAAGGCATTTCTGTGTTTGATCAAGAAGCTGCAGTGAACAAGGAAAGAAACAATACTTCATAAAAGATGGCACGGGTTGTAGGACAGTGCTTCTGTGGCCTCGAACTGACCCAGTTCTCTCCTCTTTCTTGCTCTTAGTTCTCAAGAATAACTGTAGCATGAGCTGGGAATGAAACATCCTAAGATAAGGGGTGCCTGGCTGAAACAGCCTGAGCTCTGGTCCCAACCCATCCCCTCATAGAAACAGGATGCCCTTCAGTGCTTTAGTCCAGCGTGTCACATGACCCCAGGGTATAAAACCCAGGTCCGGCTGCTTTCCAGGGTCCCTCAGCTGTGGTGCAAATGGGGCTTTGCACCACAGCTGAGACTCCATCTGCCCTGGGCAGCTTTTCTGAGTCTTGGGGACTAGGTCCCATGAATCCTAGGCTTCTGTTGTTTCTTGCTGCCTGTCTGTAAGTAATGAACCTGCTCCATGTAATTTGTTGCACATAAGTGTCTTCTGACTCACTGGACTCAGACAAGTTGGTAACCAGTGCACAGTGAACTTACTTCACACAGATTTTATGGTTCCACTTCATTTGGAGTCTGGACCATGAATCTAAGCTCAATACTTCTGATAATTGTGAGCAGATTGCTACCCACGTACTCACACAAATAGCCAGATTCACTTGCTTTGGTCATTAACACAGTTTATTATTGGCACACTTATCAGTAAAGCATACATAAAATACAGCTGTTTTTTAACACACGGAGCCACTGTGTCTTTACATGTGTGGAGGAACATATTAATATGCAAATGGAAAAATTAGTTCTCTTATAAAGTTTCACATAAATACACTGGAGTTGCCCAAAAATGAAAAGTCCCCATAAAAGAACCAGGTGAGAGCTTTACAAAATATCATACAAGAAATATACTATAAAAAGAAAGGATGGTCAACTCAGGTACAATTAGAAAACACACAAAGGTTCAGGTTTATTAATTAAACTGCCCACAAAACCAATGGATTACATGGCTTGAAAATATTTGGATCAACAGCAACTTTACAAATGCATAAATTCTTAAGGGTCCAATTGTCTTTCTTTACTTAAAAATCTGCCCTGGTGTCTTTGATGAAAAAAATGACATTTCTTGTTTCAGCACTTGGGCTAAATTGAGTCGACTCAAGACAAGAACCAATTGACATCAGCTCAACCATAAATTACCTTGCTGGGCCCTCTTAGCTGTTGCCCAATGAAAGAAAACATAAAGAAAAAAAAATAAGGTACATTTAAATTACTTTCCAAAGCTGATTTTTTTGTCTTTTCTTTTTTTACTGAAACAAGAAACTCTCAGATGCAAGTCAAAAAGCAGAAAATATTTTACAATATTAAAAAGTCATCTGTAGTTAGGTTCGGCATATTAATGAGATCCTGAGCACTGAGCATTTATGGACAATATGGCCTTCGTTTGATGCATAAAAAGGAAATTCAACACAAACACGTTGTTAAAACCGTGCCAGAAGATGCGCTAGAGTTTTCTCTCATTTTAATTACAATCAGTGCCAGTATCTGTATTACCTGTGAAGGCCTCCAAGAAAGGGTCATGGAAGCTTATTGGGAATAAGCCTCTCAATTAGAAAAAAAGAAAGAAGAAAGAAAATCAGATCATTGTGGTTTAGAAATAGATATTTGCATGGAAAAGTTTTTATCTCTTCTGTTTCCTCTCCTGTAAGTAAAGATCTGCAATTGTAATGATCACCCACGGGCCTATTGACAGTGGATTCTGGTGCCGATCATCTTACTGGGAAGCCTGGGGTGGGGGGTTTTCTGATTTGGTCTCTTGAGTGGCGGGAGGTTTACTGTTCCACGGGCTGTTGTTCCCCAGCGCGGGTGAATTGTTGAAGTCCTCCTCGTCGTCCATGCCGTTGGCCGCATCATATTGCGTGTTTTCTAATCTAGTGATTAGCCTTTCGTCCTCGTCCCCAAACTCACCTCCCATCAGAGTTGGCTCTCCTACCACCATCACATCCTGTGAACAGCAGCTGACATTATTACAGGGAAACCTTGGGAGAGAGAAGCTCAGCTTAAAATAACAGTGGGAGGAGTCGGGGAATCTAGGACAGACACACTCGTGTACTGTACAACGGGGTCAAGTCTCAATGTCGGGGGCCGAGACGCATATTTGATTTCTACAGGAAATAAACATCGCCTCCTGATGTGTAACAACCACGCGAGTTTATGTCCTTAGTGCGCAGCCTGACACTGGAGAACGAGCAATGCTAGCAATCTGCAGAAATAAAAAAATGTATTTTTCAAAATTAAAAAAATCCATGCTTTCAACTTGCCGACATTGGGGACTTTTGAGAGGGCTGTGGAACCTTCTGCTGGGTGCTTCTCAGTACCTCCAAAAATCTGCCACTTTTATTTAGGGCCTGTGAATGGCTTTGGAAACTAGCAGTGACCGGAGACACACATAAGGTGCAATTCTGCAGTATTCACACAACTCATTCCAAACGGTATTTTCTCTGTCCCAGGGATGATATACATTTTAATTGAAGACAGAATCTCTCTTTTCTCTACTCAGCCAGGCCCTTTTATGCAGCCAATATCCTTGACATTCTGCTACTTAATTATGGTAATTAATTTAGGTAAAGTTTTCGATAAAAACAATGTTCACACTGATTTGACAATTTGCATAGCTAATTAAGTCATTAGCAAAAACCTGCTGATTGCCAACAAGCCTTGAATTTACCATCTGTTATTTCATGGTGCCTGTCACCTATCACCACACAGGCAACCCTGCCACCCATCTGGGCAGTAAAGAGAACCGGTCTGTCCAGCTGGTGCCATAAAGGGAAGATGAAGAACGCTAATTGTAATTACATTGATGAAGCTGGTAGTCATCAGAGATGGAAGCGTGCAAGAAGAATCCATCTAATCACTCTTTTAAGTACAAATTGTCCTTCCATGCAAATAAGTAAGCCACCTACTGTAGCTGGGAGCATGGGGAGGCCACAGCTGGAGAGGCCAGGGATGGGGAAGAAGAATGCACACACAGGGCAGAGCTCCAGCTTCTTTGTTCAAAGGGGACCATATGGGGTTGATGAGTGACCTTGGCATGGGACAGGACATCTGTCAGGTGGATTCTTCTGGGCAGGCTCTGAGCAATACTCCACTTAAAAGTGCAGTAACTTCAGGAAAGTGACCAACTGTGATCAGCCTCCACTGAGGCCAGAGAAAGTAGGGCTAGCCAGATGCTTTTGGAGATGAGAGGGTGGGGTTTCCAGTAGAAAGGCTAATTCAATAAAATATTTTTGACAACTGGGCAGAAATTCATTTTACTAGAGCTTTGCCCAGAGAAGGCTTTCCTGGGACAGTAGAATGGAATACTGCCTACTGTCAGGAGAAGGACCAGTGGGATTTTGAAAGTGTCCATTGAACAAATCCCTTAGTTACCCCCTAGTCTTTTACAATGGAAAACCTTGTTTTATTTATTTCTGCTCCCCACCATTCTTGAGTTAGGGGAGATAATTAATAGGTTTCCAAACTATGTTTTCTGACTAATCATTCTTGTGAATAGATAAAAATGATTTTAAAAAGAAATGTCCCAAATGGAGTAAGTGCCTAAAATGTGAGCTTGGTAAACCCAGCAATAAAAATGCCAGGGGATATTCAGCTCTGTGCTTCCAAGATTTATTTATTTATTATGCAATGAAGAACCAGAAATGACAGTGACATGGAATGAGACTCATGAAGACTGTTAAGGTGAGATGCAAAGTAGAGAATGAGACTCATGAAGACTGTTAAGGTGAGATGCAAAGTAGATACCGTCCTTCTGACTGGCAGAAAGGATGACAGGATTTTAGATGGAGTGTGGCCACCGCAGAGGCATGAATGGTATTCAGTTAGCTGGGCAGCTGCAATGTTACCTGTTGGGGGATGTTCAGGATAAAAGAGTGCCACTGAGTTATAGGCAATTAGGAGATGACACTTATGATCAAGAACAAAGGGAGATGGAAAGAATAGGGCTAGGTTGTACAGAGCATGACCTGAGGGTTAATCTCATTTCATGACTTGTGTCCAGCACACTTGAAGGGCTTGGAAAACACATGCATAAGGCGTCGCAGGGCAGGAGAAGGATGTTAACCAACCAAGTGGGTCTGCATTAGTATCGTGACTCCAAAGTCATTGAGAGAGGATGGGAGGTATGAGGAAGCATAATTTGAAAGAGGAGGAGGAAAATAAAAAGCAGCCAACTTAAGCATGATATTAAAAGAAAAGCCCTCAACACTCCAAATGCATTCATTGAATTAGAAAACAACAATCATTCAAGAAAAGTACTATGAACATAGTGGTTTGAATCATTTCCAATGGAGCCCACAGGCTTGTAATCTGTTCGGTGAATCTTTGTTCTAGGAGCAGCTGGAAAAGATGTCTAGGCATAGGTGTTTTTAAATGTACTAAATTTCAAAGGGATGCCACATATGTTTTACTAATTATATAAAATATCCCTAGCTAGATACTTACTTAGTTGTGTGTGTGTGAGAGAGAGAAAGAGAGAGCGTGTGTGTGTGTGTGTGTGTATGTGTTTGTGTGCGTGCGTAATTGACAAATGGCAAGTTAAGGGCTTCATATGCACACAGACAGTTAAGGCCACTTAAAAATTTATGCGCATATTTCTACTGGTTCTTCTAAGCCTCTAGACTAGGATAGTGATTATCTGCTCTGGCAGTCTTGATTTGTTATTCTCACACAAAATAAATAAAGCATGATGCACATTCTAGGCTGCCTCTGATTAGGGGTTGTTAGCAACATTTCCCCCCCATTTTGTTAAAAATCCCCCCAACATTGGCAGTGAGAGTACATTTCCTTCCCATCTCTATCCTGTGTGTCCACGAGAGACAACAGCGAGCCATCTGAGAGAGGTCCATATGCCCTCAGCTCCCCACAAGGCCAACTTCTGCTCCTCGCTGGAAGCCCGGAGGTGCCACCAGCTCTCACCCATTTCACATCTTCTCACTAATCCCCCGTGCAAAGACCACCAACCTCTGAGGAGGACTGGAAGTGACTCCTTTCAGGGCCCCTCAATGCTTCTCCTTAAATTGGCCAGAAGGGGTCACTGCTGTTGAATGACACAGGTCTCCATCCCTCCCAGGGTTGAGGCTGCAGTTCGGGATCGCTCCTAGCCCCTGCTCATGGAGTGAGAAGCAGAATCCAAGGATTAAACCCTAGCCCTCGCCAGACACACACATCGCTGCCGCAGCAGCTACACAGACCACAGCTGTGGTCATAGTGGCACATGCCTTTGGACCAGACAGTGGATGCCTGCAGGTAGCATCTCTAGTTAACCAGTAGAATAGTGTTGATAACTCAGTAGACAGGGTTAAAAGATATGGTCACCACAAGTCATCCAACGCTTATCATTTAATGTCCATTCAACTCCAGGACACATATGAATTTGTACATTCTCCTAAGCTGGTTGTTCTTTCTGCCTCTCTGTGACATCTGACAATTTTACTTTATTAAAACATCTTTAACTGCATAGTGTGGAGATAGTGATGAAATCCAACTCTCATTTCCTAACGGTGCCTTGCTCTTAATCACACAAAATGCAAAGGGTCTCTACTTGTTATAAACCCTCTGGATACAGGTAACCTCCAGTAAAATACAGTTGTTGATTTGGAAGACAGGAGCGTAACAGAGTACAGAAGCTATATCCTCTTTCAAATGAAATTGAAATGATTCTGACTAGACCATATGTGTCAAAACATATGACACATAAGCTGCTACTCTCAACTTCTACAACCATGTCAGACATCACTAATGGATGGCCCACCAAACCCAGACTAGACCTTAGAATCCTCCTCAATACCATACTCTGAGGGCTGGCAGGAGAGAGAAAATGTCCTTGCCATCCCTAGATTAGACAGTGAGCTCTTCAATGACAGGGCTTTGTTGTTGTTATTGTTTTTCACCTTGGTATTGCTGGTACCTGGCGCAGTGTGGGCACATAGTAGGAGCTCAGAAAACATCTGTTGAACTGATTGGGATTCTTGCAGCTACAGTGCCTTTAAGTAGCTATGTCACCGTTTCAGAATCCTCTGAGATGCACTTTTTTTATTTGCTAGAGGAAACTAACGAATGTTACTGCCTTTAACTCCAGGATTGGATAAAGAAATGGGCTCCTGTGTATACTTTCTCAGTTGATTTATCTAAATCAGGCCATTTTCTCTATTCAAAATTTCACCAGGAGTGGGCATAACTCGATACTTTTTTAATAAAGAGACTCTTTATTTTCCTCTTTTGGCTTTTCCCCCCTGATCTTCAGAGGTAATAGGTATAAAGCCTAGCTCAGAAAGTGGAGGACCACCTGGAGACTGTTTTCATTATTTGAAGACTGCAATTTGTAACCTTGTAAAATGTAACATGGCACCTTCCATTTTAGGCTGGTCATTCTCCCCATGACCCCTTCTTTCTAATGCAGTGGGAATGAAAAGTATACCCCCTGTCTGTGGGAGACAGGAGAAGAGAAACAATGGCCCAAGGAATCCTCAGGGTACTGATGGGGTTGGTTTTGGCCAAAGAGAACTGACCAGTGGAAAGTAGATACAAGTAGGTGGGGGCAGATTTGAAAGACACACTTGGAAGTAAGTGGGGAATCCCTGTGCGAAGGTCCACTCGCACATGGAAGCGATGGAGCAGGATCAGAAAAATAAGGGTAAGGATGAGAGCAAGAAGGGTGAGGGGGAAAAACGTGGGAAAGACGGAAAAGGTAAAATTGTACTGGTTGAGGGATGTAACAAGAAATAGGGCAACTTTGGAAAACAGAGTATCTAAAAGGTATCCATGAAGCACTAAGAAAATCTCAGGATTTGAATGATGGCCAAACACCTGGTGATAGGGTGGTATGACAGGGACAGCAGAGAAGGAACAGAAGCACTTTAAAGGAGCAAAGGACTTAAAGGAGATAGTCTAATAAGGGGCTGGGGAGTTAGGAGATGGGAGGGAATTAGGCAGAAGGGACAGAATTCAAGAAGAATGAATAAAAGATGAAGAAAGTTCCTGTGCAGTTTTCACTATATGGGATTACCCTCAGCTGTCAGCTTTGGAATTCAAAGAAGTCCCCTTCCTAATGGTCTTTGTCAAGATAAAGAAATGAAAGAAAGGGGCCAAGGGTTCGAGAGAGTTGAGACCAAACCAGAGGCTGATCCTCCCCCTTAGCTAATGAAATGGGCTAAGCGAGAGCTTCACTGAGCTACATTTTTAGTGGCTGCTGGTTAATTACCTGAGTCTTAAAATAAGAGGGGACGCCCATGTTGGGAAGGCCCAGTCAAATTACAATATGGGACTGAGCCGCTGGGAGCTAGTTTCCAGTGGAGCACAGGGTCTCCAATGATGGTGCTGAGAGGCCTTAATATGCCACCAGGCATGCTGCTAAGTGATATTTTAATTAAACCTTAAGTGACATATCTCCTGTCTGTGACTCTGATGGCTTTTTAATTCAGGTCCTATTGCAGCACGACTCTTAATATTCCTTTCTAATTCCCAGTTTGCAGGGGAAGGTTTCCATGGCAGAGTTCCTCCCTCCCATCCCAACCTCTGTCCCTGTCTTTTATCCCTCCCCCACCTCCAACCTGCCCAGGATTTTTTTTTTTTTTCTAATGAAAAGAGACTTTAATTTGGGCCCTTTGAGTAGGAAGCAGACAGTTAGGATTTCGGGCCTAAGAGGAAAGCGAGACTTACAGGTACCTGACTGGACAGACTCAGGTTTGCAGCTGTGGTCTTCTTCTTGCTGCCAGTGCTGTTTGCGTTGTTCCCAGCGCTGCTGTTGGAAGTGCTGCTGGTGGAATTTTTCCTTTTTCTCCGTTTGGTTGTTGGTTGCCTTGTGGGTTCTGCTGCAATATGGAAAAGGGAAGAGGGATCAGTTCTAGGGCAGAAGCAACAAGGCAATCATCAGTATGGTTACTCTAAGGAAGCTGTCTTGGTAAACTGAAGAGTAGACTATTTAAACATTTTCCATTTCTTATAGCTTTAGAAAGAATAAAAGGAGAAAACTGTAGATGTGTTTTTAGCACAAAATATGTGACACTCTTTTCTTTGTGTGTAGATCAAATAATTTTTATTTAATCGTTCTCCCTAATGATATGTATTTAATTTTGTAAAAATATTTTTTAGGTGTGTAACTACAAGTACCACTTTCATAATTGGATTTAAAATATTTTACCATTAGAAAATTTGGGAAACTTTTTTCCTCTGGTGTATCTTCTCTTTAAAACAAAGAGAGGACTCCTGGGATCCCTAGGGTACCTCCAAGGTACGAGTGAAGTATGAACTTTAAATAGCCAAATTCATGAGCCAGTGTGCAACAGCAGCATCTACTGGTGAAATGTCATATTGCAACCCACCTCTATTATACCTTTATAAAATTCTCAAGTAAAGTTAGTTCCATCAGCTGTGGATGTGGAGCTTAGGGATTCCCAAGTTCAGAAGGAATACCCATGGTTTGGGCCCTGCTGTTTAATAAATGCTACTAATTCCAAAATTGCTAGAAAAAAATATGTCTGAGTACATGGTATAGCCAGCATATTACTGAGGGGAAACTAGACCTCTTAAAGAAAGGCGTATTCAGAAACAGAGAAAAATATTTTGGACTTGAAGGATGGGGCAACCCTTTAATGGAAATATAGAGACCCAAGGTAAAGTGTGATAGGAGAAATAGTCTTTATTTATTTGTTTGTTTACTTATAAGGTATAGAACATTATGTAATACTTGTCACTATTCTTAATGTTTCCAATGCACTATTTTATATTCAAAAAATCCTATTAGTTAGGAACTATTATTGTAATCTTTGTTTCATAAATGAGAAAGTTTCAGAAGCCTTCTCCTGCCAGTTACTGAATAAGTTGGAAATGGCAAGTAAGAGCATCCTTTTTGCCAGCTCTATTTTAGACCTGACTGTGATGGAGAGAAGGCAACTCAGGGCTACACTGGAACCAAATAAGAGGGCCTTGTAACATTTTCTTAAAATACCTATGCTGGCCGGGTGCCATGGCTCATGGCAATAATCCTAGCATTTTGGGAGGATGAGGCAAGTGGATTGTTTGAGCCCAGGAATTCGAGACCAACTTGGGCAACATGGTGAACCCCATCTGTACAAAATATACACAGATTAGCCAGGTGTGGTGATACGCACCAGGGGTCCCAGATACTCTTGAGGCTGAGGTGTGAGAATCACCTGAGCCCGGAAGTCGAGGCTGCAGTAAGCTATGATTGTGCCACTGCAGTCCAGCCTGGGTGACAGAGCAAGACCATGTCTCAAAAACAAAGCAAAGCAAGACAAAATCACACCAAAAAAACACCTATGCCACTTCTGGTGGACAATGGGAAGGATCTTCCTCTAAGGCTTATTTCAAAGACCACTTAGTCCAATGAGTATCCCTGACTTCTTTTTGACTTTTCTACTCATCTACTATTTTTTTATCCTCCCTAAATATTTTGTCTCTTATGCTTAAAGATTTTCATCAAATGGTCTATCATTTCCTTCCATCGAGTTCAGGGTGCGTGTTCTGAAGGATGAGAGGAATAGGATATAGAACTGTTCCAGGTCATGGAGTTGAATAAAGGGTTGAGGAGGACATTCTAAAGTCCAGCAGATACTCAGGCCCACTCCTGACAAGTATCTTCTTTCTTTGACCTTA
Organism: Pan troglodytes; assembly: GCF_028858775.2. Lineage (NCBI taxonomy): Eukaryota > Metazoa > Chordata > Mammalia > Primates > Hominidae > Pan > Pan troglodytes. The sequence goes on from NC_072401.2 coordinate 16,999,833, forward strand.
AGAGTATAAATTTGGTGCTCTTTTTATTTGTACTTTGACCATGAAATTGGGGCAAGTGTACCTAAAATCCATATTCTGGACTATTCCCATTACCAGTAGGTGGCTGTGTGGTAGTAAAATAATGGACTTTGGAGACATAAAAACCTTTTGGTGACACAGTCCTCCTTCATTTGTTAGCCATGAGACTGGCTGTGTCAAATTACTACCCTAAGTCTCAGAGTGCACTATATAAAATGGAGATAATACATTTAAAATTATGGTAAGGATTCAATATTTTTGCATGTTTTATTCAGTTTTGTAACTCCCAGTGGCTAGAACCACGTCTGGAGCCTAATAAAACTCAATAAATAATTATTGAATGAATGAAGGAATTAATGAATAATGTATCAATTATATATGCCTATGTTAGAAAATATAGCATTTGTTGAGTGGATTACGTTTTCTCCATAAAGTCTTATTAGCATTAAAAGAAAAAATAAAGCCAATTTAAGCACATTTAATATATTTGAAAAATAATATTCCAAAAGTCTAAAATTCCCATAAGATGGGGATGTAACTATTCTACATAAAATAACACTTATTTTCTCAGCTTTCTAAATATGTACTTGATTAAATTTGCTATATTCATTTTACATAAAACCCCTGGCCAATTACCAGCCGAAGGTGACCATTATATTTTGTGATTCAGAAAGCTATGTGCCTTGTGTTAATAATTACTTTTTATAAAAATAATTTTTAGCGAATGGCTACATTTTGCTTTTATGATGAATGAGGCTCAACACACGCCTGGGAGTGAAAGTATATTAGATAGGAAGACAATTAATGATGACTTGAATCGGTAATTTCAGAACCCCAGCAGGAGACTATAGTATCTAAACTGCATTCTAGGGAAGTGAGGGAAATGGAATTGCTTATATATTCTCTTCATGATCAGAACTTTTGATACAATATATCTTTAAAAACAGAGCAAACTTCATTTTTCCTTCATCGTTTCCTCCTTTCTTCCTTCATTCATCTGTTCCTTTCTTCCTTCCTTCTTTCCATCCCTTCTTTTTTCTCCTTTCCTTCTTCCTTATCTTCCCTTTCTTCCTTCCTTTTCATAATGTCTGTCATTCTTAAAAAACAAAAACCTAAAACATTAGGCCGTGAGAAGCCAGCAGTCTGGCTCAGTGGAAGAACCACTAGATTGGAAGACAGGAACCCCTGGCTCTGATCTCAGCTTTGCCAATGACCTTCTTGATGACCTTGAACATGTTATTTTACCTCTCTGAGTTGCAGGTCCTAATCTGGTAAGTGAGGAGACTGTAGATAATTCTTAAGGATGTTTGCCTGTCACAAATTCATTGTCTTTATGTCCACAACCATGGTCAGAATATCCCTAATAAGCTACTTGTCCTGATACATTAATGATCACTTTCTTCTTTTTCACATCACTTCATCCCTGGAAGACACCTCTGAAAACGTGTTTAGAGAGAGAGTGAAGAATGAGGGTGTACCTGGTGGAGCCACCATCCTCTGCCACTTCTGAAACAAGCAGGTCTTCAGGCAGTCTCGGGGACTGAGGTTGTAAGTTTTATGTCTCGACATCAGTTCCTGCATTGGCTCCAATATTACACACAACTGCAAGAAGTTCAAAGACATTGGCATTTCACTACTTTATAACACTAATAATTACAATAAATAATGCTAACAGCTGGAATCAAGTAGACAGCTTTGAGAATACTTTTATTTTCCTGGTTTTGATTTTCTTTATATAAATGTGAGGAAAAATAAATATTGCAAAAACTTGATTATATCTACTTAATTATCATTTATAATATATTACAGCTGAATGTGATTCACACGGATACACACACAGACACACACAAACACACAGATATATGTGTACACACACACCTGTACAGACAATGGGGTGGATATATGTAGCTCTATTCTGAGTTCAAATAACTCTTTCTGGTTAAAAACAAACAAAACAAAACAAAAACGAAGAAACAAAAAAAACCCCTCTTCTTTCAGCATGCTTCGATTTCTACTCTGGTTTCTATTCTTGTTTGTATAACCACACGCTGTGAGTTACAATGCTAGTTTATGCAGATTGGTAGTGAAATCCATCTTTTAAACTGGAGAACAGAGTGGCAACTACAGGCACTTTTTGATCTTAACTCTTAGAAAGGTAGATGATGAATACTATTTTATTTTTATTCACGTACTCATCTGTATTGTATGCATGATGATACTGTAAAGAACATATGTCAACATTCATTCAGTGTGGGAGGTTTTTTGTGGTTCTGCATACAGCCACCTTGTTCCTTCCTTTGGTTAGAATTTTTTCAGCCTTACTTTGGTCTAAGACATCTGATGACAAAGATTAATGAGGAAAACAAGAAGATAAAACCATTTAGGATTGCCTTGGACTTTTCCGAATTCCTTCTCAATTGGAAGCTCATCAGAATACCACTGCATTGAGAATACTGCACTTATGAGGACAGAGACCACAATTTGGAATTGCACATTAATCACTATTGCAATTACAGTGATATAAATATCGGCCATGCACCTTCTTCTGTGAAAAAGCATCACCTTTTATGAAAGACAGATGTGCAGTCTTCAGCGTCATCAGCCTATCTTCCTTATTAGCCCCTCTTCTTATGCCATCCCTCATCTTGAACATGTCCCTAGAGGCCACCCTGCTTTTGGTCCTCTGAGCTCTGAGCCTTGATATCTCTGAAGACTGCACATCTCTACCTGGAATTCTTCTCTCCCCTCCTCTTGGAAAATGCTCACTCATCCTTGAAGACATAGTTACTTCTTCTGTTAAGCCTTCCTCCCAGATGTGCACCTCTCCCCACACAGGCTGAGCTGCGTGCCTCTCTTCAGTTCTCCATAGCACCCAGCTCCTTCTGCTGTATGGACTCACTCATTCATGCTATGAAACCATCTGCTTCTAAGTCTGCCTTTACCACTAGGCCATGAATTCTTCCAAGGCTGAGACTACGCCTTTTATCTCTGTGTTCCTAGTTTAACTCAAACGAATAGATGCATTTAAAGAGTGATTCTTAGAAAGTCTGGAGGATCTTCCTATGCTGACGTTTCTCGAAGTGTGATCTAAGAAACACTTCCATCAGAATCAAATGGGCTGACTGTTAAAAATTCAGATTTCAGGGCTATGCCACTTCTGTTTCATTGGGTCTTGAGGTGGGGTTCCAAATCTGTATACCCCTGTTGGGGCTCAGAAAATGATACCCCCAAGTGAAGGCCTCTGTATAAAGCAAAGTTTGTCTTTTACTTTCTCCTGCCCTACTCTGCCATCCCTCATTCTCCCCCACAGCAAGCCATAGAAACTAGAATGCCTCTTCCCCAAGGAAGGTCATAGAAACCAGAACCTATCCCCGCCAAAGGTAGACGTAAAATCTAAACATATTATTCTAACTTTTCCCTGCCTTTCTGTGTAAGAGCTGACCATAAAGAAATTCGGTGACCTGCTTTGGAAGTAGGTCATAAGACCCCCATTCCAGCAAGGATCCTGTCCCATACCCAGGAGGAAGGAATGCTGAGCGGAGAGACAAAGAAGAATCTGAACAGACAGGCCTTGCTGCGTTTCCCTATTCAGTTATTCCCATTAGGTCATACTCTCTTTGTCCAATCACAGTCCAACACAGTTGTGCATTCCTCATTGAGCCTAAACATAAAAATGAATCATTTTTCTTGTATCTTTGGGTCTTCATTCTCAAGGCTCCTGTGTCATGTAAAACTTCGATTCAATAAATATGTTATACTTTTCTCCTGTTAACTTGTCTTTTGTTATAGGAGTGACCCTTATAATAGGTAAGAAAAGGAATCACACTTTTGTATCCCTATGCCCTCACATAATGCTGACAAACACGACTAGAATTTGAGGTCCACTAACCTATATATCCAGGGCTTTCGAACAGATAATAGAGACAGCAAGACTTGCACAAACCCCCAGTGGTGTCCAGTTCTAAATCCATCCTCTTCTCACTTCCACCAACTGTCTCATGTTCTCTTCCTTCCTTCTTAAGTCTAAGCATGATAATTATGTTTACCTAGAAAGGTTCTTCAGTTGTTTGTACCTATTACTGGCCTAAGCTTGCTTAAACCACTCACCCCATTTAAGGGCCAGCTGCACTTTTCTTTCGTTTGTAATTTCTCTGGAAGACAATGAGATTAAAGCCTGAACAACACAAGGAATATGCACATCACAGGGGCCAAGACACCAACCCTAATAAACCAGGCTGTAAAGTAATGAGACCTGGGTTAGTAATGCTGGATCTTCAATCTTGCTTACTTTGATGTCCTTTTTGAAATCTAAAGTGTTAATATGGAAAAACCTGTGAAAAATGCAAGATTACTACAGAGTTAACTCCATATTCCAACATTATGAAGACTCTGTGTGCATTACTCTGTTAAGAATTCCTTGCTGATCCCACTACAGGGTATATCCCCAAATGAAGATAAATCCTTCTACCAAAAGGACACCTTTACTCATATGTTCATTGCAGTACCACTCACAATAGCGAAGACGTGGAATCAACCCAAGTGCCCATCAGTGGTGGATTGGATAAAGAAAATGTGGTACACATTCACCATAGAATACTACACAGCCATAAAAAAGTACAAAATCATGTTCTTTGTAGTAACATGGATGCAGCTGGAGTCCATTATCCTAAGTGACTGAACACAAAACCAGAAAACCAAATACTACATATTCTCACTTATAAAAGAGAGCTGAACATTGGGTACATATGGGCACAAAGATGGGAACAATGACACTGGGCACTCCAAAAGCAGGAGGGAGGGTTGAAAAACTACCTATCAGGTACCGTGTTCACTATTTGAGTGACGGTGTCAATAGAAGCCCAAACCTCAGCATCACATAACATGCACATGTAACAAACTTGCACATGTACTTCCTGAATCTAAAATGAAAATTGTAAAAAAGATGCTTTGCTACAAATCAAAGTGTAAGTTACAGACTACTTCATTGCCTTTCCAAGCCATCAATGCTCACCAGACCAAAAGGAGTGAAAGATTCCACAATCATCTATGCAAGTAGATTTAAGAGTGGGTTATCCCTCAAAGAAGTACCACTGCATCTATTATTAGGCAAGAATGGTAAGAAAAGCTTCAGAGAAATCCTAAAGACTAGGAAACATTTTAGAGGTTTTTTTTTAGTATTTAAAACAGTTAAAAATCTTTTCAACATTTTCAAATTATTTTCATTTGGTTCATTTACCACTCATTGTAAATGAGCTTACGCTGGAGATAAAATACATGGGTGGAGTGGAACAAACATGGATTTACAAGCTAAGAAGTCTAGGTATGGATTATTTATTTATTTATTTATTTTATTTATTTATTTTTTGAGACAGAGTCTCGCTCTGTCGCCCAGGCTGGAGTGCAGTGGTGTGATCTTGGCTCACTGCAAGCTCTGCCTCCTGGGTTCACACCATTCTCCTGCCTCAGCCTCCTAAGTAGCTGAGACTACAGGTGCCCGCCACCACGCCCAACTAATTTTTTGTATTTTTTTTAGTAGAGACGGGATTTCACTATGTGTCCAGGATGATCTCAATCTCCTGACCTCATGATCTGCCCGCCTCAACCTCCCAAAGTGCTGGGATTACAGGCGTGAGCCACCACGCCCAGCCTAGGTATGGATTTTGACTGTCACTAGATATGCATCCTTGGGTAAGTTATTTAAAAACACTGGGTTTCAGTTTCACCTGCAAAACAATACCCATCTTATATACTGTTGTGAGAATTTGAGTTAATATGTCTAATGCATGACTATTTAATAATCTGTAGATATTACTAATTATATATTAGCAAGCATGCATAGGTTGCAATACAAACTACATTTCTATTACTTTACATCAACAAACATTTATTGAGCTTCCTCCTAAGTATCAGGCATTCTGCTTGGTGCTGGGGACACAAAAATGAGAATAACACAATCTCTCCCCTTAGAGGGAATCCTTAAGAATGCTTTAAGTATATTAATAAAACTATCCTGTCTTAGGAAATCACATTCTTCCAAAGCAAGTATTTTTCATTGTACGACAAGGTAGATGGTGGGGGTGACCTGTTTGGACCTAGAAAGGACTATCAGCATTGGGCATGCTATAAAATGGCAGAGTTACACTTATTGTGAGGACGCATGAGCTCATTGTCTTTTCCTTTTCTGCAGTGACTTTCCTCTCTGGGTTTTCAGCAACATTTCTTTTTCAGGTGCTAATCCTCAAAATTTATCCCTTTCCCTTTAATGTAAAAATATCTTCCCATCGCTGCAACCCACCCCAAAGGAGCTTGCATCTCTGAATGCTAATTGAGAATCCCCAAAGTCATTTTTCTTCCAGTGGAGAGTCCGGGGCTGGAGAGGCAGCCCTCCCCTTATTCATGTATGCAAATGAGGCTTCTTCTCTGCTGCAAAGATGCAATGGCTTTGCTGGGCTCTGTGCTGTAGGTGGCAGAACTAACTCAGATAAGAGCCTGTCTTCTTTGGCAGTAAGCCAGTGCATCTTGGCAACAGCAAAGGCCTGGGGCATTATGAAATGAAATCAGGAAGCAGGTTTGGGGAGTGGGTTCCCTTAGTTGCTAGTCAAATCCGTTGGGAGCTGCCGTTCCTACCCTCCCTGAGGTCTGAGACCCTCAAGAGAATCTGGTGAAGGCTATGCAGCCTGTCTTTCAAATTTTGTACAAAATTTCTGGTGGTTGTTGAATCCTCTATAGCCCCATCCATCGACTCTAGGAAGAGTCCCCTGTTTGTAATAAGTATGAGCCAGGTTACAAGATATATGCCTTTTCCTCATTACCCCACTCCACATACACATAAAAAAACACCAGTCAAATGCACATTATAGAACTGAGCATAATAACACATGGTCCTTTGATGTTGAAAAAACTAATCTGCACAGTCAGGACAGCTACAAAGTGCCCACTGGACTTTTTCCCTTTGCCTAAAAAGAAAGGCCAAAGACAACATGTTTGCAACATCTGCAGCAGCCTGCATGCAGGCTTGCACTTTTGTTTGGTCTCTTCCTGGGGTAGTACCGGAGTGAAGAATACCATGAGGAATCCCAGGACGCTGTGGAAAGGGAAGGGATCAGCAAGGCCCGAGATCCCTCTTTGAATATAAAACCCATAAACATGGTGTCCCTGTCAAGTCCAGATAGGATCCCTAAGAAAGCCATCGTTCATCCTGGCAAAGTTCCAAGGACACCTTTTTGCAGATTTAGTGAATGTTTTAGGTTGAGCTTGCTCTCCTATGCTTCTGACCTCTTTTTTCTGGAGATTCTGGCCCCAACACTGACCCTTTGGTATGAAATTTTGTAATCACAACAGGAACTTGATGAATGAGTGGATGGATGGATGGATGGATGGATGGATGGATAATAGATAGCTTGGCCAGATTTATAGCAAGGAGTCATTTGTTAATGACAGACAAATCAGGCATGGTCCTGTGTGCTCTGAAGTGATGAATTTGTTCATTTGATGAATAAATGATTGTCTCCTGCATGCAAAATGCTTTGCACAATGCATATGTATGTCCTGGCCAGGCAGGAAGCTCTTAGCTCAGTCCCAGGATTCCTGCCTTTTCATATTAACAGAGGGCCTAACAAATGTAGACAGTGCAGTGTTTTGCTCTTGTTTTGCTTTTCATCTGACAGCTCTCCTGGAGAAATTTGATTCTTTTCACTACACACTCATACCCATTCTTCTGGGGCATCTCATTGCCCGAATCTCAGGAACAGGTGGTGCTTGTCAGAGTTGGCTGTGAACTACAAAGCAGTATTTGATTATCTCCCAATCTAGGCTCCGTCTACCATCAACATTTTAATTCCATCTTTTTTGTGTGACATCCTATGGCCTTGAACCCTCTACTCTTTGTATGTCGGTCTCTTCAGAGTTGCTAGGTCAACGCGTTGCTCAGACCTTTGCTTGTGTTTTTTTTTTTTTTCGCTTTTAAAAGGCCTTCTCTCCTCTTTCCCAGTCATCTTAACTAGGATTTGGCAAACTACGACCTGTGGACTAAATATCCGTGCTTACTTACTGTCTATAGCTGCTTTTGTGCTACAGCAAAGCTCAGTAGTTGGACAGCCCACAAATTAAAAAATACTCACTATCTTGTCCTTCACAGAAAGTTTGTTGACCCTTGAACTAAATCGGTACTATTCCAAGAAGGTGGCTGCAAATGACTTGTTACGTCTCCATAATAGGATAAAGAGCTTGAGGCAGAGCATGTTCAATTCACTGCTTCCTTTATTGAGAAAGTTTTGCATTAAAAAGGTATCAGATCAACTAAACAATATGCCCAGTGAAATAGTTGAGTTATGTCCTGGAGAGAGCTCCTTTACTTGTTGCGAACCAGTCGCCCACACTAAGTCACACCATCTGGACCATTTAAGGTCCTCCAAGGTCCAGCTCAAACCCCACCTCTGTCTCCGACCATCCTATCCTGCAAGGGACTCTTTTGCTTCTATAGCACTTATCGTGAATCTTTGCACATCCCAGTGTTTATATTTGCATTAGAAATTTTCCTTTCTTGTGACCTTGTTCACCTCTTATCTACGGCAAGCTATATTTTACTTTTCTTTTTATTTAACACGGTATTAGGTATACTCAAATATTTGTTGAGTCATAACTTAATAATATCTACAGAATGCCTAGTCTATGTCTATCCCTGGAGTATGCACCTTAAATTATTATGTCATTAACCCTCACCCCCACCTTTTGGCCCACTTTTACAGGTGAGAAAACTCATACCCAAACCCATTAAATCATCCAGAACTAGTGATAAAGAATGTGGTTCCTACAGTGTATCCAAGGCAATACAGCTATCTGAAGGGCAGAGAAGAGGTTTAGTCAAGTTTCTCTGACTTCAACCCTGTACTATTAACTTGTAACTGCTATGTTGTTTACCTCTCTGAATATCAGTGGCTTAAATGACTTCTAAGATACCAAGTTCAAAGCCTTTCACTGTTTTTGTGTTTCTCTTTTCAAATGGTATTGATCGACAGAGCTAATACATGGCAAACTTGGGGGTTTGAACCCAGATGAATCTGGTTCCAAAACCGACACAGAGAGGTAGGTGATGCAGAACGGTGTAGGTTTTGGAACCAGATTCATCTGGGTTCAAGCCCTCCAAGTCAGCCATTATCTAGCCATGTGTTCTTGGCCAAGAATTTTAGCCTCTCTGAATCTCAGTTTCCTCATCTAGAAAATGGGGATAATACTACTTATCTCTGACAGTTTGAAACAAAGTAAGTAACCCTTAATACAAAAGCCTGGAACTAGGTCAGCACTCAAAAGATGAACACTGTTGTGATGAGAAATGCTATGGCCTTAAAGGCCAGCCCCACTGAGCCAGGAGTTCAATGTATTATGGGACTGAGAAGCTTCTTTGGGAAGTAAGTCACATGGTCTCTGGAAGTCTTAGGGTCACTAGATACAATGAATGCCCCGAAGAGTAGTAATCAGGCCAATGGCACATGGCATTTTAGTAGCTAACGTCTCCGATAATAACCCATATTTAGAATTCAGTGATAAATACCAAATGTTCAATTCCACAGCCAGGTTTTTTCACCCTCCCCTCCCCGCCGCCCCACAGCCAGTAATTTACTCCTCTGGCTAAATCCGTACCAGAAAGACATCAGATGATGGGGGTGGGGGGAGATTAAAAAACAAACTCTTATCTAAGAGTGAAGGAGTCTCTCTAATTAAGAAACACATAATGAAAAGATAATATATGGAATCTAAAAGAAAAAAACAAAAAAGCAAATAATCCCCACTAAGAAGCAGATAAGAATGAATAACAGGCATCCACATGACTAAACTCACTCTGCTCTGAAGAGGAAGAACAAGGGATAGAGGAAACACTTTCCCTTAGAAGCGATGCAATTCCAAAACATCAGATTATGATTCAGGTTTATTTCCTGATAGGATTAAAGGTAGAATGGTTGTCAAATTCAAAACATACTCCTTTTTATCTGAAGATTCAACCGGGCGATGTGTTACCTTTTCTCAGTCTGTTTGCAAATTGATTACTCATGAAAGTTATCGCATCCAACCCTGGAGACAGGGTGTCCCTCCGTTCTCAGGCAGAGGAGAGTGGCGGCAGCTGTCACTCCAGTCTTGAAGGGACCATCCTTCTTCCAGAGTGATCTTTCCTGATTTCAGTTTTGAGGCTGTTGGGAAGGAGGTCATTGACTGCTTTTCTGACCCACCCAGGGGAGAAGTGCTTGGACTGTTTTCCTACCCTGGGGCGCCCTGTCAGACTAGCCAAGCTCACGATTTCTGCTGCATCCATTAGGCCCATGAAGAGACCATTCAAGGCCCCTTCTGTTCTGTTCTTTACCTCTGATTCTACAGCCATAATTTCTCTTTCATATCTTCCTGCCTGGGCACCCCCTTCCACAATGCTTGGGTTATTTGCCTCTTTGCTCTTAGCCCTGTCTCTTCCTTCCAACTCTGCATGGCAGGAGACAAGCCCCTGCACATTATTTCCCAGCTGTCTTTGCCAACTGGCTTCAGGCGAGGTTTGGCCAGTTGGAGGTACTCAGGGAGATTAGAGAGAAGCAGGTTGTGTTCGTTTCTTAGGACTGCCATATCCTGGTACCATAGACTGGGTGGCTTAAAACAACAGGAATGTATGCTGTCTGTTCTGGAGGCTGGAAATCTGAAATCAAGGAGTAGGCAGGGCCGAGCTCCCTCTGAAGGCTCCCATGAAGAATCCTGCCATGTCTCATCCTAGCTGCTGGTGGCAGGCACCTGCAATCCTTGGGGCTTATTGGCTTGTAGCTGCATCACTCCAATCTCTGCCTCCATCCGCACATGGCCTTTACCCTATGTGTCTGTGTCCTCTCCTCTTCTTATAAGGACACGAGTAATTAGATTTAGGGTGCACCCTAAATCCAGAATGATTTCATGCTGAGATCTTTAACTGATAACATCTGCAAAGACTCTACTCCCAAATAAGGTCACATTCTAAGTTTCCAGGGGACTATGAATTTTGAGGGAGCCTATTCAACCTACTCTATGTTTAAGGAAATAAGGAGGGGTATTTCTTGCCTTCTCTGTAGTTCAGGTAGCCTTTTCAGCAGCTGTCATCAGACACATCCACTACAGTTCCAGCTGATACCAGGTGACCCTACACCTTCTGCCTTTGTTCTTCTAGCCCCAGGAGTGGCAATTGCTAATCTTAGTGCTTCCTCATCTTCCTGTGATTGTTTGTCCAGCTCCAACATCTTTATAAGCATATGCTATATTAAATTTCCTCTATTAAATTATCAGGTGTGGGTTTTGTTTTCCTGGGTGGACTCTGATTGACATACATAGTTTATAAGAAATTAGACAATATGTGCAAGATGAAGGACTTTGGGTGTCTGGGAGCCTCGTGTGTTGTGGCTAGGTATGCAAATTCAGCTGCGGTTCAAACTCCAGCTACTTAATAAGGGGGTGACCTTGGGCAAGTGACTTAATCTCTTGGTGTTTCAGTCTCCCCATCGGCAAGATTGGTATAACAATAGTAACTAACTAGTGGGGTAACTAGCAGAAACAAGCAAATTTATTTGAGGTATTTACCTAGGTTCTGGCTTATGGAAAGTGCTCTATACATGTTTAATATGATTGGACTATTACCAAGAGGGGGGCAGGGGTTTCACAGAAGACACTTTAAAACTTGGCACGACCTACTTGTTAAAATTGTATAGATATTCCCCGCCGTGTGTGTGTGTTTGTGTGTGCGTGTGTGTGTGTGTGTGTGTGTGTGTGTGTGTGTATGTATGTACAGTTGGCCCTTCTTATCTGGGGGTTCCACGTCTGTGGATTCAACCAACCACAGGTCAAAAATATTGAAAAAATAATGGATGGTTGTGTCAATACTGAATATGTACAGACTTTTTTCTTGTCACTAGTTCCTAAACAATGCAGTATAACAACTACTTATTTAGCATTTACATTGTATTAGGTATTATAAGTAATCTGGAGATGATTTAAAATATATGAGCAAAAGTACAAAGGTTATGTGCAAATACACAATTTTATATGGGGGATCATGGTGTCTGTGGGTCCTGCAACCAATCCCCTATGGATACTGAGGAACAACTCTATGTATCTCTGTATATATAGAGAGAAATGTAAATATACACACACACATGACCTGAAAATTAGATTTTGATGATACAATGGATGTCTAAAAAATATTGGTCACTCTGTCTATGGTATATATAACTTGTTCTGACCATTGGGCTATTGCCTCAAATATCCCATCTGTGGGTTCTAGCAGCATCTCTAAATTCTAGGGCACAGTAGTTAGAGGTTTACAAAAGAAAGAGGAATCATCTGCCTGGAAACACACCACAATCATTAACAAACATCTGCGGAGTGCTGTGTGTCACCTAGAGAGGTACAAGCAAATTTATGGTAAGTTTTAAAGATTCTTATTGACGAATTATTGTCCTTCAGTTCAGCCAAGGCACTAAAAATGAAGGCCAGTGGCCCAGAATTACTCTAAATGGCCTCAGACATTGACTGTCTATTGTCTGTCACTATATTAGTCAGGATTCTTTAGAGAAACAGTACCAATGGGGTATGTATATGTACGTATGCATGTATGTACATATTTATTTTAAGAAATTGGCTCATGTGATTTTATGGGTTACCAAGTCCCAAAATCCATAGTTTCCACAGGCTGGAAGCTGTCAATAGTACCAAATTCTATATATACCATTTTTTTAACCTATATGTAGATACCTATAATAAAGTTTAAGGTACAACAGCAAAAATAGCAAGAATTTCTTTATCTTTCTTCACAATTTCACAGGTAGAAGATTCATTCTTACTGTAGATCTTAGTCACTTCAGGACTCTTTTTCTTCATTAAGTCGAGAACTTTTACCTTTCACTTACAAGAAATACTTTATGGCCTCTCTCTGACATACCTGAATGGCCAGCATCACTACTCTTACATTTTGGGACCATTATTAATTAAAGTAATGGTTACTTGAACACATGGACTGCAATACTGCGACAGTCAATCTGATAACCAAGCAGGCTACTCAGGGACTAATGGGTGGATAGTGTAGATAGTGTGTATCCATTGAACAAAGGGATGATTCATGTTCCAGGCGGGACAAAGGACAGTGTGGGGTTTCATCACGCTACTCAGAATGGCAATTTAAAACTTATGAATAGTTTATTTCTAGAATTTTCTCTTTAATATTTTCTGACTGTAGTTGACCATAGGTAACTGAAACTGCAGGAAACAAAACCATAGGTAAGAAAGACCTACAGCAACTAATATTACGCCCTAGCTAAGTTGACGATTAAAATTAACTATTAGCGTGCCCCCCACTAGACTATAAACAATTAGAGGGCTGGGCTGTATCCTGTGAGTTTATTTTATTTATCTTTCAAGTTACCAAGCAATAGGTCTGATGTTTGTGGAAGGAATGAATTCTTGAAAATAGGGATGCGGTAGAATGGAAAACAAATGGACCAGATCTTGCTTTATCCATTTCATAACTGTAGTAACCTGGGGCACATTATTCAAGCATGTATCACATAGTATTTATCAGGCACCTTCTATATGCTCAGGAAGGAGAGTGGCACTCGGGATGCAATGGTGAACACAGCAGTTGCAGCTCCCTCCCCTGAGGCTCCCTGTTGGAGGGAGAGACAGGTGATAAACAAGGATTCCAAACTGGATGCACATAATAAAGAAGGGCAAAGCGTGTCAGGAAGGGCTGCCTGAGGAATCGATATTTAAGTGGAGACATACAAAGATGAATTAGGAGTCAGCCAGGTGAAAGAGAAGATTCCTAAGATAGAGGTAGGGAGGGTATCTCAGGCAGAGGAAATACACGTGTGAATGCAAGAGAACAGGGCATTGGAAACCACCACATCGTGGAAAGAGAGTATGAGGGAGGGGCTGAGAGCTTGAGCTGCAGTGGACAGGCAGGCAGGGATCCGGTTAAATCAAAACCTCACTTTCTGCCCCATAGAGGAGCTGAGAGGCACAGATGATGTAGGCAAAAACATTCTGTGTGTGATAAACCCTCTGCAAATGCCATTAGGGTTTACATTAAACTGAAATGTGTCAAACGCAATATTGCTCTTTCATCCATGTTTCCTGAACATGAGAAAACCATCAGCATTTTGATGTGTTTGGTGAAACGAAGCACCAAATATCCCAAAAGGCAAACAATGGCTGCTTGGAGACTGACCCCCAGCATAGGAACATTTGCAATTATCCATCCTTGCCTCACTGGAAATATACAGCTTTTATAGCATATTGGTTATTCTTCCCAGGGACCTGAGAGACTAGGTACTTACGGTAAGGTAACATTTAAACACTAACATTTATAAATGCAGCTTTATAATTGCAATACTGCAAATAAGGGAATTTGGATATGTTCCTTGAGAGCTGTCAGTGACAGTTTCCAAGGAACATGACTATCTTGTTCATGCAGTTATAATCCCTTCTGAACATTAACTGAGTACTTACGCCTGCCTCCTGCCCTGGGATAAGTACCCGCAAGACTGTTAAAGACAGCTTTGTGCTGGGGTTTGGGGCTGTGTCCCTAAGGCTGCTGTTTGGGAGGATTTCGGGGCTGCTGATCAGTGTGGGGATGTGGTCTTCTCTCTCTTGGTTCTGGGCACGCCAAGTGTGGCTGCATTTAGAACAGCTGTCTTCTTGGCTGCTTTCTTGGGAGCTTCTACCAGGCAACAGCTCTCCAGCTCTGCTCTGACACAAAGGAAAGGAAAGATTTCTCAATAATGCAGCACTCAGCTGCTCAATTGCTCCCCAGCCATTCCATCACTGTGCGCTTGTATCTGCAGCCCTCTCCCCTCCCAGGGATAGAAGGGAGTTTGGTGAAAAGTAAGATTCATGTTGATGATGCCAGCACTGTATGAAAACGGAGTTGGCAGAGGTTGTGGTTCAATTATTCATTCACTAATTCATTCATTCAACACCTATTTACTGAATGTGTACTACGTGCTCTTTGTTTGTTCTAGGTGCTGGGGGTGCTGTAAGCAGGAAAAAAGAAAATCATTGCTCTTAAGGGAACTGCATTTTAATGAAGGAGTCAGATAATAAATAAATAAACAAAAGACATACTATGTCAGGTAGTGATAAGTACCAAAGAGAAAAGGTAACGTAGGGAAGAGGGATATGAAATGTTGGAGCTGGGAGGGTTGAAAATGTGGATACCTTGGCTAAAGCCACTGAGATAGAAATAGTGGCTCTGCAGAGATATCCACATTCTAATGGTTCGAAATTGTGACTACAGCAGGTTCCATGGCATAGGGAATTACAGCCGCTAATCAACTGCCCTTGAGATCCAGAGAGGAGCCTGAATTATCCAGGTGGTCCCAATATAATGACAAGGGTACTGTTATCGTTAATTTTTGGTGTCAACTTGACTGGATTAAGGGATACCTAAAAACCTGGTAAAGTGGTATTTCTGGGTATGTCCGAGAGGACGTTTCCGGAGGAGAATGGTGTGTGAGTTAGTGGACTCAGTGGGGAAGATCTGCTGTCAATGTGAGCAGACACCACACAATCAGCTGGGGGCCCAGATAGAACAAAAAGGCAGAGAAAGGTGAATTCTCTCTCGCTTTTCTGGAGCTGGGACACCCTTCTTCTCCTGCCTTTGGACATCAGAACTTCAGGTTCTCTGGCCTTTGGATTCTAGCACTAGGCAGTGCTCCCCCGACCCCCACCTCTCAGGTTCTCAGACCTTTGGCCTGGGAGTGAGAATTACCCCCTTGGCTTCCCTGGCTCTGTAGCTTTGAGACTTGCCATGAGTCACATTACCAGCTTCCCTGGGGCTGAAGATTGCAGATATCTACTGCAGAACTCCTCAGCCTCTGTCATCACATGAGCCAGTGCACCTAATGAATTCTTTCTCATCTATCTGTCTATCATCTATATATCCATCCATCCTATTGGTGAACCCTGACTAACATGGGTATTTATAAGTGGAAGAAGGATTCAGAAGGTAGAATCAGAAAGATGGCAGCATGAGAAGGACTTGGCCTGACATTGTGTCTTTGAAAATAAAAGGGTGCCAGGAGCCAAGGAATGTGTACACCTCTAGAAGCTGGGAAAGACAAGGAAACAGATTCTCCCTGAGAGCCTCCAGAGAGGAATATAATCCTGCCAACACCTTGACTTTAGTGCAATGAGATCTGTATCAGACTTCTGATCTACCGCAAGATCAATTATGTTGTTCCCAGCCACTAAGTTTGTAGTAATGTGTCTTAGCAGCAGTAGAAAACCAATATAAGCATCCAAAAGGCAACTTCTAAGTGAAGAACTCTGATATAGTTGTCATATTTAGCAAATAAAACTACAAGATGTCCAGCTAAATCTGAATTTCAGATAATAAACAATAACTTATTAAAGTAATACATTATTAATAACTTATTTATCTGTTCTCGAATGTAACTGGGCATCTTGTATTTTATCTGGCACCCCAAATCTCAGAGAAAGTTAGACAGCGAGCTATTTGGGGAACACATTCCAGGCAGAGGGACAGCATTTCTGCTGGGGCAGAATTCTCAGGAGCAGAGGGAAGAGCAAGAGTGAAGACTTGAGTTCTTTGAGAAACTTCTAGGAGGGAAGTGCAGCTGGAGTGAAGAGAATGAGGGAAACAGCAGGAGAAGATGAGTTCAGAGAGATTGTGGGGAACTATTAGGTTAGTGCAAAAGTAATTGAGGTTTTTACAATGCGATGCCACCTTACTCCTGGAAGAATGGCCATAATCAAAAAAATAAAAAAAAAATAGATGTTGGCGTGGATGTGGTTGAAAAGGGAACAT
This sequence comes from Pan troglodytes, assembly GCF_028858775.2. Lineage (NCBI taxonomy): Eukaryota > Metazoa > Chordata > Mammalia > Primates > Hominidae > Pan > Pan troglodytes. The sequence goes on from NC_072401.2 coordinate 17,016,673, forward strand.
TTTTACACTGCTGGTGGGAATGTAAACTAGTACAACCACTATGGAAGACAGTATGGAAATTCCTTAAAGAACTAAAAGTAGAACCACCCTTTGATCTAGCAGTCCCATGTACCCAGAGGAAAATAAGTCATTATATGAAAAAGACACTCGCACACGCATGTTTAGAGCAGCACAATTTGCAATTGCGAAAATGTGGAACCAGCCCACATGCCCATCAATCAGAGTGGATAAAGAACTGTGGTATATAGTCAAACCCATAAAAGCAGAAATGGTGACTATATTTAATAATACTATATTGTATACTTTAAATTTACAAGAGGGTAGATCTTAAGTCTTCTTACCTCACACACACAAAATGATTAACTATGTGAGGTAATGAATATGTTAATTATCTTTATTTCAGTAATCATTTCACTATAAATATATCAAAGCATCAAGTTGTGTACTTAAACATATCCAATTTTTGTCATGTATACCTTAATAAAGCTGGGAGGAAAAGTGAAAAAAAAGAAACTGTGGTGTATATATATACATGTAATATATATATATACACTACTTAGCCATAAAAAAGAATGAGTTAATGGCATTAGCAACAACCTGGATGGGACTGGAGACTATTATTCTAAGTTAAGTAACTTGGGAATGGAAAACCAAATATTGTATGTTCTCACTCATAAGGGGGAGCTAAGCTATGAGGATGCAAAGGCATAAGAATGATACAATGGACTTTGGGGACTCAGGGCGAAAGGGAGGGAAGGGGGTGAGAGGTTAAAGACTACAAATTGGGTTCAGTGTATACTGCTTGGGTGTAGGTACACCAAAATCTCACAAATCACCACGAAAAATTTTACTCATGTAACCAAATACCACCCGTTCTTCAAAAACCTATGGAAATAAAAAATATTTTAAATAAGGTAATTGAGGTTTTTGTCATTAAAACCTATGGAAATAAAAAATATTTTAAATAAGGTAATTGAGGTTTTTGTCATTAAAGGCAATGGCAAAAACCGCAATCATTTTTGCACCAACCTAATGGATTACAAACGTCATAATGAGGATGTTGGCCTTTGGTCTGAGAGAGTTGGCTGACATTGGAGGATTTTGAATAGAGGTAGACCAGTATTTGGGGCCTCCTGAGAATGGAGAGAGGCTGACGGTAAGCAACCTGACGGCAGGGCCTTCGGCCAGCCTTGCTGAAGAGGCGCACGCAAGCTGGGAGGGCAGCAGGCCTTCAAATTGGTAGACTTGTGCAGTGCCACCTGCCACCAGAACCAGTAAGGTATAGAGAAGTGCCTGGTGGGAGAGCAGAAGATGTTAAGAGGAAAAAAGTGATTCATGAGAAGAAATCTGGTTTGTGAGCCAATCGTAAGGGACATGGGCGAAGAACAGACGTATAGGGGCTTCATGAGGCTGAAGACATTATGTTCAAAGCCCAGTTTCATCATTCTGGAACTCAGCAAGAGAGACACGTGTCATGACACCTGTCTACTCAGTTAGTTCAGAGCAGCAGAGTCTACACCAAGATCCCAAGAAGCCACACACATTTCAATCTTCAAACGTACCTGGATTTTCTTGGAACAGTTGCCAGAAGAGAAAAAATGATGACTATAAAACTCTTTTAGAAGCTTAATAAATCACTACCTCTAATCATTACCAGCACTTGGTGTTTACAGGGTACCAGGCACTGGGCTCAGTGCCTTACCCCCGGCACCATTAACTATACAGATGAGGAAAGGGAAACCAGAGGGAATGAGTAACGGGCCCAAGGACGCAGCTTTTTGGGACTCATTAGATTTGTCCTCCTTGAACTTGGGCCCCAGACCGAATCAATTACCCCCATCTTAATTTTTATGCCCATGCTTGGGAATGTATCTTTATCATCCTGTGGTATAATGAGCTGAATATGTGTCTGCCTCCCTAATGAGCCTGGGATCCTAGTAGGCAAGCAGAGAAACAAATTAATGTTGAATGAATGAATGAGGCAAACCACTGACAGGCCAGGTTGCAGGTGCAGCAGGGCCCATGTCCCTTCATCCTCAGCAGAAATGGGTCAGAGCTGAGGACCCTGCCTTCTGCCACCACTTCTCCAGTGTCATTTCAATGTGCATCACTTCTAATTTCATTGTGTGTTTTCCCACAGAGAGTATTCAAAACTTTGAGAGGGATCAGAGATTGAAGCTTGTTTTTATTTTTCCTCCACCTATCTGCATTTAATCACATAGGGAGCTTCTCTTCCTTGTCTTCTTCCTCGTGTCCTATCTCATTGTTTCCCTTTCATTCTTCCATGCTTTGAGAGCATCCTTGTCCCCTGGGTCCTTTATGGAAGATCTGTATATGGTGTTTGAAAATCTGTTTCTGTTCTAGCCCATAAATTGATGCAATATATTGCGGCTTCAGCCTCCACTTTCTTTGGTTTCTGTGTGTGTATGTGTAAAGTTTCATGGTTGACATCTGTCTGATCCTGCCCATTCTGGCATTGAGTCTCTAGATGTGAGAAAGAATGTGTTCTTTATGCCCTCTGGAGCAGTGAGAAGCTTGGGGTGAGCATATTCATTGGAAATGGCTGGTCTAATTGACAGAAATAACCCAGGTGCCTTCCAGTAAGAAAAGCAAGAAAACACAATCACAAGTTCACTCCGGGCTACTACATTTGATGGAGTCTCAGTTTCCCAAATTATTTATAAACCAGCAAGCAGATATCATAAAACTCCTAATATTATAGAATTTTGAAAGTTAGCATAGTCCTGGACATTTTTACAGTAGTGACAGCTGAAGTTCATTGGGTTTAAGAGGGTCTGCCTGACCTCGCACTGCTGCCTTGGTGTCAGCCTTGAAATTGTGGCTGCTCTCCTTGTTCAAGGTCTTGTCCTTTTCACCATGCCATGACACATGGTAACACTTTCCCCTTTTCAAATAGGACATTTGCTTTCAGTTGGGTCTAGTCTCAAACTTCCTTGCTAGCTCTTGGAAAATTCTTGAAACCCATAACTCTCCTATGACATTCAGAACTTTCTGTTTTCCAATGCTGTTATGTATGGGCAAATATCAGTTTGCCCAGCAGCAGAAAGTAAGCTGCCCAAGGGCACACTGAAAGCAAAGTCTGTCACTATGACCCTCATGATCTGAGGCAGAACCTACTATCTGAAAAAGGACCTAGTTTATTTCTGATTCAAAATACATATTCCTTTCTTCTGAAAACATAAAATAAGGGTTAACATATACCTCCCTTCTTCTGGAATCTTTTGCACGATACAGGCTTTCTTTGAGGTACAGAACCTTCCCAAAATGACAATTTCCCATCTATCCTCACAGAGACTCTCCTGAAGTTTGTTCTTTCTGAAATAGATTCACCTGAGCCAACACACAGCCTCCTAAAATGCCATCTACTATTTTCGGGGGCTGGCACACAACTAGTTGCTCTGTTACTCCATCTAGACAGCATCATAGCTCTACGACTTGGGTAATTTTATCCTCATTTTAGAGATAAGCAACCTAAGGCTTACAGAGATTTAAGTGACTCACCATTCATAAATGATCTCATCTTGTCCTCCCAACAAGATTAGGACTTAGAATCCTTATTTTCAGAGACCATCATTGGTGTTTTCTAGAGGGGTTAAGTGCTTTGCCCCAGACCCATAGCTAGAAAGTAGTGGAACCAGGTTTCAGTGTAACTTCTTTTGACCCATACCCAGGAAGGTGCTCAGCAAAAGCAGGTGCTCCATAAACACCTGTTGAACAAATGGACGATTCTGCAGCCCAAGTTCTTCCCACTGCGCTCTACTATTACAAAACTGTTATCCCTCTGTCTGGTACACAGTTCTGACACCAAGGCTGATTAAAAAGCATGTTGCCAAGTCCTCTTTTCTCAGGCCACTTTGGGCTGTCCCAGTTCTTCTGGTACTTCCCTGTCACCCTTGCTCCCAGCAGTATCTTTCAGAAACAGGAAACAACAATTTCTCATTCTACCATCTCTCTTCACAATCATGTGTGAAGGTGAAGAATGACATTTCCTTCCTCTTAATTCCTCCAAAAGGCAAACAACGTATTATTCAGGAGTTCTGCATCAAATCCCAACACCTGATACGCCTGATAGGCAAACCATTCACTTTCTCTATTTGTGCAGCCATGGGACCTTACCACTATTGCTGTTCTTCCTTTTGATGATGAAACACATACTCTATTACTCTTCACCTGTGTCCCTGGCAACTCCCTCAGGTTCACATGTCTTCTCAAACCTTATTTGTCTTGTTCAAGTTCTTGTGGGTGCAAAATAAATCATGGATTTAGAGAAATTATCACTGTGTCATTCACGCTTGAGTGCTGGCATAGCTAAATAGATAGACACCTTCAAACCAGGGATATGGTTCAGGAAAACCTTACAGTTAGAATAAATTTTGTCTAGGAATGTTCTGTCCAAAAGCACCCAAAGTAATATATTTTTTCCAGACATCGTGTAAGGAAATATGCCCACCCATAGTTTTTCCATGGACGCTTTGCAGTTCAAACAGATGGAGGAAGGTAGGAGAGGACCTGAGATGAGGGAACACAGTTTCATTTAAGGATAAAACCCTCTAATAAAAGGCTTTTTCTGAGGTTTCATTCTAGCTTAGCATGATCATTTTGTGTACTAAAAATAAACAGATTATGCATAGCTAGGATTTGTGGGGGAGGAATCAGCCTCTCTCTTCACCCTTCTCTTTCCACTTACTCCCTTTGAATTTTTTTCTTTTAATTTTAGGTATGCCAAAAAAGTAAGGTTTTCAGGAGTGTAACAGTTATGGATTTTAGGCACCACAATGTTTTCTTCGGGTCCACACAAACACACACACATATACCCTTCCATATTTCCTTACCATGGCTAAAGCACAAATGCAGTATTTTTCACAGAACTGATGCTATTTTTAGACTGAATTGTAGGAAGTCTGCAGCATTAATAAATAGACAAGAAGCACAGAGCCATTGCGCATGGTAATATGCCAATGCAAAAGCTAGCTTGGCCTTTAGCCAATGAACTGTGGTTAGATGTTGCAACAACAAAAGTAAAAGCACTGCTTACAAAGGAATGATTAATAAGCTGACAAACTTCAGGCATTTATTTCCTATTCTTTCGTGCCAGCTATATTAACACTAGCATATTTTCAACTTTATTAGTAAAGTCTTAGAGTCTGGTACTCTTAGGTGTGTTCACGAAGAGCTTCTTAAATCAGCTGCAAATTATTTGGAGAGGTAAATACTTGATAAATGTTGCTTTTCCCCCCCATTACCCTAATAGACCATGTCTGTTTATTTGTCTCCATGACACCTTGCTCCGAATAATAACCATTATGGTTCCCCAAACCCAATGCTGCAGGAAATCATCTACTGTGGTATTAGCATCTTGTGGTAACTGATCCATGCGCCTTGTTGTGGGACTTCTTCAGTCATATTTGCTTCAAGGAATTTCTATCCCTCCCTGTGGCAAATGTTCTCTGTGTGCCAGTCTGACATTCCTAGCATAGGAACCACTTTCTAGAAAGGGACCCAGTCAACAGACTCCAATATCCTGTCTATAATAAACTCGACATCTCAATCAGCTGAAAAGATGGAGTAAAATGAGGAGTTAGGGGATGGAATTAGGGTGACCAACTTGCTTCAGTTTGCTTGGGACTGTCCCAGATTTTAAAACTAGAAGTTCCAGATCCCAGGAAACCTCTCAGTCCCATTCAGTGGGTTGGCTTGTTACCCTAGATGGAAGAGTCACTGGCCTGAGCCTGAAGGAAACTAGGAAGGGACTTGGCCTTAGAGACAGACCCAGGTTCAAATCCCAGCCAGGTCCTACCAGCTGTGTGACTCTCCTCAAGCCTCGGTGCTATCAACATGTGATTAACCTCTAGTCTGAGGTTAAGGATCCCACTTCTAAAGTTAAAAAACCATTCATGTCTGCAAAAATGGAAATAATAATAGCTACCTCATGGATCTGAGGATACAAAGCAAAATCACATCTGCAAGTATCTACACATACAAGAAATCGCAAACTTCAGAGCCCTGGTTGCTGAGTTCCAAAGTGGATTAAGATGGACTTAAGTGGGTCCTAAAAAAGCAATGACAAATGACACAATGAAATTGTATCCTGGATTGTGTGTCCCTGCATTTGACTCTGAACATGGTTTTATTTTTGTCTATAAAGCTGAGACTTCTCTCAAGAAAGCAAGACTGTGACAGAGAAGGGAAACTCCTTCACCATGTCCCTAACGTTACCAGACAGACACCTTGTCTGAGGGACGTCACCCTGGCTGAACAAATGGGTGCTTATGTAAAAGACCTGCCCTCCAGTAAAATTCCATTTTGGGGTTGCATAAAAACAACAATTCCTGGAAAGGTGAAATTTTTAATTAAATGTATTCAAAGGGAATACAGATTAATGCCTCTAAGCAAGAGAGTATTTAATGCTTCCAGGCCAGTTCATGCCTACCGAAGTAAAAATCTTCATGCCAGTGAGGCTTTTAAGTATTGATATTTCCTGCATTAATAATACTCTAAACCACATTCATAATAATATAATTAGCAATACAAGTCATACCATACAGCATGTGAGGACTCTGCATTATTAATTACAGCAGCATAGCCTTTGTATGGAATGCCACGATCTGATTTTAGCTCTCAAGGTAAATGATCATAAACTTGGGGGGCAGGGGAGTCCAGCAGAATGATGCACCATGCACAACTCACGTTCCTCTGATGATCACAAAATAACAACAAATATTCTGTGCACAGTGCCTGCAGGGAGGAAACCCATTTTAAAGTCCAAGCTTGAGTGAATTTGGCTGTGCTTCCAAATTTTGTATGTAGCAACATGTGATTAATATCCTCGATGTTCTCATTTTATCTCAGCCTCCATCCTAAACCCACGGAGTATCATGATACTTTTATGTTGATGAACAAGATGCCTTAGTAGGGTTTTAGAAACGAACTTTTACCCCAGTGGGACTTGCCTCATAATTTCCATTCCCCTCCTAAACACCCCGAGCTGGCCTTGCAGGAATTCTCGTCTCCAGCACTGGGGTAAGGGAAGTGTGTGTTTTATCATTGATGATTTTGCTAAAGGCTTATGCTAGTTCTGAGTAATGAAAAAATGTATTGGAACACATAGCTGTGCTAATTTATATTTCTCAAGTAGCTTAAAAGGCTTCTGCTTTGTCCGTATCTTTACAAACACTATGTATTATCATTTAAAAAAATAGCTTTGCCCATGTGGTAGACAAAAAGTGACATGAAATTGTTATTTTCACTTTCTAAGATGAATTAGAAGAGCAAAACTCAGTTGAGATGCCAAGAAAGAAGAGGATATCCGACCCAGAAGTATTAGGACAGATTCAGATGAACTTCTGTAGGGTCTCCCTTGCTATCCATCTATCTGGACGCTACACTTTTTCCATCATAAAGACCTTCCCAAAGCCCTCATGTACCCTGAGGTCTCTCAGCTCAGGATATCACATCAGCATGGCCACCCCATCCTAGTGTCCAGACCCAAACTACATACTAGGAAGTGTAATAAAGCCAGAAATGTAATTATGACACATCAGGGGATGAGTTTTGTGCCAGTCTCAACTCTCCCCAAAGTGATACACGGCTGTCATTTTTGACAGGTTGAAAGAAAGTAAGAAGTTCTCCAGCCTAGCAGGCTTTTCCATGCATCTGGAGCAAGGGGCTTCGGGTCAGCTGCTGTGATGGCGTGAGAGAAGGACAGAAGTAATTGCTAGTTCTCGAAAGAAAACCATTTGGATGACCATGGAAGGGGAGCTAACCACTCTCACAGGCAGGAGAGACCCTCATCTAACATGATACAATATAAAAGGCACAGATGCGATTTAGGGGTAGGAAGACATGCGTAATGGTCCTGCCACCCCTTCTCATCACTGTGCTGCCACTGTACCCTCAGTTTCCTTTAATAGAGCCTTTGGTGCCTTATTGTTTCTTGGGTTCTTCAATATGGCGAGGACCTCAAGCTTTCCTTATAGTCATTCATTTATTCATCCAACAAATATGTTTTGAGTGTCCGCATTCTGTGTGCCAGGTTCTATGTCAGATACAATAAACAAAGCAGACATAGTCCCTTCCTTCAAGCCTGGGTGATTTTCACTATTATGGGGGAAGAACACGGGCTGCAGAATACAACAAGGAAGAATATTCAATCCAGACTAGGGTGGGAGGGCTGTGTTGGCAAAGGCTTCCTGGGAGAAAAACATATCAGAACTGGGACCAGATGGTTTAGTTATTGACTCTAGTAAATGCTGGACAATAATAGTAAACAATAGTAGTAGCACTTACTGAATGCTTTCATTATGCTAAGCCCTATGCTGGGCATTTCCACAGAGCATCTCCTCTATGAAGCAGGTTTTATTATTATCACCATATGTAAACAAAGATACCGATGTGTAGAAAGCTCAGATGCTTTTTCTATGGTCCCAAGTAAGAAGCAACAGAACTGGGAATTGAACTTGTGTAAAAGGAATAATAAATAAAAAACTTGCATTTCTAACCACTGCACTGTGCTGCTATCCTTTGTGACTTGGGAAAGATCCTTGCAAATAAGCCTTAAGGTGTTATTTGCCAAAGTAGATGAAGCTGCGTAGCACAAAAACCCAATCCCAACTATGCTTACTTTGTAAGAAAGTTGGACAGAGCACTAGGCCACAAACGGTAAGGGGAATGCATTTGCCCCTACAGGATGGTCGGCCCTCTCCCCAGTCACTAACTAACTTTGTTTTCTATACTGGACCAGGAGAAGAACAGCCCATATGAAGGATGCCCATGTAGCTCATTTGTGTAGGAGCAGATAGCAACCATCAGCCTTTTATCTCCCTGGCTGGGTGTGACCGTGGTGATAGAGCTGCCTTGGGAAGATGAGTAGCTAGGAAAGAGGTTCTCAAATCACTCCTGCTTTATGGTAAATGTCTGAGGGCTGTGGCTTTCCAAATTGATTGTGGTCCACCCCAGCCAAGTCGCCTTCCTACACCTCGCTGAGTGCTCCAGCATGCTGTGCTGCTGGTCAGATGTCCAGAAGACCTCTGCTACTGTCCAGAGAAGTTGGTGCCTCCATTGGAAGTTGATCATTTTCCTTCAGGGGAAACACACAAAGGACCTGGCAGCTGGGTGAGAAAAGGAGCCAGCATGTGATGAACAGGCATTGTGTTAACTCAAATCGTACTATGGAATGAGCACATTTTTTTCTCACTCAACAGGAAGTCATCCCAGGGTAGAGGGAATCCCAGTTCTGCCACCGTTGGGAATCACATGACTCAGATAGGTCAGGGGATGGAGAATGGCTCAAGCAGGGAGTGTCAGAGCTGCTGAACACCTTCCCAAAGATTTTGCAGGGCTGGGAGGAAGGCCTAGAAGGATGAGCACAGGTTAGGAGTCAAACAAGTGGGTGTTAATCCCATTTCTCTATTTTTGACTGTGTGGCCTTAGGCCAGTTACTCAGTCTCTGTGTTCAAAAATAAAGCCCATTTTAGGGCTGCTCTAAAAATGAAACAGGATGACGTAAATGAAGTGCTGGGCCCACTCCAGTGCTGGTGCTTTGTCAATCATAATGTTACTCTACTCATATTCCTAAACTCATATTTTGGTATTGCCTTTTTGAGGTTTTTACAGTTTACGTTTTTATGATTGGTATAAGCCTGTGTGTGTGGCTGAGTGTCTAGGTTTCTTTTGTGAAAGAGGGACTTCCTTTCTTTTTAGAGTTTTCCTTACTCATGTGGTGAGACTGTTTCAAGAACTAAGGCTCTTAGAAACACCAAGACTTCTAAAACCCTTTTATTCTTTGTGACAAAGCAAGCAAACTATGGGAGAGTTTGACAGGGAAAAGGAAAACACAATGTAGTTTTTACTAAGAAACCAATGATTTCCTTTATTCTTCCTTCTTCTAGAAGGAAATGTGAAGATTTCCTTAGCTTCTTCCTTCTGGGTGAAAACCCAAGTACAGATCTACTGCTCTCTTGGAAAGAATAATTCAGGAAAAAACGAAGTATGTGTGAAACATATTTAAAACAAAAGCACTTGTAAAATCCTTAACAGTCTCATGAGTTCTCTCCATTCTTCTCTTCTTTACAGAGGAGACCTTTGTTTTGGAAAGAGAACCCAGTGGGGCACTGGGAACTAGGTACAGCACGATGTCTGAAGTCAATGCTTGCCTATCTTCTACAGTTATCTGTGGGCACAAATTACAACAGCTTACAAAGAACTTCATGGAGGGCAATTTAGTGCTCCTAATGTCCTGCTGACAACCCTGAGAGGAGGGTCAATGAGGGATCCTCTACTTCCTTTTAGAGGCATTGAAACTGAGGTGTAGAACTTATGTGCAATACCCCTGCTCCCCAGCTGGTCAATACTGGAGCAGCACTAGATCTGGTTCCTCTGCTGTCTGTCCTTAACTGCCACTGGTTTCTGAAGCTCCGGTTCCGCTTAGATGCCTAAGGTATCTAAGGTATAGGTATAGGACAGGGCATTGGCAAGAAGGTCTGCTTATTACTTACAGGAGTTGCCTCCCAGGGAAAGAAAGTGAGCCAAACTGTCAAGGGTGTTTTACATTTATATTGTACTGCTTTATCCCTTTTGGCATCAGAGCTTAAGCCAAGGTACTTGGGCATGGCTGATCTGGCATTCAGGTGCCTGAGGAGGCCGGCTTGTCGAAGTGGCTCTCAGAGTGCCCAGTGTTTGAGTCACACCCAACCCATGGACTGTTTGGCTCGTGTCCTGGGACTTCTTGCCTCCCCTCTTAAAGCAGCAAAAGACAAAAGTGTAATCACTCTCCAGTGAGCCTGGACCAAAGGCCCAGAGCAGAACAACAAGCCCTGTTTTGCTTTCTCCTGGGATTAAGAATCAAGACTGACTTTGTGCGCTGTGCTGCTGAGTGTGGTGTGTGACCTGTGAAATGAAAAATCCCTGCTCTGTGCCCAGAGGCTTCCAATCCTGCTGCCCAGGCTGTTTTCTTTTTATATCTGCTGGAAAGGAATCAGAAAAGTCCAACAAGCAAAAAAACAAAAACAAAAACGAAACGAAACAAAACACAATGACCAAGATTCAGCAGAAGCTAGGAAGTGTTCTTAAGAGGTTTCTACAGCTTTTCCCTTTCCCACCATGCTTGTCTTGGTTCATCAGTTCTGATGTTTATTTCACTTGCTTGCTGAGCACCTGCTAGAGGCCACCTATAGCAGCTAGAGGACAAGTTTTAGAGTCAGTCAGTATAAACTAGCTGTGTGAACTTGAGCAGATAATCTTCCCCCAAAGTCTTAGTTAGTTAGCTTATTTGTTAAGTAATACCATCATAAGACTGAGTCAGTTGATCACTCACTCATTCATTCATTTATTCCTTCATTCACCAAATATTTGTTGAGCCTCTACTATGTGTTTGGCACTATTATTAAGTAGTCTGCATGTATTTTTAATTTAATCATCATGACAACCCCAAGTAAGTACCTTTTGCTTTCCTCATGTTACAGATGAGGAAACTGTGGCAAAAAAGATGAAATAAGTCATCTGAAGCCATACAACCAGTAAGTGTTTGATTTGGGATTGGAATTAATGCATCCTCAAGTCCTGATCCTGTACTACTGAACCAAAAGTAAGACTCAGTCCCCAATCTTAAGATGCTTGTAAGCTAATCAGGGAGACAGATGTGTGAATGGTTAAGTGATATGTAGGCAAAGTTTCACACAAGAGATATGTATGTAGGGAGGTACCCAAGCTGTCCTACAGTTGGGGATCAAGGAAAACCTTTACAGATTGAGTAATCTTGAGTTAGACTTTGGGAGACACATAGGTACTTTCTGGGATTAAGCTTTGGGAGACAGGTGGGTGTTATCTGGGTAAAGAGAGGAGAAAAGGAGAGAAAAGGCATTATAAGCAGAGGGAAAAGGATGTAAAAAGGTATAGGAAAGATCAGGCATGTTTGGGAAATCATCAAAAATTCAGCAAGTTTGGAGTTCATGGTACTTCAAGGAAAAAGGAGAGACATGGAACTAGAAGGATAAGCAGGGACTTTACTTCCCTCTGGTCACATACACAGACAGGGGCAGTTTCTGCCCCTTTCACTTAGGTGACCATGGTGATGATAGTGGTGATAATGATACTAGAATAGATTTTCACCACACCTAGCAGCTTATGAAACACATCCGCATACACCAGGGCAAATTGCTTGATCCCATGAAGCAGGCAAGGCACACAAAAATAGTTTAGCTTCCAAGTGATTACATAAATTTGTGCCAAATTTATTCAATTACTCCCCCAAAAGAGGTCAAACAATGGTCTTTTCATCTAGAGTCCAAAACTCCACTGCTATTTCTCTTATCTAGTAAGACAAAATTAATCAAATTCACTAAAAGTCCACCACTACTGTGGCAGAAGTGGTGTTCACCAAATATCCATGTGTTCCCCTACATTTCCCAGCCATCCTTGCAATAAAGTTGGGGTCATGTGACTAATTCTGGACAAGGGGTGTATTAGTCCATTCTCACATTGCTATAAAGGACTACATGAGACTGGGTAATTTATGAAGAAAAGAGGTTTAATTGATTAACAGTTCTTCAGGCTTAATAGGAAGCATGACTAGGAGGCCTCAGGAAACTTATAATCATGGCGGAAGGCAAAGGGGAAGCAAGCATATCTTATGATGGCAGAGCAGGAGTGGTGGGGGAGATGGTGCCATACACTTTTAAACAATCAGATCTCATGAGAACTCACTCACTGCCAGGAGAACAGCAAGGGGGAAATATGCCTCCATGATCCAATCACCTTCCACCAGGCCCCTCCTCCAAATCAACATGAGATTTGGGTGGGGACACAAATCCAAACCATATCAATGGGCTTGGGAGTGGACATGAAGTGCCAGGTTAGGGTGAAGCCTAACTGCTTTACCCTGATACTGCAACCTTGGACATCATTTTGCCATATGGTGTAGTTTCAAGATGAAAGAGGGTGGCCAACCTAAGCCTGACTTTACAAAGCAAAAATGTGTTTATTAAATTAAGCCAATGGAAATTTGGGGTATTATCTTTACTCCAGCATCCTAACTACTATAGTTCTCAAAAGGTTGGCATTTTTTCTACCTGTCTTTGTATTTTATTTCCCAACAACTGTCCCTTTCCAATTCATTTGTAAGCCTCATTGGACCACTTAGAGTCGCTGGCTATGTCCTTTGAGAATCATTTATTGAACATCTCTTCCTCTCCTACTTGATTGCAAGTTCCTCTAGGGCAGAGCTGTGACAATCATTTTGAAAAATTATTTACAGGAAGAGTCTGGCACAAAAGAAATATGCATAACTGGATTTTATTTTTTAAAAATCTATAAAAAATGACCATTTTGCTTGGGATACTTTGAGGACCCCAAGTCAGGTTTATTAATTTTAGAAATGATATCATTTCATGTCAGATGATTCTCTGACTTGGGCTTTCAGTCTTTGACAACTTTTTTATCTTTATCCCAAATTAAGAAAATGCAAAATTTACAGAGAAGCATCTTATCTGTGTTCAACAAGAGTTCTTCACTTTCTGTGAAATGCTGGATAAGCTATAGAATGAAAAATAGTGATTTCTACCAAATTAGTAGTATAAGGATTGATTACATAATGATTACCTGTTAAACTTTAAAATTGTGCTTATTGTATAATAGAACCTGAGTGTTTTCAGAGTTATGTGGGGGCATGGAGCAGGTGAAATCCAGGTGATCACCATGTGAAATGGTTTGGATATATGTCCCCACCAAATCTCATGTTTAATTATAATCCCCAGTACTGGAGGTGGGGTGTGGTGGGAGGTGACTGAATCATGGGGGTGGGTTTCTTATGAATGGTTTAGTGCCATCCACTTGGTGCTGTCCATAGTGAGTTTTTATGAGATCTGGTTGTTGTAAAGTGTAAAGTGTGGCACCCTCCCTGCCTCCTTGCTCCTGCATTCTCCATGTGATGTTCCTGTTCTAGCTTCACCTTTTGCCACGAGTAAGAGCTCCCTGAGGCCTCCTCAGAAGCCAAGCAGATGCCAACACTATGTTTTCTCTACAGCCTGCAGAACCATAAGCTGATTGGACCTCTTTTCTTCGTAAATTACCCAGTGTCAGGTATTTCTTCATAGCGATGCAAGAATGGCCTAATAAACCATGATTGGGGTTCCTGAATCTGTGGATGACAGTCAAGTCTGTGTCTCCCTGCCTGGGGCATCCCAGGTAAGGGCTGAGCAGCATCAAGAAAATCTGTGCAACATTTGCAACTCATAACATACCACTTATCACTTCACCCCTCAGACTCACAAGAACACATAATAGAACCAATGCAAGAGAAGGATGCCACAAGGATAACCTTAAATCTCACCTCATCTATCACATAAAACATAAATGACAAAGTTTGGTAATTTGGCTACCATGCATGACAGCACTCAGAACTGATGGGGTGATGCATAGGAGTTGAGAATTGCTGCTCTGGGGAATGTGTGGGGAGTCTCTATTGAAAAGGTTTTTTTTCTAGAGGAATGAAAATGCACCTAGTTAGGTTTGCTGTACATGTTTTTTTCCCAACTATTTTATGCCTCCTTCTTTTTTTACTTCCTAGAGAAATTTCTGGCAAGAACTTCTGGCAGTCTCCTGTTTTCCAGATACCCGGCTCCTCACTGACGTGCACATAACAGCAAATCTATAACAATCCTCCTTCACAATTACATCAGGTGGCGGGGGGGGGGGGCGAGCAGGAGGGCATAAGAAGGTCAGTACCCTAGAAGGCAGCCTCATTTACTCATCCACTAAGAAAATAATGACTGAACACCTACCAGGTTCCAGGCACTTGGGAAAAGGCAGTGAGCAAGACTGATGAAGGCCCCAGCCTGCAAAGCCTCATATTCAAAAGCTGGGACAGAGATGAGAGAAAAGTAAAGAAATAAACAAGACATCCTGGATGGCGATAAATGCCATGAAGATAATAAAACAGGGTTATGTGATAGAAAATGGCCAGAAATGAGGATAGCAGGTTTGATGGAGGTCTTTTCAAGAGGACATGCAATCAGGACCCAATCATGCAATGATGTGTGGGAAGAACCTTCCCATAGGCCGGAGGGAGGGATGGGCTTGGTTTATGTGACAAAGGCCAAGTGGCTGTAGCAGAGAGAACTAAGGGAAGAGAAGCAGAGGCTAGATGATGGTGAGCCTTATAATCCATTCAAAGACATTCCAAGTGCAAAAGGAGGCCATCAGAGGGGCCCTTGTGGACATTGCAATACAATGTTGAAGTCCAAAAACAATAGTCTATTCATTGACCTACGCTTATTTCCTAAACTCTAAATAATGCTCAATAATTTTTTTTTTACCAATTTACAAATTTTTTTTTACTTGTGCCTTCGTTTTGTTTTTGTTTTTTGTTTTGTTTTGTTGTTATACTTCTAGCGTACAATGTGCAGGTTTGTTACATACGTATACATGTGCCATGTTGGTGTGCTGCACCCATTAACTCATGATTTATGTTAGGTATATCTCCTAATGCTATCCCTCCCCCCTCCCCCCACCCCACGACAGGCCCCAGTATGTGATGTTCCCCACCCTGTGTCCAAGTGTTCTCATTTTCACTTCCCACCTGTGAGTGAGAACATGTGGTATTTGGTTTTCTGCCCTTGCGATAGTTTGCTCAGAATGATGGTTTCCAGCTTCATCCATGTCCCTACAAAGGACATGAATTCATCCTTTTTATGGCTGCATAGTATTCCATGGTGTATATGTGCCACATTTCCTTAATCCAGTCTATCATTGATGGACATTTGGGTTGGTTCCCAGTCTTTGCTATTGTGAATAGTGCCGCAATAAACATACTTGTGCATGTGTCTTTATAGCAGCATGATTTATAATCCTTTGGGTATATACCCAGTAATGGGATGGTTGGGTCAAATGGTATTTCTAGTTCTAGATCCTTGAGGAATTGCCACACTGTCTTCCACAATGGTTGAACTAGTTTACAGTCCCACCAACAGTGTAAAAGTGTTCCTATTTCTCCACATCCTCTCCAGCACCTGTTGTTTCCTGACTTTTTAATGATCGCCATTCTAACTGGTGTGAGATGGTATCTCATTGTGGTTTTGATTTGCATTTCTCTGATGGCCAGTGATGATGAGCATTTTTTCATGTGTTTTTTGGCTGCATAAATGTCTTCTTTTGAGAAGTGTCTGTTCATATCCTTGTAGAAAAATTAATTCAAGATGGATTAAAGACTTAAATGTTAGACCTAAAACCATAAAAACCCTAGAAGAAAACCTAGGCAATACCATTCAGGACACAGGCATGGGCAAGGACTTCATGAGTAAAACACCAAAAGCAATGGCAACAAAAGCCAAAATTGACAAATGGATCTAATTAAACTAAAGAGCTTCTGCACAGCAAAAGAAACTACCATCAGAGTGAACAGGCAACCTACAGAATGGGAGAAAATTTTTACAATCTACCCACCTGACAAAGGGCTAATATCCAGAATCTACAAAGAACTTAAACAAATTTACAAGAAAAAATCAAATAATTGTTTTTTTCTCCCTCTCTCTTTTTTTCTTTCCTAATAATTACTCCATACCCAGTCTATTGCAGGTACTGTGCTAGACTTTGGAGACATGGCAACACACAAAAATTAAATTCCTGCTTTTATGTGGAGACAAACAATAAACAAACACATGTAGAATGTGTTTGGAAATGTTACACTTTATGAAGGAAAAACAGAGGACCATAAGCAGTGTCATGCATGTGTGTAGGCACAGTCTGGCTATTTTTGGTAGAAGGTCTTTGAGGAGCAATTGGAGAAAAGATGGGAGAGGAGAGAACCCTATGAACCCTGTGAAGAACCAGGGGAAAAGCAGCCGAGGATGTGGGGACTGCAAGTCCGAAGCCAGCGGCAGGGAGCATGCTTGGTGTGTCTGAGAAAGAGCAGCTGGCTTGGGGGAGTGATGGAGGAAGACATGGGGGTGGCTGACGGTGACCAGGCCAAGTGGGCTTCATGGGTTTAGGGGAGGAGTTTGGATTTCACTCTGAGATGACAAAACCCTGGAGTTGTTGGCAGAGGTGCTAGAACATTATTCCATTTAAGCATAAAAGGCTCAATCTGCCTGCTTCACCCAGTGGTGGAGAACAACTGAGTGGAAACAGCTGGAGGAGCCATGTTCCTGGGAGAAGGGGAGAGGTTTTGGATCCAGAGCATGGTGTGAAGATGAACCAGCAGGATTTCCCAACAGGGTAGATAGGGCTGGGAGATAAGAGGGAGTGAGAGAAAACACCAGCGACATTGGCCTGAGAGTGTGCAGGAAAAGCCAGTTTGGGAAACCTTGGGGGAACCAGTTTAGTTCTGACCAAGATGAATTTGACATGTCTGTTAGACTTCCAAGTGAAAACATTGAAGAGGCAGTTGGTTGTATCAGGCTTGACTTTACAGGAGAAGTGGAGGCTGGGAATATATTAATAAATGAAGGAGTTGTCAGCTTAGAGATTGTATTAAAATGTATAGGACTCAATGAGATATTCTAGGAAACAGGTATGAAAAGAGATAAGAAGAAATGTGTGCACCGAATCCTGGGGCAAGAGATGGAGAGAGAACAGCTAGTGAGGATAGGGAGGAGAACCAAGACAGCATGATGCCCATACACGAGAAGGGAAGAAGGATTTCATGGAGAAACACCAGCTGTAGCAAAGAAAAGGAAGTTTGATCTGCCTACTCTCCTTCCTCCCTCCCTCCCGCTCCTTTTCTCCCTCTCTCCCTCCCTGCTTCCTTCCTCCTTACTTCCCTCCCTCCCTCTTTTCTTCCCTCCCTTCCTTCTGTTTTTTCCCCCCTCCCTCCCTTCCTTCTGTCTTTCAGTTTCCCGTTAGTCTGAGATCCTGCAGGATAGATATTTCTGGTGCTCTTCACAGAATGAAGGGCCTTGGGTTTCCTCCTGATACCCCACGATGCATGCAAAGACATAGCAGATAAAGAGATAATCATAATCTAACCGCAAAATGCATCCCTTGCACTCTGTTATTATATTAACAGCGCTGCTGGTACTTTACTTTCCTCCTAACTTTTACCCGTGGAGAATTGAAAAGACACTTGGAGTGAAGGTTCAGAATCTTCAAAACGTGTACACCATCAGCATAAATGTCTCATTCTGGATAAATCCGCTTCAATTATATATTTAACTCAGCTGAGAGCTCCCCAAAGAAGGGTTATTCTGTATTCACCAGCAAAGTATTTTTGATACCCTCATGGGGACAATGATTTGCCAAAAATTCACGCAACCTTTTTTATATTAATGCAGGAAAACTTGAAGATTATTAAGTCCATGCTTCTGACAGCCCCTGCAGTTACAAATCAAATAGCTAATGAGAAGAAAAACTGCCCCTACCGGCTTATTCCCAAAGCCCCAGCCATCTTTACGCAAGAATGCTGTGACAAATGGTACTTTTCACATTTCTAACATGCCCCTTCTCCGATTATAGATGTAGATGGATAACATGACCACAAGAGTTAGGCCCCGAAGCAGATGATTGCCTCTGGCACCCGCCGTATGCAATTCGAGGTGAAATTTCCAAGAGCCAAATGAAATAATTGCAACAGGGTAAGTCTAACTCTGCCAGTGAATTTATAAAAATTAAAAGGTCTGAGAGGTAATGCTCATGAACCCATTTGTCTCATTTTTCCTCATTAAGATTTAATTGAAATGAACTCTGGTAACTGTAAGAAAAGTTACATTCTTATTTCAGGCTAGCATTTTTTAAGCACCATACTCTCCTTGGGATCAGTTTGATGCACTGTTATTTCACCATTGATATTAGTGCAAACATACTAGTGAAATAAAAAAGAAAGGCCATTTAATCCTATCAAAAGATAGCCATTTTGTATTTAAGAAGCACAGGTATCTACGTTTGAAGGCACAATTAAAACAACTTCTGGACGAATTCTAAAATGTGAATTGGCCCCCTACCACGTAAAACTAATTTAAAGGAAATGGAAAGTCAAAATGTTGTCATCTAAAATAGTTACCATATATAGATAGATATAGTCACTCACTTACCTGCCACTTCAACATATTGTATGTAAGAAATTAATGTGAAGTGCACTTTTATGTAAGCATCAGAGAATCTGGAAACATAAAAGTATGACTGGGGTCTTCATTTGGGTTTTTCGAGGCTGCTATTGTGCATACTGCCACTTACAGCTTGGACATGGTATGACAGCACTGGCCACCAGGGTCTTCAGCTCCTTGCTACCCCCTTCCCATCCACACTGCCAAGCTGAAAAAATGGTTCTTGCCAAAGTCACTAAAAGCCCCCTCTTTGCCCACCACTGTGTACATTCCACACTTCTCAGTGGTATTTAACCTTGCTGTCCATGTCATCCTTTTCATATATAAAACTCCTTCTTGGGTTTCTAGCTCTCTCTTCTCCTGGCGACCTCCTTCAACTTCTGATAGCTGCTTATTGGCCTCCTCCCAGGGTTCTTTAGCTGTCTCTCCCCCAGTGGTGGTCTTGCCCCACTCTTCTGCTCTAGGTCGACTTGCCTCTTCACTCAAGACCTTCTCAGGACAAACTTGTCCATTGTGGTGGGTTGAATAATGTCCTCCCAAAAGATACACCCAAGTCCTAACTCTGGAAACTGTGAGTGCACACTATTTGAAAATAAGGCCTTTGCAGATATAATTAAGGTAGGGATCTCTAGATGATATAATACTGGATTTAGGATGGACCTTCAATCCAATGACAGATGCTCTTATAAGAAGGGGAGAGGACAAAGAGAGACACAGAGGAGAGACAGCCATGTGAAGAGACCCGAGGCAGAAATTGGAGTTAGGCTCGCACAAGTTCAGGAGTGCCCTCAGTCATTCTGGAATGACTGGAAAACAGCAAGTTAAGAGGATTTCTTAGACCTTCAGAGGGAGCGCAGCCATTGTGACACCTTGACTTGGGACTTTTGGCCTCCAGAACTTTGAAAGGATACGTTTCTGTTGATTTAAACCATGAGGTGTGGTAATTTGTTACAGTGGCTGTAGGAAATGGATATATTCACCCAAATGAGACCTCCATTCCTACCTTTAAGCCCAAAGACTCCCAATTTTAGAGCTTCAGCCAATATCTTGCTCCTGAGTTTCAGATGCTTGGTATCTTGACTGGGATGTCTTACAGACAGCTCCTTCTCAAGACACACATCCAACCTAGGGCTCCTGCCTGCTCCTTGTTGATTCAGCTGCCAATGCTGCAGACTGGGGATTCATACCACTACTCAAGAACTACTTACACAACCAACCTAGACCCTAATTATAGAGGCAGCAGTGGGAGGGAGGGGCCCAGCACCCAGACTCTGAAGCCTAGATGTTTGGACTTGAATCTTCATTTAGGCTTAACTTATTATTTGAACTTGGGCAAGTTTTCTGTCTTGTTACCTCAGTTTTCTCATCTGTAATACAGGCCAATAATAATACTCACAAAGGGCTGAGAATACTGCTTGGCACATAGAAAGTATGTTTTCTTTATTTTTAAATAAAAAATTTACAAACATTCATTTGGAACTCTCCTGGTTCTTTTTTTTTGTTTTTTGTTTTTTTTTCCAGACAGATTCTTGCTCTGTCACTCAGGCTGGAGTGCAGTGGCGTCATCTTGGCTCACTGCAACCTCTGCCTCCCAGGTTCAAGGGATTCTCCTGCCTCGGCCTCCCAAAGTGCTGGGATTACAGGTGTGAGCCACTGTGCCTGGCCTGAACTTTCCTGGTTCTTGACCCCCAACTCAAGGTTAGCGAGTCCTTGTCGTCATCTGGGGATAAAGACACAGGCATGGAGCAGGTGTCTCTGAAGAGTATCTCTGTGCCCATCTGTGCAGTACCTTAGGAGCCCATGTTCCATAGTTCACCCTTTGACTCTGATGAGGCTGCTTTCCTCCAGGTAGTCCCATAATAAGATTCGCCCAAGGCTTCTGATCCCAAATCTTTCCTTCATCTGCAGTGCTCTTCCTCTTTCCACTCATTCTTTCTCCTCCTCCCACCTTTCTCCTCAAGTTGGACTTAGCTTTGATGCAGCCTCTTCCAGACACTCTCCACTGCCCTGCAGGCTGAAGGGTAATGATCTGTTTATTATCTGCCTCTTCTATTAGATTGTCAGCTCTTCCAAAGCAGAAATTATGTTTTATTCCTATATGTACCTTGAAGACTTGGAATGCAGCCTGCATAAAGTGGGGGTGCAGGGAATCTTTGTGAAATAAATAACCATTTGCTTACCAGTTTCTGCATCCCTCTGGGTGATGAATGACAGGGTGAGCCGGAAAAAGAATCTGGCTACCAAATTATAGTCCTAAAGTTCTCCATTTTAACAATTAGCTGAAAGCCTTTTGGGAAATGTAATAGTCACTCACTATTTATATTCCAACAAAGCACAACACCCTACAGTCTGCTGACTGATTATATGCAGAACACATTTCACAAGGAAAACAGCAAAGTGTGCTAGTGGCAGAGATGTGATCTTAGGGAGGTAAAGGACAAGGAATAGGATTTCTAGAAGATTAAGAGCATAGAACAAGACCCCAAGACCTATGCCTGGAAGCAAATGAAAATATAGAAGCATGGCGTCTTATATGATTAGGAGGTATTGGAGTACAAAGAAAGATTTTATGCGTTCTGAAACCTGTAGGTCAGTTATGACCTAGAATTATTGAAGGAATCTGGTGTAGGCCATTCTCCTGTTCAGAGCTTTTTCTAGATATCATAGAGCTAACAAGTACACAATTTCTAAGAGACTCTTGCAACCTTAGTGCTGTTTCAAAGTTTTTCCTGGTTTCATCTGAATGCCCAGCACACAGCTTTTAGGAGCACTCAGTGGTTTAGTGTTGATGACAGGTTGACAGAGAAAACCAAGTGTCTTCCATATAGGAGACAGTTAACATGGGAAGTTGTAACTGCATTAGGGGTCTACTCTTAACAAGACCAACTTCACTGCTCTGGTTAGCAATTTTCTGAGGACTGAGTAGGAAAATAGGAAGAGACTCAATCTCTCCTTTCAAGCCCCACATTCAGTCTATCAGCAAATACTATTGATTCAATCTTTAAAATATATCCAGGAGAACCATCTCCACTGAAATTACTCTGGTCTAAGCCCTCATCATCTTCTGTCTGGATTTTTGCAATAGTCTCCTGACTGGCCTTCCTATTTCTCCCCTTATCCAGCTTCTGTCTATTCTCAACACAGCAGTGGGGCCTTCCTGCTCAAACTAGGACAGACCAAGGCGCACCTCTGTTGAAAGACCTGCAATGTTACCCAGATTAAAAACCCAAGTACTCTCAGTGTATACTATCTGCCCCTGGAAAGGATTAGAAAAGTTACTTCCTCGTGAAATTGGTGCCATTAAGCTCAGATCAGAAGTACGAATATAATAGACTCCCATGAACATACCAGTTCTTCTCTGTAAGAGTTACAAAATATTTTGCTAAAGGGCAGCAAAAAATAAACAATACAAAAATTAATAAAAATATTAATGGCTCTAGTAGGAGGTCTGAAGGCAACCAAAAATTCAAGTGGTGTGCAAGTCACCTAGACACGTGGGTGATCATCAGTTTAGATGTGTCCTTCTGAGCTTGCCCAATCTGTATTCACGGGACTTTGGTACCAATTGAGTCTTCAGGAATTCTTAAACAATGTGATGTCCTGGGGTGTATACTGGCTTTGGAATCAAAGATCTTACCTAAGTAAGTTAAATAAACACGTTAGGCCTCATTCTCCTTATCTGTAAGATGGGATAGTAATATCTACTTTGAAGGATTGTATTTATTCAACCCTCTTCATTCTGAATTCTGTTGGTATATCACTTTCTGTAGGAAGCCTTCTTAGGTCCTACTAGAATTAATCTCCCCATCTCTGCAGTTTCCTTCTCTATACCCAATAAATCATTGTGTTTTCTAGCCCATCTTATTTGTTTTGCATGTCTGCCTTCTCAAGACCCTGGGTTCCTGGGTAGCCAAGAGTAGGTCTTATTCATCTCTGTATTCCCAGTACCTAAAATGATGACATTTGTTAGATAAATGAAAGAATGAGCTCTCAGAAGCAAATGGAGAGTATATTTCCTGTGTGAAAGTCATAATTTTGTATTTCCAAGACATTTTCCCTTATTACATTGGTAAGTTACATCAGTAAACTAGAAGAAAAAGAGTAAAGAAGGAAACCAATAATGAGAAACCATTTGATATTAAGATTGGTGAAAATTCCAATACCAAGTGTTGACAAGAATGGGCATGATGAGGACCCACATGTGCTTTTGGTGGGAGTGCAAATTGGCACAAGCCTTTTGGAAAACAAAGCTTCAGATGCACATGGCATTTTGGCAAATAATTCTACTCCTGGATCTGTGCCTTTGAGGAATTTGGCACACATAAACAAGGAGACTTGTACAAGGGTGTTTATAGTAGCACAGTTTATAATAGCAATAAAATTGGAAACTACCTGTATGTCCACCAATGGGAAAACAAATACATAAATGTTTGCATATTCCTATAATACAACTCCTTGCTGTACTTAAATGAATAAAAGCAACAGGGATTTATGTAAATAAACCTTAAAATCATACTGCTGAAGAAAAGACGAAAGTTGGAAAAGACTTGAACTTTTTTGTACACCATTTACATTAAGTTAAAAATCAGAAAATAAATAGAAATTCATATATTATTTCTGAATGTATACATGCATAATTATGCAGCAAATAATGCAAGTAATGGTAATTATAAGATTCTGAATGGTGGTTACTCTGGGGAATGAGAAGAGTAAAATGGAATTTAGGAGGGTCGATTGAGGTTGTAATGTGGTTATTTCACAAATAAATAAAAAGACTCAAGTATTCCAAAATGCTTAGATTTTTTAAAGTTGTATTATGGATACATTATTGTTCATTCTCTTCATCTTAAAACATTTCATAAAATTTTTTAAAAGTTAAGGAAAACTGTATCTTAACTGTGGAAACTGCATGTAAGCTAACTCTATTTTCAAGGCACCTGTGTGTTTGAGACAGATTTCATAAATTTCTTTAGTATGTAACCAAATGGACCAACTCCATGAAAAAGTCCTCTGTAAGTATTTGTTCCCTTACTTCAACTATCTATTTATTTTTATTTTTATTTTTTATTTATTTATTTTTGAGACGGAGTCTCACTCTGTTGCCCATACTTTAGTTCAATGGCGCGATCTCGGCTCACTGCAACCTCCGCCTTCTGGGTTCAAACAATTCTCCTGCCTCAGCCTCCCAAGTAGCTGGGATTATAGGCGCCTGCCACCACGCCCAAATAATTTTTGTATTTTTAATAGAGAGGAGTTTCACCATGTTGGCCAGACTGGTCTCAAACTCCTGACCTCAGGTGATACGCCTGCCTTGGCCTCCCAAAGTGCTGGGATTACAGGTGTGAGCCGCCGCACCCAACCAACTATTTATTTTTTCATGTTTTTGCAATGGAAATATTTTGAGGGACCATAGTACATTTGAGTTTCTTAAAGATATTACGAAGTATGTGGTATGCAAATATCCTCTCTTCATTCTTTTTACATATTTTTTTTCCTTCCTACTTTGTAAGTCTTAGGTGTATAATTCATTCATTCTTCCAACTATCCAACAAATATTTGCTGAGCCTCTACTATTTGTAGGCTGTCTTCCAGGTCCCGGGGGTAGATTGTGGAAAAATAAATCTTCCATTTGATTTGGCCTTTATCCTTGTTGGTTTGTATTATATTTTGTGTACCTGTTTTAGTTCCCTGAAGGCAAGGAAGAACATTTTACTGTTGTTTGTGCCTGATACATCATAAATGCTTACACACAAATATTAGTTGAACATATCAATGAATTAATGAATATATTTCAGATGGCGGTGACCCAGGAGTGTGTACAAAGCATTAAAAAATCCACTTTTTATTATTCTAATTTTTTTGAATTTTATCTTATTGAGAATGTTCCCATTTTTAAACTAATGCTCTGAATTATAATTTTGTTAATAAAAGTTTGCTCTTAAAAAACTAAAAATATCCAAGTTTTTCTCTTTCTAAGCATTCACCCATTGCAAATACCTAGGATTCCACCTTTTTTCTTGTTTGTAACGTGGCATACCTGTAAAACAAACACTACCATAGGACTGAACACAGACTCCCTCAGAGATAGTTCTAAAATGACGCTTATTACTCTTCTCTTTTTTATCCCATCCCCTCTTGCCTAAATATCATAATTTTCTGTTTTTAAGATGATGATTTCTGAAGCACAAAGTTCCCGGAAGCTGACTGCTTTAATATCAAATCCAAGCAATAGCTCCTTTCTCAAGGAAAGCAAAGTTGTAGGCTACTCTCAACAAATACCTTTCTACCACAGATCCATAAAGATTTCTTCAAAGGTTTCTTTTTGACACTTTCTGACTTGGATGACTGAAAACAAACAAGCTAAAGTGAAAAAAATGAACAATCACAAGGACAGTGTGTCTACTGGCAGGTGATGTTCATCAGTCAGAGAAGGGACCTATCTAAGTAAACACAGCCTAGGACTCAGGATGGGCTTGGGCAGGTTGCAGCCAGAAGGTGGAAGGCAGCGACTCCACCACAGGGCAGGCCTGAAGTGTAGTCAGCCTCCAGATTACCAATCACTCTCACACATCCAGTGTAGACAACACAGCTCCAAATCTCCATGCATTCTGAAGAGCCATGTCAAAGAAAGAAATAGCCCTTCTCCATGCTAGGTAGGCAAAGAAGGATTTTCTTTGGCAGATTTAGTATCCTCAGTAACCTGAAAACAGGATTTTATTATTATTATTTTTTGAGACAGGGTACCTTGCTCTGTCGCCTAGGCTGGAGTGCAGTAGCAATCATAGCTCATTGCAGCCTTGAACTGCTAGGCCCAAGTGATCTTCCCACTTCAGCCTCCTTAGTAGCTGGAACTACAGGTATATGCCACCATGCCCAGTTAATTTTTTTTTTGAATTTTTTGTAGAGATAGGATCTTGCTATGTTGCCCAGGCTTGTCTTGAACTCCTGGCCTCAAGCAATCCTCCCACCTCGGCCTTCCAAAGCACTGGGATTACAGGCATGGGCCACTGCACCTGGCCTGAAAATAAGATATTTTTATTGTCTCCATTTTACAGGTGAGAAAACTGAGGCATGGAGAGGTTTTGTTGTTGTTGTTTGTTGTTTGTTTGTTTGTTTTCTGTTTTTGTACCTCAACCAAGAATCCTTAACCCGTAGGTACTAATGGAATTGGTACTCTTGAACCTGACCAGGTAAGAAAGCTTCTTTTCCTATCAGTTACCTTAGGCTTAAGTTCTTTCTTAGGAAATGT
Organism: Pan troglodytes; assembly: GCF_028858775.2. NCBI lineage: Eukaryota > Metazoa > Chordata > Mammalia > Primates > Hominidae > Pan > Pan troglodytes. Next base: position 17,042,971 of record NC_072401.2, read on the forward strand.
CCTGTCCTGTCCCTGCCTCAGCAGTTCTTAACAGTGAAGAACAAACCTTTTATAATGAGTTTTGTTCTAAGCCCTTTGTGTGAAGTAGCTTAAATATTCCTCATAACAAGATAGGTACCACTAGTATCCCCATTTTATACCTGAGCACACTGAGGCCTGTGGGATTAAGTGATTTGCCTAAGGTCACCCACATAGCTAGTGACTGGCCAAGTAGGAATTCATGCCCACACCCTCAAACTCTTAGCCACCACTCTGTCTCATATGACACCACCACTAGAAACTAAGAATACATCCTCTAGATCTCTGTCTCTTCCCCCTGACATCCCACTGGATGTATTCAATGGCCTGAATTTTTTTTTTTTTTTTTTTGGAGATGGAGTTTCGCTCTTCTGGCTCAGGCTGGAGTGCAATGGCGCAATCTCGGCTCACCACAACCTCCACCTCCCAGGTTCAAGCAATTCTCCTGCCTCAGCCTCACGAGTAGCTGGGATTACAGGCATGCACCACCATGCCCGGCTAATTTTGTATTCTTAGTAGAGATGGGGTTTCTACATGTTGGTCAGGCTGGTCTCGAACTCCCAGCCTCAGGTGATCCACCCGCCTCGGCCCCCCAAAGTGGTGGGATTACAGGTGTGAGCCACTGCGCCCGGCCAGCTGAAATGGTTTTTGAAACTCATCTTTTGTTTCCCATTGCCACTGGGTGCCGCCATTTTAAGACTTTTAATCTACTGTGGAGGTCAGGAAGACTCCTGATCTCCTTCCTGGTCCCTAAACTTTCCCATGTTTTTTAAACCATTAGCTCTCAAGCTTGGCTACATGTTGGAATCACCTGGGAAGCTTTAAAATGCACTGATGCATTCAAAAAATAGAACACCATTCAGCACTGAAAAGAAATGAGTGATCAAGCCATGGAAAGACACGGAGGAACTGTAAATGCATATTGCTAAGTGAGAAAAAGCCTGAAAAGGCAACTGCATGATTACAACCATATAACATTCTAGAAAAGGCAAAACTATGGAGACAGTAAAAAGATCAGTGGTGGCCAGAGGTTAAATGGGGAGAGACGGATGAACAGGCAGAGCACACAAGATTTTTAGGGCAGTGAAACTGCTGTCTATGATACCACAATGATGGATTCATGTCATTATAAATTTGTCCAAACCTCTAGAATGTACAACACCAAGAGTGAGCCCTAATGGAAACTATGGACTTTGGGTGATTATGACATGTCAATGTTGGTTCATTGATGTGACAAATGTGCCACATTGGTGGGGGATGCTGATAGGGAGAGAGGCCATGCATGTGATGCAGCCAGTGCTATATGAGAAATCTCTGTACCTGCACAATTTTGCTGTGAACCTAAAACTGCTCTGAAAATATGGAGTGGTTTTTTTTTTTTGAAGTTAATATGGGCAAGGCAACTAGAAAAAAAAATACTGATGTCTGGATTCCCTCACAGAGATTCTGATTCAATTGGTCTGGGATGTGGTCTGAGGACCAGGAGTTTTAAAAGCTCCCCAAGTGATTCTGATATTCAGTAGAGTTAAGAGAAACGTTGTTCTAAACCAAAAATACAAGTTTATAAGAGGTGTCACATCTATTTAAAGAACTGCGTTACTATGGGAAATTCCTTAGCATGGCAGATGGTACCGCCTTGCGAATAACTCAACCTGAATTTTCTAAATGTGTCTTTTAAGAATTTTTACCTCAACCTTCCTGCACATGTGTGTACACACACATACACACACCAACAAACATGCTTGCATGCACATACTAAATACATGCTAATCACATGAAGTGTGTCATGCCTCTGGAATACACCATGTTCCTTGATCTTTCTAAGCCTTTGCACATTCTGTTCCCCTGGCCTGGAATACCCTTTCTCTCCTTTCTTGAATGCGAAACTTCTATTCACTGTCAAAAACCTCCTTAAATGTTCCTTTCCTCTGCCTGGAAGCTTTCTCTGATCCTCTAAGGTGGAGGCTCTCCTCTCTGAGCACACATGACAGACATATCTGCTCTCACTGCCTTAACTGATGCATAGGCAGGTGTTTAGATTATGTCTTCTCCTTTATTGTCAAATTGTTCTGAAGCATGGAATACATGCTCTGTGTCATCTGCCACCAACCACTCCGCCCTCATTCACCCCTGTCCAATTCAATCTCGCGTCACTCTCCCTATCACCCCATGCTCCAGCCATGGCCCTTCTTCTTCTTTCTGCAATGGAACCTCTGTCGGGATTGATTCCTGAGTCAGGATTGATTCTCTAGCATGGCAGAGGAGTATTATATTCTTCCCCTGTTTCTCCTCTAGCTAAAACCAACTCATCCTTAAAGCAGTCCAACTATCACCTTCTCAGAGAAGCCTTCTGAGATTTCTCCCAGACTGGAGGCAAATTTCCTTTGTTGTATTCACTCATAGACTTATTATGTTCCTTTTCTCTAAATTTGAAATTATAAACATATTTTTGTGACATCACTTCACCCAACCATAAGCATATAAAAGCAGGAATGTATTTGTTTTTGCATATGTTTATATTTCCAGCACCTAGCACCAAGTCTGGCATCCAGTAGGCATCCTTTAAACAGTTGATATGAGAATGAATAAATGCCTGGCACATAGTAAGTACTCAATTATTTCAGTTATTATTGATAAGCTTGGTGAGAGCAAGCAATACATCTTCCTTTTTAGAACCCCCAGGCTTTGGAATATAGTGGGCACTCAGTAGGAAACTGCTTTGTGCATTATCAAAGCTAATGATATTCCTTGGACTTCATCTAATAATCAGCATGTTAAGTATGTCAAAGGTATTTTTCTCCATCTTAAAACCACAAACAATAAAGACTGTTTATTCACATAGTCATTGCTGCAGCTAGAAATTGCCTGAAGCCACTGGGAAATTAATAAGGAAGTAATGGCTTAAAGAGGGGTGAGAGACCTCTAATAAGAGAAAACCTAACTGAACCTATGCCATTAAAAGTTGAACTGACTCCATGTAAATAAATATAGCAACAGAAAACATGGTTTTAACTACATTTATTTAAATGAGTCAGTCTCGTTACCAGTTTGTAGTTGCACATAATGAAATCAGTCCATCATACATTTTTAAGAAGGGAAGAAATAACATAAGAACATTACTTAGGTTCAAATTTGGGGGAGGCAGATTCTAAAATTTTCCAGAAAACTCTATGGTCAGAAAACCTAAATTAATCTTTTTTCAAGTAGATTTTTAAATAGTAACTCTATGTGTTAATATTATCATATCCAGAGATTATTCCAGAGAGTCATATTGAAACTGGCCATACTTTCCTTCCATGAAGAATTTGCAGAATTTTCATAAGAAGATAGATCTCGATATAGGAGGGCAGCCAAGATGGCCGAATAGGAACAGCGCCGGTCTACAGCTCCCAGCGTGAGCGATGCAGAAGACGGGTGATTTCTGCATTTTCATCTGAGGTACCAGGTTCATCTCACTAGGGAGTGCTGGACAGTGGGTGCAGAGCACCGTGCGCGAGCCGAAGCAGGGTGAGGCATTGCCTCACTCGGGAAGCGCAAGGGGTCAGGGAGTTCCCTTTCCTAGTCAAAGTAAGGGGTGACAGCACCTGGAAAATCGGGTCACTCCCACCCTAATACTGCACTTTTCCGACGGGCTTAAAAAGGCTCACCAGGAGATTATATCCCGCACCTGGCTCGGAGGGTCCTACGCCCACGGAGTCTCGCTGATTGCTAGCACAGCAGTCTGAGATCAAACTGCAAGGTGGCAGTGAGGCTGGGGGAGGGTGCCCACCGTTGCCCAGGCTTGCTTAGGTAAACAAAGCAGCTGGGAAGCTCAAACTGAGTGGAGCCCACAACAGCTCAAGGAGGCCTGCCTGCCTCTATAGGCTCCACCTCTGGGGGCAGGGCACAGACAAACAAAAAGACAGCAGTAACCTCTGCAGACTTAAATGTCCCTGTCTCACAGCTTTGAAGAGAGCAGTGGTTCTCCCAGCACGCAGCTGGAGATCTGAGAAGGGGCAGACTGCCTCCTCAAGTGGGTCCCTGACCCCTGACCCCTGAGCAGCCTAACTGGGAGGCACCCCCCAGTAGGGGCAGACTGACACCTCACACGGCCGGGTACTCCTCTGAGACAAAATTTCCAGAGGAACGATCAGACAGCAGCATTCGTGGCGCACGAAAATCCGCTGTTCTGCAGACACCACTGCTGATACCCAGGCAAACAGGGTCTGGAGTGGACCTCTAGCAAACTCCAACAGACCTGCAGCTGAGGGTCCTGTCTGTTAGAAGGAAAACTAACAAACAGAAAGGACATCCACACCAAAAACCCATCTGTACATCACCGTCATCAAAGACCAAAAGTAGATAAAACCACAAAGATGGGGAAAAAACACAACAGAAAAACTGGAAACTCTAAAAAGCAGAGCGTCTCTCCAAAGGAACGCAGCTCCTCACCAGCAACGGAACAAAGCTGGATGAAGAATGACTTTGACGAGTGGAGAGAAGAAGGCTTCAGATGATCAAACTACTCCGAGCTACAGGAGGAAATTCAAACCAAAGGCAAAGAAGTTAAAAACTTTGAAAAAATTTTAGACAAATGTGTAACTAGAATAACCAATACACAGAAGTGCCTAAAGTTGCTGATGGAGCTGAAAGCCAAGGCTTGAGAACTACGTGAAGAATGCAGAAGCCTCAGGAGCCGATGCGATCAACTGGAAGAAAGGGTATCAGTGATGGAAGATGAAATGAATGAAATGAAGCAAGAAGGGAAGTTTAGAGAAAAAAGAATAAAAAGAAATGAACAAAGCCTCCAAGAAATATGGGACTATGTGAAAAGACCAAATCTATGTCTGATTGGTGTACCTGAAAGTGATGCGGAGAATGGAACCAAGTTGGAAAACACTCTGCAGGATATTATCCAGGAGAACTTCCCCAATCTAGCAAGGCAGGCCAACATTCAGATTCAGGAAATACAGAGAACGCCACAAAGATACTCCTCAACAAGAGCAACTCCAAGACACATAATTGTCAGATTCACCAAAGTTGAAATGAAGGAAAAAATGTTAAGGGCAGCCAGAGAGAAAGGTCAGGTTACCCACAAAGGGAAGCCCATCAGACTAACAGCAGATCTCTCAGCAGAAACTCTACAAGCCAGAAGAGAGTGGGGGCCAATATTCAACATTCTTAAAGAAAAGAATTTTCAACCCAGAATTTCATACCCAGCCAAACTAAGCTTCATAAGTGAAGGAGAAATAAAATCCTTTACAGACAAGCAAATGCTGAGAGATTTTCTCACCACCAGGCCTGCCCTAAAAGAGCTCCTGAAGGAAGCACTAAACATGGAAAGGAACAACTGGTACCAGCCACTGCAAAATCATGCCAAATTGTAAAGACCATCAAGGCTAGGAAGAAACTGCATCAACTAACTAGCAAAATAACCAGCTAACATCATAATGACAGGATCAAATTCACACATAACAATATTAACTTTAAATGTAAATGGACTAAATGCTCCAATTAAAAGACACAGACTGGCAAATTGGATAAAGATTCAAGACCCATAAGTGTGCTGTATTCAGGAAACCCATCTCGCATGCAGAGACACACGTAGGCTCAAAATAAAAGGATGGAGGAAGATCTACCAAGCAAATGGAAAACAAAAAAAAGGCAGGGGTTGCAATCCTAGTCTCTGATAAAACAGACTTTAAACCAACAAAGATCAAAAGAGACAAAGGAGGCCATTATATAATGGTAAAGGGATCAATTCAACAAGAAGAGCTAACTATCCTAAATATATATGCACCCAATACAGGAGCACCCAGATTCATAAAGCAAGTCCTGAGTGACCTACAAAGAGACTTAGACTCCCACACAATAATAATGGGAGACTTTAACACCCCACTGTCAACATTAGACAGATCAACGAGACAGAAAGTTAACAAGGATACCCAGGAATTGAACTCAGCTCTGCACCAAGCGGACCTAATAGACATCCACAGAACTCTCCACCCCAAATCAACAGAATATACATGTTTTTCAGCACCACACCACACCTATTCCAAAATTGACCACATAGTTAGAAGTAAAGCTCTCCTCAGCAAATGTAAAAGAACAGAAATTATAACAAACTGTCTCTCAGACCACAGTGCAATCAAACTAGAACTCAGGATTAAGAAACTCACTCAAAACCGCTCAACTACATGGAAACTGAACAACCTGCTCCTGAATGACTACTGGGTACATAACGAAATGAAGGCAGAAATAAAGATGTTCTTTGAAACCAACCAGAACAAAGACACAACATACCAGAATCTCTGGGACACATTCAAAGCAGTGTGTAGACGGAAATTTATAGCACTAAATGCCCACAAGAGAAAGCAGGAAAGATCCAAAATTGACACCCTGACATCACAATTAAAAGAACTAGAAAAGCAAGAGCAAACACATTCAAAAGCTAGCAGAAGGCAAGAAATAACTAAAATCAGAGCAGAACTGAAGGAAGTAGAGACACAAAAAAACCCTTCAAAAAATTAATGAATCCAGGGGCTGGTTTTTTTAAAGGATCAACAAAATGGATAAGACTGCTAGCAAGACTAATAAAGAAGAAAAGAGAGAAGAATCAAATAGACGCAATAAAAAATGATAAAGGGGATATCACCACCAATCCCACAGAAATACAAACTACCATCAGAGAATAGTACAAACACCTCTATGCAAATAAACTAGAAAATCTAGAAGAAATGGATAAATTCCTGGACACGTACACCCTCCCCAGACTAAACCAGGAAGAAGTTGAATCTCTGAATAGACCAATAACAGTCTCTGAAATTGTGGCAATAATCAATCAATAGCTTACCAACCAAAAAGAGTCCAGGACCAGATGGATTCACAGCTGAATTCTACCAGAGGTACAAGGAGGAACTGGTAGCATTCCTTCTGAAACTATTCCAATCCATAGAAAAAGAGGGAATCCTCCCTAACTCATTTTATGAGGCCAGCATCATCCTGATACCAAAGCCTGGCAGAGACACAACCAAAAAAGAGAATTTTAGACCAATATCCTTGACGAACATTGATGCAAAACTCCTCAATAAAATACTGGCAAACCTAATCCAGCAGCACATCAAAAAGCTTATCCACCATGATCAAGTGGGCTTCATCCCTGGGATGCAAGGCTGGTTCAATATACACAAATCAATAAATGTAATCCAGCATATAAACAGAACCAAAGACAAAAACCACATGATTATCTCAAGAGATGCAGAAAAGACCTTTGACAAAATTCAACAACCCTTCATGATAAAAACTCTCAATAAATTAGGTATTGATGGGACGTATCTCAAAATAATAAGAGCTATCTATGACAAACCCACAGCCAATATCATACTGAATGGGCAAAAACTGGAAGCATTCCCTTTGAAAACTGGCACAAGACAGGGATGCCCTCTCTCACCACTCCTATTGAACATATAGTGTTGGAAGTTCTGGCCAGGGCAATTAGGCAGGAGAAGGAAATAAAGGGTATTCAATTAGGAAAAGAGGAAGTCAAATTGTCCCTGTTTGCAGACGACATGATTGTATATCTAGAAAACCCCATTGTCTCAGCCCAAAATCTCCTTAAGCTGATAAGCAACTTTAGCAAAGTCTCAGGATACAAAATCAATGTACAAAAATCACAAGCATTCTTATACACCAATAACACACAAACAAAGAGCCAAAACATGAGTGAACTCCCATTCACAATTGCCTCAAAGAGAATAAAATACCTAGGAATCCAACTTACAAGGGATGTGAAGGACCTCTTCAAGGAGAACTACAAACCACTGCTCAAGGAAATAAAAGAGGATACAAACAAATGGAAGAACATTCCATGCTTATGGGTAGGAAGTACCAATATCGTGAAAATGGCCATACTGCCCAAGGTAATTTATAGATTCAATGCTATCCCCATCAAGCCACCAATGAAAAAACTAAAGTTCATGTGGAACCAAAAAAGAGCCCACATCGCCAAGTCAGTCCTAAGCCAAAAGAACAAAGCTGGAGGCATCACACTACCTGACTTCAAACTATACTACAAGGCTACAGTAACCAAAACAGCATGGTACTGGTACCAAAACAGAGATATAGATCAATGGAACAGAACAGAGCCCTCAGAAATAATGCCGCATATCTACAACTATCTGACCTTTGACAAACCTGAGAAAAACAAGCAATGGGGAAAGGATTCCCTATTTAATAAATGGTGCTGGGAAAACTGGCTAGCCATATGTAGAAAGCTGAAACTGGATCCCTTCCTTACACCTTATACAAAAATTAATTCAAGATGGATTAAAGACTTACATGTTAGACCTAAAACCATAAAAACCCTAGAAGAAAACCTAGGCATTACCATTCAGGACATAGGTATGGGCAAGGACTTCATGGCTAAAACGCCAAAAGCAATGGCAACAAAAGCCAAAATTGACAAATGGGATCTAATTAAACTAAAGAGCTTCTGCACAGCAAAAGAAACTACCATCAGAGTGAACAGGCAACCTACAAAATGGGAGAAAATTTTCACAACCTACTCATCTGACAAAGGGCTAATATCCAGAATCTACAATGAACTCAAACAAATTTACAAGAAAAAAACAACCCCATCAAAAAGTGGGTGAAGGATATGAACAGACATTTCTCAAAAGAAGACATTTATCCAGCCAACAGACACATGAAAAAATGCTCACCATCACTGGCCATCAGAGAAATGCAAATCAAAACCACAATGAGATACCATCTCACACCAGTTAGAATGGCAGTCATTAAAAAGTCAGGAAACAACAGGTGCTGGAGAGGATGTGGAGAAATAGGAACACTTTTACACTGTTGGTGGGACTGTAAACTAGTTCAACCATTGTGGAAGTCAGTGTGGCCATTGCTCAGGGATCTAGAACTAGAAATACCATTTGACCCAGCCATCCCATTACTGGGTGTATACCCAAAGGACTATAAATCATACTGTTATAAAGACACATGCACACGTATGTTTATTGCGGCACTATTCACAATAGCAAAGACTTGGAACCAACCTAAATGTCCAACAATGATAGACTGGATTAAGAAAATGTGGCACATATACACCATGGAACACTATGCAGCCAGCCATAAGAAATGATGAGTTCATGTCCTTTGTAGGGACATGGATGAAATTGGAAATCATCATTCTCAGTAAACTATCGCAAGGACAAAAAACCAAACACCGCATGTTCTCACTCATAGGTGGGAATTGAACAATGAGAACACATGGACACAGGAAGGGGAACATCACACTCTGGGGACTGTTGTGGGGTGGGGGGAGCGGGGAGGGATAGCATTAGGAGATATACCTAATGCTAAATGACGAGTTAATGGGTGCAGCACACCAGCATGGCACATGTATACATATGTAACTAACCTGCATATTGTGCACATGTACCCTAAAACTTAAAGTATAATAATAATAATAATAATAATAATAATAATAAAAAGACATTATTCAAAAAAAAAGGAAGCTAGATCTCCCTCAGGATTCCAGGATCTCGTTTCTATCTGTGATTTTTTTTTTTTTTTTTTGTATTAAAAACCTCCATGTCATGTTTCAAGAGTCTCTTTGGGTTCATGGACCAAATTACAAACCATAGTATTATCAAAAATATTCAAAACCATCTCATCAGATTTTTTTTTTTTTTTTTTTTTTTTGAGATGGAGTCTCGCTCTGTCACCCAGTCTGGAGTGCCGTGATGCAATCTCGGCTCACTGCAAACTCCGCCTCCCAGGTTCACGCCATTCTCCTGCCTCAGCCTCCCGAGTAGCTGGGACTACAGGTGCCCGCCACCACGCCTGGCTAATTTTTTTTTTTTTTTTTTTTTTGTATTTTTAGTAGAGACGGGGTTTCACCGTGTTAGCCGGGATGGTCTCGATCTCCTGACCTCGTGATCTGCCCGCCTCGGCCTCCCAAAGTGCTGGGATTACAGGCATGAGCCACCGTGCCCAGTCTCATCAGATATTCTAAACCAGCATAGCAGAAAGACTGGAAGGCAATCACACCATGGCAGACCTGATCATGGACACACATGGAGGCTCTGCAGTCCCCAATTCATGGCTGTTCTTTTAGAGGATCCACAGATTATTCCACAGATCTCCAGATCAGACTCCACAGAAGCCCTGACATCAAAGATTCTCAATGGGTAGTAAAATAGAATAAATACTCAATTACAGTGATTGTCCAATGCTGAATGTTAGTTAACACCCTTGCAGGGTTACGGCTGGGTCCCAGGCTCTCTTCCCCTCCCTCATTCTCCTTTCTTTTTGGGCTTCCCCCTTCTTAATGGTCTTCAAGATTTTAATTACCAGATACTCAAAAGACTCACAGCTTATATCTAACTGCCTTTTTGACAATGCTCAGTGTCTCAAATGCCCTGAAATCCAACACATAAAAAAATAAACAGGCTGGTCGCTGTGGCTCATGCCTGTAGTCCCAGCCTCAGTCCCCAGGAGGCTGAGACAGGAGAATCACTTGAACCTGGCAGGTGGAGGTTGCAGTGAGCCGAGATCTCGTCACTGCACTCCAGCCAGGGTGACAGACCAAGATTCTATCTCAGAAAAAAGAAAAAATAACAAACAATCAAAAAATACAGCTCAATGCCTCCTTCCACTTAACCACCCATGCAAAAGCCAACTGAAATATTCTTCCTGTCCCTACTCAGTGAAGGGGGCCAGCATCCAGCCTGCTCTATAAGCTAAAATGCAGAAGGCATCATTGTCACCCCCAACTCTTGTGAGGTGTCCTTATTCAATTTAATCATCAAAGTGTGCTAATTTTTCTTTCCTAAAATCTTTCAAATGCATTCACTTTTCTAAGGGATCTTTCTTTCAACAGCTTCCATTGCTTTAGAATATTATAAGTTTTATTTATTCACGGTGTATGTTAAAATATATTAAAGGCAGGGTCTTCAAATAAAAAAAATTACCAGAAAGAAACTCTCCACAAAAAAGCCCCAGGCCCAGATGGTTTCACAGGGGAATTGGGGCCATGTAAGTTCTCATAGGAGAATTCTACACAACTTTTAAAAGTGAAATAACTTCAGTGCCATCCAAATCGCTTTGGAGAAAGAAAAAAAAGAATATTACCCAAATGGTCATGAGGCTCGGATATTAGTAACACTCAACACTGACAATGACATCATATAAGAGGGAATATCAACTGAATTTCTCGTTTGAATCCATTTCTCCTTTACAATTACAAGAAATTGTAAATAAATATCAGCAGTAATTAATGTGGCCCAGTAAAAGGAGTGGATTTTTTTTTTTAGAAATGAAATAATGATTAATTAACAAGAAATCTATCATGACGAAATTAGTTTTACAGACAAGAAAATCAGCATGAAGTCAAAGCTCAGACCTGCCACTTACTGGCTATCTGGTCTTGCCCAAGTTACATAGCCTGTGAATGTGGGTTTTCTTAACTTTGGAGTGAGAACAGTAATGATACCTAGTTCTAAGCTGGGCAAAGATTAAATGAGTTGATGCATGTAAAGAAATTAAAATACTGCCTTGAGCATCAGTTGCACCGAATAAGCATCAATTATTCTTATTAATATACTTACTCATAATAATAAAAAGAGTAAAACCATCTCCTTGGACATCAGAGATACATTTGATAAAATTCAACATCCTTTTTTTTTTTTTTTTTACTTTAAATAGCTCTTAATAGAATAAGAATAGATATTACCTTAACATGAGAAATATGTCTATCTCAAATCACAGATAATCACCTTGCTTAATGAAAAAATCTAGAAGCATTCCTATTAAAGTCAGACACAAGAGAAGGATGTTAATTATCCTCACTATTATTTAACATTTTTTCTGATGGTACTAGCCAATGTAATTAGTCAAAAGAAAGAAATAAGATATAAAAATTTTAAAAGACTTAGTAAAATCATTGTTATTTGCAAATGATATAAAAATTTAGCTAGAACATCCAAGAAGGTAAACTTAAAAAATTATAAATATTAAGAATATTTTAAAGGTGTCTGGGAATAAAATTAACATATAGAAATCAATAACCTTCATAAGTACAAACCAAATCAATTAAACTACAAAATGGAAGAAAAGGCCCAATTTGTGATCATGAAAGTTATTAAGAAATGGAAAATATGTACATATATATGTCTAAATATATGCATATGACCACACACATACATATCTATACATACATACATATACACACACACACAAGAAACTCTCAAAATGTTACCAAGAGACACAAAAAAGATCTCAAAAAGGAGTTCATTGGAGAAGCTATCCAAGATTTTGAACAGAAAGACAAAACATCATCATAATAGCAATTTTCCCAACATAAATTTGTAAATTTAACCAGATTTCAATAAATACCAACTAATTTATGTTCAAATTAGATAATCTGATTCCAAAGTTCAAATGAAAAAAAAAGTCACAAAGATTTACAAATCCTGAAAAGAAGAATGATGAGGTTATACAAATTCTAACAGATGCTAACATATATTATAAAGAAATAATAATTTAGCAAGTGTTATATTGGATTAAGAACACAAAGCCAAAAAATACAAAGAATAGAGAACAGGAATTGGAATACAGAAATGGGCTCGAATACTTAAGGTAATTTAGAAATATGCTAAAAATAATATTTCAAATCAGTGAGAAAAGGACGTATCAGTCAATGAATAGTGTTTGGGCAACTGAGTAACTAAACAGTTTCCTCTCATTTTGTAACCCCTAAAATTTCAGGTGGATCAATTATTTAAACATAAAGAAAAAAATCACCCCATTTTAAAGGTGGCATTAGAAAACATAGAAGAATATATCATTATTATTAGCTCAGAGGCCTGTTACTAATTACAAAACATAAACCAGATGACATAGGGAAAATACCACATCATCTCACACAAACAAAAACAAAAATATTCAATGGAAAGCAAACTTAAAGTTAAAAAAAGAACGTATGAACTTGTAATGCAATTTTAGTATATCACAGCAAAGTTGTTTGTTTAAAATATAACATCCTACATATCTGTAAGGAAAAACAACCCAATTAAAAAATGGATTAAGTATACGAACAAACAATTCACAAGAAAGAAAATAAAGTGGCTCTTAAGTATATGAGAAGATAATAAATATCTCCTGTCATAAGAGACATACATATTAAAATGAAAATGAGATGCTATTTTTCACTGATAATAGTGAAGAAAATTTTAATAACTTCTAGTTCTTGAAAAGTGGGAAAATAGTCATTTTCATATGCTGCTGGTGTAACTGAAACTTGGTACAACCGCTATGTTGAATAACTTGAAAATATCTATCAAAATTACAATGTATATATCTTTTCATCTGGCAATTCTACTTCTAGAAATTTCTCCTACATAGTTTTTTAGTTGCTCCTGTGCAAAATCAAATCTGAAAAGATATTTGTACATCATTGTGAATAGTAGAAAAATATTAGAAACAACCTAAATACCCATCAATAAAATACAGGCAAAATGAATTATGGTATATCTTTAGAGTGATAACCTTCTCTAGGATATATTTCTATTGCTTTTATAAAGAATGCCACTGCTCAACGGTTAGCACTGCAGACATAGAGTGTGTGTGCGCGCGCGTGTGTGTGTCTGTTTAAAGCAATATATGCTTGTATATTCATGGAATATCTCTGGAAGAAAATGCAAGAAACTAGCAATGTTGACTGCCTCTCTCTAGAGAGGGGAACTGAGTGTTCGGGAGGCCGAGGCGGGCGGATCACGAGGTCAGGAGATCGAGACCATCCTGGCTAATGCGGTGAAACCCCGTCTCTACTAGAAATACAAAAAATTAGCTGGGTGTGGTGACGGGCGCCTGTAGGCCCAGCTACTCAGAAGGCTGAGGCAGGAGAATGGCGTGAACCCGGGAGGCGGAGCTTGCAGTGAGCCGAGATCGTGCCACTGCATTCCAGCCTGGGCGACAGAGCGAGACAACGTCTCAAAAAAAAAAAAAAAAGTTTACACTTTAAGCGTTTTTACACACTTTGGATTTTATTCTATATGAATAAATTACAGTACAAATACTGTTTTTTTTTTTTAACAAAATGAGATAGTGAGGGTTAGTTAAATGGCTTGCAGTGTTTGGCACAGAGTCATCTGGCAATAAATGGCTGTTATATTCACTATTATAATACTGATTAGGAATTGGAAAGTGATGGTGAGAAATGGAAAATCATAGAACCAAGTGGTGGCCTGTTTTGGATAAAGGATCCCTGTCCCTTAAATATTAGAGTGAACCATATCAAATAGTGAATATTTAACAATTTTTGACCTGGAAAAAACAGCAATTTCATATAATTCAATCCAATATTATTTTTGTCTGTGTAAATTAGACTGTAAGGTGATGGTGACAATAATGGTGGCCGTTAGTTCAATTATTTCTCACCATCCGAACCTACTTCTAGATTTAGAGAGTAAGGAATCAGAGAATTAATTAAACTAATGGGTATACTGGGCTGTATAAATCAATTTTGTTCCTTAGTTTCAGAGATCGAGTAGCTTAAACGGGAGTACAAAGGATTTATTTGAAATATTACTGAAAACTCATTGATTCCTGAAATAGGATAGAAAGAGAATGGACATTGAGGGTAAGCGAGGGATGTCTGTTTTTGCAAGAGAACCTTACAGCTTACAAAGCATTTCAATATAAGTGGCGTCATTTATTCTTTAACCTGTGCGGGTAGGTATTAGCCCACTAACCCATCCCAAAACCCATTTTACAGAAGAGTAACTGTTCCTGTTCTGAATTGCAAGCCAGAGGTAGCAGATGCAATGTACTCATCCCTCAGCATACTCAGGAGATTGGTTCCAGGACCCCCACGAACACCCAAATCTGTGCATACTCACAGCCTTCCCTGCAGAACCTACAGATAAGAAAAATTGGCCCTTCATATACGTGGCTTTCACATCCTGTGATTACTGTATTTTTGAACAGTCTGTAGTTTTAAAAAATCCACATATAGGTGGACCCTTGCAGTTCAAACTGATGTTGTTCAAGGGTGAACTGTGCAATTAATGTTGAAGTAATTGACAAAGGATAAGACCCACTGTCGAAGCCTGACCTCTCTTCAACAGTCAGAGGAATTTTGCAGTCTCTCCAAAGCAAGGTTTTATCTTTCCTGCCTTCTGTTAGTGAGATACCAAGAATTCCAAAACTTATGAAATTACATGTAACAGGGTTCCTGCCATTTTGTGTATATGTGTAAATTCTGCTAATCAATGTTAATCAACATCATGTAGACCTCTGTTTTTCTACTGAAGGTTTCTACTCATGGTAAAACTGTTCAAGAATTTGGTAGGTGGCCACATACTTTTTTCTTTAGGTAAAGCACAGACAGAATCCAAGGCGAAAGTTGGAAGAGGAAGGATAAAAAATAACTTCTTCAATTCCTAAGGCTACAAATACTTTCGAAAAATAAAATCCACATTGTCAGTTCTCCAGAGTTGACTTCTGCTCTTAAGTCAAAAGTTTCCATAATGATCCATGGCATGATTGAACGGAAAAGGGGTTGCTCCATCCCTACCTTCTTTCACAAAGTTTAGAAATTAGGCTTGAAGAGAAGAGAGAGGAATTAGCTGCTTCTTGAGTAGACTTTGAGTCTTATGCTATGATTGGCCAAGAAAAAATTTTAAGGAGATCAGAGCAATATGTATGAGACTCTGAGGAGCATAGACATAAGTAGTATCAAATAGGGAGACCAGAGTAGACCTAGACATACAGCAGATGTTTAGTAAATGTGGGCTGAATGGAAGTGAATGAGTCCTTCAAATGGAATACCAAGAAAAGACCACCCCAAACCATCCTATACCAGTAGGCAGATAAACCTGGGTCAGCCTCCATCCCTCCATCCATCCATCCATCCGTCCATCCATCCATCCAGCTGCTTGGCATCAGTTTCCTCATTTGCAGCATGGTATTTATTATTTTATATGTGGTAGTTGTTAATATTTCTATTCTGTATTCTTTCTTTTCAGAATGCTTAAGTTGGAAACGGGCTTAGAAGCCATGTTTAGCTGTCTTATTTTACAGATAAGGAAGGCTTATCAAATAAAGTTAATGACACCCCACACCTACCCTCACATACAGGGCTGTTTATGAATTGCAAATAAGAACATCAAGTCTCTGGAGGAAGAGTGCTGCAGGCATTCAGTCCATGTCAAGGACAGTTAACAGCCTTCGCAGAAGTGCTCTCAAGTATTCACCCAAAGTGTTTGCTTTTTAACACTCTGACTTTTCAAGGAGCACATCTCAAGTTGAGTAGAATTAAAATGATTGACCCTCTATTCACTGCATATCAGGTCCTTGTTTTAGGCATTGGGGAAACAGAAACACAATGCCTGCTTTCAAAAAGTTTACATCGGCTGGACACAGTGACTCATGCCTGTAATCCCAGCACTTTGGGAGGCCGAGGTGGGCGGATCACGAGGTCGGGAGATCGAGACCACCCTGGCTAACACGGTGAAACCCCATCTCTACTAAAAATACAAAAAATTAGCTGGGTGTGATGGCGGGCACCTGTAGTCCCAGCTACTGGGGAGGCTGAGGCAGGAGAATGGTGTGAACCCGGGAGGCGGAGCTTGCAGTGAGCCGAGATGGGGCCACCGCACTCCAGCCTGGGAGACAGAGCAAGACTCCGTCTCAAAAAAAAAAAAAAAAAAAAAAAAATGTTTACATCTCAGTGATAGCCACGGGAGGCAGAGAAACAACAGAAGGGTAAACTGATGATTATGTAAGATAATTCAACTGATGAAAAATACTACAAAAAACAAAACAAATGATGAGGTGTGAGAGAAAATAACTAAGGTAGAAAGGTTGCCTAAGATAAGTTAATCAGGAAAGACTTCTTGGAGGAAGTCACATTTGTCTTGCAATCTGAATAATAGGGAGCTTTGGTTAGAGTATTCCAGGCAGTGGGATGATGATGATGACGATGATAATCATAAAACAGCAAATATTTATTGTACGCTTACTATGTGCCAGCTTTATCATGAACACTTTTCTGGTATTATTTTATTTAATGCTCTCAATTACTCATTGAGATAAGAGGCTATTATTATCCCTGTTTTATTGGTGAGGAAATTGAGGCACAGAAATGGTAGGCAACTGCCCAAGGCTCTACAGCTAGTTAAGGGTCCTGATGCAGCAAGTACAAAGTCCCTGGCATGATAAGAAACTTGGTATGTTGGAAAAGCAAAAATCAGGCCAGAAGTTGGGGGCAGGGAGCACTGGAGCTTCAAGGAGATGAAGTTGGAGAGGCTAGATCCCGTAAGGTCTTGCAGGCCAAGCTAAGTATTTTGGATTTCATTTGGAGTGCAGTGGGCTGTCACCAGATGATTTTCAGCAAATGAATGATTTTAAGGTTCTCCTTCGAGGAGTGACACAGCTTGATCTACATTTTTTAAATATATGTGCTGACATTAGCATAGGGATAAGAGCCTGGGTGATAAAGGGTGGCCTTGAAACCTGGGATTTTGAAGTCTCAGATCAACAGGGATGGGAGGTATCATGGAATGAGTCCAGGAGGGTTTTTGATCCCATTATGCTTAAGCCCTGAGTAGTTTTTGGTGTTCTCGATCCGTTGCATCTGTGGGCAATTTGGCAAAAAAAAAAGCCTGGTCATCTCAGTAGAAATGACTTCAATCCAGGTCTTTGATCCAGATCTCTTAGGAGGTAACATTTTTGCAGCATGATAGTGAGGAAGGCACTAGGTCAACAAGGGATGTAATCCCAGCCTGGCGGTTTACCTTCTGCATGAAGTTAGATGAGTCCCAGGACCTTTCTGAGCCTCAGTTTCTTTTTCTGTAAAACTAGGCCATTAACATCTCCCTCTCAAATGTCTATTTAGGATTAAATGAAGCCAACTTTGTGCCTTGCCCTGGTAGGACTCCAAGATACTAGTTCACTGCCCTTTCTTCTCCATTGAGAGGTATGTGGTGGACACTTTTTAAATTATATTTGTTTTCTCTTTTTTTTTTTTTTTTTTTTTTTTTTGAGACGGAGTCTCGCTCTGTCGCCCAGGCTGGAGTGCAGTGGCGCGATCTCGGCTCACTGCAAGCTCCGCCTCCCGGGTTCACGCCATTCTCCTGCCTCAGCCTCCCGAGTAGCTGGGACTACAGGCGCCCGCTACCACGCCCGGCTAATTTTTTGTATTTTTAGTAGAGACGGGGTTTCACCGTGTTAGCCAGGATGGTCTCGATCTCCTGACCTCGTGATCCGCCCGCCTCGGCCTCCCAAAGTGCTGGGATTACAGGCGTGAGCCACCGCGCCCGGCCTTGTTTTCTCTTAATTATGGTAAACACTTATAGCTGTTCCCAAATTCATTATCTAGATCAAGACCAGGGACATTAGGTTCATATGCCTTCTTCTCTTTCACATATTTGTTTATTACTACCTATAGTGTGCCTCAAACTCTGCTAGGGACAGACAATGAGGCCATAGAATCTACAGTAACAGTTGCTGTCTTTAAAGAACTTGAGTTTTCTGTATTCAGCAAGATGGTACCTGGGCAAAGTGGAAGAGTGAACAGAGACAAGCCACAGAGAAGGGTGTTGACTGAGTTCACTAAGCAGTGAAGCCCGCCAGTTCCTTTTCTGATTTCAGGCTACTTCCCTACCTATGCCTTAAATCAAAAATAAATTCAAACAACTCCCTTCATGCTTTGCCCTCCCCATTTTCCTGATATACTGTTTTTTTCGTTTTTGTTTTTTAACCATTCTAGACAATTGGGAAGACTGTTTCCTGGGAGCAACGGATCTGAGCTCCATCTTGCACTTAACTTGCAATCCCTCGGCTTTCCCTTAGACTGACTGCCAATTTCCCACCTTACCGTCTCTCTTGACTTTCAGTGTCTTGTTAAACAATTTCTTGTATATATATATGTGTGTGTGTATTTTTTTAATGTGCTGATAATCATTTTCTTTGGCCTGACTTCAGAAATCACTGATTTCTAGACACTGACATGTCTGTAACTTATGGTTATTCACTTCTTTAAGAGTTAACTGCCTTAATTCCCTTATCATGTAGTCATATGTACTACTTTTCTATCTCCAAATGCAATTAAAAGTGCCCTTCGGGTGTTCCAAGTTTTAATCATTCTCTGTGTGCCGCATTCCCATGGCTCCAAAGGGCTTTCTCTGCCTCCTCTCAGATGGGGCCTTTCTCCAAGAAAGAGGAGGCGGAGGGGAAAAGAAGGAGGAGGAGGAGAAGGTGAAGGAGGAGGAAGGGAAAAGTAAGACTGAGATCTGACAGCTTTGTTTCAGAGGCCGAATCCCTCACCTTCTCTAAAGCACTGTCTCTCCCTTATGGACCCATGCCAGGGTTCCAGTTCTCAACCCCACGGTGGAGTGGTGTAGCAGGTTCTAAGAACAAGCCAGGCCTGAGCCCAGGAAAACATTGCTGCGGGATCAGCTTTGTGGCCTTAGGCATTGATGGATTTGTATGTGTAAAAATGGGGATAATGATACTTATCATTCCATTAGGTGCATATAGTTCCTAATATATATATAGAGGGAACTAATGGTATTATGATAATTGTTATTCTGGTGGGTCCTTGGGGACAACGGAGCTGGTTTCTGAATCAGACTCATGTTACAGAGCTCAATGCCGGTCCTTTCCAAACTGCCTGTGACACGTGCTCCTCCAGCCTTAGACTAGTGGCCACTTGCCATATGAGCTCGATAAACCTTGAATTGGTCTATATCCCAGTCAATGAGATGAGTCATGCACTCCCAGTCAATGAGATGAGTCCACTGGTCATGCACTGTCAGTCTACCTGACAATGCCAAATAGTTATAGTAGACTTAAAGTTCTTATTCTCATTTTCTAAACTCATGACAGATTGGTACCAGACAGTTTGCAAGCCAGCAGTGACCCATGGGCCACACTTTGAATAGCACCTTTTATGCTTAAGTCTTTTGAGGATTTATAGTATGCTGGGCATTGAGTGAGGCATAGGAGATTTTCTGGTGTGGCTTCTGCCTCCTGAGAACGTCAGGGCTTAATGAGGGTTTCTTGCGGCTCTGTCAGAATGCATGAATGGTGAATGGTATACCTGGATTCCAGCCTACTGTGACTGCCAGTAACTACGGGTCATCTCAATCTCTGAGCAGGGATTCCTGTTTCATCCTCAGGCTTGGCTTGCCATTTAGGTGGAAAAGGGGGTTGAATTGTAATCCCTTCTCCTGTCATGTAACCAAGGGAAGTACCGTGGCTGGGAGTCAAAACCTCACAAAAATAAGAAACAAAAAAACCTCGGCCGGATTCCAAATGCTGACTTCGGCCACACTCATTCTGCTGCAGGCCACTTTATGTCATTCTGATGGAGGTCATTTTCCAAAGCTAATTGCCCAATTCTTTTAGGCACTGGACTATACTCCTGTTGCTATCAGCGGAGGCTACATGCAGGGACCAATGTTCTTTAAAGTATAACAATAACAACAACAAAAATCTTCATTCACTTGGGAAATTAAAGGTACAGGATCAAAAACCACTACTGTGAAATCTAAATGCTTTCACACTCAGTTGATGATACAGCTTATTTGAAGATTTAGACTTATTTAACAATAACAACAACAAATAGCCTATAGATAGTATCAAAAATATCCCAATGATAATGATTATACATATGTAATAACACTTGTACTGGGGAGAGGTGCCAAATACAGGCAGATGTTCCAGCTCCCTCAGGCCACACTTCTTGGCAGACATCATCAATCAGTCACTCCTTCTCTTCTTTCTGATCTTGCCTGCAGCATCAGAATCTCAGCATAGAATTCAAAGCCGCAACCAATGTATGGACTTGGCTTCCTGGAGTAGTAATTTACAGTTTAGGAAGTGCTTGTCACATGCATTATTATTTTCACCCTCAACCTGTAGTTACTGTGATTCAGAATGGACATAATTATTCACACATGAGAAAACTGGGGTGCTGAGAAATTAAGGCAACTTGATCAATATAATGTAAAAAATAAATGGCAGCAGTACAAGTTGAGTCCTGATCTGCTGCACTCAGAAAGTACAGGAGGAGACTGGCATTTATTATGCTTCTTCTGTTTGCCAGGCTCTTTCAAACTGTGGTCCATCTAATCTTCATGCCAAACTTTTGGGACATACTATTCTTTCCAAGTTTCAGATGAAAAAAATTGGATTCGGGGAGCTTAGGAAACTTGTTCAAGGTTATTGTCGGTAGTAAGGGGAAGCATTAGGATTTGAACCTACATTTTGCTGACTCCAAAACACATTTATTTGTCTTCTTCTTATTATTATTCCTATTATTAATGCCTCTGCCATTCAGCCTTCTACTTGCAGAAAACATTGTTAAGAGCAGGACACGACAAAGGTGTTTAGGGGAGTGGTATTAATGACACCAACAATTTGAACATGACTTCCTCGCTCAACATTAGAGAAATGATTAAACACACCATAGCACCACACAAGCATATTTGTAGATATTTTATGGTTAATGATGACTATGCAGAAACATGCAAGTGTTTACTAAATAACATTAAGAAATTGTACGTAACCTGATTGCATTTGTGCAGAAATTATGCATCTGAATGGATAAAGAGGAAGAGAACACACAAAGAAAATATCTTTTGGCTGAGATACAGGATAAGATGTTTTAAAGTCACGTAAAACATAATGCTTAAAAAAAATAACACCCCACTTTCAGCATTGGACCAATCTTCCAGACAGAGAGTCAGTAAGGAAACATTGAACTTAATCTGCACTAGAGACCAAATGGACCTAATAGATATTTACAGACCATTCCATCCAAAGGCTGTAGAATGCACATTCTTTTCCTTGGCACATGGATGATTCTCAAGGATTGGCCATACGTTAGGTCACAAAACAAGTATTAAAACATTCAAAAAATGGAAATAATATGAAGCATCTTTTCTGACCACAATGGAATAAAACTGGAAATCAATCAAAAGAGGAATTTTGGAAACTATACAAATACATGAAAATGAGACGATATGCTCCTGAATGACCAGTGGATCAATGAGGGAATTAAGAAGGAAATTGAAACTTTTTATTTTTTTGAGACGGAGTCTCGCTCTGTTGCCTAGGCTGGAATGCAGCGGCACAATCTCAGCTCACTGCAACCTCCGCCTCCTGGGTTCAAGCAATTCTCTGCCTCAGTCTCCCAAGTAGCTGGGATTACAGGCACCTGCCATCACGCCTGGCTATATTTTGTATTTTTTTAAATAGAGATGGGGTTTCACCATCTTGGACAGGCTGGTCTTGAACTCTTGACCTCGTGATTTCCACCTGCTTCGGCCTCCCAAAGTGCTGAGATTACAGGCGTGAGCCAGAAACATCTTTTAAAACAAATGATAAAAAAACATAACATACAAAACCTATGGATACAACAAAAGCAGTACTAAGAGGGAAGTTTATACCTGAAAGTGCCCACATCAACGAAGAACAACTTCAAATAAACAACCTAACAATGCATCTTAAAGTACTAGAAAAACGAGAGCAAACCAAATCCAAAATTACTAGAAGAAATAACAAAGATCAGAGCAGGAATCAATGAAATTAAAATGAAGAAAACAATGCAAAAGATCAAGGAAATGAAGGTTGGTTTTTTTGAAAAGTTAAACAAAGTAGACAAACCTTGAGCCAGATTTTTTTAAAAAAGACAGTAGAACCAAATAAATAAAATCATAGTTGAAAAAGGAGACATTACAACTAATACTACAGAAATTTAAAAGGTCCTTAATAGCTACTATGAGCAAGTATGCCAATAAATTGGAAAATCTAGAAGAAATGGACAAATTCCCAGACACAGGCAACCTACCAAGATTGAAACATGAAGAAATCCAAAACCTGAACACATCAACAATGAGTAACAAGATCGAAGCTATAATAAAAAGGCTTTCAGCAAAGAAAAGCCCAGGAGCTGGTGGCTTTACTGCTGAATTTTACCAAACATTTAAAGAATTAATACCAATCCTACTGAAACTATTCCAACATATAGAGGAGGAGGGACTGCTTTCAAACTCATTCTCAGAGGCCAGTATTACCCTGATCCCAAAACCAGACAAAGACACATCATAAAAAGAGAAAACTACAGGCCAATATCACTGATAAATATTGATGCACAAATCCTCAATAAAATACTATCAAGCCAAACTCAACAGCACATTAAAAAGATCATTTATCATGACCAAGTGGTAGTTATCTCAGGGATGCAAGAATAGTTCAACATATGCAAATCAATCAATATGATACATCATATCAACAGAATGAAGGACGAAAGCCATACGATCATTTCAATTGATGCTGAAAAAGCATTTGATAAAACTCAACATCTCTTTATAACAAAAACCCTAAAAAACTGGGTATGGAGGAACATGCTTCCACATAATAAAATCCATACATGACAGACCTACAGCTGGTATCATACTGAATGGGGAAAAGTTTTAGTCTTTTCTTTAAGATATGGAACATGACAAGGATGCCCACTATTATCACTGTTATTCAACATAGTACGGGAAGTCCTAGCTAGAGTAATCAAACAAGAGAAAGAAATAAAGGGCATCCAAACTGGAAAGAAAAAAGTCAAATTATCCTTGTTTGTCAATAATATCTTATATTTGGAAAAACTTAAAGACTCCACCAAAAAACTATTAGAACTGATAAACAAATTCAGTAAAGTTGCACAATACAAAATCAATATAAAAGTCAGTCCCACTTTTCTATGCCAACAGTGAACAAACTGAAAAGGAAACCAAGAAAGTAATCCCAATTACAATAGCTACAAATTAAACAAAATACCTAGGAATTAACCAAGTAAGTGAAAGATCTCTAAAATGAAAACTACAATGTATTGACGAAAGAAATTGAAGAGGATATACAAAAATGGAAAGATATTCCATTTTCACTGATTGAAAGAATCAATATTGTTACAATGTCCATACTACCCAAAGCAATCTACAGATTTAATGCAATCCCTATCAAAATACCAATGACATTCTTCACAAAAACACAGAAAACAATCCTAAAATTTATATGGAACCACAAAACACCCAGAATAGCCAAAGTTATCCTGAACAAAAGGAGCAAAACAGGAGGAATCACATTATCTGACTTACACTACAGAGATATAGTAACTAAAACAGCATGGTACTGTCATAAAAACAGAGACATAAACCAGTGGAACAGAATAGAGAACATATAAATAAATCCATAGTCTACAGTAAACTCATTTTCAAAAAAAGTTCCAAGAACATACATTGAGGAAAGTACAGCCTATTTAATACATAGTACTGGGAAAACTGGATATCCATATGCAGAAGAATGAAATTAGACCCCTATTTCTCACCATATACAAAAATCAAATAAAAATGGATTATAAAATTAAATTTAAGCTCTCAAACTATGAAACTACTAAAAGAAAACAATGGGGAAACTCTCCAAGACTTTGGACTGAGCAAAGACTTCTTGACCAATACCCCACAGGCACCCCAAAAATGGACAAAAGAGGTCACATCAAGTTAAAAACTTTCTGCACAGCAAAGGAAACAATCAACAAAGTGAAGAGACAATCCACAGAGTGGGAGAAAATAGTTGCAAGCTACCCATTTGACAAGGAATTAATAACCATAATACACGAGAAGCTCAAAAAACTCTACAGGAAAAGATCTGATAATCTGATTAAAAATAGGCAAAAGATCTTAATCGACATTTCACAAAAAGAGACATACAAATGGCAAACAGGTATATGAAAAGGTGCTCAACATCACTGATCATCAGAGAAATGCAAATCAAAACTATAATGAAATATCATCTCATCCCAGTCAAAATGGTTTTTAGCCAAAAGACAGTCAATAACAAATGCTGGTGAGGATGTGGAGAAAGGGAACTTTTGCACACTATAGGTAGGAATGTAAATTAGTGCAACCACTATGGAGAATAGTTTGGAGGTTCTTCAAAAAACTAAATATAGTATAATCCAGCAATCCAACTCCATTCCTAAGTACCCAAAAGAAAGGAAATCAGTATGTCAAAGAGATAGCTGCACTCCTATGTTTATTGCAGCACTATTAACAATAACCAAGATTTTGAAGCAACTTAACTGTCAACAGACAAATGAATAAAGAAAATATGGGACATATACACAATGGAGTACTATTCAGTCATATAAAAGATGAGATTCTGTCATTTACAACAAAATGGATGGAACTGAAGGTCATTATATTAAGTGAAATAAGCCAGGCACAGAAAGACATATATTGCATGTTCTCATTTATCTGTGGGAGCTAAAAATTAAAACAAATGAACTGGAGATAGAGAGTAGGGATGGTCACCACAGATTGGGAAGGGTCAGGGTGGCGGAAAAGGAGGATGGTTAATTGGTACACAAACAGAGTTAGAAAGAATTTTAAAAATCTAGCACAACAGGGTGACTACAGTAAAAAAATAATTTAATTGTTCTTTTTAAAATAATTAAAAGAATATGGATTGTTTGAAACACAAAGGATAAATGCTTGAGGTGATGGATACTGTATTTACCTTGATGTGATTATGATGCATTACATGCCTGTATCAAAATACCTCATGTAACTTATAAATATATACACCTACTATGTACCCTGAAAATTTTAAAATTTTAACAAAAAACAAAAGAAGCATTTGTAACCTAGCATTAAGAAAATGTGGCCAAAGGAAATAGAAAAAGATAATCATTCATTAAAAAATCTGTTTTCAATATTTAGAAGAACGCATTTCCAGTATAATGAAAATACCATAATGACATTTAGAGTAAGGATTAAATACTGATTTAGAGCAAGTAGAAGAAATAATATTAGAATAAAAATTTAACATCGGGAGCTCTGAGTATTTAAGTGGGAATCTGCACCCTAGAGAGATGTGAAGGCCTCATACCATGTTGCCTTTTATTTTCTCAATGCATTCAACTCTTTTGTTCCTCAGATTTCATGGTGAAGTTTTAGGTAGTGATTTTAGAAATGAATCACATGTTTTTTTCTAGATGCTGTAGGGCAAATGAATTCAACTGAGTTTTATTTGTGTGGTTCTTATTGTTGTCATTTGAAATTTTGCCTTCCATTTACCAAACCATCCATCTGCCAAGCATACACTCAAGAGATATCTACTGGGTACTTACGTGTCTTCACATTGCTCAGAGTCTAGTTCAGGAGACAAACGAGTGGGGAGACAATTCTTATACGGGACCTGCCAAGAGTTAATCCTGAGACTGTGCACAGAACTCCCAGAGCACTGGGGAGAGGCTCCTACCCCAGCTGAGAGTCAGAGAGATATTCTCACAGGAGTTGATAGATGAAGGAATCCTGAAGGATGAGAAGGATTTAGCCTGGGAAAATTGGATGGTGAGAGAAGGGTAGCAACAGCGTTCCAGGCAGTGGCAGTGAGTCATGCTGTGCAAAGGCATGGAGGCAAGAGAGCATGACCAATTTGGATTAACTGTAGGTGGTTCGTGTGGTCCAGGATGGAGTACTAGCTGGGGAAGGGGCATGGAATGAGGCTGGGAGGCAGCAGAGGCAGGATCACAGAGGGCTTTGTGTACAAATGAAAGAAGGTGTGGTGAAGCAGAGCAATTGATTAATACACTGAAAAATTCAGGTCAAATTTAAGTAAACAAGTAAACAAGTCAAATTTAAGCCCCCTGCTGAGACTGAGAGGATCATGATATCCTTAGGAAAATTAGGAGGGGATAAAAATTCTGGAATGACTTGAAGTCCCCAGATGAGACTGACAATATGAACTGGAAGCAGACTTACTTGTAACAGTATCTTAAATTCCTTTAAAAAAGAGAATGTGCCTTAGGCATTCTTGTAAACATCCCACTCCATCCCTTTTGTGACTAAAATATAGTAAGTAGATGCCACCAAATTCTTGGTTAGCTAATTGATGTGAAATTTATGAATGAAAGCAGACTACCCCAAATCATCAGAGATGTAGACAACTGTATAAACCAATGCCATTCCTACTGTTTCTTGCATTCTGTTCAGTGAATTCAAGGAATGCCTACTCTATTGTTACAGGAGATACATGAACATGAAAATGGCACATTTTACTCAATGCCAGCCTGGAAGTTTGTGGCAGCTTGCTTTAAATGTGTAAGGATATGATTTCTGCATTGTCCACCCCTCTTTTCTTTATATTGTTGGAGATAAAATAGACATCAATTACTTCTCCAATTTTAAAATCTTATTCTTTAAAGCTATTTAAAGAAAACATGGTTGTTGCATACAGTAAACATTCACATGCAAGAATTTCATATTAGAAATTTGAAATGATGGCAGTTTCAAACTGAGTTAGAAGAAGCTTTCATTTTGATGAAATGAAAGCCAAGAATTAAGGGAGAAGGATCAACTCCCGTGTGTTTTGACCCATGGAGTCCTTCTCATGAGCTCCGCATACAGGGGAATTCAATGAAAGATTCTGATGTGCTCTACCCAGAAAAGAGGACCAGAAGCATTTACAAAGGTACTTTGGTGAATGAGTAATGAAAGCTCCGCGTGCATTTATCCTACTAGAACCTAGCGAGAGAGATGGTGTAGCCCATTTCACAGATGAGAAAATGAAGGCTCAGAGAGGTCAAGCAACTTGCCCAGGGTCACACAGCTAGTAAGAAGATGATGTTCTCAGATACATACTGTTTAACTTACTCCCAAGCCCATGTCACAGTGAGAGGGTGCTTGTCTTGACCATGCTGTTACTGGAAAAAAAAAAATCTTTTGAATTATATCACTCAGCCAGGGTGTATTGTTTTGGCTCAAAACACCTACCTGTGTTGGTACCTAAAACAAACTTGAAACTTATATTTTAACTATGTGAAACTTCCTAGAGCTCCCCAAGTCACTAACACTCTCCATCCTTCTCTGACCCCTCTCACAGTGACCCTCTCTTTGGACTGTCCTCTGCCTTGTCTGCCTGATGATCACCTACTCAACTTTTAGAATCAATCCAAGGGCCATCTTCTCTATGAAGACTTTGCAGCCTCCTTCTCCTGTCTTCTAACAACCTCTCTGTCTTTTGTGCCTGGAATCAGATCATGGGTCCAGATCCCTGATCTGCCACTTACCAGTTCTGTGACCTTGGGAAGTTACTTCTCTGTGCCTCAGTTTTCTCTCCTGCAAAATAGGACTAAAAAATAGTTCTTACCCCATATGGATGCTGTGAGTATTTAAAGAAAAAAAAAAGAAAGACGAAGGAAAGAAGAAAGAAAGAAAGGGAGGGAGGGAGGGAAATAGAAAGAAGGAAGGAAGGAAGGGAAGGAAGGGAAGGAGGGAAGGAGGGAAGGAAGGAAGGAAGGAAGGAAGGAAGGAAGGAAGGAAGAAAAAGAAAGTAAGTCCCTGCAAAGCATATAGCAGCAATGCCTGGCACATAGTAAGTGCCCCAGAAATGTTAGCTAGTGCTATGTTTCTCACTGCACCTGGGAGCAATTTCTCTCCAAGAGTGTATTTGTTTTTCTTTCTTACATTCTAGGCAGTGATCTCCTTGAGGGCAGAAACCTGGCACAAAGAAAGTGTGTCAGAAATGCTTGTGAAATGAACAATGAATAAATGGGCAAACAGGATCTGGTGGGAACTGACAAGGCTCCACAGCCAGGTCTTATTGACCCGGATGGCCCAATGCGCACTAAACTGCACTGCCTTCTCATGGTTGCTGAATTGGATCCCTTCATAAAATGCCAGGCAGACAACAGGACTTCTGCTTCCCAACAAACAAGGCAAAGGACACATTTCCGAGTTCCTGGCTTTCTTCTCTCCCATTCTAGTGCTCAAGTTCCAGCACCAGAGAGTGCTGCTTACTGAAAGGTGCCACCTCCCCATGTCATGGAACAATTTTCCCCAGAACACTGAGGACATGCTTCGTGAAACCCACCACCCGGTATCGGAATACCCAACAACCACAAAATAATGACTTCCCCATCCTGCAGGTCCCTTCCCAGCTCTGGCTTGGATAACTACTGCAGGGTCACTCAGTCAGCAAGCCACAGCCCCCTCCAGAGGTCACAGAGGCAGCCTGTAGAGGAAGTGAGACCGCACTGTGACAGAGCGCCATCTCTGCAGGCTCAGCGGCTTCCAGCCACAGCTCCACTGGGACCACCGAGTCAGCCATCATCGTACCTCTTAGCTCGGGGCACCTCTAACCTTGTCATGCTGGGATGCGACAGGAGGGAACGACAAGAGGGAACAGCAGGTGATTTGATAACCCGAATCAAATGACAATAGTTGTTCTTGTTGTTGCTTCAAAAGCACCAGGTCAGCAGAGCCCCCTCCAAAGTGCTGCTGGCCAGCGTCTGTGTTCAGCCCCATCATCTGCATTCACAATGTCCACAGCTCGGCCATCCTCAGGGTCTCGCCTGCTCCTCCCTCCAATGGTGAGAGCTGCCTTTGGTCAGCTCTGTGTATTTCCTGACTGCAGGTCTCCGTGAGAATGATTAGAATTTCATTGGAATAAATGAACTTGTTTTGACGAAGCTAGATGGCTGTAATTGCCTACTTTCTGCTCTGCTTAATGTTGTTATGTTAGACACTGCATATTGAAATTTCAATGGCTGGAGCCTTTAAAATCTCTATCCATCCTTTCCAAAGCAGGACGCATCAGTTTTTAAAGTTCTTCAACTTCACAGAAGGCTTTGGATTCATATTTACCAAAGTATCCATCTGACCTCTTTTTCTGATACTGGGAGTGGCATTGAAGTTTCTTGTTACCTTATTTGCACAATACTTCAGTTGACCTTCTGGGGCTTGAGGCAAAGGCCAGGCTCCTCAGATGGATGTGGAGGCTTCAGATCTTAAGGCAACTTTATAAATGAATGTATTTTGTGACTGCTCCGCTGTCTTAAAAAAATTAGATGATAAGGCTACTAGAAGAATCTTAAATCCCAGTTCTAAATGGAAGAAATGACCTTTGTCTGTCATTCTCAGTGACCTACCCCATATGGATAACCACCACGGAAGCCCATGTTCACTGCTTTTGGGCAATGAGTTTGAGATCTGCTCAGCCATGACCTGTCAAGTGGCCCACGTCAGCCCGAAGGATTTGTGACTAGGATGCATGGCTTCTATACTGAGCTGCTCCTTAAGACCCGAGGATCATTCCCTGGGCTATCTCTGGCTTTGCATCTCCCTCTATTTCAGCACGCTTCACTGGAACCACAGCTGACCACATCCCACCAGCCTGTGACTACCAACTGAGGACAGAGGCCATTGCTCCACCATGAAGCCCAGCAACTGGAAAACTGCCAGGAGTAATGAGTGAGTGAAAAAGAATGGAACGAAGGCAGGGAAGGTAAATAGCTACTGAATCACGATGCACAAGTCAGGAAATAAAGTAGCATTAGACACCCCCAGAGTGAGAGTAGAGAGTCGGCGCTGTGTTTCTCTACGTGGCTCCAGCACATCAAACAATGATGGGTACACAGAAGGTCTCAATACATGATGAGACTGAACACAAATGAGGCACTTTCTGTCCCCAGGCCCTGTGCTAAGCCCTTTACATGGATTTTCTGACCCAATCCTGGAACTAAACCCTACAAGGAGCTGATATTATTTTTGGCAAAGTGAATGAAGGCTTACTGATAGATGCTGACTGTCTAGCGAAGGCAAGAAAGATATGACCCAATTCCTATCCATATCATCAGTCTCCCGTGCTCACTAGCAAGGGAGCAGCATTCTGCAGTGAAGCGCATGGATTCTTGGGTCAGGCTGCCTGAGTTCAAGTCCCAGTTCTGCCACTTGTGTGTAAAGCTGGGCAACTTACTCCACCTACTGAAACCCTCGGTGCCTCACTTTGCTACAGGGATGGTAATGGGGCACAGGGTCCATTATGAGACTACTTCAGTCACAAGATACATGGCAAAGAACCTGACATGCAGCAAGCACGGTGTTCGTGTGGTAACCTCAAAACACTACTCCCTACTGCCCAAACCCATACATGATTTCCTTGCTATCATTGTCAGGAGAGGGGTAGTGCCTTCTTTCCCTTTTACAGGTCTGACCTCAGTCTTCGTGGGCCACAGGATGTGGGGTACCTGGTGGGCCTTGACCACAGGGTGAAAGTCAACCATTTACAGATGACAATAAGAGGAGTGGGGAGAAGCAGGAAGGAAATTTGGTGTTTATTAATCTGTGTTAAATGCAGCTAAAAGATGTAACTAAGAATCCGTCCAAGATCTTGCTATAGGGTGAGTGACCAAGTCTAGGATAGACTTCAAAGTCCCAGCTTCCTATGTGGGGTCAGCTGAGGACACACAGTGTGGGACTTCTTTATCTGCAGGAGGAAGAGCATCTTCCCTGTTTTAAGCGAAAACTCTCCTGTTCCCTGACAAGACGATATGCCCAGCAGTACAGAGCAGCCTTCTGGATTGTGGAGAGAACAACTTCATAGACCATCACGCCCCAGGCCACCCACCCGCACTATGTCAGTTGCTCCGCAAGAGAGCCATTCTGACTGCGGAGACCAGAGGTTTGTGAAGATGTAGCCCCAGCTACCCTGGCTGGGAGCACCTGCCGTCCACCCACACTCCTGGGCTGACTTTGGTTTCCCTCTGAGCAGAGACCAGTGGGCTCTTTAGTGGTTCAGGGCCACCACAATGGCGGGGGTGTTAGGATGGGCGGGTGGGGAGCACAGCTGATTCTGGCTCTTGTCAGGCCTGGATTTGGCTCTGGGGAATCTAGGCTGTAGAGAGGAAGAATCTCCTTCTTTTACCCACCACCAAATCTGTTACATGTTGTGCAGAGAGTGCTTATGAAGCCGTAGAAATATCTGTGTTTCAGCACGGGATTGGATTTCTTCAGGAGACTCTATGGGGCAGTATATTGATTCTCCTAAGGGGTGACCAGTGCCTGGGTGGAGGCATTGGGGTAATGAACTCACCAATAACCCATTTGAACTTGAGACAACCACAAGGGAAGCAGCCACAAAGCATTTTGCAATAATGGGACATTGCTAGCCTTTGAATAATTAATTCCAAGAGACATACAGATATAGGACTCAACCCTGACAAATTCCAGGTTTGATGCTTTGTTAATTAAACCCTGTCCTCCATTGAAAACACACACACACACATACATCTGGTACAGAACATAGACACTGCTATATCACCAGTACCTCATTTTAACTTCTTGGTTCAGGATGCATATAAACCTCTGGAGTACTTTTCAAACTCACCAAAAAATAAAATCATTCGATTGATCTTACCCTGAGGTAGTTGAGGGTGAAGTTTGTTAGCCCCATCCTGGTGATGTTTTTGGACAGCTGATCCAGGACCTGAGGATCTTGTGCCTAAATGGAAAAAAAACCCCACATGTATTTTATCACTACAGGACGGTCCTGAGAAAATCTCAGACTGTGCTACAGCTGCTAAGAAATGCAATCTCGACATTGTTGATTTTATTTGGAGAGCAGGCTGCTGGAGGTAATTTAATTTACATTTTGAAGACACTTGCATATAACACTCAAGGACATTTTCAGATCAATTGTGCAAGACTGGGGAAAAACCAAACTGCTCAGATGTGCTTTCAGTCCTTGGGAGAAATGACGTTACTTCCTCTTGGAGAGGCCTTGGCACTCGGGTCTCCAGCCTGAGTCACAGAACTCTGCCAGGAGAGCTCCAGGTCTAACGCCCTCATTAGAGAAGCCAGTCCCCCTGGACTGGGCAGATCCATGCTTCAGGACTGGCCTTTGTTTCCTGCTGTGATAGCGGTGGTGTTTTTACAGCTTGGGGTTGAGGGCTGTATTGGAAAACTTTGCCACTGTCTTGAAATACACACACACACACACACACACAAAACACACACACACACACACACATATATATGGAGAGACAGAGAATTCTCACTCTCCTCCCCATTAAGCTGAGTCTGGAAATAGATATCCCCAACAATTTTTATCCTGCAGGACTGTAAGAGTAAGTATCACATTTTCCAAAATGTCAGCCACATTTTAAGAAGGGATATAAAGTACCATGGGCCACACCAAATGTTCTGTTTGGCTAGAAGAAAATGGAAATTCTTTCTGGGATCCATTTTAAAATGACTCTCTTGGTTGATATTCTTTCTTTCTGTTTGCCTTTCCTTCTTCCTTAATTGATATAAGCAAATTGGCACTAAACAGAGGGAGATGGAAGTAAACATCCCCTTGTCTCCACGTCTGCCTTCATGAGACTAGATTATACTAATGTGACTTATTCTTTTCTGTACATGCCTTTTCTCATAGTGATACTACCAATTGGATTTGTATATATAAATAAAAATGCAGGAGAAAACAGAGCATGTCAGTTTCATGTCAATTTCCTAAAAGAGGTCTTCCCTGACATTGAGCCTATATTTATTAAACCACTCTTATGTGCTAGGAAGCGTTTGTTCTATCAAGTAGCCAGGGTCAACCTCAAGGAACTTACATTTCAGTCAAAAGACAGGAAAGATAATAATAAAGAAATGCAAAAATGTTGTTCCTGCTGCTGTGGCTACCGGTGATGATGATGAGAGCCAATCGCCAAAACCTGTAGAGGACACACTATGTGCCAGGCATTGTTCTAAGTGCTTTACAGTCATTAACTCTTAATTCGATGGTCTGAAACATGCTTTATTACTGTACCCATCTTATAGATGAGGGACTACAAGCACAGAGATGTCACATCATTTGCCCAAAGTCACACAAGAGCAAGGGTCCAACCCTATGTGGTCTCAATCCAGGGCCCAGGTTCCCAACTGTTATCCTTTGCTGCCTTTTAGTCTATTTTGAGAATAATAGAAGTGAATATTCCAGACTTCCTCAAAGAGAGTGGAGAATGTAAACTAAGCTTTAAAAACCAAGGGCTTGGAGCATAAACAGCCAGAAATCATGGAGCAGGAGAGTGGGGTGCAACAAAAAGCATAAGGCTAATGGGAAGGGCAGAGCTTGTGTTAACTAGTCAGAAAGAGGTGGCTGACAACTAATGTGTGGAGAAATAGCCGGGAGTGGGACAGCTGGGAGACAAAGTCAGAACCACCTCGGGCAAAATCTTGATTTTGCTACTTTTGGGCTAAAAAACATGGGGCAACTTACTGATTCTCTGAACCTCAGTTTCCTTGCTTTTAAAATAGGAACAATACTAACTCAACTCTCTGCCTGACTGTGAAGATTCAATATCATGAGATATACAAAATGTTTAGCTCAAGGCCTGGCAGAGTAAAAAAAAATCAGTAAATGGTAGTTACTGTTATGCTATTTTCTTTTGATTGTTCAGGGTCTTTAAAATTAGGCTTATGAAGTTTGATTTTGCTCCAAAGATTTTCATGGAAGCATCATGTATTATAGAGGAGAGACTTAAATTTAAGTTGATGCCTTTGACGACTTCTTAAGAGATTGCAGCTGACTAGCTCCTACTTACATTTAAAATACATCTCTAGATCGGCATAGAACCCACCCTTGCACCTAATTTGTGCTCAATAAATTTGATGTGATTTATGGTCAAACAAAACCAAGAGAAGCCCAAATATTCCACTTCAGATTTAGCACTGTGATCAGGGAGGACCAACTTCTGACACAAATCTGAAGATACAGGAGTCCCATGTCTCGTCAGATGGTTCTAATCAAAACTGGAAACTGTTTTTCTAACTTCTTGTTTTATTTCATTCCCCAGTTATACATAACAGGTTTATTAGCCCCAAGCAGAGCAGTACTTGATAATGACTGGATGGAATTTAAGAAAAGTACAAACTGTTTATTGAAGTAACCTCAATTTGGAGTTCAAAATAATAAAATATAAAAAATAGTCTCACAACGTACCAATCTTGGAAACAAAAAGGGGAGAAAAGGGCCTGTGGATTAAAACGGTTGAGAACAAAACTCAATATTTAGAGTTAATTACCTAAAGCGTGACAACTACTGGAATTCTTTCACAGAGAGAGGAATGGGTTTTTCCCCTTGAGTGAAATGAAGGAGGAAAAAAAAGAAAAGAAAGCAAAACAGAAATTAAATTACTTACATGCATGGCTAGGATGCTTCTCGGGACTAACTCTCGGTATTGTCTAATGGTAAAGTGCCATGTTTTTATTCTCATGAGATCATCAAAGGTGAACTCCAAGATCAGTCTGCCTTCTGTACATACCTAGAAGTGACAAAGCACACAGTCATTCATTACGCACTTTGTGAAAGCCACATTTTGTAACTCACATAGCCACTCAGCGTGGTCTCCCTTTCTGTCCTTGGGCAGTGCTAGCTCTTGGTAAAGATGTGACACAAGTGATGTGTCCACTGCACACAGTACAAATGTCAGCTCTAAAATCAGTGGGTTCAAGTGACTGTACAGCTGCTTATTGGCCATGATGTGCTAGTAATTCTACTAGTTACTACTGAAACTCTATGACCCTCAGTTTCTTCATCTGTAAATATGGAGATAAAACCCATCTTATAGTGACATTGGGTCAAAAAGTTTTCCTCCACTTTCATCATCCTTCAACCATAGAGGCTTGAGCTCTTATTCTAATCTTGGTTATCCTGCTCTAGGACAAAGTACTCAATAAACTCATTCATGGTTAAGTGTGAGTTACTACAACTTGATCCGACTGGAGGAAGTTTGTATTTCCAAAACGAAATTCCGGAGGGCAATGTTTAACCCAAGGCAGTTATTATCAGTTACTGACATGTAGAAAATAGAAGCATGGTGGAGAGTATTTTCCTTGAATCTCAGCACATCAGCAATGATAAATTCTGCTTGCATAAAAGGCCAGTCTTAGGGGGGATGGGACACTTTATCTTTCTAAGAATAATATATATTATTAATGAAACATAAAAGAATTTTGAAGGTCTCTTCCTTGATAGAGTAATCAGTGACAGAGTAGCATTTTAATCTTTTTTTGATATTCATAGCATTTTTAGCATGTAGTTCCTATTTTATTTACCATTCCTTTCACTATTAACAACTTTGAAATGAGGGAAAGTGCTATGCAATCACGAACCGCTGAGCCTATTTCAACTATGAGCTAGGAAGTGGTGGTAGTGTATTGGTTCAATTTAAATAGTTACAACTCATTAATCAGACGATTTCTGCCTTAGGAAAGCAGTACAAAATAGTGGGCAGATACTTTGGCATCAGAGGGTACTGGATTTGAATCCCAATTCTACTTTTTACTCATTCTGGAAATTTGGGGAAAATCTAATAAATTCCCCAAATTCCAGTTTTTCTCACTGTAAAATGGAAATAGAAATATCCTTGGGTAAGAATGTTAGGAAAATTCATTAAATAAAGTTATGTATGTAGGCTACCTGGAATTGTGCCTGGCATGTAGTAGGATAGCAGTAAATGATAGCGCTACAGATAAAAAGAATGCTACCCAAGAAAATACAAAGCGCTAGACCAGTAATGGTCATCATGTGCCACCTGAGACCTAGGGCTTCACTAGCGGCGGCTTCTCAGGGGCTCTGCTGGGAGGAGCTGGGCCTCCATCTCGGCTTTGAGATCCTCATTGACTTTCTGGATTTCACTAAGCAGCTTTGATTTTTGTCTGTTTTTTACTGCATTGGGCTTCCGATCAAGCTTTTTGGAGAAAGATTTCCTAGGCTAAAAACAAACATACAACACTCCAGACACTTGAAAAAACACACTCAAAAACAAATAAATGAATAAGTAAAAATTAATTAACTGAAGAGAGAATGTAAGTATTTGTAAAACTATAGTCCACGAAGTTAGTGAACAATTTATATCAGCCTTTTATGAAATATTAATAATCACTTTCCTCTTTGGAAATGTAACACAAAACACCACCACTTATTGAATTGCAACTTGGTCCACAGCACTGGGTTGGGTGCATTCCATGCCCTCTAATTGAAGGTAACATGTTCTTTAAGCAAGTCAAATGCCAGTACAGGAGAATTACTAACAAGTGTTGATGGGACACTACTCGAGAAAGATGCTGTTAACGTGTGCCATCTTTGTCTTATCAAAGATTTCAGAAACACTGTGGGATAATTATTGATAATCTGGGTGAAGACCTTTGCCTCAGATCCAATTAGCAGGATCTGTGGGTAATTTCAGGCCTGTGGGCACATTGCCTCAAAACCCCTTGGCTGTGTAGTCTTCAGTGCCTTGTTTCTGGTGTCTCAGCCATGAGAGTTGAGTGCATAGAAAAGGGAGAAGACTTCAGTGCCCCCAAACCTCTCCCCTTGAGCATCATCAACTTTGGAATTAATTTACCAAGACATTAAAAAGAGTTGCATGGAGATTAAGCCACACAATTCCCCCTGGGGTGTCAGCATGACAGAAGCCACCTGTGGTGACAGCTTTCACAAAAGGGAGGTAGCTATGGGGAGCCATCAACAGTGAAATGTCTTGACAAAAACACGACAGGGATTTTGGATGCTATAATCCTTTTTAAAGGGGGAGATTATTGGATATTTAAACAAATATTAGCTCAGTTAAATGTCAGTGTTTAAAAAATTATCTAATATATTTGTTTTGCATTTATGAACCACAAACGCAGGGCAGGTGAAGGGTCTGGTTTACTTCTATTGGGAGAGAATTTCATAATGAGAAGGCATATATGTAGTCCTCTGACAGATTACTCAGTTGGAGCATCTGTAAGGTCAACTTAAATTGTGTCCTTTGTTCATGGTAACAGAGCGAGCTAGTTGGGGACCTTTCTTGCAGTCAAATTGTCATGGGCCTACAAATGGAAAATTGCAGCAGGCCTTGGGCTCCTCCTATTTTCAGTCAAAACCAAGGGTTTAACTGGGGTATACCATGTGCAAGGCAGGAATCCTTAGAATCAAATCTGAGTTGACTACGCTGGATGTTTTCTTTAAGGAAAAATAAATGACTTATTTGAATGAAAGGACAGAGGAGGATTTTGGTCACTGCTGGTCTTCCCCAAGTAATTACACCCACACCTTCCAGGCCCTAGACAGCCACTCCACACCCTGTACCCATCATAGAAATCAAAGGAAACCAAAGGCTTTGTGATTTGTTTTACATGCAACAGCCAGCAAATGGAATGGAGGCAAATAAGAAAAAATATATATGTATTTCCTATTCAGAAATGATAAAAAACAGGCATAGCCTATAAAAGGGAATTAACGTCTTCTCTCTTCAGAAAAATTCTGTGCATTCCTCTTAATCAATACAATTAATGTAGCTTTTATCTGAAGTCGGACTTTTTTTTTTTTAAAGCTGCCTTTCACTTGGAATCCAAAATCAAAAGGGTCCTCAATTAAGAAAACATTTTCTGTTGTGCTGAATTCATGTTACCGTACTGTGAGCTCTGACATTTTGTTTCTGTGGTAACCAAAATCAGCTGATTAGTTGGCATGGCAACAGAAAAGATGTAATCCCAGCAGACACACTCTAATCAATGCCCCCAGTACAGATGGTCTCCGGAGGATCAACAAGAAAGAGGCTGGCAGGCATTCAGCCGATCACGTGCTAGCTTGAGACTAGGCCAGGAACAAGAAAACTAAAAAAGAACATTTCTCAAACTAACCAGTAGCTTTTTAACCCTTTTCTTTCTTTGGCTAATTGTAACGCAATATTGACTGTGTATATAGCTGCATAATACAATGATTCTCATATAGCTTTGATGAAATCAAGTGTGCTTGTTAAGTGGGAGTGTTTATGTAATTTTCTGAGTTTGTATGCTTGGAACAGCATGCATGGAGTAGTGCTTTTAGATTAACACTTGTGCAAAGCTCATTGTATTTTCCTTAGTGGTACTGCATATGTAAACGCATTCATATGCATTATACATACATATATATATATATACACACACACAAACACACACATGATCTGATCATTGATATTATAATTTGGTTAGAGTCAGGAGAAGAGTAGAAATTCTGAAATATAATGTAGTATACAGGCTAAGGTAAGAAGGATGAACTGTCAAAGACATAAGTGAGTACTCATATAGGAAAACTGGTGGGTGCATTTCCATGGTACTTCTCTGTAGCAGTAAAAAAATTCATAGTAAACAATTGAGAACAGAGAAAACATAAACCAATCTTTATAGAGATGATAAGGGTGTCCAATAATGGCCATAACTTTGTTTCAGTGTGTAAAATCTAAAATTAACCCCAAGAATGTACCCTAGAAAGTGTTCCTCCCAGAATCCACCAGTGTTCACATCCTCAAATATAAATATTACTCAGAGTCTTTAATTCTGAAAACCTTGATGTCTGCTCTTCTGATTATTAAACCTTGTTTTCTATTTGATTTAAAAACTGAAAACATAAAAGAAAGGCTTTATAATGTGTGTTTTAAAATTCTAATTACACATTTATCCATAATCAATAATGTTCCTGGTATCAGGAAATTGCAAAATGCTCATGATACTCCTGAGGAATAGTTAATATTTCTGTTGATTAGGATTGTGACTGATTTTTGATTCACCAGTTGACCAAATTTTCATAAAAGCAACTCAGAACCACTGGGTCAAATGCTATTTGGGGAATGAGAGTTTATTGATAGCCTAAATTAGAACACTGTGATGCTGCCTGCACATAATATGCTAAGTACTAATAGCAGGCTTCCCTTTAAAAATAAGCATTGGCTTCTGGACCCTTTTTCTTTGTAAAAAGGTCTGAAAGGTCATTAGCCCACTGTTTTGTAGTAAACAGCCATGATATTTTATTACATGTAAATGAGTTATTTTTAATTAATATAAGAAAAATAACAATGGAAAGTTTTTTGAGTATTATAATAATCACCAAGGAGCAAAAAAAACAAAAAACAAAAAATTGAGAGAGGAAAAAAAGAAAAAAAAAATGGATCCTTCCAAATTTCCTAAAAATAAATGTGCATAATTAGCATCTGGACTAAGTCCATGAAACTGAGCTCCATTTCCCAGAAAGTGATATTTTTCATCACGGTATGGAAATATTCATTTCAAGAGTCGGCAAATATACTTCCTTGGAGTCGCATCAGATGGGTGGTCCAAACAATTGCTGCTTGGGGCAAGGGAGCTGTGTTCAGGGGAGTGCTCAGGTGTTTCTGGTGACCACCTTAGATACCTGAACAAATCACTCAACCATCTGAGAGGAAAATTTCAGGATAAGAAAGAATGCAACACAGGAAAACCTCAGTTTCTGGATTTGAATGAAAATAACACTTTATCGATTCATCTGAAGAATGGGATTCTTTTCGATCTAAAACAAGTCCCAAATGTTCAGCACTAAACTTTCAGAGCAGCTATGTTCATTTATGAATCAGTTTTGGCCTGAGAAAGAAATTGAGTAAATATATAAAAGGACTACTACAAAATACATTTTTATTTTCAATGGCTACTGGCTTTGGAAGCAGCTCCTTAATTACAGCAAAGTTTTTAATTTAATTATCATGGATTTTTTTTCCCCTTACAGCATAAGGAGTTGGTATGTTTCTCTTGAATTACCTAAAAATAACATTAAGCCTAGAGGAAAAAAGAAAAAAAAAAAAAACAATAATGAAGGAGCAGAGAAAGGCTTTCTCTGCAATGCTAAGACTTTGTAACACTAGAAATGAATGGCTTGCAAAATGAATGGCTTACATGTCCGTCTGATCTACAAGATTATGTAAATGTTCTGCATCTCCAGAATGAAGTGAGACATGGGCAGATTAAACCATCATTCAGGTGATCATTACTTTCCATGTAGCAAAAGTCTCTTGTCAGCCAGGACTTCTGCATCCAGTGTGAAGCTTCTTTGTGACTGAATGACAACTCTCCTCTCTGCCTGTTAGAACAGGAAAAAAGAAAAACCCTACCCTTTCCTACATTTAAAAAAGTCTACGGACAAAATTAAGATGCCGTAGAATCAATGGTATTTGATGATTTGTTTTTGCATTTTACAACCATTTCCTTTGCCTTTGGTTTTGTACACCAGCATGGGCACTGGAGAGATGAAACTATACCAAAAAGATCAATGAATAAATAAGAAACATTATATTTTTATTCTTGCAGCAAAATTGCATAAGTAATAAACACATCTTCAGTTTTATACATTGGGCTTCTGCAATTAACCCTGATGATTCAACCTCTCCTAAGTATAAAGAGAGCGTTGTCATTTGTGTTTTGAACTAAAAGAGATAGCTATCATTAATATCACAAATTAGTTTCATGTTGAGTCTTAGTCAAAATGCAGTAAACTAGTGTTCATTAAAATAAACTTCTGTTTGTCAGATTCTGTGATTAAATATTTGTTCTTACTAATTTTTCTACCTGCAAAAGGACATAAAGAGATTATCTGTAGTGTTCCAGAAAGGTCTTTGGTGAGAGGGAATATTCCATATGTCAATTTCCTATGTAGGGCAAGGATCATAGATCTAAAATGTATAGAAGATGAGGTTAAATCTCCATCTCTTCTATTTTTCATTTCATAGCCTTCGTGGGGCTTTGAATTCAGCCTCAAACATTGTGATAATCTGATCCTGACACTTGCCTTCCCCTCATTCACTCTTTTGTAAGTATACTTGTTCAGCTGCTTGTTGAATTCCCTAATTTCATTGACATGTTAAAGTTTTTATGTTCCTTACAGATTACAGTTGGGTCATGGTTAGAGGATTCTTCCCTTATTCAAATTTGAATCCAGCTCTAAAAAGTTATTTCAGTAACAAAGCTGAAATACAGTGCTGACCACGCAAAAATAGGATATGTTCTTTCAGCTATAGTAGATCTTTTGTATAAAACAACAATTCTAATCTAGCAACTAAAATTTAAAAGGCAGTAGAACCTCTCTTCCTCTTAGTTTTGGGCTCCCTCCTCTTTGATTTTCATGTGCTCAGAATCTCATGCACACATCTTAGAACAGTGTTCACCCCAAGAGTCAAGCCATGTCACAAACAAGAAAGATTCTCTCATGGTGTTGAAAGTGTCTGGGAGATGAGCAATCAGCCCCAGGTTCCATAGGAAAACCATAATTATTATTCTTTAATGCACTCAGAGTAGGAAAAGCCGGGCATGTGACAGAGCCTGTCCTGTACCTTGGTAAACATGGGCTTCCCGTGCTGGGTGACCATGGTACACTGGTCGCAGTCCACCGTGATGGATGAGTTGTGGTATGACTCTTTCGAGTGTTTGAGAATGTAATACAGGTCGGTCACCCCTCCTTCAAACACAGTGCTAAAGTAACGGGGGATGAGGGTCCTGCCGATAGCTGGGAGAGAAACACAGAGAAACAAACCATTAACAAAAATATCCCACCAGCCCCACACACCCAACACCATTGCCAAACCTCCTAAAACCGGTTACTGATCATCTCAAGAAACCATACCAGGGGGCAAATTTCTCTTTAAAAACAGCCATGACCCTTCTGGGTTGCAGTTAATAAAATATAATCCCCAACTATTCAGGAAAAATGCGTCCGGTCATCTCTCTAGATTTTGTGTCCACTGCAAGTCAATAAAATAAGGGTTAGTACTTTAAAAATAATAGGGGGGAAACGCATGAACTACTTTGGACCTTGTATACTTTTGGAGTGAACATGTTTATAAAAATAAGACACTTCCAATCTGCTTGGATTTTT
This sequence comes from Pan troglodytes, assembly GCF_028858775.2. Lineage (NCBI taxonomy): Eukaryota > Metazoa > Chordata > Mammalia > Primates > Hominidae > Pan > Pan troglodytes. Next base: position 17,085,508 of record NC_072401.2, read on the forward strand.
TTAATGCATCATGTATGTATAGGCCAGTTACCCAGTCATGTTTTATTTTTATTGTTACTAGTGATAATATAAATTTTAATAACATAATGCTTTGTAGTGTGTAAAGTATTTTGGTATTCTCTCACTGTATCTTCAGAACAACCCCAAGAGAGTGCAGGACTGAGATCCAAAAATGTTATTATGGAGGGGAAATAAAGGTTATTTTGAATGCTTCAAGGTCACGTGACTTGTAAGTAAATATTTGGGGTCTCTAACTGCATGTCTATAAACACCCAAATAACTGCTCTTCCAAACACTATGTCTCCAACTGCTTTAAACAATGGAAATCTTTACAAAATAATTCCCATCTCCATATACAAAGAGATCCATAACTATGTAAATACTGATTATTCTATCTGCTTTTGGAGCTGTGTAAGATCTCTCTCTAGAATAAAAGGCTAATTTTAAGAGAAGTTGATACCTTTCACTTGGTCTAAATTGGTCTCTTTCATTCCATGTGTCTGGTCCTGTCCCATTTTAGTTTCAGCGATTGTATAAGTAGCTGGGCCTTTCTGATACAGGACGCTTAGAAATCTGTAACAAGCCCTTTTTTCAGCAGTGATTTGAAATCCTCTTACACTGGAAATCCCAACTCATAATATCAGGAATTTTGCCTATGTGCAGATTTTAAGGCAAAGTTCTAAAGCACTCTCAAGCAATCCAAGGTTTTTAATAAATCTCTTACATTCACTATATAATACCCTTTGAAAGACAAAAATAATATTTAAGATAAATAAACTACCAAAGAAAGCTTTAGCTAGGAAAGATCACCCAATCGTCACTTGAATGTTTTAAAATATTTAATTTCATTTTAAAAGAATCAGTGATAATCCACTTTGTGTGGATCTATATCTCTTTTGTACATGAACTTGGAAAAAATAAGTATAAAGAAAATACCCTGCCAAATTGTTTTCTGAAATGATTTTAAGGAATCCCCATATGGATGACTAGTCTCTAAATAATTTACACAGTTGTTATTGCCTCATATTTGCTGCAGGTAAAATCAGTCAACAAGTGTCTGCTAAATATTCCAGGATTTTCGGTGATTCCATCCTAGATAATCTTTCTACATACATTTTCTTAATACTGCCTAATCTCCAATACTGCATGCTCATTTTCTAAATATAAAATTCAAATGAGAGTAATTTGAGTCCACCATGTCCTTTAACAAATGCATAGCTAATGTTATAAAGAAAACTTTGTAATGCTAAAATCCATATTGTACTTCACTAAACAGATAAAATTAATTGAATGCATTTCAAATATTCTAACTTAAAGCTAATTATCATAAATCAGCCTAAGTAATTTGACAATTTGGGATTCATACCGTTGAGAATAAATGCAAACCATAAAAATGCAGATGTAGGCCAAAGAATTGTCACATTAAAAAGGTTATGGCAAATAACCACCATTGGATTAGTAACATTATACTTTATTTATCATGAATCCTGCACAAGTTAATTCCTTTAGAGCACTGTTTGCTATATATCACCATCGTTTTCATTCATAATATAAGAAAAGTTGAATGGGAAAAAGGTTTGAGAGTCTTTAAGTTTAAACCTAAGTTTTAAATTACTTCCCCAAATCCAGAAAATGTACAAATTATGTAGTAAATACACTTAAAGAGAAACACAGCTTTGCTTTATTGAATAATTTCTAGCACTCTAGGAAATGGTTGCCATGGATACTGGAGGTTTGTTTTCAGCCCTGTTTCCTTTGTGAGCCTGCCCTCCCATTTTCCCATGGTCCTGTTCAGACCATTAGTCACAAAGGTTCATTATCCACCATAGTAGACTAAACCCACAGTTCGGTGCTCCAAGTAAACCATGACAATGGTATTCACGCCCTTGTGTACGTAGTCCCCTCTCCATAAATCTGAGCTTGGCCCTGTGATCTGCTGTAATCAACTGAATGTGGCATGAGTATCCTTGTATCAGTTTTGGGCTACACCTTTAAAAGAACTCGAAACTTTCACTTTGTTCTCAGGAAGAAGTCAGTTGCTATGTACAAAGTCTTACTACTCTAAGACTGCCATACCATGAGAAGCCCAACCTAGCCATGTGGAGAGGTCATGTGAAGGAGAACTGAGTCTTCCAGCCAGCAACCCCAGCTGAGCTTCCAGCCAACAAACAGCACTAACTTGCATGGGAGAAGCTGTCCAGGAAGTGAATCCTTGAGCTCCAATTGAGCTGCCTCAAGCTGGTGTCACGTGGAGCAGAGATGAGCTGTCCCTGACATACCTTGCACAAATTTCAGAAACATAAGTAAATAAAATAAATATTTGTATTTTAAGTCAACATGTGTTGAGGTGTTTTTTTAATGTATCAATAGATAACTGCAGCCCCTTTCAACCACGCTAGCCACAAGTTAGTCAAATAAGAATCCTTCCCTGAAAGAAAGAGGGAAGTTTTGCCAGGAAAAACTTTCTAGTCATGGAAATATAGGAGCCTGAATACAGAAGAAAAGCAAAGCAAATTGACAGAGAGTCTTCATGGGCTGATTTGGGCCCTAGTCTCAGCTGGGAATAAAGCCAATGCCATCCCTCAGAGGTCACACTTATGCGAGGTGCGCACCTCCTTTTCTTTCTTTCTTTTTTTTTTTTTTAAATTGGCTCAAGCTAGTTCGTGTTAGATTTCTGTCATTTGCAAATAGAGAAATCCTGACCACTGCAGTCCTGTTCCAGCATGGGCAGGGTGGTAAACACTGAGAGAATAAAGAGGAAGTGATGAGAGCGATCAGCTACAAGAGATATCTGACTCTCTCTGCAACACACTGTGTTAGAAGCTGCAGGAGATTAAAAAGGTGTCAGAGATTGTATTAGTTTCCTGTTGTTGCTGTAACAAATTACCACCAACACAGTGGCCTACAGCACCACAAACTTATTATTTCATAGTCCCGACAATCAGACATAGGGCTTGCTGGGCTGAAGTCAGGTTGTCAGCAGGGCTGAATTCCTTTCTGGAGGTTCTCAGGGAGAATCTATTTTCTTGTTTGTTTCATCATCTAGAGGATGTTCACACACCTTTCATGTGGCCCCTTCCTCCATCTTCAAAACTCATAGTGGGAAGTTGGGGCCTGGCGAGGCATCATTCTCACTCCGTCTTCTGCCTCCCTCTTGACTTTCAGGATCCTTGTGATTGCCCTGAATCCACCCAAAGAATTCAGGATAATCTGCCATCTCAAGATCCTTAACTTATCAGATCTGCAAAGCCCCTTTTGCCATGTAAGGTCACATTCACAGATACCAGGAATTCAAACACGGATACCTTGCAGGGGGCATTATTCTGCTTCCCACAGAGACTATACTTGCCAAGAGCTTCTGTTCTACAAGGGAGAGCAATAAAAAATACAAGAAACACACACATACACCATGCACATACGCACGCAATGTGCAATATATAAATAATGCGCAGTGAATGGGACAGACAGCCAGAACAAAATCCCATGTGCCTGAAGAAATCATTCTATTGATCATTCATCAATTTCTTCTGTAAACATTCACTGAACCTGGAGTAGGTATAAAGCTCCATGGTTGACGGTCGATGCTGCAAACACAAATTTTTGTCCCTCTCTTTCAAATTCATTTTTGAATTTGAATTAGATTTTTGTCCCTGTCTTTCAAATTCATTTCTATCAGGAGAGGTAGCAAGTATTGAAGTATCTATAACACGATGTGATCGCTGATAAAGCATAAAAATGGGTTTATGATTTTGAACTCTTTATCAGTATCTCCTGTATCCTGAATTCAGTGTACGATTTTATTATTTCTGAAGCTCTGAGATGAGCATGTTCTTTTACTGCAGTCAACCATGCCACTGCATGGCACAGTCAGATATAAATGACTAAATCAGTGAACATTTCAGATTTAGGTTCAGCGGTCACCTAACTCGACAGCCACACCAGTTCCAAATCTATTTAGATTTTATACTGTTACAATCATATGTCAAAGTTACACTTTACATTTATACTTTAATCCCTGGAATTAAAATAATTTAAATATTGATATACATAAATCTACATTGTGCTCCTATGAAAAGGATTATGTCTTCTGAATATTGTTGGAGTGAGATTAAGATTATAGTAGATTATAAAGGCGATGGTATTTTTCTGACACATTTAGATCAAAGGTCCAAAAGTTGGGAAGTGTGGAGAGCCAGAGAACACAGGAAGATTTTCTGTGATGTTAGGTGAGTAAAATATACCATACATTATTTATCTATGTATTCATGAAAGATAAAAGAAAATCACACATTAAATTATTCAGGTGTTGAAATGTGTATAAAGAATGTTACACTTTATAGGTAAATATGATTAGTCCAGAAATAGCTAAGATTTAATTCATAGCTAATTGAGCTGTGGATCCCTGCTTTCAAGCTCCTTAGGGAGATTTTCATTGTTGTTCTATTTTGTTTACATCCATCCCTACTCCCCAGAAATTCTTGCTATGGAAGTTGATAGGGTGATGGTGTGGTGGAGGCAGGATCTAACTTCTATCTTTTCTTGTAGGTATTACTTGTAGATATTAGGATATCTACAGGATATTCATTGATGTTAATTAACTTTTTTCCTTGTTTAGAAACAAAATGGTGTAATACAAGCTGGGAGCTCATATAGAAGACATAAACTACTGTGCCTCCTCCCCAAAGCAGAAGGTCTGCCTTTTAGAGCATTTTATCTCTTTTAGTAATTATGAAATGCATTAAAAAAAACTTAAGGATGTTTATAAGTAATTCACATGAAAGAAACTGCATGTAGAAAATAACCACATATGAAAATACTCGAACTAGTTGTTGAAGTACAAAGTTAAAATAATAACAAAAGGATTACAACATAAAGCTGGTGAGGTTGTGTTAAAACAGATATACACAAATACTTTTAAGGAAATCAATGTAGTGATTATTTCTTATTTTGAGAATTTCTAACTCTCTGGAAGTCTGTTAGGTGGGACTCTAAGCTCTTGGTAAATACCCTTACCAAACTGCAATTCTCAAGTTTATGTTTAAGTGCTCTGAAGTTCTACAAGCCTTTTGAGAAACCATCATCTAATGTAAGACTTTTTAATTTCAGGGCGTGAATTACAATTTTAAATGCCTGCAATTTCTATGTTTCAAAGACAATTCACTTCCAAGAAACAAAAGGGGTTGAGAGTCTGATTTTCATAAAATGTGGAGTAAGAGGAAAATTTGTAACTAACAATATATTAATGCCATTTAACACATTATCACTATTTAGCTGATGATTTTGCAACTCTGAAAAGAGAGAACTATATAACCAAGCACATGTTTTTAATTAGGTAAACTTAATTATATTAAAATTATTTACCATACTAGGATTTAAAAAATTTTTATCTAAACATGAAAATAGATAAATTCGTTGGCTAAATCTGGGTAGTTTTATGTGGTTCTGCTAAAGCTACTGTAATTCTGCTATATCTCAAAAATCCAAATGGAAATTCTATTATTCAGATACATAATAAACACCAAGAGTCATTAAACTTTAAACTTATCTGTATTCAGAAATCAGTAAATGCATTATGCTGACATACAAATGAATATGCTCCTAGGAGTGAGATAAACAAGACTGATGATTTTATTTATGGTAAATAACCATTATATATAGCCAAAACAATGGAAGTAAAATATGCTTGACCTGTGATGGGGGTGATACTAGTTCAAGGTAGATCTTGTTGTTCTTGGTGAAGGGAATGCAAGTCGAATTAATTAATTAATTTTACTTTTATAAATTGGCATGACTTTCATTCTAATATGCCTTTTACTTATTTTCTCAAACTAATTTACTTGAATATTTTCTCTCTGATGACCTGTCTTGTGATTTCAAAGATTCATTTATTTCATATATACTTATTAAGTAACTACTACAGGCCAGATATTGTTCTAGGTGCTAGAAATAGACAAGTAAGGAGACAGAGAATAAACTTGATAGCTCGGGAAGGCCAACTAGTTTAGATTGGCCAGCCTGGAAGGCTGCCATGAAAAAGTGATGATGGAGGTGAGTCCCAATTGAACAAAGCCGTGCGAAGATCTGGAATTAAAGAGGTCCAGGCCCAAGAACCACAGGGGCAAAAGCCCTAAGACAGGAATGAATTTTGATTGAACGAGTTTAGTGTGCTACAGTATCAGAAAGAAGGCTTTGTGGCAGGAGGGTGGTCAAAGAGAACAAGATGATAGAGATGAGGTCACAGAAAGAGGCAGGGTCAGATTATGTGGGACTTTCTAAACCATGGCAAATGGCTTCCATTTTATCCTTAGTGCAATGTCAAGACATTGAAAGATTTTAGCCAATGATATAATTTACTCTGTTTTTCCTAAATGCATTTTCCAGCTGCCAACATGGTCTCAAAACACCATAAAAATTTTTGATCCTCTTATAAATAGGCATTTTTTCTTCCACTTCTACCTACCAAATTTTTAATAACTTGACCAAGACTTCAGTCACCCTACCTTGCAGTAGATGCTAAGTGCTAGAGAAACAAGGATGACCAAGACAGACCTCACTCCTGCTGTTACAGAGCTTTGGATCAAGCAATTCTTAGCATCATTAATTCACCAATTAAGGGCATGCGCGATATGTGTCATGGCTCCATCTTGTCTCTCCTGTTTCCCCATTGTCTGACACACAATAATGAATAAGTCAATGCAATAAATATGTGAATTTATAGGTCTCAAGTCATAGAAGCTTACATGTAAACCTGATAGAATTCATCTCATTTAATTGAATCCATTACTTCGACATATTCAGGTTATTTTGGATCTTGATTCTGTCAGTGATACTATGGGCTATTTCTTCTACATGTGTGTCTTTCATGGTGGCAAAACTCTTTCGACTTTGATCTAAAGTACTGACAATAACATTGTATAGGAGAAGACCAGAGCAATGGAGACCTCCTTCTAACTGGACTTCTTAACATGAATCAAACACCCTGTAAGTATGAAATTGAAATCCTCTAATGACTTCCATAATAAGTCCATGCTGTGTTACTAATGGCTTGTAAAGATAGTGCAGAGTCCATGTGGAGAGAGTGAGGTGTCAGAGAAAGACCTGAGCTAAGGGATGCAGAGATGTTAATCAGGCACAGAGGACGCAGCAAGAGAGTGGTCCCGGCAGAAGCAACAGCATTAGTTAGAGAAGGTGGTATATTCCCATGATCTAGGCTGCTGCCTTGGTCAGATGTTATATATTTATACCTTGGAGGATCTCGTCCGGATGAGCTACTGCATTACATAGAGCTCCTGCTCTCTCCTTATGACGATACAATAGTCTTTTAGTTATTAAAACTTTAAGATGTAGTTTACGTCTGACAGATTTATTTTTGCCCTCTGTATTACTCTTTTATGTCAGCATTTTCATAACTGTACTCTGTTTTTTATTCTTCATATGAACCTTAAAATAATTATGTTAAATTCAAAAAAGAAATAGGGAGAGAAATTGATTCAAATTAAATTAAATGTACTAAGAAAAAGTTGGCATCTTTAAAATATCCAATCTTCCTATAAAGGAATATGAAATGTATGTCCAGTTGTTTAAATCTTTATTTTTATCTTTTAAAAATTCCATAGTTTTTCTTTGTTCTTTCTTTTAGAAAAAGGGCCTCACTCCGTCACCTGGGCTAGACTGCAGTGATGCAGTCATAGCTCACTGTAACCTCAAACTCCTGGGCTCAAAGAATCCTCCTGCCTCAGACACCCAAGTGGGCTGAGAACACAGGTGCCACCATGACAGGCTAAATTTTTTACTTCTTTATAGAGACGGGGTCCAGCTGGTCTTGAACTCCTGGCCTCAGTAGATCCTCCTGCCTTGGCTTCCCAAAAGGCTGGGATTACAGGCATGAGCCATAGTGCCTGGCCAACAAATATGTTGCACCCTCTGAGGTTTGTAGTTTTCTATATTTGGATACTTAACATTTCTTAAGATCCTTGAATATTTTAGTTATGCTAAATGGTTAATGGAATTTTAAAACTTGTATTTCTATTTGTAGCCCAGGCATTTAACTGAATATTCATTAATATTAATAGCTTTTTGGGAATGTTTTAAAAAGTTTTCTAGGCAAAATAATCCACTATTCCCAAATATTGATATTTTTGTTCCCTTTCTCCTTACCTATATATAGATTCTCCTTTCCTATATATAGTCCTGTTCTAACCATTGCAATAACATGAGAATATATATATTCTTATATATATATAGCAATAACTTTGCAATAACATGAGAAAATATATATATATATATATATATATATATGTATAACAGAACTTTCAGAAAAATTTTAAATAATGAGGGAAGTAGCGAGCATTCTTTTTTCCCCTTGATAGTTTTAGGGAATGTATCTGGGACTAGGGGAAGTACTAAATGTTGATTTGAGATCTTGTTACTTGCTATGGAAAGAAAAACAAACTATTATTCTATTCCTTGGTTTTATGACTTTTTTCTTTTTAATCCTGATAAATGTCTAATTCGACTGTATGCCTTTTCAGTAATAAAGTAATTTTCCTTTAGAAAACGATTCATTAATATATTTTCAATTATCGAACACCTTTTGCACTCCTAGTATAAACCTTACTTTCTCTTATGCACACATATACCACATTTTTGGATAAATTTAACTTATGAATTAATTCATTCCTTTCACAAATGTCAGTGAAAGCAGTGCTCTATTTGAGCCACTTGCTGGATGCTAAGTTAGAAAGATAAGGCCAGCAAAAGGTTTAGTCCAGTAATTCCCAGCAGCATCTCCTAATCCCAATGGATTCCTGAAGGTCTTCAAATGCAACTTTAGCTAGTTCTATATTTTTTTAAAAAAATCATTAAAAAGGAACATACTTAACATGTTTCTCTGATTCGAGTAGGATGATCCCAGTTATGGTAATACTGATTAGCTCTTGATTAGTGATCATGAATGGCACTTAACAGATGTGGGAAAAAATAAAATATAAAATGCTGACAATTATTTAATAAAAGTAATGAGGTTATCCATGATTATATTCCACACCTCCCTTTTAATAGGAGAGAAATTCCATGATCAGAGAAGTAAAACTACATAGCTTACTTGGAGTTAGGGTGGAATAAAATGGAACACTTTTTGTTTTTGATCAACCAATGTTGGTAATTTCTATGTCTTGATTTAATTATAATTAGTTTTTAAGTCACATTAGTAATACATGTGCAAAAAACAAAAAAACAAAAAAAAAACACCATATTACTCTCACAGGTACTTACTAGCTCGTCACAATAAAATTGATTCTTTTCTCCAGGTGTTGAGTTAGACCTTACAGAATTATCAAACTCCCTTTTAGCTCAGTGCTGTCTTATGACAGAGTTGTGGCCAGTGCCTAATGGACACTTCCATTGTTTTCATTTTGTTCAACAGAATAGATGTCAAGAAGGGAAATCCCACTTCCAGACAGGCCAGTAAAATCATTCTGTGTGTAGCTGGTGCACTATCTCCCTATCTCTGACATCCAGACACTGAAGACACAGTGGGCAGATTCCAGAGACCTCCCCGCCCTGCTCACTGCCCTAAGGATGGAGGAGTCAGGAAATGGAGGAGCCTCTGGTTTCCTAAGTTACCACCAGGAGGGGGAACTGCCACATTTGGGGAGAACTCATTTGGACTTTGGAGCAAAAAATACCTTTCTATGGTGTTAAGACATTGGAATATCAAACTTTATTTGTTTAAACTGCTAGGGTTAAGTAAAACAGTTACCAGTAAGTGTAGGTTCCCTGACCACCCTATACCCACCAATCTCAGTGCCTTCACCACTTCCTAGGTCACCTTTTTATCAATGTTCCCTAGCCTTTAGATTTTTAAATTATTTTGTTTCATTGTATTTTGTGTTTATTTACACAAAGTTATATTAAATGTATCTATATGGTAGGATTTTTCTTTTATTAGTCAATAATATGTTTTCAGCTTTAAATATGTTAGTGTACATAAGAAGACTCATTTGTTGATTTTAAATGCAGCATTGTATTCTAGAGTATGGCTCTATCAAAATTATCTAGATATTCCCATGTTGAGGGACATCAGAGATTGTTTTACATTCTTTTCTCAACAGGGTAGAAAGGGAAATATATATTTTATTTTACTAGGTACCAGAAATTGTCCTTCAAAATGCTGTTACCAATTTGCTTCCTTATCAGCCCTGATAGTACCTGTTTCACCCACAACTTTCACCAACACTTAATATTGTCAAGTTTTTAATTTTTTGCCATTTAGATCATAAAGCATGTCCCTCACAAAGTGACAGCCCTCAAGTACTCAAAAGTTTATCAGCATGTAAATGATAAAGGTAAATAATTAATGACAGGCATCCAGCTCATGTGGTTATTGCTCCAAGTGACTAATTTACATTTGACCTTTTCAGATGGTTTGCAGTTTTCTACTCAAAATCCATTCACTTGGCTGCATGGAAAAATTACTCCAGACTAGAGAAGTAGAAAAGAAAATCTACTCCTTTATTTTTCAAAGTTGCCAAACTCTAAGAGTTCTTATAAAATTATTTCAATATGTTTTATCAGGACTTCTCCAACTCAAACCAATGGGGACACCCTAAGTCATTGAATTTTGTGTTTTAATATCAACACGATTCATCTGGGTTAGAGAAATGTTGCCAGAGAAACAGACATATGTGTGTAATTTCCAGTTTAACCTAAACCAGGAATCATCAACCGTTAGCAATTCTAAGAGTGGTGAGAGAGGTGATTTCCTTTCTGTAGAGAGAAGGCAGACTTGGGTAAAACTGGTCCTTTCCTCAGGGTTGGATATTATACAAGACATTCCTTCTAAAGTGTTAAGCAGTTACTAAAATAGAAGCTAATAAAACATGACCCTTGAAAGGGGATTTTGAAGTCAAAAGAAAGGTTTGTAGAATTAAAATAATAAACTGGCTCTCCCCCACACCCTTTTCTCAATGCCATTTCAATCTCATCTACTTCCTCAGTGCTGCCATGCACTTGCATTCTTTGAAACCTTTGCTCATTCAGCATCCGCCACCCAGGGGGGCCTTGCTTCATCTCTTCTGTTTTATCCAAACTCATAGGCAACCTCAAGTCTCAAGCTCCAGAACCATCCTCCTTGCCCTTTTGTCTCTCATTCTCTCCTTTGTATTCTTAAAGTGTTCATAAACTTGAGCACTGCCTTGAAAGTTTCTGATTCACACACTGGCTGTGCTACTTACTCATACTGTGACCTTGAAGAAATGATTTATGCTCTCTAAACCCTAGTTTCTTCAGCTGCAAAATGGCAATACAACAATAACTGCTTCAGTGGGCAGTTGCAAATATTAATAACACTATGCACGTGAAGTGCTTAGCACAATGCCTGACACATGTTAGCTCTACTTATCACTCCCATAATACCCTGTTTATGCACAGATTTGGGACTCATCACACTGCATTGTAATCATCAATTTTATTGTCTTTCCTTCAGTGTCTGTAGTTCCCTGAAGGCAGAGAACGTTTCTTGATCATTTCAGTATCATGGCACATTTGTGATGTAAATAGCTACTTATGAGATGTTTGGCAAGTGGATAAATGTGGACTTGGCATGCCTATTTGGACAGTCTGCCAATCTCGAACCTGTTATGTGTACACACGGGTTTCTAACACAGAGGTAAGGCCACTTTCATTTCAGGTTCAAGAGAATCAAGACCACAAAAAAGGGGAAGTAAGGTTTTAGGGCCCTGCATCTGGAATTTTCATATCTCAATGTTCTAGTCCAGAACATGGTTTCTGGTTTAGAGTAATCACTTTAAAAGATTCATTTTTAAAGTTAATTTTGAGTTCTGCTAGTAAAAAATAAAGTCTCCTATCTAAGACAACTTAGTTTTGATGGGGTTTCTACCTTATCATACTGTATGTGTGCGATTCACAAACATCTGACTCCATACAGAAAATCACACTTCTTTAAAAAAAAAAAAAAAGACTATTTGCATGCCAGGTCAGCATTCCAGGGGCATTTTACAGGAAGTAAAAGTCCTTGGAAATAAGAAGCAGTAAAAAAAGGGTCAGATTCACATTCCTCGGGAGTCCACAGGGGGCTGGGCTTCTGACCCTTGGATTGTCTACAAGAAAAGGAACAACCGTTCCAACAGAGAATTAATGTTGCATAGGCTCTCAGGCAGCAGGACGGAACAGCCCAATTATACCCACCCATGTCTGAAACATTGCCTGGGCACCAGCTGTGGGGTATGACATTCTGTGTGCAGGTTTTCGGCAAGAGAAAGCGGCCTCTGCGCATTCTATGGGTTCTGAAATGGCCCTGGTCAACCTGATCCTTGGACCTAGGTGCCGATGCTTACAGCAGCACGTCACTAATGTCTCTCATAGGTTAAAACACACATAACAAGCGCACCGGACTTTCCGCCATTATCCCATCATTCTTCCTTGAAGCTGTCCCATCACCTTTCAGTGGGGGACTGGGGCTCCATTCCTAAAGATGAATGACATCTCTGAACGGTCTGCACTCCATCACCTCCAGGACGAGAGGAGGCCTTCTGACAGGGAGAGAGGAACACCAGACATCTGCTGGACCACACGAGTCAGGAGCAGGGCTGCTCCATTGCAGGTCACAGCTCAGGCTTCTCTCTCTGGCTTCATTCTCTCTCTTCTGTCATTATTAAAAACTAATAAGAAGGTCTGGGGGGCGGGGCCAAGACGGCCGACTGGAAACAGCGGAATTCAGAGGCTCCCATAGAAAAAACCATAATAAGCGAGTGAATCCTTCACTAGCAATCAAGGTATCCATGTTCTCTCATCAAAATTGACTAGAAGACTGTTGTGACCCATGGAGAGAAGGAAGAACAGCGTGGGGCGGTGGCCTACCTGAGGGCCACACAGGGAAGGGGAACCACCTCCTCCCAGCCAAGGGAGATGGTAAATGAGCGTGCTACCCAGCCAAGGAAACTGTGCAACCTACAGATCAGAAGATCCCACTTGCGAACCCACGCCACCGGGGTCTAGTGTCCCAACCCCGGAACCAGCAGATTCTTAACAGCCTCTCAGCTGGAATCTGCTTAAGCCTACTGAACTCCCGGGGGAGGGGTTGGGGGCGGGGGGGCGGAGGGGAAGGGCAACCAGCTGCCTGCTGTCTAAGCCATTTGAGCTCCTTGTGGGAGGGGCAGCAGCCAGCACTGGGACTCACAGCTGCCTAAGCTCCCTAGGTAGGGGAAGAGTGGCACCCATTTCTATAGCTCCAGGCTGTGCTTTTCCCCTGCTGGAGCCAGGGAGGCTGGACAGCTTGGTCCCAAGACGTGTCCCCACAACCCAACACATCGGCTGTGGCAGTCTGCGGCCAGAGTGCCTCTTCAGGCCCAACCCTGACCCATCCTCCCTCAGGCAGTGCTTCCCTGCAGGATCTCCAATAACTCCAGCCAGAGGCTCAGGGGCAGAATTCAGATCTCCCTGGGCCTGAGCCCCTAGGCGGAGGGGGAGAGATGGCTGCAGTCTCTGCTGACCAGCAGACTTAGCCTCTCCTCCTAGTAGTTCTGAGGAATCTGGATAGCACAGATGAGAGGGTTTCCCCTCTCAGCGAAACACACTCTCCCCACCAAGGGACAAAGCGCTTCGTTAAATGGGTCCTGCTACCTGTGCCACCCAACTGGGTGAGATCCTCCAACAGGGGTTGTCAGACACTCTACTGGCATCCTAATGGCATCAGATTGGTGTCCCTTCGGGTCAGAGATCCTGGAAGAAGGAGCAGACACCCATCTTTGCTGCTCTCCAGCCTCCTTGAGTGACATCTCCAGGCATGGGAGCGAATCAGATGAATATGGCCTGAAGTGAACCTCCAGCAAACTGCAGCACCCCTACAGAAGAGGGAGTTGACTATTGAAAGAAAAACAAACAAGCAGAAAGTGGCAACAACAGCATCAACAACAAAAAGGCCCCCACAGAAACTCCATCCAAGGGTCAGCAGCCTCAAAGACCGAAACTAGACAAACTCACTAAGATGAGAAAGTATCAGTGAAAAAATGCTGAAAACCCAAAAGGCCAGAGTGCCTCGTCTCCTCCAAATGATCGCAACATCTCTCCATCAAGGGTGCAGAACGGGGCAGAGGATCAGAAGGATGAATTGACAGAAGTAGGCTTCAGAAGATGGGTAATAAAAAACTATGATGAACTAAAGGAGCATCTTCTAACCCAAAGCAAAGAAGCCAAGAACTTTGATAGAAGGTTAGAGGAATTCCTAACTAGAATAACCAGTTTAGAGAGGAACATAAATGACCTGATAGAGCTGAAACACACAGCATCAGAACATTGTGAAGCATACACAACTATCAACAGCCAAATCGACCAAGTGGAAGAAAGAATATCAGTTTGGAGACCACCTTACTGAAATAAGACATGCAGACAAGAATAGTGAAAAAAGAATGAAAGGAATGAACAAAGCCTCCAAGAAACACGGGACTTCATAAAAAGACCGAACCTACGATTGACTGGAGTACCAGAATGTGATGGGGAGAATGGAAACAAGCTGGAAAACACCCTTCACAATATTATCCAGGAGAATTTCCCCAACCTAGCAAGATAGGCCAACATGCAAATTCAGGACATACAGAGAACGCCATTAAGATACTCCACAAGAAGATCAACCCCAAGACACATAATCATCAGATTCTCCAAGGTTGAAATGAAGAAAAAACTGTTAAGGGCAGCCAGAGAGAAAGGCCAGGTCACCTACAAAGGGAAGCCCATCAGACTAACAGAGGACGTCTCAGCAGAAACTCTACAAGCCAGAAGAGATTGGAGGCCAATATTCAACACTATTAAAGTAAAGAATTTCCAACCCAGAATTTCATATCCAGCCAAACTAAACTTCATAAGTGAAGGAGAACTAAAATCCTTTCCAGACAAGCAAATGCTGAGGGCTTTCATTACCACCAGGCCTGCCCTGCAAGAGCTCCTGAAAGAAGCACTAAATATGGAAAGGAAAAACCAGTACCAGCCACTGCAAAAACACACCAAAATATAAAGACCAATGACACTACAAAGAAACTGCATCAACTAGTGTGCAAAATAACCAAATGGCAGCATGATGACAGGATCAAATTCACACATAACAACACTAATTTTAAATGTAAACAGGCTAAATGCCTCAAGTAAAAGACAGACTGGCAAATTGGATATGGAGTCAAGACCAATTAGTGCGCTGTATTCAGGAGACCCATCTTACATGCAAAGAAACACACAGGCTCAAAATGAAGGGAGGGAGGAAACTTTAGCAAGCAAATGGAAAGAAAAAAAAAAAAAGCAGGGATTGCAATCCTAGTCTCTCACACAACACTTTAAACCAACAAAGGTCAAAAAAGACAAAGAAGGGCATTACATAGTGGTAAACGGAGCAATTCAACAAGAAGAGCTAACTATCTTAAATATATATGCACCCAATACAGGAGCACCCAGATTCATAAAACAAGTTCTTAGAGACCTACAGTGAGACTTAGACTCCCACACAATAATAGTGGGAGACTTTAACACCCCACTGTCAGTATTAGACAGATCAACAAGA
The DNA here is from genome assembly GCF_028858775.2 of Pan troglodytes. Classification (NCBI taxonomy): domain Eukaryota; kingdom Metazoa; phylum Chordata; class Mammalia; order Primates; family Hominidae; genus Pan; species Pan troglodytes. The sequence continues at coordinate 17,101,073 of NC_072401.2, forward strand.
CAGAAAATTAACAAGGATATCCAGGACTTTTACTCGGCTCTGTATCAAGCAGACCTAGTAGGCGTCTACAGAACTCTCTACCCTAAATCAATAGAATATACATTCTTCTCAATACCACATGGCACTTATCCTAAAATTGACCACATAATTGGAAGTAAAACACTCCTCAGCAAATGCAAAAGAACGGAAATAATAACAAACAGTCTCTCAGACCACAGTGCAATCAAATTTGAATTCAGGATTAAGAAACTCAGTAAAAACCACACAATTTCATGGAAATTGAACAACCTGCTTCTGAATGACTCCTGGGTAAATAATGAAATTAAGGCAGAAATCAAAAAGTTCTTTGAAACCAGTAAGAACAAACAGACAATGTACCAGAATCTCTGGGACACAGCTAAAGCAGTGTTAAGAGGGAAATTTATAACACTAAATGCCCACATCAGAAAGCTAGAAAGATCTCAAATCGACACCCTAACATCACAATTAAAAGAGCTAGAGAGGCAAGAGCAAACTAATCCAACAGCTAGCAGAAGACAAGAAATAACTAAGATCAGAGAAGAATTGAAGGAGACAGAGACACGAAAAATCCTCCAAACAATCAACGAATCCAGGAGCAGGTTTTTTGAGAAAAATTAACAAAACAGATTGACCACTAACTAGACTAAGAAGAAGAGAAAAAAGAATCAAATAGACACGGTAAAAAAAGATAAAGGGGATATCAGCACTGACACCACAGAAATACAAACTACCATCAGAGAATACTATAAACACCTCTAAACAAATAAACTAGAAGAAATTGATAAATTCCTGGATGCATACACCCTACCAAGACTAAACCAGGAAGAAGTTGAATCCCTGAATAGACCAATAACAAGCTCTGAAATTTAGGCAGTAATTAATAGCCTACCAAACAAAAAAGCCCAGGACCGGACAGATTCACAGCTGAATTGTACCAGAAATACAAAGAGGAGCTGTTACCATTCTTTCTGAAACTATTCCAAACAACTAAAAAGGAGGGATTCCTCCCTAACTCATTTTATGAAGCTGGCATCATCCTGATACCCAAACCGGGAAGAGACAGAATAAAAAACGAAAACTTTAGGCCAATAACTCTGATGAACATTGATGCGAAAATCCCCAAAAAACACTGGTAAACTGAATCCAGCAGCACATTGAAAACCTTATCCACTACAATCAGGTCGGCTTCATCCCTGAGACGCAAGGCTGATTCAACATATGCAAATCAATAAGTGCAACCCATCACATAAACAGAACCAAAGACAAAAACCACATGATTATTTCAATAGATGCAGAAAAGGCCTTTGGTAAAATTCAACATCCCTTCATGTTAAAAACTCTCAATAAACCTAGGTATTGATAGAACACATCTCAAAATAATAAGAGCTATTTATAACAAACCTACAGCCAATATCATATTGAATGGCAAAAGCTGGAAGCATTCCCTTTGAAAACCGGTACAAGACAAGGATGCTGTCTCTCACCACTCTTATTCAACATAGTATTGGAAGTTCTGGCCAGGGCAATCAGGCAAGAGAAAGAAATAAAGGGTATTCAAATAGGAAGAGATGCAGTCAAGTTGTCTCTCTTTGCAGATGACATGTGCCAATGCAAAATTCAGTCATCCAACATATGTTTATTTATGAAATGCCTACTATGCATTTATATTCAAAAAACCCCATCATCTCAGCCCCCAAATTTCTTGAACTGATAAGCAACTTCAGCAAAGTCTCGGGATACAAAATCAATGTGCAAACATCACAAGCATTCCTTTACACCAACAATAGGCATGCAGAGAGCCAAATCATGAATGAACTCCCAGTCATAATCACTACAAAGAGAAAAAAATACCTAGGAATACAGCTAACAAGTGATGTAAAGGACCTTTTCAAGGAGAACTACAAACCACTGCTCAAGGAAATAAGAGAAGACACAAACAAATGGAAAAACCTTCCATCCTCATGGATAGGAAGAATCGATATTGAGAAAATGACCATACTGCCCGAAGTAATTTATAGATTCAATGCTATTCCCATCAAGCTACCATTGACATTCTTCACAGAATTAGAAAAAAACTATTTTAAATTTCATATGGAATCAAAGAAGACCTTGTATAGCCAAGACAATCTTAAGTGAAAAGAACAAACTGGAGGCAACACACTACCTGACTTCAAACTATACTACAAGGCTACAGTAACCAAAACAGCATGATACTTGTACCAAAACAGACATACAGACCAATGGAGCAGAACAGAGACCTCAGAAATAACACCACACATATAGAATCATCTGATCTTTGAAAAGCCTGCCAAAAACAAGCAATGGGGAAAGGATCTCCTATTCACTAAATGGTGCTGGGAAAGCTGGCTAGCCCTATATAGAAAACTGAAACCAGACCCCTTCCTTAACACCTTATACAAAAATTAACTCAAGATTGATTAAAGACTTGAATGTAAAACCCAAAACCATAAACACTCTAGAAGAACACCTAGGCAATACCATTCAGGACATAAGCATGGGCAAAGACTTCATGACAAAAATGCCAAAAGCAATTGCAACAAAAGCCAAGATTGACAAATGGGAGCTGATTAAACTAAAGAGCTTCTGCACAGCAAAGGAAACTATCATCAAACTGAACAGGCAACCTACAAAATGGGAGAGAATTTTTGCAATCTATCCCTCTGACAAAGGTCTAATATCCAGAATTTACAAGGAACTTAAACACATTTACAAGAAAAAAAAAAAAAAGCAAGCAACCCCATCAAAAAAAGTGGGCAAAGGATATGAACAGATACTTCTTTAAAAAAGATATTTACGTAGCCAACAAACGTGATAAAAAGCTCAACATCACTGATCATCAGAGAAATGCAAATGAAAATCACAATGAGATACTATCTCATGCCAGTCAGAATGGTGATTAGTAAAAAGTCAAGAAACAACAGATGCTGGTGAGGCTTTGGAGAAATAGGAACGATTTTACACTGTTGGTGGGAGCGTAAATTAGTTCAACCATTGTGGAAGACAGTTTAGCAATTCCTCAAGGATCTAGAACTAGAAATACCATTTGACCCAGCAATCTCCAGGATATATAACCTAATGGAATATAAATCATTCTACTATAAAGACACATGTACACATATTTTTATTGCAGCACTATTTACAATGGCAAAGACATGGAACCAACCCAAATGCTCATCGATGATAGACTGGATAAAGAAAATGCGGTACATATATACCATGGAATGCTATGCAGCCATAAAAAAGAATGAGGTCATGTGCTTTGCAGGGACATGGATGAAGCTGGAAGCCATCAACCTCAGGAAACTAACACAGGAACAGAAAACCAAACACCACATGTTCTCGCTCATAAGTGAGAGTTGAACACTGAGAACACATGGACACAGAGAAGGGAACAACACACACCAGGGCCTGTTGGGGGGTGGGGGGTGAAGGAGGGAACTTAGAGGATGGGTCAATAGGTGCAGCAAACCACCATGGCACATGTATACCTATGTAACAAACCTGCACATTCTGCACATGTATCCCATTTTTTTAGAAGAAATTTTAAAAAAGTGAATAAATAAAATTAAAAAAAAAGAAGGTCTAGGGAACCCTCCTGGGATTCGTCCTCCCAAGGCTCCTTAGGCCTGAGCCTCTGCCAGGAGTGGGCCATGGGGTCAAGAGTGGGGACCTGGAGCAGCCCTGCCTAGGACTTGACTCCGTGCTCTGCCTTATGGTAGCTGTGTAACCTTGGGCAAGTTCCTTAATCACTCTGGTCTCAGGTCTCTTGTTGGATAAATGGGAATTAGAACAGAAGCAACCTCATGGGGATGTTGTACAGATGGTATAAAACCATCCATGAAATGCTCTTGCCTCAGGCGAACTCTACCCCCTTACCCTAATTAACTTTTCTTCCTAACATTCATGGATACTCACATTATATACTTGTTACTGTATCAACCATTCTCCCACAAGAATACAAGCTCCAGAAAGGGAAGAACCATGTCTTTTTGTTACTGGTTATTCTCTCAGAATGCATAGTAGGCATTTCATAAATAAACATCTGTTGGATGACTGAATTTTGCATTGGCACATATCAAGATAATGTGTTGACTATTGTTAGTTATTTTATAATTTTATTATTATTAACTTGCCATAAAGATTAAATAACACGGAAAACACCTGATTCCCAGTGTGTGTTCAATACATAGGGAATAAATGCTAGCAAAAGAGAAAGGGAGAGATGGAGGATGAATGGAAAGAAGGAAAGACGGGTCAATGCATTCCCAAGCAGAGGTGCTGAGAATAAAATCAACTTGATGTCCAGGTAGGCAGTGGGGCAAAGGGGTGGTTGGTGTCAGGGGAGTGAGGAGATGGAACCAGCCACCTTAGTCTCTGGCCAATAACCCATTTTGAGTGAATTGTAGGTTGAGGAGACAAGGCCACCAAGAGAAAACGTGTTTCCTAAGAGTGACTTGAGGCTGCCCTGGTGCTGTATGACTGCATTTGGAGTCTGGAGACATCTTCTGTATCAGAACCTACTCCTTTTGCTGTTTCCCAGAGCCAGGAGACCAGGGACATAGAGCTTGGCTGCCTCCTCGAGTAAAAGTCCCCTGACACCATCCCATGTCAATATAAATGTATTATGTACCTAGGCAGGTCAGGGTAATCTAGATCAAGTTCTCCTGTCTGTTATTATTTTCTCAAATCTTTGGAAACTCTTGGTATTATTTTTATAGTTTGCATTCAAATGATTGTTAGTATGTACCTTGCTACATAATAACATCTCTTCAATTATCCTACTCTTCATCCCTCTATCTTTCCCCTCCTCCCCTTTCCTCTCCCCCAAGGATTTTGTTATTAGAATTTCACCCTCTCCTCAGAGGGAACATTTTAACAGCATGAGTTTATGGCAACCGTAAAGAAGGAAGTTGGAAAGGCAAAGCCGGACGTGATCCCCAGTTTTATAACAAACTCCTGTCAAAACATAACGAACCCCAGCCAGACATGAGCTGCAGTGACAGAATGCAAGACCATAAAGATGATGGAGATCAGATGGGACAGGCACTTTATAGAAACAAACACCTTCCTTGCAAACAGATAGGGCGAGTGGAATACTGAAAAACCCTCCCTGGGAAAAAAAAATGGTAGGAAGAAATAAGAACAAAAACATAAAATTCAAATGACAGCCCAGCCCAAGGAGATAAACTCGAGGCAGACAATCCAATTTTACTAAATCAAGTCGACATCTCCTCCTGACCTTAATTGACCACAGTAAGCTGGATCCTGAACAAATATAAAATTAAGAAGTGATTAACACCCAGTGGAGAAATGGACCATTCAAGTGTAGGTGTTGGAAGTTTCACTCTCGGGACATACTCGGTTTTGTATAGAAAACGTGAAATCATCCATTCCCTTGGGGATGGCCGCCAAGGAGCCATAGCACCGCAAGAGGTCAGAGATTCAGTGTTCCTAAGAGCTACACATGGAAGGTTTTGTATCTGTTTAGATCCTGCACCGTGTCCAAACACAAATTCAGGTTTCTATGGTATTGTCATTATCAGAAAGAAGTATGCAGAAGAAGAAGTGAAACTAATATATGCAGCTTACTGGGATGCCAAGACGCATAGGAAGATTTTTTTCTACTATTAAATTGGAAGCATGATAAATGGAGAGAAGGAGGAATACTAACCTGGCCTGTATTGATGGAGTCCTTTAGATGTTAGGGGTGGGTGCCCTGAGAAGTCTTCCTATAGTCTCTCTGGCTTTCCTCTGCTGAGCATTCTTTCTGACTGCTCTTCTGTCTTGTATTTTTCTGGATAATTCTTTCTTTTTTTTGAGCTCCCAACTTGGGAACTACTTCCTCCAGGGTGCCTTCTCTGATTTCCACAGGCCAATTCTGTTAGGCGCACCTCCTGCAAATTCCATTAACTACGTACACTTGTCTATTACAGCATTTTTCACACTACAGTGTTCCTCACACTTAGACTACACCTGGGGAGGAGCAGGTTAAGATAACAATTCCCAGGCCTCACCCCCAGCAGCTTCCATTTTCACTGGACTGGGATAAGCCTAGGGTCTGACACTTTTAACAAGTGTCCCAGGTGCTTTGGAGGCAGGTGATCCCAGATCAGATTCAGAGACACTCTGCTTTATTTGAATTGTCTTCATGGCCTATTAGTGTGTGGGTTCCATGAGGACAGACACCCTATCTGCCTTGTTCGCATTCATGCTCATAGGACTTGTCAGGGCACCCAGCAGCTAATAAGAGTGATGCCTTGTATATATGTATATATGTATGAATGTATATTTGTGTACATATGTGCATGTGTATGTTTGTGTATGTGTGTATATACACATATGTGTACATACATACACATATCCACATGCACATATACAGTTATTGACTGAACGTGACATGGAGTTGTGTTTGGTAGGTGACAGAATCTGCTCTGCTCTGTTCAACAGAGAGGACAGTGAGGCCGATTCAGGTATGGAATACTGGAAGGAGGTGCAGTGTTCCATAGCCTCCAGTTGCCATCACAGATTTTCTCTGTGAGGGTTTCCAGGTGATATGGTTTGGCTCTGTGTCCCCACCCAAATCTCATGTTGAATTGCAATCTTCAGTGTTGGAAGAGGGGCCTGGTGGGAGGTAAAGGAATCACAGGGGTGGATTTCTCCCTGCTGTTCTCATGATAGTCAGTTCTCACGAGAGATCTGGTTAAGAGTGTGGTCAGTTCTCACGAGAGATCTGGTTAAGAGTGTGTAGCACCTCCCCCATCAGTCTCTTCCTCCTGCTCCAGCCGTGTAGGACATGCTGGCTTCCCCTTCGACTTTCGCCATGATTGTAAGTTTCCTGAGGCCTCTTCAGTCATGCTTCCTGTACAGCTTGCTGAACCATGAGCCAATTAAACCTCTTTTCTTTATAAATTACCCAGTCTCAGGTAGTTCTTTATAGCAATGTGAGAATGGACTAATAACCAGGAGAACCAATGGGAGCCGTAGAAAACAAAAACAAAAGCAAAAATTTTTTGCTGTGATTGACAACTAGGTAACACGCTGGCTGCCTTTGTCCTGCCAGAAACTCCTCAAGGCTTACCCTACTGCAGACCACACCAGGCTACAGACCCTGATCAGGAGAACTCCATCCCACCAGGTGAGAACCTCCCCTAGTGGTCCTTCTGCTGAGAGGATAAATATTTCAGTTTTCAAACCACCAGGACTGCATTGATGCCATGTGGTAAGATAATTTTGGAAAATAAATTGGAAAGATGAAGTTTCTTTTCTAACATTCCCAAACTGTTATGTTTCTGAGATGGGCCACACTCCACTTAACATGTTAAAATACGTTGGAGCGCTGAGCTTTACCCAAGGTTCATTATAGTGGAGACTTTGCATGATGAATTTGTTGAAGATGAGGGATTTGCAGCAATCCAAGGAGGTAATTCCCAGAGCCACCAGGCCATCGTAAGCATGTATGAATTGATAACCAGGGTGATCATTCGTGCAATTTCAGGCTGTGGATTTATGAACAATATCCCACCAGTGGATAATATCGGTTGTCAAGTGTATGTTTTATTACCCCTAGAACTCCCTTTTGTTTTTGCAAGTTGCTAGTGGATATCTCTGTTTTTTTTTTTTCTCCTGGCTTCATAGAAATTTGGAAGGGGTTTATTTTATTTTTCTTCTTTTACCAGAGAAGTTAATATTAATAGTAGGGAAAATTAAAAAGAATAAAATAAAGATAGCAGATAAAACATTATGAATAACCATTTCATCGGCACTTTAAATACTATGGAAAGGATTCTAAATGCATATTTTATTATCTGTAGCTAGTGTAGGAGGATCTTGTATAATATGTCAGAAGCATGCTTTCTCCGTCTGAGTTATTATCAGAGTTGGGATAAAATTTTCTGCTACATGTCTCTAGCCTCCCGTTGTCCAAAAGTTCCATGAAGGAAGAGACCATATCTATCTTGATCACCTCCATATCTTTAATGTCCAAAACAGTGCCTGGCAGAGTTGCCAAATAATTAATGTGTTCATCCATCACAGTGAGTCTCTAATTGCTGGATGACTGAGCTCACTGGATAGGCTCATATCAAGTCAGGCAGATAGGATCCAGGAAAAAGGATGATGCTAAATGTAAGGTGCAGGCAAGAAAAACCAGACATAAGTAAGTTCTGAGTTGTTAGAATTATATGACTCCTTAGAGTCTTAGATGCTTAGATGTGGGAAACCAACAACAAGCTAAGACAAACATGAAGAACCCAGCCAGGAAATAGGTAAGGATCATCTTCCAAATCAATAGAGAAATGAGTGTTGCCAGGGAATGTTTTTCTTGATTCCTAAGTTTTCTTCTCTGTGGACGAATTCCCATTAAGGTGATACTTCTCGCCTCTCTCTGCCTTCTCATTCACTCCATCTGGGGAATGTGGGGAGGTGAGAAGGGTGATGAAATCTTATCAGAGAGCTTGAAATTTAGAAGGTGAAACTTGGGCATGTGTAGCCAGCCCCTTCCCTTCCTCTTCCTGTTCTTGAATACAAGCTCTACAGGGAATGTGTGTTCTACTCAGCTTCTCCAAGGGGAGCCTCTGTCCTATAGGCTGACCAAGTGCTGGTGACTGGGTGGGTAAGTCTACTTGTTCCTGTACTTGATAGTATAAAAGTTATTTGCCTGAAGACATAAGCCATGTTCTCCAGTAACTGTTTATACCAGAATTATAGATGGCATCTTTTACATCTACCTTTGTCTTATTTCTCAATTGGTTCAGAACTTAAACCCTTTATCACGGTGTCCTTTGTTGGAATCTAGATTCACTGACTAATAGTTGGCAGGTGGCAAATGAACATCAACCCAATTCAACTCCACAAACTCTTCACACATCTACTACGTGTACAGCACTGTGTTGTGTTTCAGAGAGATTACAGCAATAACCAAGAAAAACTTTCAAGCCAGGCCAGGGGTACCTATATAACATTCTAGACTCATAACGGGGGAGCATATCTCTGAGGTCATGGCAACTGATTCACAAACAAAAGCCAACTGCCCAGTTTCAGGTTTATATATCCAGACTCTTTAGTTGACCTGGGACCTTGGCAGCCCCAGATGCATCTTGTAACATGAGCTCTGTAAGGGCAAGAACTCTGCCTTAGACTCTGTCTTGGTCCCAGAGGGTAGAGCAAGGCATAGCCTATAGCATGATAATGGATGGTTGCAGAGAGGGATGGATGGCTGAATTCTGCAGGATAGAAGATGTGTGTCGAGAAGATAAAAATCACCTCCACCTCACGTGATCATAAAGGCAAGTTAGAAAGAGTTTGGGGTCTCCCAAAAATTATGCTTCTAAATCAATTCTATAAACTTATTTATTTTAATTTAACTTTACTTTTTTTCAGGGACAGGGTCTTGCTCTGTTACCCTGACGAGAATGCAGAGGTGCAATCATAGTTCACTGCAACCCTGAACTCCTGGGCTCAAACAATCCTCCCATCTCAGCTTCCCAAGTAGCTAGGACAACAGACCTGTACCACCACGCCAGCTAATTTTTTTTATTTTTATTTTTTGTAGAGACAAGGTCTTGTTATTTTGCTCAGGCTAGTCAATAACTCTAGGCCTCAAGCAATCTTTCCACCTCAGCCTCCCAAAGGCCTAGGATTACAGGTGTAAACCACTGTGCCCTGACCAATTATGTAAATCAAGAAAGAGGTTGTCAAAAATAATATAGTGGGAATTTTTCTTAGATTAAAAACCATATTTCAACACTAGAAGTAAAGATGCTTTGAAATATTATGTTGGTGCAAAAGTAATTGTGATTTTTGCAATTAAAAAGTAACCGCAATTACTTCTGCACCAATCTAAGAAAAGCAGATGTCTGCTAAGTAGGTGGATAACAAATCTATACAAAGAGGCTACTGCCACTTCCTTCAATAAATCTTTTGTTTTGCCTTTGCGGCCAGTGAATAATCAGTGGAATAGTGAAGCTGTTTGATAGGGAAAGCTACTCTGATATTCTAGATAAGTGGGCCGGATACCAGTTGGAAAAGCAACACTGAGTGCTTAGTTAGAGAAACTACAGATTAGATGATATATTTCAAGGGGAACAAATAAAGAGAAAAACAAAAACTATAAATTTCTGGCACACAGAAGATCTTCAATAATTATTGGTTGAATGACATAAATGAACCAGATACTTGCTTACAAAAAGAAAGCCAGGATAGATACAAATCACAAAGATGAGGCAGTGTTTAGAGTTATGGGAAATAGCGATAGCAAAATTTTCCTTCTTCATCCAAGGTCTCTTGAGACTTCAGGATACCTTGGGGATTAAAGACAAGATATCAAGAAGAACAACAGCTATTGGCTGGTTTTGTATGGAGGTTCTGAATGAAAAGCTTTAAAGTTCAGCTTTTTCTCTGCAGATAGAAACTATTAAGGGGTTTGAGCAAGGCAGGAGCAGATCTGGATTTAAATATTTCACAGCTTTAAATGTCTATTTTTTAATAGTCCAGTAGTGCTTAATTTTCCCTGTTAATATTCATGTTGAATTGCTGAGAAACTAAGATGGGATTTTATCGCTCTAGCGTAGAGTGAAAGCGTGAAAGCATTTGCTAATGGGGGAAACACTCCAATCTCTATGTGCCAAAAATAGTTGCCTGTAATTTTAGATACTTTGTCTTCAAAAACAGTGTCTCCAAAAGCTATTGTCCCAAAGTTTGTGATCCTGTATAATGATCTCAACTCTGATTAACTTATCATTCTGTCAGTGTTCAATTTTACCACGTTTATTTTTCTATATATACCACTAGACACTTTGAGCCAACCCCCAAAAGATGATCACTATTCTATTCCAAAACCAAACCTATGACTAGAATGCATGCTTCAAGAGGGAGGCCCTTGTCTTTTTATTTATTCCTGTCTCAGTATCCAGCCAATTTCCTGGAATGCAGCAGGCATTCAATAAATATTCTTTGAATAAAAAAGTAAATGATGACTGCTGCAAATTTAGTAAAATAACACACATTGAGAGTAAGTAGAGAAAGCTAGAGGAGAAAAAAGAACATATACAGTAAATAAAAAAGACAAAATGTTCTGCAAAGAAATGCCATTTAATTGCTTTTAAACATATTATTTAAAATAAATGACTATCGGCCGGACGCAGTGGCTCACGCCTGTCATCCCAGCACTTTGGGAGACCGAGGCGGGCGGATTACCTGAGGTCAGCAGTTCAAGGCCAGCCTGGCCAACATGGTGAAACCCCATCTCTACTGAAAATACAAAATTAGCCAGGCGTGGTGCCACACACCGGTAATCCCAGCTACTCAGGAGGCTGAGGCAGGAGAATTGCTTGAGCCTGGGAGGCGGACGTTGCAGTGAGCCAAGATCATGCCACTGCACTGTAGCCTGGCCGACAGAGCAAGACTCTGTCTCAAAAATAAATAAATAAATAAATAAAAATAAAATAAATGACTATCAATGTGCTGTCAATTAAGTGATACTTGAAGATACTTGAATAAGTCAATATGGTCACATTGATACTCAGCTTATTTCATGTAACATGCATGGCTTGAAAGCTGCTTAAAGTGCTTGAAATATACATACACACACACACACACACACACACACACACACACACACACGTTTTATTTATATATTTAAAGAGCTTAACAGTCCCTTACCTCTACTGCTACCATATTTTCCATTATTCATTTGTAAGCAAACTGTTTTCGGCCCCATAGAGAAAATAATTTCATACTAAATCAGATTCCTATAATTCTGAATTTGAGGTGTTCAAAAAGCAGAGATCTTACCATAACTACAATATGCTGTTCGCAACAGCCTCTCCTTGCCACCTCCCTCCAAACTCTTTTTTGCCAGTTCTAGCTTCACAAAGGTACCAGTACCATTATTGTTATTACAAATTATGTTAATAAAATTGTATTGCATTAGGGATTTTTGTTATCTATGTAGATTTTAGCTGCACTTGTCATACACAAGAAAGAAGTAACTATGTGAGACGAACATTAATCTGCTTCACTATAGTAATCATTGTTACACAGTGTAGCATCCCATAACACCATCTTAAACTTCAAAACTGCACACTGAAATTTGTGTTTTGTTTTGGTTTTTATAGAGGCAGGGTCTCACTATGTTGCCCAGGCTAGTCTTGAACTCCTGGGCTCAAGCAATACACCTGCCTCAGTCTCCCAAAGTGCTAGGATTACAGGCATGAGCCACCATGCCAAGTTACACAGTAAAATTTTTAAAATAAATAAATAAACAAAAAATAAAAAATATATAAAATGTTGGTAACTACATTTTTTATTATGTGCTCGTCATTGGATTAAGTGTTTTGCCTACACTATCTTCAATAATCTCAATGACTTTACACAGAAGATAGTATTACTATCCCAATTTTATATAAAAAAGACTGAGGCTTAGACAGCTAAAGATCGCACATGTAGAATATCTGACTCCAAAATCAATCATTGGTCAATAATATATCTAATGCCATGTCTCTTACTGTGTAGGACCATTATGTGTCTCTTGAAATCTGATTTAACTTTATTCACAATTGAACCACCACCACACCTATCCAGCATGGTCTCTTCCACATTATAAATGAGCAATGAAAGTTTTGCTAGATAGACACCATTTTATGAATAAAGGCTAAAAAAGTACAATTTACTGTATTTAAAGTATTAAAAGAATTTGTTTCTCTGGGTAGAATTTCAAAGAAAATACAATAGTATCTGTTTAGGATGGTTAAAATACTCAGAGCTTAAAGATCACCTAGTCTAACCATCTACTAAAGGTATCTGGCCAAGTTCTCTCATCTTTGAAACCTTTCAATGGCTCCCCATTGTGCTCAAGATGAGGTCGGGACTCCTCAATGTGACTTGCAAGGATCTTTCATGACCTGATCCCTGCTTACCTCTTTTGCCCCATCACCTGCTAGTCCCCTGCAACCTCATGCTATTTTCTCTGCATCATCTCATACCTCTCTCTAAGTCCCTGCAGCCCACCCCACATCACAATCAGTCTTGCTCCAGCAGCACAGAACTTCTTATAGCCCCTTTGAATCAGATATCTCTCCCTTGCTTTTGAGTTTTAGTTCATAAAGTTCCATCTGCTTGAAGTGTTTTCTCTGATTAATTTATACTTTAATAACCTCTTCCAGGAAATTTGGAGAAAGGATCACTCAGCAGAGCTTCTGCTATTCCTTCTCCTCAGTAGTGACAGAGCACTTCTCCCACTAGATTGAACCATTGACATGATTGTTCTTCATGAGACTGTAAGCTCTTTGAAGATAAGGACTTCAAACTGTCTGACTCATTGCTGTATCTCCACAATACCAGGGATGGAGTAGCCTTGATACATATTTGGTGAATAAATGAGTTACACCTAAAAGCCCGGATGGCCACTCAGTACTCTTCCTTGAATATATCAGCTTCTCAACTGCGAAAACCACAAATGCAATAAAGTCTTTGGGCAGTACAGTTTTCTGAATACTGGGAAGGGTTCTTGCACGGAAAGCAGTTTAAGACACCCTGAAAACTTACAGAAGTTTAAGCACACTCCCAAAGCCTGCTAATTTCCATGGCTTCTCTTAGTGATGGAAAAGCACGTCTTGATTCCAGCATGCTGTTTCATCATCATTGTAAAGAGTGTCTCCAATGTCTCCTACTCCTCACAGCCTCTGCATAAAACCACTGGTCCCCGCTGTTCTGTTCCAGAATTGCAGAATGCTCCAGTAAGAATGGTCTTCTTACTGGACCATCCTGTCCAACACTGGTTTGTGTTGGACACAACCTATATCACTGATTTGTGATATAGGTTGATACAGGACAGGGAACCAAAATCCTTAAAGGCCACTAGGTAGAGGGCAGCACACTGCATATTTGATTGAACCAAGGCTTTGTGCATTATCTTATTCTATTGATAGCACAACCCTATGAGGTTGGCAGTCATTAACCCCTTTGTATAAATGAGGGAAATGAGAATTAAAGATGATAAGTTGTGCAGTGTCACACACTGGCTAGTACATCTAATGTTCTCTTTCCATCTGCCTCATTTTAATTAGACATCCAAACCACCTCATTTTAATCAGAATACACGTTAGTTACTAGACTACTTGGAGAACATGAGATTTTTACCTTTATCACCAATTGAAGTCCCTGGTTCTTGTTTGCACTTATCTTATTCTTTCTCTCGCTGTTTTGCGGTGGCAGAATGTCACATGTCAAAAAAGTACTGCCATGGGAGACACATCATCATAAAGCCTAAAGTTTGAAATTGGTCACGAATGACCAGCATATGTCAACAACTTTGAAAATACCTATTCCCAAATCACACTAGCTAGACACTTCACTTCAGTGCTTGAAATCTAGCCAGGTTCTCACAGAGAAATCAGGCAAATACAACTTGCACTTATTTCCAGTTCCAAGCTCTGGCTAAGCTTCATTTTATTGTAAAGCATCACAGATTTTTTTTTTCATTTACTAGCTCTGTGACCTTGGACAAGTTGCTTTACCTTGCTGTGTCCTGGTTTTCTCATCAATAAGTAGGAATAATAGTCCCTACCTCAAGTGGCTACTGATTAGATATGGTAACATGTAATGTCCTCATCAGAGTGACTCTCAATGAAGATCAGGTAGTCTTGTTTGTGACATATATGAGCCTTGGCAGCAAGCCTCTCCTACTGCTTACTGTGAAAGGATGCCAACACCTGGATGGAAATGCTGCAGAAGACAGATCCGTTAGATAGCCATGAAAGGAGATCTGGACTATAGACAAAGGATTCTCCAGAAACTGCAAGGAGACAGAACACAGAGAACTGCACCTTAGCTATCTTAAAGGTTACCGCTGCTGTGTTAAAAAAAATCCTTCTGGTGGGGCCATATGAAGTACCCACTCTCAACGCCTCTTTCCCCAATGGCTGCATATTCATAGTCAGGGCTTCTTGGCAGTGAGACACACACCATGAGTCACACTGGGAGGTCAGTGACGAAACCATTATTCCCTTCAGTGTCATCCCCGCCCCACCACAATTCCACTTTTGATTTGACACGTTATATGCTTAAAACATCTGGAAGTAAATCATCATTGAAGATACTATAAATGTGTGTGGTAATTATTGATGTGGCCCATACTACTGGGAGCAGTGTGCTTCTGTTCTTTTCCAGTTCAGTGAAAAAGGGGTTATAAATGTTAAAAACATTACACTCCCCCAGTCCACTCTTCTATACAAGTGACTATTCTCCCAGGGGCTTGTGGGGAGCTCACTCTACCTTCTAGAAAGAAGGAAGGGAAAACTAACATTTATCATTATCATCATCATCATCATCATCATCATTATTTTTTGGCTGCTATCTCTTATGTGTTGGGTCTTTTACATCAACTGTCTCCATTTTATGGGTAGAAAACCCAAGCCTCAGAAAGATTAGATTACTTTCCTAAGTTTACACAGACACTAAGTGACAAAGAGTCAGGATTCCTGGTGTGGTAGGCAGCCTCCAAGATGGCCCCAGGGACCCCTGCCCCCTGGTATTCACCACCCTTGTGAAATCCCTTCTCTTTGTGTGTTGGCGGAATTTAGTGACCTGCTTCTAGCAATAAAATAGAACATGAGAGAAGTGATGGGATTTCATTTCCAAAATTAGGTTACAAAAAGATGGTGGCTTCCATCATGGGTGACTTAGCACATATTCCACTGAGGGGTGGGATAAACTGACTTGTGAGGACTGGCCTGAACACCTGGCCACTGCTAACACAGAGGGCCAAGCTGCTGGAGTCAAATCAACATGCACATGGGGTTTATGAGTCAAATTCTGCCCCTTTTCACCATGCCTGCACCATTAAAGAAACCCACTCTGATTCCATGTGGCCAATTCCAACCACTCATCAATGAGCCAGGATGTCCCCAAGTTCAACATAAGGAAAGAGAAACGAGGCTGCATTTCAAACGGTTTGGGTGCAGTGAAACTGGATGGCACATCATGCCTAGTACCTCTTCTTTTAACTTCTAAACACTTGTAAACTCTGTGTGAATCAGAAACATACGGGTTGCATTACTCTGACTCAATTCATCAGAATGTTGTTTTGCAAGGATTACGTGAATTCCAGGAAGGCCTTGAAAAACAGCATTCTTTCATCTCATGCCCCAAAAGCTCCCAATAGGATGGATCCCCAAAACCCAAGATGTTGCCATTTGACTTAGAACCTCTCCAGGAGAAGCTCACCATCTATTCAGCTCCTACAGAGGGCCCTGAAGGTACTGATTTTCCAAATTGATAGTGTATTTGCATCAGATCCATCTTCCTATGATTTGGGGATGAGAAAGGTAACTTTTGGGACAGACCCTTCTCAACTTTTTTGCCTGACAAAACACTACCCATCCTCTGGTGAGTTAAATCTTTTTTTTTTTTTTGTCCTGTACCATTCGAGAAAGCCTCTCTTAAATTTGAGTCACCCAGGGTCACTTCCAAGATGGCCAAATAGGAACAGCTCTGGTCTACAGCTCCCAGCGAGATAGATGCAGAAGATGGGTGATTTCTGCATTTCCAACTGAGGTACCTGGTTCATCTCACTGGGACTGGTTGGACAGTGGGTGCAGCCCATGGAGGGTGAGCCGAAGAAGGGTGGGGTGTCACCTCACCCAGGAAGTGCAAGGGGTCAGGGGATCTCCCTTTCCTATCCAAGGGAAGCCGTGAGTGACTGTACCTGGAGAAGCAGTACACTTCTGCCCAAATACTGCACTTTTCCCACGGTCTTCACAACCGGTAGACCAGGAGATCCCCCACCCTGTACCTGGCTCAGTGGGTCCCATGCCTATGGAGCTTTGCTTGCTGCTAGTGCAGCAGTCTGTGATGGACCTGGGATGCTGAAGCTTGGTTGGGGGAGGGGCATCCGCCATTGCTGAGGCTTGAGTAGGTGGTTCTATGCTCACAGTGTAAACAAAGTGGCAGGGAAGCTCAAACTGGGTAGAGCCCACCACAGATCAGCAAGGCCTACTGCCTCTCTAGATTCCACCTCTGGGGGCAGGGCATATCAGAACAAAAGGCAGCAGACAGCTTCTTCAGACTTAAACGTCCCTGCCTGACAGCTATGAAGAGAGCAGTGTTTCTCCCAGCATGGAGTTCAAGCTCCAAAAATGGACTGCCTCCTCAAGTGGGTCCCTGACCCCCGTGTAGCCTAATTGGGAGACACCTCCCAGTAGGGGCCAACAGACACCTAATACAGATGGGTACCCCTCTGGGATGAAGCTTCCAGAGGAAGGATCAGGCAACAATATTTGCTGTTCTGCACCCTCTGCTGGTGATACCCAGGCAAACAGGGCCTGAAGTGGACCTCCAGCAAACTCCAACAGACCTGCAGCTGAGGGGCCTGTCTGTTAGAAGGAAAACTAACAAAGAGAAAGGAATAGCATCAACATCAACAAAAACAAAAGTAGGCTTCAGAAGGTTGGTAATAACAAATTTCTCCAAGCTGAAGGAGCATGTTCTAATCCATTGCAAGGGAGCTAAAAACCTTGAAAAAAGGTTAGAAGAATAGCTAACTAGAATAACCAGTGTACAGAACAGCTTCAATGACCTGGTGGAGCTGAAAACCACAGAACAACTTCTTGAAGCATACACAAGCTTCAATAGCCGATTCAATCAAGTGGAATAAAGGATATCAGTGATTGAAGATCAAATTAATGAAATTGAGAAGACAAGATTAGAGAAAAAGGAGTGAAAAGAAACAAACAGAACCTCCAAGAAATATGGGACTATGTGAAAAGACCAAATCTACGTTTGATTGCTGTACCTGAAAGTGACAGGGAGAATGGAACCAACTTGGAAAACACTCTGCAGGATATTATCCAGGAGAACTTCTCCAACCTAGCAAGGCAGGCCAACATTCAAATTCAGGAAATACAGAGAACACCACAAAGATACTCCCTGAGAAGAGAAACCCCAAAACACATAACTGTCAGATTCACCAAGGTGGAAATGAAGGAAAAAATGTTAAAGGCAGCCAGAGATAAAGGTCGAGTTACCCATAAAGGGAAGCCCAACAGACTAACAGTGATGTCTCTGCAGAAACCCTACAAGCCAGAAGAGAGTGGGGGCCAATATTCAACATTCTCAAAGAAAAGAATTTTCAACCCAGAATTTCATATCCAGCCAAACTAATCTTCATAAGTGAAAGAGAAATAAAATCCTTTACAGACAAGCAAATGCTGAGAGATTTTGTCACCAGCAGGCCTACCTTATAAGAGCTCCTGAAGAAAGCACTAAACATGGAAAGAAACAACTGGTACCAGCCACTGCAAAACATGTCAAATTGTAAAGACCATCAACGCCATATAAAGAAACGGCATAAATTAATAGGTGAAAACACCAGCTAGCATCATAAGGATAGGATAAAATTCACACATAACAATATTAACCTTAAATGTAAATGTGCTAAATGCCCCAATTAAAAGACACAGACTGGCAAATTGGATAAAGAGTCGAGACCCATCGGTGTGCTGTATTCAGGAGATCCATCTCACATTCAAAGATGCAGATAGGCTCAAAGTAAAGGGATGGAGGAAGATCTACCAAGCAAATGGAAAGCTGAAAAAAGCAGGGGTTGCAATCCTGGTCTCTGATAAAACAGACTTTAAACCAACAAAGATCAAAAGAGACAAAGAAGGCCATTACGTAATGGTAAAGGGATCAATTCAGCAAAAAGAGCTAACTATCCTAAATATATATGCACCCAATATGGGAGCACCCAGATTCATAAAGCAAGTTCTTAGAGACCTGCAAAGACACTTAGACTCCCACACAATAATAATGGGAGACTTTAACACCCCACTGTCAATATTAGATCAACAAGACACAAAGTGAACAAGGATATCCAGGACTTGAACTCAGCTCTGGACCAAGTGGACATGATAGACATCTACAGAATTCTCCACCCCAAATCAACAGAATACACATTATTCTCAGCACCACATCACACTTATTCTAAAATTGACCACATAATTGGAAATAAAACACTCCTCAGCAAAGGTAAAAGAACAGAAATCACAACAAACTGTCTCTCAGACCACAGTGCAATCAAAGTAGAACTCAGGATTAAGAAACTCACTCAAAACCACACAACTACATGGAAACTGAACAACCTGCTCCTGAATGACTACTGGGTAAATAATGAAATGAAGGCAGAAATAAAGATGTTCTTTGAAACCAGTGAGAACAAAGACACAACGTACCGGAATCTCTGGGACTCATTTAAAGCAGTGTGTAGAGGGAAATTTATAGCACTAAATGCCCACAAGAGAAAGCAGGAAAGATCTAAAATCGACACTCTAACATCACAATTAAAAGAACCAGAGAAGCAAGAGCAAACAAATTCAAAAGCTAGCAGAAGACAAGAAATAACTAAGATCAGAGTAGAACTGAAGGAGATAAAGACTTAAAAAACCCTTCAAAAAGAAACAATAAATCCAGGAGCTGGTTTTTTGAAAAGATAACAAAATAGATAGACTGCTAGCAAGACTGATAAAGAAGAAAAGAGAGAAGAATCAAATAGATGCAATAAAAAATGATAAAGGCGATGTCACTACCAATCCCACAGAAATACAAACTACCATCAGAGAATGCTACAAACACCTCTACGCAAATGAACCAGAAAATCTAGAAGAAATGGATAAATTCCTAGACACATACACCTTCCCAAGACTAAACCAGGAAGAAGTTGAATCTCTGAATAGACCAATAACAAGTTCTGAAATTGAGGCAATAATTAATAGCCTATCAACCATGCAAAGTCCAAGACCAGACTGATTCACAGCCAAATTCTACCAGAGGTACAAAGAGGAGCTGGTACCATTCCTTCTGAAACTATTCCAATCAATAGAAAAAGAGGGAATCCTCCCTCACTCATTTTATGAGGCCAGCATCATCCTGATACCAAAGCCTGTCAGAGACACAACAAAAAAACAGAATTTTAGGCCAATATCCCTGATGAACATCAATGCAAAAATCCTCAATAAAATACTGAGAAACTGAATCCAGCAGCACATCAAAAAGCTTATCCACCATGACCAAGTTGGCTTCATTCCTGGGATGCAAGGCTGGTTCAACATATGCAAATCAATAAATGTAATCCACCACATAAACAGAACCAATGACAAAAAACACGATTATCTCAATAGATGCAGAAAAGGCCTTCAACAAAATTCAACAGCCTTTCATGCTAAAAACTCAATAAATTAGGTATTGATGGAACCTATCTCAAAATAATAAGAGCTATTTATGTCAAGCCCACAGCCAATATCATACTGAATGGGCCAAAACTGGAAGCATTCCTTTCGAAAACCAGCACAAGACAAGGATGTCGTCTCTCACCACTCTTATTCAGCATAGTATTGGAAATTCTGGCTAGGGCAATCCGGCAAGAGAAAGCAATAAAGGGTATTCAAATAGGAAGAGAGGAAGTCATTGTCTCTGTTTGCAGATAACATGATTGTATACTTAGAAAACCCCATCCTCTCAGCCCAAAATCTCCTTAAGCTGATAAGCAACTTCAACAAAGTCTCTGGATACAAAATCAATCTGCAAAAATCAAGCATTCAAAAAGTCAGGAAACAACAGGTGCTGGAGAGGATGTGGAGAAATAGGAACACTCTTACACTGTTGGTGGGAGTGTAAATTAGTTCGACCATTGTGGAAGACAGTGTGGCAATTCCTCAAGGATCTAGAACTAGAAATACCATTTGACCCAGCCATCCCATTACTGGGTATATACCCAAAGGATTATAAATCATGCTGCTATAAAGGCCCATGCACATGTATGTTTATTGCAGCACTATTCACAATAGCAAAGACTTGGAACCAACCCAAATGTCCATCAATGATAGACTGGATTAAGAAAATGTGGTACATATACACCATGGAATACTACGCAGCCATAAAAAAGGATGAGTTCATGTCCTTTGCAGGGACATGGATGAAGCTGGAAACCATCATTCTCAGCAAACTACCACAAGGACAGAAAACCAAACACTCCATGTTCTCACTCATAGGTGGGAATTGAACAATGAGAACACTTGCACACAGGAAGGGGAACATCACACACCAGGGCCTGTCATGGGGTGGAGGGAGGGGGGAGGGATAGCATTAGGAGATATACCTAATGTAAATGACGAGTTAATGGGTGCAGCACACCAACATGGCACATGTATAGCTATGTAACAAACCTGCACAGTGTGCACGTGTACCCTAGAACTTAAAGTGTAATAAAAAAAATCACAAGCATTCCTATACACCAATAACAGACAAACAGAGCCAAATCATGAGTGAACTCCAATTCATAATTGCTACTAAGAGAAAAAAATACCTAGGAATACAACTTACAAGTGATGTGAAGGACGCTTCAAGGAGAACTACAAACCACTGTTCAAGGAAATAAGAGAGGACACAAACAAATGGAAAAACATTCCATGCTCATGGCTAGGAAGAATCAGTATCATGAAAATGGCCTCACTGCCCAAAGTAAGTTATAGGTTCAATGCTATCCCCATCAAACTACCACTGACTTTCTTCACAGAACTGGAAAAAACTATTTTAAACTTCATATGGAACCAAAATAGTCCACATAGCCAAGACAATCCTGGTCAAGAAGAACAAAGCTGGAGGCATCATGCTACCTGACTTCAAACTATACTAAAAGGCTACAGTAACCAAAACAGCATGGTGCTGGTACCAAAACAGATATATAGACCAATGGAACAGAACAGAGGCCCCAGAAATAACACCACACATCTACCACCATCTGATCTTTGACAAACTTGACACACACAAGCAATGGGGAAAACATGCTCTATTTAATAAATGGTGTTGGGAAAACTGGCTAGCCATATGCAGAAAACTGAAACTGGACCCCTTTCTTACACCTAATATAAAAACCAACTCAAGATGGATCAAAGACTTAAATGTAAGACCTAAGACCATGAAAATCCTACAAGAAAACCTGGGCAATACCATTCAGGACATAGGCATGGGCAAAGACTTCATGTCTAAAACACCAAAAGCAATGGCAACAAAAGCCAAAATTGACAAATGGGATCTAATTAAACTAAAGTCTTCTGCACAGCCAAAAAAAAAAAAAAAAAAAAAAAAAAAGCTATCATCAGAGTGAACAGGCAACCTGCAGAATGGGAGAAACTTTTTGCATTGGAGAAAATTTTTGCAATCTATCCATCTGACAGAGGGCTAATATCCAGAATCTACAAAGAACTTAAATAAATTTAGAAGAAAAAAGCAAACAACCCCATCAAAAAATAGGCAAAGGATATGAACAGACACTTCTCAAAAGAAGACATTTATGCAGCCAACAGACACATGAAAAAATGCTCATCATAACTGGTCATTAGAGAAATGCAAATCAAAACCACCATGAGATACCATCTCATGCCAGTTAGAATGGTGATCATTAAAAAGTCAGGTAACAACAGATGCTGGAGAGGTTGTGGAAAAATAACACTTTTACACTGTTGGCGGGAGTGTAAATTAGTTCAACCGTCGTGGAAGACAGTGTGGCAATTCCTCAGGGATCTAGAACTAGAAATACCATTTGACCCAGCAGTCCCATTACGGGGAATATACCCAAAGGATTATAAATCATTCTATGATAAAGACACATGCACACGTATGTTTATTGCAGCATTATTCACAATAGCAAAGACTTGGAACTAACCCAGATGTCCATCAATGATAGACTGGATTAAGAAAATGTGGCATATGTACACCACGGAATACTATGCAGCCATAAAAAAGGATGAGTTCTTGTCCTTTGCAGGGACATGGACGAAGCTGGAAACCATCATTCTCAGCAAACTATCACAAGATCAGAAAACCAAACACCGCATGTTCTCACTCATAAGTGGGAGTTGAACAATGAGAACACATGGACACAGGGAGGGGAACATCACACACCACGGCCTGTCAGGGGGTGGGGAGCAAGGGGAGGGATAACATCAGGAGAAATACCTAATGTAGGTGATGAGTTGATGGGTGTAGCAAACCACCATGGCACATGTATACCTATGTAACAAAACTGCACGTTCTGCACATGTAACCCAGAACTTAAAGTATAAAAAAAAAAAAAATTGAGTCACCCACATCCCTGTCCTTTCAATAGTTGTCACTTACACCAAGATAGTAAATGGATTCCAGCTCATGAGTTAAATTCAAATGGTTGGGAGTCAGAGCTTGAGTCCCGTGTTGAGAAGGATTCTGGAGCCAAGACAAGGATACCTTGTATTATCATCAGTTAAAAGAGTTTAAAGATTGACTTTGGGCGTTTGCTTTAGACACAGGTGAAGGGAGTTATCCATGCAAACCCTATATTTGCTGTTCTTGGTTTGTGCTATAATGCAGTCATGCCCTTAAGGACTGTTGAAAGATGTGTGGGGATGTTTTGTCTATAGCAAACCATTACAGAGTTTATGCTTTTGAATTCTCATGCTGGGGGAGAAGGAAAAGAAAAAAAAAATAAAAATAGATCCCGTACCTCTCTTTTTGTTACGCCATCACCTGACTCTTTTTGTGCAGGTTTGCCCTTGGTAGCTACTCCACCCTCCTATATGTGCTGATTCTAATCTTCTATCAGTTAGCAAACCATGTAATCAAGCCCTTTGGAAAGAGTCAATATGATTCCAGGTCAGGGCTCACGGGCTATAGTATAGGTGAAATGTAAGAGCTTTGCCTCACTGGATTTGTTGTTTCTATTTTGGAGGCTCAGGTCTTCATTTTTAATGTCCTAGTTTCTCAGGTGTCTTCTAGATGAGTGGAGGCTCTCACTGAGAAGTGGCCACTAGAGATTGATTATATAAGTGATGGGCCATGTAGAACATTTGCAGTTAAGGATTGTTTTATATGAAGGCATACGCCATATAAAACACCACCACAAATTACTAAAGACCCAGTTGAGTTACACTGGGGCAAATCCTAAAAGTCATCATCATGTTATCCCAATTTTACAGAAGAAACTGCTAAGGCTCAGGGAGCTGCGGTGGCCTGCTTAGGACCACACCACAACGTCAGTGACACAGCTGAGCTTCCAGTCCACTTGGGTGCATAAGGAAAACCACACAAATGTGGGGGGGAAAAAAGCCTTTATCATTCTCTGCTGCTCCAGCCACAGCCAGGATGTACTTTCTCCTCTTCTCCCAAATTACTAGACCAAAGAAACCAGAAATGGAGAGCTGCAAAGATGACACCTAACAGGCAGTAGGCCCATGGTATCATACCTCAATGCCAGTCTGTCGAGTAGATTAAATGCCTTATGGTTCTGATGGCATTCTAGTTACTTAGGAGATAAGTTGATCCCTAGACAATAAGATTGTCATTTACCTGAAGAGCCTTCAGGCTGTATGACAACTTATATTTATGTATTTTGTTTTCAACCGTGCATCTTTATTCTCTGAGGTTCATAATAGGAATAATTTCATTACAGCAAATCCTCTTACATTTGGACTAAGGGAATGTGGGGGTGGGGGACAAGAGGGGCAGTTTGAATTGGTGAGAAACCTAAACCAATTCAAGAGATAACATGTTTTTTAAATTTGTAATTTATCTGCCAGCAAAAACAAAAAGAACAAAAAGCTCTGAAGCAGCTGGGCGTCAAAGCAGTTCAAATAGGATTTGCAAAAAGAAGCACTGAGAAGCCGTTGAGAAGGAAAAGCAATATAATTGCCCAAGATTTTAAGAAGCACTATCTATGTTGTATTAAAGTTTACTCTGCAATTTGTACTCCCTGATAACAAAAATTTTCCAGATAGGACTCCAGTTGGATCTGCCTTCACTGAAATCAGAAATCCCCATCTGATCACAAACAATTTAGGCGTGGAAATTCCTCAAAGCCATTTTGCTCTAGGAAAAACAAAGGATCCTACTGTCTTCTTGCTGTAAATCATTGGCTTTGGAAACACTTTCTTTAGTCTGGCCCAGCCCAGGGAAAATATTCACAAATTCTACTTTTGTGGAGTCTAAAGGAAGGAGGTTTAAGTTACAAAACTGGATTGCTTTTCTCCACTTAACATAAGGAATCCCTATTCTTTGTGAGAAAGGCTTGAATGCTCTATGGAAGTTCTTGCCTAGGCTGATTTTTTTTTTTTTTTTTTTTTGCATTTCCTCTCCTCATAGAGCAGGTGTCTTTTTCTCTAAGTGGTTGAAAGAGAGCTGTTATTCATAAGCAATTATGTGGGTGCTTAAATGATATGATGTGGCCACATAGTAAAGTCAGTGATGACTCATTCATTAATTCCACAAGTCTTTATGGAGTACCCACTCTGAGCCAAGTGCAGGGCTGGCTACGTGGTCAACCAGTGCTCCCCATCTGTCCTCTTGGGGTTTAAAACTGACTCAACAACAAGCAGATGTTGCACAAATTAATATATAGTAATTAATTGTAACAAAAGCTACCAAGAGAAGCCCTGGATGCTCAGAGAACATAATGGGGAGACTTAATTAAGATAGGGGTGTCAGGACAGACTACAGAAAGAAGAATGGAAATAATGTGGCAGGGACAACAGCAGGAGAATAAACCATTCTTTAATATCTTAATTATGAAGATTTCTTCTTCCATTCTTCTATTAGAGTCCACCAAGAGAGGGTCATAGCAGATGCATGCATGGCAGATGCTTGAGATTAGAAGTTGAACAAAGCACATCCTCTGTCAAAAGAGAGGGGGCACAGGGTACTGCATTCTGGAGCCAGGTGCCAGGCTCCACATCCTGGCTCTGCCACTTGCCAGCAGGACAGCTTGAGCAAGTGGCTTCACCTCTCTGTGCTTCATTTATTTATTTTTAAAGCACGATATTAACTGCACTCACCTTGTAGAATTAAAGGGCCTTAAGGATTAAACGAATGAAAAACATAAAATGCTTACTAGAGTAGTCCCTGGCACATGAGAAGGGCTCCATGATTGCAAATGACTGAAGAGTCATGAGAATGCAAAGAAGGGAACTATGGATTTTGCTAGAAAATGTATTAGAAAGGGGTTCAGCATTGCAGGAAATAAAAAGCAGGATACTACACAAAGACAGCCCCACACTTTCACTTGGTACTTCCTGGCTTCCTACTCTTTGTGGTGTTGAATGGGCACAGTGACCTCCTCAAGGGCTGTAACTGATGCATGTTTCTTACAAATGAGCGTTCACCGTTCAGTAGCACAAGGGGGTCTGGAGAAAACGCTCTGGAAGTATTTGCTGAATGAACGTACGAATAGAGCTTAGAGGTCACCTTGTCCAACGCAGCCCGATCCAGCTCAGATTGCTTGGAGAGCAGGGAATCTCTGGGAAAGGAGGAATGAATATCTTAAGCAAAACCCAAAGAACTTCAAAAATGAAATGGAGACAGGCACACTTAAATGGGATCCAGTGTGTCAACACTTTATTTTCTAATTAATTTGTATTGCTTCTGTATTTTGCAACCCTTTTTATACCGTAGATTTAAAGTCTGCATCTCCTTTCATTGATGTATTCATTCAGCAAAAACGTGTCCAGTGAATAACTTCTACCTGCCAAGCACTGTGCTGGGTACTAGGACATAAAGGTAGGCACCTCACTCTTCCTGCTTTCGAGGAGTTTATCATCTGATACTTGGCACAAACAAGGGCACAGATTGATACACTAAGACAAGAGCAATGTGTCCTGTGATAGAAACCAACACAGGGGTTTTGTGGGAGCACAGAGATGCAATCTCCAATTTGGAATCAGTAAGATCCTTTTTTAATGCTCTGTTAAAATTAATTAAATATTAAGAGGGAAATTTAACATTTCCCTATTAAAAACAGAGAAATATTCCCTGATGTTGCAAAAAGAGTAGTTGCAAAAAGAACTCAGGCTTGGATCTTTCAACTTTTGAATCAAGTTTCAGAGCAAAGTTTGAGAGCTTTTATAAAGTTTACCAAAGGAGAAGAATAAACTAAGTATTATAATCCTTACTTGGTTTCACATTTTTCCCCCTGAATGATTATATGTAGAATTCACTCTAGGTAAAATGTTTCTGATGTTGTCTAGGAGAAAACAATGGTTGCCCAATTTTTGTTGCCATGTAAAATAATTTAAAGGTTAAAAAGCTAATTGTGCTAACAATTGGGTCTATAGAAATTTAGCATGGGCATGACTTAGCTTCAGAGAGCACTATGAAACAAAACCCAAAGACAGGTGTAACATCTAAATACAAAACTGGCAAAAACAGATCTTTTAGTAAGAAAAGAATAGTAAGTTTGATGAAAGAAAACAGGGGAATCTGAAACCAAAAGAATTATTATTATTATTATTGAGACGGAGTTTTAATCTTGTTGCCCAGGCTGGAGTGCAATGGCACAATCTCGGCTCACTGCAACTTCCACCTACCAGGTTCAAGCAATTCTATTGCCTCAGCCTGCCAAGTAGCTGGGATTAAAGGCATGCGCCACCACACTTGGCTAAATTTGTATTTTTAGTAGAGACGGGATTTCATTGTTTGGTCAGGCTGGTCTCAAACTCCTGACCTCAGGTGATCCACCCACCTCAGCCTCCCAAAGTGCTGGGATTACAGGCGTGAGCCACCGTACCCAGACTTATTTTGTAATTATTGAAATGTAGCCCCTGTTTTGCATTAAATTCATTCCTTCAATAAATACATAACCAGGGACCTAGCACTGCCCTAAGGGCAGGAGACCCAGAGGCAATGGGCAGATGTGCTCTGCCTTCACAGCGCTCACACTTGTGCAAAACACCTGCAGGAGATAAAGATGACAAATAGCATATGTTGTCCATCTGTTTCCAAATAACTTTACAATATTCTCACACCAGTGAAGTTAGCTAATTCCCAAATTTTCATCTATCCATCTGTCCATCCTTTTGTTAATTATTTGCTAAACATCTACTCTGTGCCACTTTACTTTCTACATGTTTGAAGCACCCTAGTTTTCTCCTTTGTAGTAGTTATGTCAGTTGGAATGCATTACCCAATCATCTGTTTAGTGTCTTATAACCCTTCTATTCTACAAGGGATAAGAGGACAAGTATTCTACCTTGTGGGTGTACAAAAAAGATATATTTAATATTTGAAGATTGAACAAACAGATGAACCAATAGTTTTTTGGTGAAGGAGGTGGGTAATAGAGAACTGTAATATAAGCTAGTCAGTGCAATAATGGAAATTCCTTAGATAGTTAGTGGATTATAGATTGTTAACTGAAATATGAAGGACCTTCTAAGTTGCTGGGCTATTAGAGAGGCTTCAGGAACAATCCTGACTTTTTAGGAGGAGGAATATGCCACAAGGACAATATTAGGGATGAATGATCAGTCTTCCTTCTTCATCATTATTTCTCAGATCCATGGGGTGAAGGGAAAGAATAGTAACAGCTAGCATTTTGTGACCATTTACTACCAGCCAGACACTATTAAAACTACTTGTTATATGTTAAGTAATATAATCCTCACAGCAAAATCTATGAAGTGGGCATTATTTTTATCTTCAATCTCTGTATAAGGAAACTTACTTACAAAGAGGTGAAGTGACTTGGCCCAGGTTTCACAGCTGGTAATTGACAGATACAGGATCAAACTCAGATAGTCGTGCTTTACCTTTTCCTCTGAAAAGAGTAGATTCTATGCCAGAAGGCTGTCAATGAACTATGTATTTGATATCTTAGATCTAAGATTTCTATTTGAAATAGGTCCTTATTAGGAAATATTGTCATTTTTAGTTCAAATTCAACAATTTCAACACAATTTTGTTTTCATTAAATTGAGTCAAATTTCACTCTAGGCTTGGAGTCCTTGTCCCCATGATGATTACCCATTTAAGACAAACAGGACACCAGTTCCAAATGATGGTGGGAAGTTGAAAACTATAAGGAAAAAAAAGAACAAAGCCAAGGAGATGGACATAGATGGAAACTGGAAGCATTTTGGATTTGACTAGGGAGTTTGGCAGTAGAGGAGAAGGAGAGGATATCTCTGTGATGTACGGACAATATTTTAAGAGAAAGAAATGAAAAGGCCATTTTAGGAGAAGCTGACTTAATTTCAGGAGACGGCAGGTAGGAAACTGGTATTTCACATAAAAGGAGCTTACCTTTTAGTATCTACAAGAGGAACAGGAAATGAGCCTATGTGGAAAACAAGGCATGTTCAATGAGAAAGAAAGCAAAGGGGAAGTTTCTAGAGTGAGAGCTCAGGGGCACGGTAACTGTGTTAGTCTGTTTTGCTTTGCTATAAAGGGAGACTTGAGAGGTTTAATTGGCTCATGGCTCTGCAGGCTGTACAGGAAGCATGGCATGGGTATCTTCTCTGCTTCCAGTAAGGGCCTCGGGGGGCTTTTACTCATGGCAGAAGGTGAAGCAGAAACAGGTGCATCACATGGCAAGAGAAGGGGTGCATGAAAGAGAAGTGAGAGGTCCCAGACTCTTTTTGACAACCAGATCTCCTGTGAACTCAGAGTAAGAAGTCGCTCATTACCACGAGGATGGCACTAAGCCATTCATGAAGGACCCGCCCCCAAGACCCAATCACCTCCCACAAAGCCCCACCTCCAACACTAGAGGTCACATTTCAACTTGAGATTTGGGGGGGACACATATACAAACTATGTCAGTAACTGTGTTGGAAAGCAAGTACTTGAGAAGCAAAAAGGACACACAAAGTCACATTGAAAACAAGGCAGAGAGCTGGGACCAGGGGCCAGGGCGCCTGCCTTAATATGAAAGAACATTAACAAAGGAAAGAAAATAGTAGCAAGAAACAATTACTAAAAGTAACTAAAGTGGGGGAGGGGGCATGACTTAGTATAAAGAAAATTAAGTATCCATAAGTATGTAGAATTATTGCCTGTCAACTAAAAATAAAACAGAAAAAAATTAAGAACTGGTAGCCAAAAATAGAAATAAGACAATTCTGAAGTGGAAAGGAGAGTTGCAACACAGCACAACTTCAAAACTTGGTCTCATCTCCCAGAAACCAAATTGCCTCAGAAAGCCAAGTGCTTGGAGGGAAATTCATAGCAGTCCTAGATAATATGGGAGAGAGGAATGAGATCATGCCTGCAATACTGAGCCAACTAGTAAGTCTGAACCTTCTAGCATGATTAATATGACAAAGAACTGTATAGTAACTATGAGAATATACTACAGGAAAAGGAAATGTTAAGAAAAGGAGAGAACATAGCAGGTAAACGCACAAAAACCCACTCCTAATGGAAAAAAAAGTGAAAAAACAGGAAATACCCATAAAAACTTCATGATACAGAAGTTGATAGAAACATGAATTTAGTAAACTTAGAGCTCAGAGACAAGATGATCAAATACCAGAAGGAGATAAATTGAAAATGAAAAGAAAGAAAATCTCACAAAAAAGCATGAAGGAACAAGATAACATTATCGCTGAACTAATAATAATTCACTGGGCTTCCTTTCCATGGACCCAGCTTCAGGACCCTGTTCCTCCTCAATGACAGTGGCTCTCCAGGTGACCATGATCAATCATTTGGAGGTGGCTCTTGAAAGGAAGCCCATGGACCTTTCTCTTAAGGATATGTTTAATTATTGCCCCTCTTAGATTATGAGCTCCTGGAAAGCAGACATTATCTCTGCCTGCTTGATAGATGACCACGGGTAACTGCCACCCTCAGCAGTGAATAGACATTGGACAAATAAATCATTCACATCAAGATCAACATAGCGTTTCATTCAGGCTCAAGTCTGAATAAAAAAGAAAATTGTAGAGGGGTGGCAAGAAGATAGTCTTTTTAATTGTTTTCTTTTTAGGGAATGAGTATGTTCTTCCACCTGAATAGCAGGATTGGTTAAACGCCTTAACCTCCATGTATGATGCCTGGCAGAGCCACCTCTAAACAACACCTTTCATATCATAGACTTGTATGTATATTTATTACAACAATTTCCCGGTAGATGGCAGTAAGCTGTCTTCGTCTACCACACAATCGGTTTATTACAACAATTCTCTAACAGATAGGGATAAAAGTATCTTTGTGGGGTGGGGTGGGGTGGGGGGGGCCCTTTTTCCTAATTCCAATGGAGGCTCCATATGTGCTAACTGCACCACCCAGAGCATGACATACTTATGTTCAAATCCTAATGCCACACTCCGTTACTAGCTGTACGTTCTTCAAAAAGCAATATAACTGCTCTGAGCTTCCTATTTTCAGATTCCTTATCCATATCAAAGGATTGATAATAGTTCTTTTCTCATAGAGAGGTATCAAGAAGTCATTAAGACAATGCAAGTAACACATTTAGCATGGCTAATTGGCACAAAATAAGGCCTAAATGTTCTTTGCTATCATCATTATCATTATTATTTATTATTGTTAAATGGCACTAAAACTCTGATCCCTTTGCATTTTGCAAACCAAGAAGGCAAATTATTCTCAAAATAAATAGAGTATGCAGATCATGCCTAAAAATATAGTAATTATGTCAAGCTAATAAAATACATTTTGTATCTAAGCACTTCAAAATATTTTGTCTATTCCAAGTATTATTTGCCATAGAAACATCTTAAAACAACCTCTTCATTTTGGTCTTTGGTACAGCGTAATTAACGTTGTTTAATTAAAAAAAAAAAAACCCTGCCCAGTAATTAAATGCATCTCACAAATAAAATGTCACGAATAAACTTAGCGTATTATAATACATCATTTTATTTGCTGGCTTTTTTCTTACAGAGTCTTGAGATGCATTCTGAGAAATAATTTTTGTGTGTGTGCAATGGCAAATATAGCACCTAACCATGCTTTTTCATTGTTTCTTTGGTCTCTCCTAAATAACAAACAGCCCTTCCAAGTGCTGCTTCTTGAGTAATTGTTTTTTGTCAATGTTTTGTCAACTTGTCAATTGCTCACACACAGTTTATGAACACTCTCACAGCACAGCTGTCTACGGTCTGACAGAGAAACCCATCCATTTGGAATGCCATTAAGTATGGTACTCCCATTTGAAGAAGCTCTGTTTATACCTTGGAAGAGTGGGAGAGTGTGTGTGAGATTTATTGCTGCCACTTTGGTAAATTCTGGTTTTGACAGAATATTTTTGAATACAGAATGCCAACCAGTGTAGAGACACAAATGATGGGACTTGCACTTCAATATTTCATCCCAAGCTCCCGGTGTTTTCTTAAAAAAGGGCTGATCTAATGCCATTAGGCCCTAAATCCGGTAACATGTCCATTTCGTTTTTCATGACCAACTTAATCATTAGGTATTTCACATGAACCAATTTTTTTTTCTTTTTTTTCTTTTTTGAGATGGAGTCTCACTCTATGGCCTAGGCTGGAGTGCAGTGGCATGATCTTGGCTCACTGCAACCTCTGCCTCCTGGGTTCAAGGGATTTTCCTGCCTCAGCCTCCTGAGTAGCTGGCATTACAGGCATGCACCACCATGCCCAGCTAATTTTTTTGTGTTTTTAGTAGAGACGGGGTTTCACCATGTTGGCCAGGCTAGTCTTGAGCTTCTGACCTCAAGTCATCCACCTGCCTCGGCCTCCCAAAGTGCTGGGATTATAGGCATGAGTCACTGCACTTGGCCATGAACCAATTTTTTGTCTTACACTTTCTGATAAGGTTTCTCTTTCATAATTTCACATTTTAGCTTCCATTATCCTCTTCTATTAAACTAGTTCTTTTCTGATCATCTTCCATATCAGATATTCAGGTCAAGTAGCTTTCAGGCACCCTCATATTTTCCCTCTTCCACTCTCATCCTCATCCTGTTACTATTCTAGGTATCTTTAGGTAACCTCATTTGCTCTTAGTGGCCCAACTGATATATAGACATAAGCATAAACACTTAAGTTGGAAACAGAAAAACTCTTACTATTGTTGAAACAAAATAAAATCAGCCCCCGCCCAACTCTCTACATTACGTGTGTTTAATTTAGGCTTTGGCAAAAAGGAGCACAGACAAATAAGTGCATTGATAGCTATGACACCTTTTAGGCAAAAGATCAAGTCCCAAGGATTCTGACTCCACTAATTCAGAGTCTAAGCTAATTCACACAGTGGCTGAGGTTTCCTTTTACAATAGCTGTAGTAATTTTAAAAAAGGATTGGTTAGGTAGATTCAAATATAAGCAAGACTGACAGAGTAATGTTTTACCTACTTACACTCAAAGGAAACCCGAGAGAAATAAGCAACAGGAGGTAAATTCAGGTTAAGATAGATATATTCAGAATTAACAGAAGCAGGGATTTTTTTCTATTTGACACATCCAGGATTGTAGCTGATCACATGAGCTTTGGGTCAGAGTTTAAATTTCAGACCTGTTGCTTGGTAGCTGTGACTTTACGTTCATCTTTCTAAGTCTCAATGTTTTTGGTCGTATAATGGAATGATAACAGCATCTACTTCAAGAGCTGTCTTGAAAATCAGCAGAATGTAAGTAATTAGTCTGAGAGCCATTCCGGGTGGCTGGCAGACATCCAAGTGGCCTCAGAAAGTGGAGAGCACCCACTCTGGGGCTAGAATCTCTTTTAGCACTTTGCATTGATTCTTTAGATAGAAAGAGACATCCTTTGATGCTCTTTATACCCCCGAATTTTGTTATTCTACGAAGTAACCAAGCATTTGAGGACTCTTTAAGCATTGAAATGAAATGCGTAAAATCAATAGATTATCTATAAATTCCTTCACCCTTTCATTAAAGCACATCTCCAAAGATTGGCTTCTAAGTTTCCATGACTTTTTCACAGATCAGTTTTTTAAAATATGCTGTAATGTAGAAATCTCTCTTTCTGCTTTCTTTTTTTGTCTATTTCTCCGCTTATTATCTTGATCTAGAACAAGTCAGTTTCAGAGTACTGTAAATTATATATTAACTGTGGAATATTAGATCCTTCTTCCCAACTCTTTACTCCACTCTTTTAATAGGCTTATATAAAAACACTTTGCCATGTGACATTGCAAACATTTTCAGAAAAACAGGTAAAGCAAACTTTCCCATGCGTTCAACTTTGAGCTTAGCTGTGTGACTTGCTTTGGCCAAAGGAATGTTACTGGTTCAACATGGCCTCTTGCACATCTGCCATAAGAAGAATATGGCCTGGGGAGCCACTGGCCCCTGAATGAATCTGATCTGCAGCTTGGAGTCAAGCCCTACCAATCCTAGCAGGGACTGGCGGGGTTACAGCTGACTTACAGATTTAAGAGGAAGAAATCAATATTTGTCCTTGTAGGTACTGAGATTTGGTGCTTTTTATGCAGTATTATCACAACAAATGCTAACCCCTGTCCGGGACCATCAAACAGCAAAAAGGAGCTGTAACTCCTTCCTCTGGTTCTCTTCCACAAAGTTCACATAGTTACAAACAATGGTCAGTATATCAGATATTAATAGAAAAGAGGAAAAGCATGCAGCCACTTTGGAAAACAGTCTGATGGTCCCTCAAAATGTTGAACACACACTTACCATATGATTCAGCAATACCACTACACAAGAGAAATGCAAACATATATCCATGTAAAAACTTGTACATGAGTGGTCATAGCAGCATTATTCATATAGCCAAAAAATGGAAACAACCCATGTATTCATCAATTGAGGAACAGTTAAATGAAATTTGTCACATCCATATAAAGGACTATTTGGTCAGAAAAAGGAATGAAGCACTGATATATAGTACAACCTGGAGGAAACCTGAAGAGATTAAGTTCAGTGAAAGAAGCCAGTCACAAAATACCCCATGCAGGATGATTCTGTTTATATGAAATGTCCAGAATAGGCAAATCTATAAAGCTTGGGGAAGAAAGTAAGGAAGGTGACTGCTAATGAGTATGGAGTTCCTTCTTAGAGTGATGAAAATGTTCTAAAATTGATTATGATGATGGTTGTACAGCTCAATGAATATAGCAAAAATTATTGAGTTGTATACTTTAAATAGGTGAATTGTATAGCACATGAATTATGTCTCAATAAAGCTGACATATAAGAATAAAAATGAAAAATTATTTCTGAATAGTGTGCATAAGAATATATCATCATAATATGCAGCCACTAGTGAATGATCACTTTTGCAAGGCAGTGGGTCCCAAGTTCCATGCTGTGATGCCTCTGGTAACTGCATTCGATCTGACCCTACTTTTCCCCTCCTGAGGTTCTCAAGATGAAATCCAAGCTCCCGAGAAAGGCGATCATGTTTCCCCTCAATCTTACCCTGTGCTTCAGCTCAGCAACACCAGTCATTTTATTCCCACTGACTCCATGTCTTTGCCATGTCATTCCCTCTTTCCGACACCATGTAGGTGAATTCCTATTCAAATACCAATACTTGTGTTACGAGGTTCTCTCTGTGGGACCTTACCTGACTCTCAGGTCCTCCTTGAAAGAGAAAGAATGCATTTCCCCAATTTTTAGAGTATTTATAACCAAAGTTAGTACACCTTACAGGCTTATTCAGCTTTCTCCCATGCTAACCTACACTCTGAACATAATGCATCTCTTTCCCAAAATGCATCTCTAATCATTGCTCACTAGTCTGTCTTCCCCTAGTAGAAGAATTCCTTGAGAAAAGTAACTTTTCTTGTATCCCAAACACATCACATAGCATCATAGCACATAGTAGGTATTGAATACATGTCTGTAAATAAAGCAGCTGATCTCAATTGCTCTCCACAGCTCTCTTAAATGGCAGATGTTCTCTTCTCATTTTATAAACAAGGAAGTTGAGTCTTGGAGAGGGTTAGGTAGCTTGCTGGGCTCCCCTAGGTGGTAGTTGTTACAACTACAACTTTAGCCCAGAGCTCCAAACTTAAATTCCAGCTCCTTTGCACTCCGTCGTCATAAAGGAAGATGGTGTCAACCAGATCTGATAAGAAACACCATTGTAGATGAAAGTGTTTTCTAGCCACTTCTGCCACAGACTTTCTGGGGAAAGAACATAGTCTAAGGTGTGTGCCCTTGGTCAAGCAGGCATTGTGTATACATTTTCATCCCTACCTGTCTCATTTTCTCAGCTCTCTAGCTTGATGAACCTTCTTGCCAACTGGCACCAGGCAGTAACTATATAACACATCATGTGGTCATTCCTCACATTGATTAATTTCTGCAGGTCAAGTGAGAAAGATACTCTGGAGTTTGGTAAACTCTGTTCTTTTCACCTTGACATAGAGCTTATAAGCTGATTTGCAGAGTCTTAGAAACTAAGTATATATACAACACAAGCCCAACATTTTAATGCAAAAAGACTCTATTTAATTGCTTCTCTCAACTTAACTTTTTTTTGCTCCCTTAAAATTTCTCTATTTTTTTTTTAACTGAAAACTCCAAGTCACTCTAGTTTTTTTGAACCCAGCCATGGCTAGAGCAATTTCATTTATATTTATAGCTAAATTCCAACTGCACATACTCCACACATGATTAATTCACAGATGAAGGGCTCTGAAATTTGAATGTTCTAAGTAAGTACAAAGCAGGGCAGAGTTTAAAAATGGAAGCTGAAGCCAATAATTTGATTTTTTTTAAAAGTCAGAAATTATAGACAGTCACTGGTTTAAAAATTTATGATCCCTTAGAAAACTACTTTCTTATGTAGTAAAGAAAAATATTAATTCTATTTTAACTAGACAGTGGCAAGAAGCCATGTCTCAGCTTAAAACTTCACTTCTTTATATCTGCTCTTGGTAGAACCCTAGTGGGAATGTTACCCTGAATTCTTTTCTGTCAAGAGGTAACTACAATATTTGGCTTTCAGGGTAAGCTGAAGTAAGAACTGCAGGTCTTGCTAGGTTTATACTGGGAATGAAATGCTTCCATTTCTCATGATGATGTGCATATGTTTGCCCCAAGTGTTGCCTGTAAAATGTATGACCAAAGTCTAATTGCCCTACTATATTGTAAACATTTCACTTTCCTTAGGTTTCTGAACACATAGGCATATTGGCATATGAGAGAGAGAGAGAGATGAGAGAGAGAGAGAGAGAATTAAAGTGCTTAACAGATTTTTCTTACACAAAGTAGCATAGCCATTACATACCTTCTACATTTGAGTAGATTAAGTTAGTACACAAAGGGCATTATTTTACGCTTTCTCCATTACATATACATTAAGACATACCAGAAATCTTGGGAGCTACCGCAGATCCAGACTGCTTAGATTCCAGCTCTACCACTCACTAGCCCTTAACTTCTGTACCTCAGTTCCCTCATTTGTAAAATGGGGATGCCAATGACTGTGCCTACTATATACATCTGTATAAAGGGCTTAGAATGGCCTGGCAAATAGAAAACACTGAATCCATTTGAACTCTTCTTATGATCCTTATTGACAGAACTTAGAGACTAGCACAAAACACTGAAAACTAAACTGATGATGCCATGCTATTAAAGTTCCTCTGAAGTCAGAGCTACTCGAAACAGGGTTTTAAGGAATTCATAGAGCTGGTGGCTGAAACTGGCTGAGAAAATATCCGCAAGTAATATTCATATTTTCCTCCTACCTGTCAATAACTGGTAAGTGGAGAGTGCCTCCCTTTGCTCCCAATTCTGCTCCCAAGGGCGGCTCCTGGATCTTTCTGACATTGTTCTTTAACAGAGGAGAAAACATTCTCCTTTTGAGATAAAACTTTTCTGCTGTTTAATCAAGCAAGGAGTGTTAGAAGAAGAATCTCTGGAATCAACATGCCTAATTTCCAATCCTGGCACCACCACTTCCAAGCTGTG
The DNA here is from genome assembly GCF_028858775.2 of Pan troglodytes. Taxonomy (NCBI): domain Eukaryota; kingdom Metazoa; phylum Chordata; class Mammalia; order Primates; family Hominidae; genus Pan; species Pan troglodytes. The sequence goes on from NC_072401.2 coordinate 17,138,803, forward strand.
TGACCTTGAGCAAATTTTCTAACCTCTCTGTGTTGGGCTTTCCCAACTGTAAAATGGAGATAATGATAAAACTTGTCTGATGGGACTGTGTGAAGGCTCCATGAGTTAATACATGCCAAATACTTAGCATTGGGTCAGTAGCACAGTAATTGCCAATAGCACGTTTTTGATTATTATTATTATCTACCTTCTTGAGGTCTTGTTGGTTTGCTTGGTGTAATTTTTTCATTCACCCAGTAAACATTTTTGAGAGTTGACTATGTTTTGGGTTCCATGTTGTGTGCTGGGGTTACAAAGAATCTGAATTCAGGACAATTTTTATAAGATATATAGTCATTTATATAAGATTCCAGTCCTTTTCTGTAGTCATTTATACAACTTAAAAACAACTGTGTTCTGGAACTCTACTTATAACATTTAATAACTGTAAACACATTTGTGTTTATGTTTTCAAATACCAAATCTGCAGTGTATAGCAATAGTTGGTATCTTCCTTGTAGCACTGGACTACGACATGGCTCTGCAAGTGAACACATTGAGAGACACCCCCAAGACTACCAGAGCCATCTCAAATGAGGCTCCTGCTGCCATTTCAGTTCATATGTCAACTGCCACAAAGTAGCCCCATTCCCTTAAAAAGTGGGAGTCACTGAAGACTGTCATATCAATGGTCACTCTCCTTTCTTCTAAGACAGGTATCACTTCTCTCTCAAGTCAAGGGTCTACTTCCCAAACCCAAATGTGAAAACCCTTCTAGAATCTTGATTTCTCTATCCCTAGTATCTATGGGTTATCATGTGTGGGGGAAATTCAGTATCAGCAACTTTCCTCCTTCTTTCACCATATATTTCCCAAAATGTCACATATTCCTTTTGTCAGTGAAATTAAAACAAAATGAAATTTTGCCTAGGGACTTTGGGAGGATTTTTCTATCTGTATTGTTAAGCAATTTTGAGAATGACTATGTAGTCTAGGTTTGAGGAGAACACACACTTTCTTTTTAACTTCTCACCTGGGATCACTCATCCATTCACTCCATAGAGTCCATTATGTCCAAGATACCTGTCTTTCAGTGGTTGCAGGGGGTAAAAGGAGGCTAGTGTTAGAAGCAGCAGCAACAGAGATCAGGTTCAGCAGGGCTTTGTTGCAACTCCAAAGTCCAGGCTAATCAGATGCATATTTTAAGCATTATTATTTGGTTTTACTTAATTCATTAGTGCCCATGAATAAATTCAAATGACTTTGATTTTCCATAAATATTTTCATAAATATTTTCACATGGCCCTCCAGGAAACACATTCCAGTCAATGTTCCCCTTGCAAGTAAATATCTGGAGAAGAGCTGTGTCTATGTCTGGAGTTAACACAGGAACGGCTAGACTGAGTTGCCTCACTCCCTCAGTTGATTTTCTTGGACCCTGGGGTGATTTTCATCTTTTTTTTTAATGTCTAGGCTTATAATAAAGTTTGGAAGCTATAGAGTTTTACCCCAAATCATGGTATTTACAATAAATGTGCAGTCTTTCCTCGGCTAGACTTTCCTAGACTCCTGTACGGTCTTTCCTTCCCATGACTAGGTCTAACTATGACCCTGTCTTCTTTGTTGGAAAAGGGATCAACATATTCCCTTCCAATAGACTTGGTCACTCAATCCTGATTAAAAAATATAAGCAAAATACATGCTTTTAACCAGGTGGGAGGTGGCGTGCCATAGCAAAACAGGTGTCATCAGAACATGTTACTATAGAGAGCTCTTACTTAGGTACTATATCCCAAGAATTCTATAAAACTAGGACTTTCCTTTCATTTCTTTATTTCAGACAGGATTTCACTCTGCTGTCCAGGCTGAGTGCAGTGGCATGATCATAGTGCACTGTAACCTGGAACCCTTGGACTCAGATGATTCTTCCCCCTCAACCTCCCAAGAAGCTGGGACTACAGAGATGCGCCACCACACCCAGGTAATTTTTTATTTGTAGAGATGAGGTCTCTTTATGTTGCCCAGGCTGGTCTTGAAATCCTGGCCTCAAGTGATCCTCCCACCTTGCCCTCCCAAAGTGTTATGTTTACAGGTGTGAGCTACCATGCCAACCCATACTTTACTTTTTAAAGTAAAAAAGAGTAATTTATTTTGCATGTTAAGGATACATACGCAAAGCACATGAAACTAAAAAATCTTGATGAAACAAAATACAATCCACTCTTCAGAACTGAAAGGCTACTTAAACAGATTGGTTTATTTTGGGACCAAGAAATGGAATGTGAAGTTCGAGTCCAAAGACAATGCTTAGTTGCCGAGTGAGAAGCCCTGGACAATTCTGAATTTATGTTCACCACGCTGATAGATATTTAGCCCACCCTGGTCCTAATGGACTTCTGCCACCCCATTTGTGGGGTAAAGGCGGGGCTGTCCTGCACAGAAACAGCTCTGGAAGGAGATGCAAAGATGCTGCCATCATCCCAGCTAGACATCGGGTACCACTTTAGGAGATCAAAAGCCGTCTGTCTGTGGGCTTTGGAAAAGAAGAGACCACTTTAATAAAGTCATCTCCAAAATACACCAGGTGTGAAGCCGCAAGCCCCAGTGACTTCCACTTTTTAAGGGAATGTGGCTACTTCACGGCAGTTGATTATATTCAGTCATTCACGCAGCTCCCCCGAGGACAGGATTTTTATTTTTAGAGAAGCCTCCATTTGCTGACTGTCGTGAAGGGAACACTCAGGAGGAGCTATTAGCAGTCACTTGTTTCAGTAAACACTGAATATAACATATGCCTCTCAAGTAATGTGTATCCAAACATACAATTTACAAATAATTAACATCATGTTAATTAGTCACATTAATTTATGCCACTTTGTGGAATTATTTCCTCAGAGTGTTTAGGAACGCTGCCAGGAGCTTGAGCCAAACAGTGTGAAAATGTGCTTGAAGTTAACTGTTGTGAGTGGCTGTGAAACACAGCTTGAGCAAGTTGTTGCAGGGGCCCTGCAGCTGATAGAGCCACCGGGTCTTCCAGCTGCCCTGACTGGACAGAACTAAGTCACATCAGCTGCTGTCTCACCTTTCCTGACTTGCACCCTCTTTTTCATTTTTTGGCTTCTGCTAATTGTTGCTGAGTGGCCATTCTCCCCACCGCCAGCCCTGCACAAGCAGGTATACACCAGGGTGGACAGCAGGTGAACTGGGATGAGTTTTACATGTGGCAATATCGAGCTGACAATTGGGATTTGGTGATTTAAAAACAATGATGACAACAATAACAAAGCAACAACTAGGGATCATTTCCTGTAAACGAAGTTCTGAAAAAGTAAAAATGGCAAAAGTAAGGTGTTAATATTGCCAAAGAAAGGGGAGTCCTCAGGAAGGCCTCCTCTGTCTTGAAAACATTGGCATCTGCACAAAGATCAAACCCCACTCTTCTCCAAAGTGTTTAAAGCAGACAACACAGCCGAGTAGTTCAGGAACAGAAAAGAAAGATCTTCAGAGGAAACAGACTTCGTAGACAAGTGCAAATTCAGTGGGGAGAACAACTGAAAGCAAACTATAAAATTAAGTGGAAGTAAGAGTGCCTACCTCGAGGGACTTGGGCTCATTCCAGTGGACAAGAATGGGAGCCAGACAGCTTTGTTGCTTTGCTGGGTGAACCACGATTTAGGAAACAAATCTGAAATATGCCAGGATTGTTCCTTCCCAAATCCACTCACTGTCCTCGAGGAGCCCAGATGTGATTATATCTAAGGTTTCTTTGATTGGGGTAACAAATTTGGTAGGAAGAGATGAAATTCAGAGGCATTTTCTAAACCTCACATTAAAAAATCTGGAGAGCTCTGGACAAGCTGTGGAACTTGGTCGCCACTCTGTTTTAGGCATTCCAAAGGTGTTCATGATTCCAAATTAATCACAGATATCAAGACTCAAACATCTATAAACAAGTTATATTACCAAGGTCCAAATATTGGTGCAAAGGACTTGCATGAAAATTTAGTGCAGACAAATATTTGAGGGTGAGAACCTTGAACAATATAAGGAAATTATGAACACAGAGGAAACAGTCACCCAGGAACTTCCCTGACACTCTGTATGTTTGTGAAAATAAGGAGATTGGAGTTGATTTTTCCCTCCCTCCAAATCCCTGTTTTGTCTGTTGATTCTTGCAGAATAGGTCATTGCAAGCTGTGCTACCCCATCCGAATCATGGGAAATTTAGAGTAAGGCAGGGGAAAAATGATAAAGAGTGTGGAAGGGAACTGGAGAGGCAACTATGAGATAGTAACACCCAGCATCAGCCCCATCCTTACGGAGTTGAGTAATCCCATAGGAGAAGCAGGTCGGTGCATGAAGAAAAGCAAGATAAAATTTGATATAAATGCCAACAAAGCATGCCAAAAAGGAGTTCTAGAAAATGTGTTGTGGGACTCAAAGGAAGCCCTGGTCCATTCAGGAAGTTAGGAAAATTTAGCCAACCAAAGTTTCTTTCCTGATATCTGTCCCTTGCTATCTTAAGAGATAAATGCAGAACTCTGTTTCCAAGTGGACACATTGATATGTGAAAGAAAAGGGCATTTTTCCCTATAAGAAACCCTTGACTTATTAGTATGAGACTCATGTTAAGTCTATAACTTCCTCAAAAGTCTTGGTTAATAACAATACGTTTTTAAGGGTTACTTTTAAAATTTTATTTAGGCACTATTTGATTCACGTTAACTTCCCTTCAATTTGGTTCTCTTTAATATTTATCCAATAATGTTTCAGAATCCCAAAGATGTGAATACATGAAAGCTCTTCCCTAATGTCCACGAAACCACTGAGAATACAAAAGCAGAAAAAAAAAATTATCCTAGGGTTTAAGGACGTTTTGAAACTTCAAAGAGATTCGAACGAAATCTGCACCTATTTTGCCCGATCTGAAATTGCACTCGGCAGGAAGAAGCACGTCTCCCCATGCAGAAATCTGAAAATGCATTTGAAAAAATAGATCCATATTTTAATTAAAAGGGGCCATTCTGAGCCCAGCATGTGGAAGCACCGCATTAATATTTGTGACACTAGCCATGGGGGACAGAGAGGCCAAGAGGGTCTTCCATCAGCAGCAGGAGGTCAAGGTTGATCTTTCTTGAAATCCAGATTCTCACAGACATGAAGGGGTCTGTTTATGCTTCAAAGCACTACCCAAGGACAAGGCACGCTGATGGCAGGTCTGGAGACCTGCCAGGGGAGCTGTGGCAGGATCAGAGTTTAATCAGGGGAGTGTTTCTGATGAAGAGAAATGCTCATGGGTGTAGATGAGTGCAGCAGTGTGTGTGAGAGACAGCCAGGGACGACCCCACCCATCACAAACACATTAATAACCCACAATCGTCCGTTACACAAATTTTAAAATGAGTGTCATTTGCTCTACAGACTCCAGAAAGTCTTATGGACTACTGAATATCAATGACATTTATTGGCATTATCTGTTTGATGGAGTGCAACAGTCATCAAACAGCCCCATATTTGGCATTTAACAAAAATGAACACATGGAGCCAGCTTGTGGTAGCCCCTCCTCGATGCCACAAAGTGGACACCAGCTTATGGCCGGTAGCCAGTCTTGGCATGCTCAATAGTGCCAGGTTGATAGACATGTGTATTTCAAACATAGCAGGTGAAAAAAGTCACATGTTTGTGTAAGTCAGTTTTTCTATGTCAAATAGATTATTTCCTTCTCATAAAGAAAACGTTGGTTGTTCTGCAAGAAAACTTTTTTTTTTTTTTTTTTTTTGAGATGGAGTCTCGCTCTGTCGCCCAGGCTGGAGTGCGGTGGCACAATCTCAGCTCACTGCAAGCTCCACCTCCCGGGTTCACGCCATTCTCCTGCCTCAGCCTCCCAAGTAGCTGGGACTACAGGCGCCTGCCACCACGCCCGGCTAATTTTTTGTATTTTTTAGTAGAGACGGGGTTTTACTGTGTTAGCCAGGATGGTCCCGATCTCTGGACCTCGTGATCCACCCGCCTCGGCCTCCCAAAGTGCTGGGATTACAGGCGTGAGCCACCGCACCTGGCCCAAGAAAACGTCCTTTAAAAATGTAATCTTGTTCCTAAAGGTTGGGTTTCATATTGCCTTAATTTGTTTCTTAACTGAATGCCATAAGCAAGCCCTGATATTTGGGTTCTGAGTACCACAGAGTAGAAAAGCAGGGAGTCAGAAGGAGAGCACAGTATTTAGGAGTCCTGTAGCGCAGCCCCTTCTCTGGCAAGTGCAGGACAACTCAGTCTAAGTTGCACTGGAGCTGTGCTGTCCAATACGCCAGCCACCAGCCACACGTGGTCATGAGCACTTGAAATGTGACTAGTGCCACTGAGGAACTGAATTTAAAATTTTAGTTCATTTTAACTCTTGTAAAGTTAAATTTAAAAACGGAAGCAGCTCAAAATACTTTTCCACCAAGCATGACTTTATGGTGTCGGCAAGATGACATTTCCATTTAACTATTTCATTACATAAGATGTTATTGTCATTTGCAGTGAGTGTGTTGAATACACACATGCTTTGTATTATTAGACATAAACACATCATGCCAATGTAAGTTTAGTCCCCGTAAACAGATTGATTCAGCGTGATTTTTTTCTTTGTACTATATAACATTGTAATGTGCTTCCTTTAATATATGATGAAAACAGCATAATTTATGAGGATACCTATGTAAATCATAATTGATAATTAAATTAAAATTATTGTTTTAATTATAAATTATTAACTTAAGTTCTAACAAGTAAGTATAGACATGTTTTGAAATTTAGTGCTGTTGAACAATTGAGGTGAGAATCACAAGCCTATTCTAGAACTGAGAAAATTAAGGTAAAACAGATTAAAGGAAGGAATATCACAAAACTCAGTAGGAATGTCAACTATAATTTCCTGCAGAAGAACACAACAAAGCTGTTTGTTGGGTTGAAACATTTAAAGGTAATGAAGCGGACAATATAAAGAGATATTTTCAGCAAAAACAGTGCATTTGAAAAGACGTTTCTTCTCAACACTCAACACAAAAAGGTTGTTACTGGGAAACGTGGTTCCTAGAACGTGGTTACTAAAAAATTTAAAATTATACATGTGGTTGGCATTATCTATCTGCTGGATAGTGCCATGATGCCAATCAATACTCAAGCTTCGAATATGTCCAGAATCAGTCCCATCATCATCATTATTACCCTGTGATCATTACCTATCACCTCTCACTTGCTGTCACCACCTAATTGGTCGTGATGAACTAAAATTTAAAATTCACCAGTCACCACCTAACTGGTCTCCTGGATTTGATCCTGCCTCCTTGTCATCCATTATCTATGCAGCAGCCAGCATGATCTTTTAGAAATGGAAATCAGATCTTAGTTTCATCAAACTTGGAAAATACACAAGTCTGCCACAAAGCCTACAAGGCCCTACATTATCTGACCACTGTTGTCATATCTAATCACTTTTTTCACTCTCTCCCCACAACTGCCCTGGCTTTCCTCCTGTTTCTTGGACCATATCAAGCTTATTCCCACCTCAGGGCCTTCGGATTTGCTGTCCTCTGTGTCTGGAACACCTTTCCCCAGTTCCTTATATATTTGTTGATTAAATGAATGAATGGATGTAGATGAAGGGGTGAATTAGATTAGACATTTGAGTGTCACCCAACATTCATCCATTCATCCATTTATCTCAGTGAACACGCTTTACTTAGTCCCCACTATTTGGGAGTTGAGAAGCCACATATTTTAAAAACTTTCTCTCTACAGAAAATAAGAAAGACATGTTTCTGTGTGTGTTCTCTTCTCCAAAATTTTAAGAAGACGAAATTTATCTACAAATAAGTCACTGTCGCAATTTTATGTTACGAGTATATTGAAAACAAAACAAAACAAAAACTAGGGCTCAACTTGATGATGTTGTAAGCATAATATAAAAAGTTAATGATATTAGGAGTTTCAACCTGGATTGGAAACAGAAAGATAGAAATTCCAATTCAATCAATAGGATGGAAGAGGTCAGTATGGCAGATTCCTCTTGGGCAGGGGCTGTATCTTATTAAGTTTTCTATTCTCAGTGCCAAGTCCACAGTAAGAATTCAATAAATTCCTGCTAAATTGAAATCATCGCTTACAATAAGCCCTTAATAAGACTGTGAATTCCTTGAAGGCAGATCTACACTGGTAGGTCTCTGCATCCTTGAGGCCTCTCTTATACCAGTGTCTCCATAATAGTTTATGTGCATCGTGGCTAAAACCTTAAGCCTTAAACCTATCAGGAAAGTAACATAAGTAAGTGAAGTAGACCAGATGCAGACATCAGGGAGTGATGGAGTTTGGAGGACTCAGGAGAACACACTCCATCTACAGGGACAAAATGTTTCTAGATCTGATTTTTTTTTCCCTAAAGCCTGAAATTTCAGATTTTTATTTGAAAGCTCCTGATTTTTAAACACTGGCAATTAATTTAGAATGTTCAAAAGCACATTTCAGGACAAACAAATATGCAGGCCACATTTGGCCCACAGGGTGGTCCGATTGTGACCTCAGTGTTAAAAAAAGAAAGCAGGAATAAACACTTTTTAAGCATCTACCCATGTAGCCCACACTGTCTAGGTGTTTTCCATGTTCCATGTCCTTGCATTGGCCTAACCTCCCTGAGGGGTGTATCTTTAACTCCGTTTACAGAGGAGGACAGTAAGGCTCAGAAGGGTTAAGTAGTTTGCCTGAGGTCTCAAAACCTAAGGACTGAAAGTCAAAGCAGGAGATCTTTTTACTATATTGTGCTGTCTTTTAATTATAGATACTAGGCCAAGTCTTAAGCAAGAAATAAACAATCAAACAAATAAGCAAACAAACAAAATTTCTTTACGGAGAGACCCACCAAATGAGCCTGATTTTAAGGTTGGGGTCATCTTTGAAACATGAATACGAGCACCACCTGGGGAATGTTCTCCAAAGACAGACACATTCTTACATATATGAAGGTTCTGCTCCACTTTCCTGGAGTGTATAAAGACCAAGACTGTCCTTAAATACGAAATTGCATGTGTGGAAAAGGCCTGAGATGTACTTGGCAGCTTGATCTTTCTGTATTTGGTTTGCAAAGGCTCATTTTCCAGACATGTGTTTTTGCTTAGAAACACACAGAGGTGGATAAATCCCTGGGTCGGTGTCCCCGGAGCCGCTCCATTAACTTTCTTGGCATGGCCTCACCACTGAAGTCAACATGACTTAAGAGTTTATATAACACTTTATTAGGCTTTAATTCCATACTTTTCCTGAAGTTCAGTGTTCAAGCATTGGGTAGAAAATAAATGTTGCTCATAACTCAAAGACCAAAGTTTTCTAACTTTTAATTTGTTTTAAATTAACTTATTCAGCTAATTGTGATTTTAAGTAGGCAGGAGGGAGTTTTGAACACTCCTAAAGGAAAAAAAATCTAATATATATGAATTACACACACACACATACATAGTTTATATATATACACACACACATACATGAGTGTATCTATGTATTAAATATATATATATATGTGTATATATGTAACAAGGTAATCGGCCTTCTGAGAAAAGTGAGTGAACAGATTTCCAAAGTTCAGGAAGACAAAGAAAACAGAATTATTTTACCACAATAGGAGTCATGTGACTCTGGAGATCACATTTGACTGGCTTTGTCTTCTGATAAATCTCTCGCTTTGTGATCCTTACAAAGGCTTTTGTAACTGTGGAGCTTTGTGTTCCCCTTAAAGAAAAAGAAGAGTGCTACCAAAACACAATTATTTGAAAATGTACTATTCATACAAAATCTTTAGACCAGTGGATGTCAGCAAGAGACTATTTTGCTCCCCAGGGTACAGTTAGCAATGTCTGGAGACATTTTTGGTTGTCATGACTTGAGGGACTGCTACTGGCATCTCAGGGGTAGATGTATACCACAACACACAGAGAAAGAATGACATAGAGATACCCTAAAGATAAAGAGATAGTGCCTACATTTTTCATCTCAGAGGGAAAAGAGGGTTTATATTTCTTCTGGTTCTCTGATGCAGAATCCTATTTTGCAGTTAGATATTGGCAATGTCTCTCACAATTGTAGAGAAGGCACAGAATTTGGGAAGGCTGAACACAAAACTCAAATTTTGTACTGGCCATCAAGTGGCCTTAGGCAAGGTTCACAGGCTCATTGAAACTCAATGTCCATACTTAGAAATAAGGGTAAAGAGGATGGTGATACCTGCTCATCTGACCTCAGGAGATATTGAGAAAATCAAATCAGTTAATGACTAACAAAGTACATATAGATAACCACAACCACCACTGCCATCATCACCATCCAGGAGAACTGAAAATGTCCATATGGAAGTAGCATGGTTTCCTTTCTCATTCATTCATTTCTTCAGCAAACATTTACTGTGCGCCTACTACATGCCAGGCACCTTGCTAGGTTCTGGGGTCATAAAGATGAGGTAGACATCAAGACTTTATCTCCTAACTGCATTAATTTCTACTTTTCATCATCCTACTGTTACTGCTGTACAGAACAAGAGAAACAGGTTTGGGGATAAATGACATCAACAATCCCTGGAATCCTTGTTTCAGAGTCTCTTTCATAGTCAGTGACCCCAGTGGAGAAGGACACTGTAAGATTAGGGGTATCTGAGTACATATATTGGTCAGTGTTAGGAAAAGGATTGCATAAATCAGTTGGAGTGTGGCCCAGTCTAATTCAGCCTCAGGCCCACCCACTCCTAGAAATACCAGGAATATAGGCATTGTCCTATGCGGACTAATGGGGAATACGTTCACATGAGAGCAAAACTACCAAAGATTTAAATTTAATTCCCTGAGGATTTGTCAATAGACTTTTGATTATAAAGCCAAATTATACCCTGTTCTTTCCAATCGTTTTTCCAATACCCCAGAAATAATTACTTTCGCCCACCTCCGTACACTCACCCTGTCCCCTCATAGTACATTGTACAAGATTCATTACTGTGTGCATGGTGTATGTGTCTACAAATGTAGGTATATTTAATATATCTGTCCCCACTGCTAGACAGTGAAATCAAGGAATGAAAAGAAAGAAGCAAACAGTTTTGGCACAAAAAGACAGTCAAGCACTATGTACCAACACATGCCAAGTACTATTACTTTGGCCCATGGCTTTCAACTTCAGAAATACAGCAGAACTTTCTGGGAAACTTTACAGAAGTACAGAGGGCATAGAACTGGTTGAGAAATGGACTGAGAGGGTTAAATCCCATCTCAGCCACTTACTAGATATGGACCGTGGGGAAGTTACTTAATCCCACCATGCTGCAGTTTCCTCATCTTCAGTGGGGATGATACAATTACCTACTTCCTAGGGCTGTTGTGAGAATTAAATGAGGTAATTTGTGCAATACAGAACAGTGTTTGGTACCTACTAAGTGTTTGCTGTGGCTATTAGTATGGCTATAACCATTTTTTTAACATTGCCCTCTTCATCAATATCATTACAGATGTCTTTGGCCCAAGTTCAGATGTGTTCTACCAGTTTCAAGGACTTAGGGCCCAGGCATCAGTATTTTGAATGACTGAATGAATTGAAAATCACATGCAACAGAAGAGATCCAGAGGAAAAAGAGAGTAAAGAAGGAAAGAGAGCCAGAAGCATTTAATTAAACCTGAGGAATTTCTTACCAGTAAGAGCAGTCAGACTTTCCAGGAATTAGTGAGAGAGCACATGGAATCTCGTTCCCTGGGAACTTTAATTACTGGGGCAGGTAGCACTCGCTCTTGGAAGATCTCAGCACAGATTCTAGTCTTGAACCAAAGGAAGTCTTTAATGACCACTTGGTCTCATTCTAGCATTCCAAGTATGTCTTTTCCCTTTCTATAGGGCACAGGTGAAAGAAAAGAGGGCAACTGATTGCCAGAAAACTCAGCATTAATTCTATGCAAATTCTCTTTGTAAATACCTTTCTGTTTACATTTTGCCTTTGAATAGCTTGGTTTCTACCCCACTCATGCCATTCCTCACCACAGTGCCCATTCCTTCAGTCCCTACTCATCAGACCCTGGCCCTTCCTCACATCCTACCTTGCCCTGGGAATTGGTATCTTATTGACTTTTGCTCCAAACCCAACACAGAAGACACTCAGTAATCATTTGTTGAAAGATGAAAATAAACAAAGCTTAGTACAGAAAGTAGCTAAAAAATAAATATTGGACATCAGCTTCTGAAATCCCTGTTCTCCCATTCCTAATTTTTGTAAAGTCCACCCTCCCCCACACAGTGCCTTGCAAAATTAATATTTGGTAAAAATATATCATCCAAACATAACAAACAGTGAGGAAGATTTTAAAGTTAAACTCATATATTGATATGGTTTGGCTGTGTCCCCACCCAAATCTCTCCTTGAATTGTAGCTCCCATAATCCTCATGTGTCATGGGAGGGACCCAGTGGGACGTAATTGAATCGTGAGGCAAGTTTTTTTTTTGGGTGTGTGCTGTTCTCATGATAGTGAATAAGTCTCATGTGATGTGATGGTTTCATAAAGGGCAGTTCCCCTAAACATGCTCTCTTGCCTGTTGCCATATAAGACGCGTCTTTGTTCCTCCTTTGACTTCCACCATGATTGTGAGGCCTCCCAAGCCATGTGGAAATGTGAGTCCATTAAACTTCTTTTTCCTTACAAATTACCAAGTCTTGGGGGCTTCTTCATTGTAATATGAAAATGGACTAATACATATATGTTATATAGTTTTATTTTCCTTGAAAAATAGAATCATTTGGAATATTATAATAACAAATGAATGAGAACACTCCTTCCCCGAAAATCTGCTACTGACTCTTTCAGGATCCTGAAAGAATCATAGAACCACTCCAAGTATTTGTTTCCTGGGGTCAAAGAATAAAGAAAATAAAGCTTTTCTTCTAGGGAGCTCAAAGCACTTCCTCTTGAATACTTCCTTTGGTTCTCACAGCTTTCCTAAAAGCATATGGAATTTTTCTGGGCACCAAGATGCTAAATGGTTCACTCTAAAGTGAATTGGCAGTCAAAATGAAAGTCAGAAGAAGAAAGCCCTACCCTGACTTTTGTGGTGTGCTGGTAAATGTTTAACATTTGGTTCTCTAGAAACAAAAAGAAGCCCTGATTTACAGCACTTACCAATTTCTGTGGTGTAAATTCTCCCACCATGGCTAATTTCAAGCTATTAATTGGGACGTAACTGAGTACAGAGTTGGGAAGAGAGGCTCATAATTGGCGGTCATAAACAATCATGAAAGTTGGCTCCAGCACACCACTGCCTGACTTTTTCAACCCAAGAGTTCATCAGTTTCATAGATGTAAATGGTTGGTGACTCAGCCTCCTCTACATCACCTTTATGACATGAGCAAATATAATTTGGATGGTTTTGTTTCAAAGCACAATGCATGTTTCCGTGAAGCTCCTTGAAGGCAAGATGGTAGCCTGTTTACGTTTGTGTCCTTGGTGTTGAGCACAGGGTAGCTAGTAAATAAACAGCTGCTTCTAAGGAAAATATCTATTTGTAATCTAAGATCTTTTAGAATGAAACTTGCCTTGCTAGTTTCTCATTATCATAACTACATAGACAGATTCTAATTTATCCCATTTTGACCTGATACACAGTCTAACCTTCCAAGACTGTCAAGTTGAAGGGAATAAATTCTCAGGCAATTCCAATGAGTAGAATCTGTTTTTAAGATTGCACAATTTCCTCTAGTGACAGCTATCACCCTGGAAAAGACAGTCCAAGTAATGACCACACATTAACACAGACTGATATAAGGTACTCACAATTTCCTCCCAGCATACTTGGCAGACAGCTAGAGGGTGGAGGGGCAAAGCAATGTTAAGTTTCAATAAAAGAGAGAGAGAAAAAAAGGGAATTGGAAGAGATGTCTTCTATAGTCTGAAAGTCTGTGTTCCCCAAAATTCACATCCTAACTCCCAAGATGATGGTATTAGGAGGCTGGGTCTTTGGGAGGTGATGAGGTCATGAAGCTAGAGTCTTCAGGAATGAGACTAGAGCCCTTATTAAAGAAGCTTCACAAAGCTGCATTGCCTCTTCCGCCATGTAGAGACACAGAGAGAAGATACTGTCTGAACCAGGAAGCTGGCCCTCACTGGACACCTAATCTGCAGGTGCCTCGATCTTGGACTTCACAGCCTCCAGAACTATAAGCAATAAAGTTCTGTTGTTTATAAGCCACCCAGTTTATGCTATTTTGTTATAGTAGCCTGAAGGGACTAAGACAATATGGAACACAAAATTTGCTCAGGGCAGGATGGCAGGGGTAGTAGGACACTAGACAGAGTCAGGAACACCAAAATGAAGACGTTAGTGGGAACTAAGACCCCAGTGTTGATCTGAACTGTGACAGGGTTCTTGATTCTCCATTTAATTAGTTTTCATGAGTCTGTTTGTTTTTAAATCAAAAAAGACCATCCAATAGCTTCATTACTTTTGTAAATGTGATTACTAAAAAAAATCTCCCTATTTAAATTTACATTCCTGGGGGACAAGCCTTCCCACAAGGCATAAAACAATGGATCAATCTGAATTACCTTCCATTCTTTCCCCACCTTTCAGGTGCCTGCATTGTAATGAATGTGGAATAGGTGCACACTTGTACTCTCTGCATGTTTGGGGTGTCAGCTGGATGCGAAGGCTTAGGAACCAGATGCATCAACGTTGGGTCAAAAGAACTGCAAGAGGGAGAGAGCAGATGAACAGAAAACACACAGGAACCTCCAAAGCTCCTATGGAAGGACAAATGTACTTTCTGCATTGGCTAGGCCTAACTAGGGTCTCCACTTTAAATATTTGCCAGGCCCAGATAATACAAAGCCACTCAGCCAAGTATGAACTACTCCATCATTTGCACCTCACCTACCTTAGACTCTGGCAAAGAGTGAAATAGCAGCTGTATGGGAGAGGGGGAAAAGAAGGTGAGCAGAAAAGAGTGAAAAGAACAGTGCTTTCCTTCCCCACTGCAGCCTCCAGTTTGGATCGGGTCTGAGCCACAGAGGAGGGAAGATCTAACTCCAAAAGATCAAGCTTCATCAGTTCCCCAGAAGTAGATATTCTCTTTTTTTTTCTTTTTCTTTTCTTTTCTTTTCTTTTTTTTTTTTTTTTTTTTTTTTTTTGAGACAGAGTCTCACTCTGTCACCCAGGCTGGAGTGCAGTGGTGTGATCTTGGCTCATTGCAACCTCCGCCTCTCAGGTTCAAATGATTCTCCTGCCTCAGCCTCCTGAGTAATTGGGACTACAGGTGTGTCCCACCACGCCCGACTAAGTTTTTGTATTTTTAGTAGACATGGGGTTTCACCATGTTGGCCAGGATGGTCTCGATCTCCTGACCTCGTGATCTGCCCGCCTCGGCCTCCCAAAGTGCTGGGATTACAGGCGTGAGCCACCGCGCCCAGCCCAGAATTAGATATTCTAGTTACTAAATTGAGACCTTGTTGGTAACTTAAAGTGGCTGAATCCTACCTGAACATGAGCAGAAAAGTTATGGCTAGCATTCTCCAGGACAGGGGGAAGAAAAATAGTTATAACAGGTTTCAATAGCAGCCCCTAAAAGATATGTCCATTTGGAACGTGTAAATGTGACCTTAAATGGAAAAAAAAAAAAAGGGTGTCTGCAGATATAATTTAGAATCAACATGAGATCGCCCCGGACTGGGGCAGGCCGTAAATCTAATGACAAGTCCTTATAGGTGAAGAGAAGGGAAAACAGATAAAGAAACAGGGAAGGAGGCCATGTGAAGAAGGAGGCAGAGATTGAAGTGATGCAGCTACAAGCCCCGGAATGTTGAAGATTGCATACAAGAAGCCAGGATGGGGGCCTGGAACAATCTCCCTCAGAGCCCTCAGAAAGAAACAACCAACACTGCCGACACCTTGATTTTAGTCTTCTGGCCTGCAGAATTGTGAGAGAGTACATTTCTGCGGTTTTAAGCAGCCTGGATTGTGGTACTTTGTTATAGCTGTGACATGAAACAGAAACTACCCCATAGAAACCTAAAGAGATGATGGAAAGCACAATAGGGCTGTGTTTTATCAAAATCCATAGGACAAGCTCGCACTGCTGTGCAGGTTACAGGTGTTTTTATTTTCCTTTCTCTGGCTCACACGGGAGCAATAATCAAGAGTTGAAGCCTCACCAAGCTAGCTGTTGTCCCAGAGTGCTGCCCAAGGCAGAATCAGAAGGCAAAAAAAAAAGCTACGCTGAGAAGAAAGGGAGCCTCGTGAGCCTGCAGCTGTCCTCCAAACTGCAACCTCGCAACAGTAGTGACTCTTCCTTCATGCTCCATTTTCTGCCTCTGGAAGGAACCAGGCTGCTGCTGCATGTGGAATAAACATGAGCTTCCTGCCATCTAAACCAGTTACTTCTTTGCTGGTTCTTCGAGTGTTGCTTTATGTTAAAGAGAACCAGGGTTCCACCAGGCTTCTACTGCATGGATGTCCATAGAAGCTTGGGTTTTATGCTGTTTGTGGCTTAACCCCAGTTACCTGCTGCGAGGTAACAGTTTTGTGAGACAGGCCCTTGGAAAGAAAATTCACAATATTTTGCAGAATCTAAAAAATGAAGAGAATCATGGTATTTGAATGACAACAAATTGGACGTGTGCCAGTCCAAAAGCGACGGTGCAGTTTTTCCCCCTTGACTAGATTTGGACAGAACAGGCAACAGTTGTTTTCTGACAGCGCTTCATTGTATTTTTTTTAAATGGAGGAAAACAAAGAAAAAGACCTTATTCCCTCCACATTGGTTGGCTCAAGGAATTCCGTTTTGAACAGGGTGGGGGAATGGAAAGGTGAGGGTATGCAGAGGTTGATTAGTTAACCTCCTGAACACTGTGCCTATCTGCTGGATTAAGTTCATCACTGCAGAGCACCTGGGACTGTCAAGGGCCACCTGAACCTTATATATTTATTTAAGAGGATAAAGGAATGCACAGAGAGTGTGTGTGATTTGCCAAATGACACACAGAGACAAGGAGAAGACTGCTCTTCCATCTCTAGGCCTGGCACTGCTGATGGTTCTCAAAAGATCTTGAACTAGTATTTTCCAGAACCAAGGAAAGGTATTTTCATCACACCATGGGGTCTCTCAATGTTTCCCAAGCTTCAGACAGTGAGAAGGGGAAGGAAGTGAGCGTGTGCAGAGTCCTTGCCGTGCACGGAGCTCTGGGTGACATTCTTTACCTGGAATGTTCTACACCATCCTCTTGACAAGCCCATGGGCAATGTGCCATTATCATTTTCATTTTAGGGCTGAGGAAACTGAGATCTAGAGGTGGGACAATTTGGCTAGTTTCTAGCAGACCTGGGATCTCCTGATTCTCCATTTGATGCTCCTGCTACACCTGTTGTTTCCACCCACTGCAAAACAGGAGAAGGCAGGAGTCAAAGAAAAACGCAAAAAATTAGGCAGAGCTCCAAACTCCAAATGCATGCAACTCACAGAATCTCAATTTCGCTCATCTGCAAGGCTGACTCATGGATGGCAATAGGTTTACTCACGGGGAGCAACTGCACAGACAGACAGGTTGAGAAGGATTCAGAGGCACGCTCAGGCCTGGAGAAAAGGATTGCTGGGATCAATTAGCAACTTCTGCCTGAATAGGGTTGAGGGACCAGATGTGCCTGCACCTCACACAGCTGTCCCTGGACTGGCCTCAGCCTTGGCATGCTCTGTGTACTTGTATGTTATGGAAGGCCATGGCATGGCATGTGTGGCCAATCACCTTCCCTCTCACTCTGGTCCTCTGCTCACCTTCCACGATCACCACAACCTCTCATCACAGACAAGAATATCCTATATAACAGAATTCTTTAAATACAGGCTGGGATCCAATAGAGTTCATGAATCCAAATTACTAGGTCAAGACCAACATCTTTAAAAAAATGAAACGCACAATTTAAAATAGAGTAGAATAGAAAGTTAAAATGCATTTCATATGATAAAAGGATAGTTTCATAAATTTTTAATCAGATATATGATAAATATATATATATATATACACACACACACATGTACTGGGTCACTTGTAAAATATGTTTATTACTGTGGGTCATGGTCAAAATGGCTTGAAAAACACTTTGGCAAAGTGTTGGTTCCAGGAGAACCCAGACCCTGGATGGACACAATCACTGCTCTGAAATTGCCTGTTCCCCTCCTGGTTGAGGAGCCCAGCCTAAAGAAACTCCTGATTTGGCTGGAGTTCTGCCCTCTGGGGCGACATAGCACAAGGTGAATCCCTCTCCGTGATAGCTCTCAGTCTCTTCAAATCCTGCTGTCTCCCAAGCTAAGCCTCTTTCCTTCTTTTACATTTCTCTCCTCTGTGCAGGGACATTTCTAGACCACCAAGTTTCTGTTCACATGCCATGAAGGCCACTACCCTTTGGTTTTCTAACATCCCTCCAGCATTTTTTTTAGTGAAATACTTTCACAAATAAGAAGCATAAAAGCTATATTATCCTAAGCCCTTACTAGATGCCAGGCACTGTAGTAATTACATTGCATGTTCTATGACTCCAGATTCTTTAGAGCAAGTGATAGCAGCATAAATCAAAACAACCTCAGCAGAGATGTATTTTCTCATGCAACTGAAAACACAAGAGATTTAGGTGCAGTTAGATGCAAAGAGAGTCATTACAGCTCTGTCTTCTTTGTTCCCTGTCTCACCTCTGCCTTAGTTCATTTTGACCTCCTCTAAGGGTGACTCCCCCAGTGCTTAAGACCTACATTCTGGCTCCCCATTTGGAGCGGAAAAAGAGCTTCTCTTTTCCAATAGCTCCTGCTACAGTGTGGATATGGTTCCCACTCGTCTGGCTTGGGTCACATGCTCATCTCTATACTAGGAAATGGGGTCAATCCCCCTGAGCTTCACAGACTGAGCATAAGCTTAGGTGGTGCTCAGAGGAAAACTAAGAGCGGGGAGCTGTTACCAGAAAGTGGAGAATGAATATTGAGCAACTAAAGCAAGAATCATCTACCAGGGACCTCACAATATTGTAAGCAAGATATTATTCTTAGATGTGGAACTGAAGGTCAGAATGATTATGTAATTTGACCATGACCTCATAGTCAAGAGGTGATAGAAGTGGGACTCCAGCCCAGAATTCCCAGTTCTTGTTCCTTGCCCTATACTGTGCTGTTCTGCCTGCACTAGCCTCCTGGCTGCTCATTGGTTTGGGCTATGAGCTATCAGTTCCCTTCATCTCAGCTCCACAGAGACAGGTACAGCTGCCTCTGGAGAAGCCAGGCCACATGGCTGATTCAGTCCACTAAAATCTGGACCCTGATTTTTAATCAAGTTCTTCCAGCCTATACCCTTGTTGATTATTTTCTAAAAGATAAATGGAGGGAGTCTACCTTTATCCTTTTATACTTAAAAAGCATCTCATATACGTTGACAAATATAGTAATATATTTTGACCTTTACATGGATCCACAGAGGAAGGTTAGGAATAGTCTCTATTTTATGGAAAACACATGTGAGTCAGAAAGGTGAAGTTACTTAAGTAATTTGTCTAAGGTCACATACTAATTAGTGACAGAGCCAGAATTCTAATCCAGCTAGTCACACAATTTCTAATACTTAAAACCTGAGCTTGTCCTGTTCCATGGAGAGCTTAATGAACCTTCACTTTCCTCATTCACATTTCATCCAGCCCTCTTTCCCAGATTTTTGTCACTGCCAGTGTAATCCCTCTGCCTGTGTCTTGATCCAAATCAGAGATCAGCAAACTCATTGGAGGTCCATCTCATTGGACTGGTCCCTTGCCTGGTTTTACAAATAAAGTTTTATTGGAACATAGCCATGCACATTTATTGAGAAATAATCCATGGCTGCTTTCGTGCTACAATGCTAGAGTTGGGTAATTTTGAGAGAAATCTAAGGGTCTCCAAACCTAAAATATTTTCTGTCTGGTCCTTCATAGAAAAGTTTGCCAACCTCTGATCTAAATCATTGATGAAGAGCTGAACCAAACGTAGAGATCTACTCTGCTGCCCAACACTCGAAACCTTTGTCAGGTGGCCAGTGATCAGCACTCCTTGTAGTCAGTCCTCACGTAGAACCAGTATGCAAGGACAGTCTACTGGTACAAGCCAATCTAAGTAGGTCGCTTAGATATTTGGTACCTACCTTTGGTAGATATAGGTACCAAATATCTATCACTTTCTTCTGCTTCTGAAGACGTCTCTTTCCTCCTTTCTATGAATGTCCTATTTCAGAGGCTGAGTGCTGCGTTTATTCACAAACAAATATTAAGTCCCCACCATTGGGGTCATTGCTGGGCACTAGGCAACACTTCTCAAGGATGATGCCCTAACACTTTGGCCACAAAGTGATCTGTGAAGCATCTACAGTCAACACACTAATAGCAATAGTTAAGTTCCAAAGTTTAGAGCTAGTTATTAAATAAATAAAAACAGAGTCAATTCAAGTTCACAATAAAACATGACATAATGCATAGAAACAGTTAAGGACCACAGGGTTAAACCAAATCTGCCTCAGTTTATACTGCCTGCATGGCCTTGGGCAAATTACGTAACTATCCTATGCTTTAATATCCTCATCTATAAAATGGGGATAATAATAGTACTTGCCTGAAAAAGGTTTTGTGGTGGTTGAATTAGTTAAAATATATGTCGCTCATAAGAGAAGGCTTGACATGTAATAAGGGGTATGTGAATTAGCTATTGTTATTTATTGAGTGTTTACAATATGCAGTTGTATGCTAAGAGCCTTGCATGGATTATCTTGAACCTGTAACCCTGCCACTGTCACCTGATTTATGATCTGCTTCTACATGAGAAAGAAGGAATTAGTTACAGCTGGTGTGTGGGGAACTGTAGAACCCACAGCCTGTCTTATCTGTGCCATATTCAGAAATAGATCTTTAACTGGATGATATTATTACTGAAGTACTTGGAAGAAAATTCTTTTTAAAATAGCACATACAAAAAAAAAACAAACAAAAAAAACAAGTGCTTAGAGCTTAAACCCAATTTGTTTAACTCCCTCTTAAAATTTGGAAGTGGGGGGGTATTAAAATCTAGGTATACCCTTGAGAGTACTTCAACCATGTGAGCATCATTCGTCAAGTGTATCCTGGAAGAATAATCCTTGCAAATCTCTATTCTGGGGTACTTAGAATCACATTTCCCTTTCAGTCCGTTATGAGTTTCTTCATGTGTAAAAAGCTAGTCTCCCAGGTTTGTTGTGAGGGGGAAATAAGATACTCCATGTAAAAAACTTCCATGCAGCCTCTAGCTCCTGATGTGCAGGCTACTGTCACCCCCCAGAAACCTCAGCTCACCTGCCTTTGTCCCTCCAGGTCCCTACAGTCTCAGCAGTCAGAGCCCAAGCCTGGTCCAGTCCAGCAGCTCAGCCAATTCCCCAGAGAGTGAAACAAACCAACAATTAGAATCCTGGGCTTAGAATGTGCAAATGAATGAGCTTCTGATGCCAACATTGATGGGAACTTGGACATAGAACTCAGACCGTTCGGAGTCAGAAGGGGCCAGGTAGGTGGATCATGGAGTCCCTTACCCTGGGCTGGGTCCATGCCATTGCAAAGTCTGCAATAGCTTGGGGGTCCTGACAAAGCCAAACGATGCCACCACATCTCATTAACCATCCACCGAGAGCTCCTCCACAAGCAGCTGGGTGACTGGGACTGTAATGAAATTACACTGTCCAGGCAAAAGAAGTAATAGTTGCTTTCCACACAGAATGAAAGTGGGCTGCAGCTGAATTGGCTTCATTTTAATGATTCACCAATTTATTTATCTCAGCAGGAAAAATGCTGCCTGGAGTCCACTGGGATGCAATTTCCAGAGCTGCCTCCTGGCTCCCTGGAGAGGTGCATGGAGAAGATTTAGACTCCAGTGACAGAACACACCTGGTAATAACAACAGCAACTATGACCCTTTACTGAGCACTTACCAGGTGCCTTAAAGATGTTTCCTCATTCATTACTTGGAGCAACACCCTGTGAGGGAGGTATGACTGTCATCCCCATTTTCATTGCTGAGAAAACCAAGTCTCAGAGATACTAACCAACTCACTGAAGGTCACACAGTGTGTGAGTGGCAGAAATCTATTAGAAGCCAATTCAGCTTGGATTCAGAGCCTGCATGTCTAACCCCTAACTCTACTGATTCCCAGGATGCAGATGTCTCCAATACCCACATTCTCTTATGCCTAGGTTGCAGGAAGGGAACAGATGGGAAAAAAGCTGGAGAGGAGCTGCTGAAAGTTCATTGGCACCATCTGAGCCAAGGATGGGTTCAGGAAACCAAGCCCTAGCTCAACCCTTGCCCAGAGAGGCAAGAGTTAAATGGGAACTGAGCCCTTACTTTCTTGTGTTCTAGTTTCTTTTTTAAACTATACTACTGGGAAAGACTACAAGACTTTCTTGCTCCTTATTAAAAACAGAAAATCTGTTTAGGCAGCAGCTACAGCACAAAGGCAGATAGATATATTATGGGCAAAAAAGAGCCAAACTACAGGCAGGCCAACATCAATGGAAACAGGGCCTGCGGATCTCTAATTAAACACAGTGCCTCTCTCAGGTCAGGAAAATCACAAACAATAGCAATCCTCTTTCCCTGCAGTAACACTGAGAGAATGTTTTCTTCAAGGGAAGAGAAGAACTGCTTGCGTGCCTGCCTGCCTGCCTGCCTTCCTTCTTTCCTTCCTTCCTTCCTTCCTTTCCTCCCTCCCTCTCTTTCTTCCTTCCTTTCCTTCCTTCCTTTTTTTCCTTCCCCCTCTCCTTATCTTTTTTCTCTTCCTTCTCGCTTCTCTCTCTCCTTCTCTCTTTTTCCTTTCTCCCTCCCTCCATCCTTTCCTTCTTTCCCTTCCTTTCTTTCTTCTTTCGCTCTCGTTCCTTCTCTCTTTCTTCCCCCCTTACTCCCTCCATCCTTCTTTTCTTTCACCAGCTCACTGAAGATTCTGGTTTGTGACCAATGGGATTGTAATTCTGAAAGACAGTAGTAATTATTGTGCTTTTTCTTTTCAGGGAAAGGGGCATGAATCCACTTCACAAGAGATATCTCTGCTAAAAATCTAGGAATAGGAAGTTGTTTATATTGATCTGACTGCAACATCAGCCAGACATCTTACCTTCGAGGGTTTCCAGGTCTCCAGATTATCAATATGCACACACTAAACTGAGACTATGTTCAAAACACTGTGGAACTGAATCCCTAATTGTTGACTAAATGAATAATTATTAGAAGTAGTAGAACTCCAAAGTCAAGGTTACTCCTGCTGCTTCAGTGTTTGATCTTGGAGGTGGGATTGTGTGTCACTTTTGAAATGGGTCACAATGGGGAAAAGGCTTAGGTCTTCTCACAGTGCTTCATATAGGCCCTCTGTCTAAGAACACATTTTCGCTAGCTCTGAAAATTGTTCCATCAGATTTGAGGAACTGTCAAATTTTGGAACAGGGCTTAACGTTAGGAGAGCACCCTTCTCCATGCTATTATAATAAGTGTCTTCTGGCATTTCTTTTGCCTCCCAGGGAACAATTGGCAATGTCTAGAGACATTTTTGGTTGCCACAATTGATGGGGTGCTACTGGCATATAGTACGTAGAGGCCAGGGATGCTGCTAAACATCCTACAAGGCACAGGACAGCACCTACCCCAACAAAAAACTATCCAGTCCAGAATGCTACATGCCAGGGTTGGGAAAGCATGGGCTACCCTGCTCTGAGATGCTTGTTGAAAAGGTGGGGATATAAATATCAAAATGAGAACGTTTCTCCCTCTTTTACATTTCTTCTCCACTATCAAAAGACCCATTAAATTCTGTGGGATATCTGTGCCCAGAGCACTGAGAGAGCCCATGGGGAAATTTAAGCAAAGATCAATAATAATCATAATGGGAACAACTCGCATTTGTATATCGCCTTAGTGTTTACCAAGTGCTCTCTTATACGTTAACGCAACTGAAGCTGTGCTGGGGAAGGAAGTTGGAAAGATTTCCCTGAGAATATTTCCCATTTTACGCGTTTCCAGAATTAACGCCTTAAAACAAATTAGAAATAGATTAAATGAGGTACCTTTGGTCAAACAGAAAAGCAATTACATGATAGGAAATTGTAATAATCCATCACAGGCATCTGGTTCCGAATCCCAGAGCTGGTTGCAGTTTCCTCTGGCATCTGCCGCTGAATGCACAACTGCAGAAAGACAGTGCTCTTTGTCTCTGAGATGCAAAGATAAGAGCAGTTGCCCTGGAGGCGGTGTTAGAAGCAGGGACCCCAGCTCTCTCAGCGATAATTCAGGAGCACCCACCATTCATTGAGTGTCCACGTATTGGGCTCTATGTGGCCTATAGGGTGGATGCCTCCATGCTTATTATAAGTTCATTTCTGAGCATCATATTTTTGAAAGGTGAGGATTATTAATTACTTGCGTGTGATGGCTAAGGAAACTGAGAAGTTATACAGCTGCCTCAGAGAAGACAGCTAAGGACAACTGGTAAGCCAGGATTCAAACACTGGTCCGTCTGCTCCCCAATTTATGCATTTTCTATTACATCAGTTGGGATCTATGAATACATGGTGCCTGGCACCCAGAAGGCACTGAGTAAACTTGTTAATGTCATTTTTAGAGAAAAAATTAAAGAAAGAAAAATCTACCGACAGCACACACACACACACACACACACACACACATACACACACACACACACACACACACGCACACATCCCTCTCTTCTTTGGTGAATTTCCCACCAATGTTAAGGGAGTATACTTGGCTTCTGTTCTTATTCGAAACTATTATACCAGAATATCTGCTTTATTATCTAGGAACTTGAAAGCGAATTCCCTGTTTGCTCATGTTTACATACATGGAAGCTCTGTGAACACTGGGATATTCAAATTTTTACCTCATGTATGCAAATCTAAATATTTTCACTGCACCTTCGCAGTATCTTAAATGCAATCATTTATTTTTTAAAAACTTTTATTTTGAGATAATGGTAGGTTTAAATGTGGCTGCAAGAAATGGTGCAGAAGGGTCTCAAACACCTTCCACTCAGCTTTCCCCAATGGCAACATCTTTCATGACTATAGTACAAGACAACAACCAAGGAACTGCCATTGGCATCCATCACACCTGACTTAATTCAGATTTCACCAGTTTTCTGTCCGCTCGTTTGAGTATGTGTTTAATTCTATGCAATTTTATCACATGCACACTTATTTTATTTTATGGCATGATATGTCCTCATGTGACTTCAATATAAATCAAAATACAAAACAGTAATAAAATGCATCTCTAATGTAGACAGACACAGTACTTCAATTGATTCATTGAGGGTCATCTCTATGCCAGCCACTTTTATTTAAAAAAAGAAAGAAAGAAACAGAAAGAATACACAGCCCCTGCTGTCATAGAACTTCTAATCTCATGGGAAAGGCAGGGATATAGATAATTATAGGACCAAAATGGGTACAAAATGAAAAAAAAAAAAACCCTTAATTAGTTGCAAAAATAATCAAGATAAATAAAATTATATATTTTGGTGCTTATTATGTTGGCCTTGATCCCAAAGTCACTCATACCTTTAACACTATCTATGTCTTAATATATTAATAGCACTCATGTAACATATGTTTAACATTTTAAAATATTAGCTTTAATGATCTATCAATATGCTGTCTGTGTATCTTTTCCCATTGCAACAATTCAATTCAATGTGTTGAAACATAAAAATAAATCAACTTCAGTGTTGATTTATTCATGCACAGATTTCCCCATTTCTTTATTATAAGATTGCATGGAATTCCATTAAATGACATATATCTGTTTGTGCTTGATTAAACAAAAGTACTTGTCAGAGGAAGAGGGAATATTTGGCATATTGGCAGGTGCCCTTTAAGCTTTTATAAGTAATAATAACAGTATTTTATACCCACATGAAGTCCTCTACTGGGAGAAGCCAGAGAAAAAATGTTTTGTAACTGGCTAATGTCATGTCTGAACACCTGACACACTTAATTTCCCACCGCAGGGCGTGGAGGAGAGGTTGTGTGTGTGTGTGCGTTTGTGTGTTAAACCACTTCACATATAGCTGAATCTAAATGAATTTCTTCTTTGTTGCTACATCTAGCCCACTTTGTCCTGGAGTATGTTTCTAACTTAGTGTTCAGGAACCATGTGAAAATTCTGGAAGATGTTGATGGAAAAAGAATAAGACAGCAAAGTATTCTGTCTCTGTGTCTATTCCAGCTCCATTATTGCTAGAAAGTGGAAAGCTAATCCAATGCAGCTGTGACTGTGAAGGCTCTGAGGTATCTTAAGGGGAAGCCCCTTCGCCAAGATCACGGCACACCCTGGGGACCTGGCCTGGATTAAGGCATCCATTATTGAGTTCCCACTCTGTGCAAGGCACAATGTCAAGTGCTGTGGGGAATTACACAGAAGAGGAAAAAAATCTATCAACCAGTAAGCAATATTCACCACTGACTACAAACAGGGCAATGTACTAACTTCTGACAATACAAACAGCTCTATGAAATCATCTCTACCTTTGAGAAAAGTATAGTCCAAATGAGAACTCAGGAATGAGACACGTTTCAAGGGTGATATAAGAATGGGACACTTGCTTTCAGAAACAAAACAAACCAAAACATATGGTATAAGCTATAAATACTGTAGGAATACCAAAAAGAAAGGAGGAAAATGAGATCCAAGTCAAGGAAGAGTTCTTGCACAAGGCGAAGTGTGAGTTTAGGCATTGAAGATGAGTAAGATTTGCATGCATGGGAGAGTAGGGCAAAGGGCAGAGGTGGGAACAGTCAGGTGCCAGATGGTGAGGCCAGAACAGAGACCCTGCTTTTTGGTATTTGAGTCAAACAAGTTGAGATTGGATTCTTGGCCCCTCGCTTAAAAGCAGTGAATTTGAGAAAGTCCCTTAACCTCTTTGAACCTCAGTTCCCTTAAGTGGGGAGAGGATAGTTAAGTGGGGAGAGAATAGCGCCTATGTGTTAGAGTTATAGTGTGAATATCTGTGAAGTTCTTAACATGGCCAATCAGCACTGAATGAAAATCGTCATCGGGCACTGGGGAGGAAGAGGATGAATGGATAACAGAAGGATGAACAGAGTTCAGGGTGGCCTGAAGCCAGCCAAAGGAGTTGAGCTTCTTTCCCAAGCTGCCAAGGGTCTTCTGAGCTTACCTAACAAAAGCAAAACAAATAAGCATATGTGCATAAAATATGTTAACAAATAAAAGTGTATTCACAATCAACAAAACAGAAGGGAGAAAAGCTCTGAAGTATGTGGTTAAGAATTGCAAAGGATAAATGGCAAGAGGGATGACTGGACTGGGCGGGAAAGGTGACCAGAGGTAGGTAACACTCATCAGGCAGAAGAACTGGATTACAATCCACATCCCCCACATTCAGAGCTTCAGCCTAGCAGCATGGCTCTGCTGATCTCCTGTTAGACAAGACCCCTCCTTGGGAAAGGATCCAATAGCTTACTAATCTGAGATTCTAGTCAATTCCATATAACTCCAGAACATATATTGTTTTTAGATCAAATATCTTGTTCCATGTAATTAAGGCACTCATGTAATTTATTGTCTTAACTGGGAGAGTTTTGTTCTAACAAATGCTAAACCAGATGGGCTGCCAGGAAAATGGAGATAAACTGAAACTGTTCAGCCAAGCCAGGACATGTGTTTCCATTTCATACCACCCACACAAATAATATTCAATTTCAGCATGTTAGTCTATTAAGAAACACTGGGAAATGGCTAGGCCTATTTTTGCCAAATTTGGAACTGCCTGAATTAGAATATCAGTTTCGGCAAAATTTACACTGAAGGGTCTGAGAGACAGCTAAGTGTGTAGACCGTCTTTCTCTGCAGCATCTGAAACTTGATTATGAGCGGTATTGGTGACTTCCATTTGAAAGGAAGTTCCCATTGTCTTAGGACCAGCAGTAGATCAGTAGATAGAGAAAGCAAACAACGATTTCAAAGATCAACCCCAAATCAGAAGCACCAAGGACAGACTGGCCAACCCTACCAAGCAATGGCAGTGGGAGGCATAGCAAACTGTTTCTTGATTATGAAGCATTTAGGACAAATAGTTGTAGGACTTACCTTCTTCACAGTAACACAGTAAAGGTAAAGGTCAACTCAAGAGTTATTAGTTGTTAAACAATTATTTTGTACCAGGCCCACTGATAAATTCTTTTCTTTTTTATCAGCTAAATTGAAGTACAATTGACATACATTAGACTGGACATACTGATTTTGGAGTATTCTTACTCCTAGTTGTTCATCAAGTGTCTGATTTATGTGTGTCCCAATCATGGGACAGGCAAAATGTAGTGTTGGGGACTAGTGTGGTTTCAGGGGTGAAGGGGGGACCTTGCCCAGAGCCCTGGGATTCTAAGTGGAGTGAGCTTTCCTAGTAACACTCTGGGCTACTCTTGGGCCCCCTCCACACTTTACCCCAAGAAATGTGGAATCGGCTATTTGATAAATTCTAGAGGAGTTACTAAGAAAATCCAGCTTGGTTTTATTCTCTCTTCTTTGGGAGAGAACTGTCTGCAGAAAGGATTCATTCTCTTCTCCATACATCTTGATATGTGGTATACAAGGGCAGGGCCTGGAGGCAGATGCAAGGTGTGTTACTCCAGCTCATGACAGGGTGAGAAAATGGTCTTCTCTGCAGCCCCATAAGGGAAATCTCACTTAATCCACTCATCTAACAACCTATTTTCCCACCTAGACTTCACCTCTATAAAGAAAATTTTCTATTTCTACCTGATTGAGTCCTTTTATCTTCAAACAAATATAGGGATGAAGGGTGATATTTATCATGCTTTCTCAAGTCTCAACAATAGAGAACCCAAGAAATACAAAACAAAGTCCCTGACCTCATTGTTAGGTTATAGAGACAAATCATATATACACAAATTAACTGAGACTATGTAAAATATGAAATTGTTTGTTATTAATGCCTTCTAGTAATATAAACGGTGCAAATGTAATCTTTTTAGTCTTCAGTTTTCATCCTTTTTATTCATATGTGCAAGAACTAAAGGATAGTGTATAAAAATAAAACAATTTTATCAGAGTGACTGTAATGAATGATTCTTTTAATTTTTGATGTGATGTCAGTGTATAAAGAAAGGGAATAACAAAAAGTGAGAGAAGAAAGGAGGAGGAGAGGGAGGAAGGAAGGAAGGAAGGAGGAAGGGAGGAAGGGAGGAAGGGAGGAAGGGAGGAAGGAAGGCAGGAAGGCAGGAAGGCAGGAAGGAAGGGAGGAAATCTTTTCTGAGTTGACAGTAAAATAATAAATGACAATGATAGTGATGAGTGCTAACGTTTTTCTAGCATTTACTATGGGCCAGGCACTAATCCTTTACCTATATTAACTCATTGAATCCTCACAACAACCCTATGAAGTGGGTACTACTGTTGTTACTCTCATTTCAAAGGTCAGGAAAATGAGGCAAAGTTAAGTGACCTGATCACAATGGCATGATCTACAAGAAACAGGAGCAGACGTGGGATTTGAATGTCTGTGAGCCGCCTTCAGCGCTTAACATTACACTCCATAGCTGCTGGTGATGGGCACTGAGAGTGGGTGGTCAGGGAAGGCCATGAGGAGAAAATGGTGGGGGCAGGGGAAGAGAGTGTTCGTAAAGGAGGAGATGATGTGAGTAAAGGCCAGAGGTGAGGGTGGGCAAGGGGCCTTCATCAGGAATGCCAGGTGCCAGCCCGGCCAGAGCAGAGGGTCAGTGCAGGGAGACTGGATGTAGCTCAGGCACTTATGTCTCTGCATTTCTGCAGGAATGATTGTCCCTTTCTGCTCAGAACATCTTTCTCTTGTCCCTTTTCCTAAATGAAACTAATTTCAACTCTCACTGTCTGCTATAGATGGAATCTTTATAAGCCCCCCAAATTCCTGTATTGAAGCCCTAATCCCCAGTGCAATGGTATTTGGAGATGGGACCTTTGGGAGGTGATTAGATCATGAAGGCGGAGCCCTCGTGAATAGGATTAGTGCCCACATAAGAAGACAGGCAAGAGAGATGATCTCTCTCTGTCATGCCGGGATACAGCAAGAAGGCATCCTTCTGAAAATCCTTGCCAGGAACCAAATGAGACAGCATCTTAATGCTGGACTTCCCTGCTTTCAGGACTTTGAAGAATATTTGTCAGTTGTTTAAATCACCCAGTTTATGGTGTTCTTGGCATAGCAGTGCAAACGAAGACACCTTTCTCTAGACTCAGTGAAATGGAAGCAGGGAAACACCATCTGCTTCAGCCTGCTCTTTGTTTTACCAACTGCATCTCAAGACCACCTCTGGCAATGAGCATAAGTGCTTGCCTTCTTAAAACTCACTATGTGAGCTATTAATAGTAAAATAATCACCATTTACAGGGTCCTTATGGTATGCAGGGAACTGCACTGAGGACTTACTTATCTCATTTACTCCCCTTACAAAGATCCCCTGGAAAAACTTTCCCTCTAGTTCAAAGATGAGAATATTGAGGCTCAGAAAAGCTAAGTGGCATGCCCAGTGCCAAGCAGCAAATAAGTATAGAAGCATGGGTTTCAGTCCTGGTCTGCCCAACTCCAAAGCCATGCTCATATTCATTGTTGTATTCAGAGCCTTTCTCTACTTTTTAAATAACCTGCACAGTATATAGAACTGGGGGAAAGAAAAATGCAAATGAGAGCAAAACCAAACAACAAACAAGAACCCTCCTACAATGCAACATGTCTGAATTCTCTTAACTCTTCAGAATTAATTGTCTGTGATACTTACACAACCAAAGAAAGAAACGCCCGCCCACAAGTCAATTAAGTAGTAAATCTGGAAATTTACCATTAAGATGAAAAGTCACAAGAAAATAGGATTGTGGTAGGCAAAATTCAAAGATGCGCCTCAGGACTACTGGCCCTTGGTTATTCAATATAATACAAATCTAGGTACTGCTATAAAGAGATTTTACAGATGTAAATGAAATCCCAAATCAGCAGTCCTCAAAATATGGAAATTTTTGAAGTGGGAAATTTAAAGTGACCAATTACATGAACCCTTTAAAAACAGAGTTTTCTCTGGCTGGTTGTAGAAGAGGAAATCAGAGAGATTTTAAGTGTTCAAGGGATTCAATTTGAAATAGGTTTTCCCTGACTGGATAAAGGGGATGTGGGTGACCCCCAAAAGCTGAGAGGTGTCCTGGCCAACAACCAGCAAGAAATTGGGGATTTAGTTCTATAACCATAGGAAATTGAATTCTTCAAACAATCTGAATGAGCTTGCAAGTAAAATAGCCCCAAGACCCTACAGATAAGAGCCCAACCCAGCTGAAACCATGACTTGGGCCTTGTGAGAACCTAAACTGAGAACACAGTTGAACCTAAACTGAGAACACAGTTGAGCCCATTTGGACTTCTGACCTACAAAACTGAAAGATAATACATAGGTGTTACATCAAACCATTAGGCTTGTTATAATTTGTTACATGGCAATAATAATGAATTCAATCATTTTGTTGTAGGATAAAGCAAATAATTGAATTGTATTCTATTCTTTTTTTTTTTTTTGAGACGGAGTCTCGCTCTGTCGCCCAGGCTGGAGTGCAGTGATGGGATCTCAGCTCACTGCAAGCTCCGCCTCCCGGGTTCACGCCATTCTCCTGCCTCAGCCTCCCGAGTAGCTGGGACTACAGACTCCCGCCACCAGGCCTGGCTCATTTTTTGTATTTTTAGTAGAGACGGGGTTTCACCATGTTAGCCAGGATGGTCTGGATCTTCTGACCTCGTGATCTGCCCGCCTTGGCCTCCCAAAGTGCTGGGATTACAGGCGTGAGCGACTGTGCCCGGCCTCTATTCTTCATTTTAACAACATACATTGATTCCAGTTCTGCAACTTGAGAGCTGGAGAAATCTCTTCTACTTTTAGTGGCATTAAGTTAAACTATCTAGAGACAGAGGATGGGTGCCTATTTATAAATGAAGATTTACAGTAAAATGCAGAACCGACTGATTTTCCAGGTGACTATGTACTTTTAAAAATTAATATCATTTCAACATTGCTCATCATCGTGTTTATTTTATATAGACAGAGAGAAGATAATTGTTTAAGATAGTTGATGGATTTGAGTCTTAAATAAGTAAAAAGCACATGTTCTCACACTGTAATAATTTTAATCTGTCAGGAAAAAAGCAAAGCCTTAGAAACAAGTCAAAAAGTAACTAGTTAAAATTTAAAAAA
Organism: Pan troglodytes; assembly: GCF_028858775.2. Classification (NCBI taxonomy): domain Eukaryota; kingdom Metazoa; phylum Chordata; class Mammalia; order Primates; family Hominidae; genus Pan; species Pan troglodytes. The sequence continues at coordinate 17,171,098 of NC_072401.2, forward strand.
TCCCAATTTAGATTCTGTCAGCCATAAAAAGCAGTTTATTTTATTTCTCTGAGGACAAGGATTATTAGAGATAGAAAAATAAGTACAGTAATGCCTGTAGGAAATGGAGAGACCAGGCATCCTCAGCTGGCTCCTCCCTCATTTACCAACTGAACGCTCTGCCTCCTCACAGACCATTGAGCCTCAACACAAGGTGGCTGTGACAATGACCAATGTTATTTCATAAAGCACTTAGAATAATGACAAATATTGTTAGATACCCAGTAAATGTTTATTCTCACCCTTCTGAACTATCCACCAGTTGGTTGGGAATGCTGCCTCCCCACGCCTGATGTTTCTTTCCTATGATGGCAGCTCAGTTAATTTCAGAGCCCTGGTATGCTCAGCTTAGCACCTCCCTTCTTCTTTCCCCAGAGGTCAACTTAGCTCCTGGAGGGAAAAGACTTACCCCAGTGCAGCTTTGCCTGCACCTGGTTCTGAGGCTCAGAATTAGGACAGACTTCATGTTGAGTCCTCCAACCAAAGGTAACATTTCAGACTAATCTTTAATGCTGTATTTTACGTCATTACTTGTTCACAACCAACATGGGAAACAGCGTGCTAGCTATTGAGGCTTGTCTTCTGAGCCCCCAGTAATACCTCTCAAGAAACTCTGATTCATCCCACTTTCATTTTGACATACAGGATTTTTCTACCAAAAACATGTAACTCTGGGACATGTCCTTTAATGAATGCCTTTCCTATTTACAAATCTCTCTGGTAGATTGCACTAATGCAGTTTTTCAGCCTGACAAACTCAACCCACTTGGGAGCTTTCTATCTCAGAGATAAATGAGAGGTAAACTTAATTAAATGTTTATGGAGTACTGCACCTCCACCCCAAAAAAGTGTCACTTTAAACAATCCATTACAAAACCAACAACTGTATTTATCTCTAAATACATTCATGTTTGGAAAATTCCCCTTGTAGATAACTGTACAGCTGGAAGATGTCACATAGGCGTACTTCCTGCCTTAATACTAATATTATGCTTTCTCAATCCCAAGAGCTAACATAATTTCAATTATAAACTCACATAGTCTAAAAATGTATACCATGGTGAAATTTTTAAAAAATGGAATTTCAGGAGAATCAAAACACTTGCAACCTAGAGCTAGTGCTACCATTAATTCCAAATAGGACCTTGACCACTTGATATCATTTATAAAACTTATCTGTAAAAGAAGTTGCTTGGACTGTAATCTCCAAAGTTTCTTTCAGCTCTAAAATTGTGTCATTTTTCAGGACCAATTAACAAAGAACACAGGAGTAAAACTGCTCAGAAATGTGGAGAAGTATTTTTCCAGAAGAGGGTAAACTTCTATCAATGAAGACCATTGCCACTAGAAATTGTTCACCTTAGGAAGGTGCCAGGATAGATAAAAGTAGAATGATGGATTAGCATATTCGTTAATGTTAGATTCCATAATAGATGAACCTTCAAGGCTCAGCAGCTTGGCACAACAGAAATTTGTTTCTTGTTCATCTACTTTCTGACGGGGAGGTTCAATAGGAAGCTTACCTTGCAGTGATGCAAAGACCCAGCTCTTCCTTCCTGTGGCCCCATCACCTGCAGAGCCTCTAATCCTTCTAATCTATCCAGATGGGAAAATAGAGAAGAAGGCTCACCTGCTTCTTAACCACCCAGCTGGAAAGCAACACACATCATTTATCTCACTTTCTATTAGCAGTAATGGATCAGAAGACCTGCCTAGATATAAGGGAACATAAAATAGGATATTGGCATTATAGTTCCTGAATGGGCAGCCAGCTGGCAGCAACTACTTTCCTCCATGGAAAATGGGAACTGATCTTTGAAGAGCAATGCCACGTCTATCACAGTTAATGTGATGGGCTCCTCAACAGATACAAACTTTCTCTTTTCTACAGCAACTTTTACATCAGCAACTAATTTCTGCTCTATCTGTTTTTAGTGACGTGATAAAAGTCTGCTAAATAAACGGCAACAGTCATGACTCGAAGCAAGCTAATCTCAGCTGAAATTTCGTGTGAGTTTTGCTCTGTGTGCCTTTTGTTTTTAATGTGTGCAAGCAGAAATACAAGCCAGATGACTCTAAGAGAAGAAAATATGACTGCAGTTATTTCTGCCCAATCATAATAAGAACTAACAAATGAAGAATGGCTGGATTTAGGTAGAATTCCAATCGTCAATAATTTTCTACAAAATATGTATATATTCCCTGATTACTCATTCATCATATTTTGGCTTATTGAGCTGCTGACGAGTATATTTCTTGTTTTGTGGGAGAAAAACACTTTGAAAAGGTGGTGTGTTATTATCCAGATAGAGAAACCTTGTTTTTAATTTGCTCTCTAAGATGAAGAAAAGTCTAGATCTAATATATTCAGGTTTTAGCCCAGTAGAAACATTTGGACCTTTGGATTTTGGATTTGATAACACTGCCACCACACATTATCATCTATGAGGGAAAGCAAAACTTATTAAAGAATATAAATTCAGAACTCTAGGCCAATAACAAGTATTAACTAAAGCAGGGGCTGGAAAACTTTCTCTGTGAGGGACCATATAGTAAATATTTTAGGTTTTATGAGCCATATTGTCTCTTTTACAGATACTCTACTTTGTATTTATAGCTATGAAATGTAAATAAATGGGCATGGCTGTGTTCCAATAAAACTTTACTTACAAAAACAGGCGATGAGCTGCATTTGACCCACAAGCTGTAATTTACTGATTCCTAAATTAGAGATGAAATGGCAGAAAACCCAAAATGGAAAATCTTGTCATGTATAGCTTGGAAAGGGCCTCAGTTTTCCTCTTCTATTTTGGAGCTATGTCTTTCAGGTTTATTTGGAACTTTCTGTATAAAATAAATAACACTTCTATCATAAATAGTTGATGAAAGGAAAGGATATTTACCAGCTGCTAATGAGCAGAGCTTGAGTCCCAGGAGACCAGGTTCTAATTTTGGCTCTGCCAGTATGGAGGAAGTGATCCTCACTCGCCCCATTTAACTTCAATAGGTCTTGTTTCTGCCTCCCTAAAATCAGTGAGTTAGCTGAGGTTACCTCAGATACCTTTTACATCTCTCAAGTTTTTTTTTGTTTTGTTTTTTGTTTTTTTGTTTTGTTTTGTTTTTGCTGGAAAGCTAACTGCTCTAGAAAAAACCTTTGACTTGACTCAGAGGACACGGTGAGATGAGTTACATAAACTCTATAAGGCTCCATTTCCTCACCTGTTGAATGGACCTAATATTCTCTACCTGAAAGCATTAAATAAAGTCATGTATGTGAAATTAAGTAGCAGGGGGAAGGAAGCAGATTCGATGTCCCAATGTGAATGGAATCCAAATAACGTGATTTCATGACTAGTTTAAAGGAATCTTCTTCACTATTATCCTAACATCACAAGCAAAGCTGCCCACCCTCCCTTAGAATCCGGAAGCATTCTCTACCAAGCGGTCACCAAAACACAGGCAAAAGAGGCCAGGCGCAGTGGTTCATGCCTGTAATCCCAGCACTTTTGGAGGCCGAGTCAGGTGAATAATTTGAGGTCAGGAGTTCGCAACCAGCCTAGCCAACACAGCGAAATCCCGTCTCTACTAAAAATCCAAAAAAAGTAGTTGGGCATGGTGGTGTGTGCCTGTAGTCCTAGCTACTCTGGAGGCTGAGGCAAAAGAATCACTTGAACTTGGGAGATGGAGGTTTCAGTGAGCTGAGATCGTGCCACTGCACTCCAGCATGGGTGACAGAGAGAGACTCCGTCTAAAAAAAGAGGCAAAAGTCAAAATATGTAAACATGGCAGATCAAAGCTAATCACAATATTAAGAATTCAGTTTCCCTGGCCAGAGAGCCACTCCAAGCAGAGAGTAACCATAAATGAGGATTTCTTGACCCCCTTAACTAGATCCTCACAAAGCAATAGCCCAAATTCTCCCTTCCGTGTGACTATTTATCCCATACTAAGCCAATAACCTACATCCTAAGAGATGGCTGCAGAATGCACAATTAGGAAGAAGTTTTATTATTTTTATTGTGCCAGTCATCACATTGGAATCTTGTATAACCATGATCCAAAGTGGGTGGTATTACTCTCATTCTTACTGATGCAGAGGCTGAGGTTCCAATGGCTTAAGCAACTTGCCCAAAGACAAAACATGCAGGGAAAGACTATGTGACCTCACAGATTGTGCTCTTGCTCTTGTGTGTGACTCTCAAGAAATGATAAGAATCTTTGGGCAGAAATGCTGACAACTGAGGCAGAGAATCTGAAAACAACCTTCTCTTCAAACCTAAAAATCAGAGACTGCTTCTTCCAAACCACTGAGCTGTCAGAAGATGAATAAGGGAGAGAGACTGTCAGAATCCAAGTCAGGAGTACTAGCTTGTTCTTGACATTGTTACAGAGCCTAGGATACTGCAGGTGAATTCCACCTGGTTATGAATGAATGAATGAATCAATCAATCAATGAGGAATTGCTCAAACTCAGGTTGCCAGTAGCATATAGGTCCATGGGTACAAAAAACTGTCATTCTGATTTTTTCTTTGTTTTTAATGCATATCCTTGCTCTTGCTACAAATCATAATTTTGGTGGGGTTGAGGGGATCCTTATTCCTCCAGCTTTCACTCTTTCAAAGTCTGACTTCTTACTCTCTTTGGTCTCTTATTCCTCTTCCCTACTTTCTGCTTTCCATCTCTCCTTTTTCTTCATGCTAATGTTTCAGAAAGAATGTTTGAGAATATATATTTTTCTTTTTACCAGTGAAATATAGGGTGAAAAAAATACTGTATATACATTTAGATTGCCTGACTTTCCTCTATAAACTTGAAAAAAAAAAACATTAACTTCAGTTCATTAATGTAATGCCATGTGTTTCTTGTTATGAATTGTTATGGTCGACATGTTTATGTTTTCTGCAAATTCCTATTTTGAAATCCTATCCTCCAATTTAATAGTATTAGGAAGTAAGGGCTTTGGAAGGTAATAAGGTTATGAGAGTGAAGCCCTCATGAATGGGATTAGTGCCCTTATAAAAAGAGACTTGAGAGCTTGCTCTCTCTCTCGCTCTCTACTCTCTGCCACTTGAGGACACAGCAGGTAAATTGCTGCCTATGAACCAGGAAGCAGGCTGTCACTAGACACCAGATCTTCTGGCACCTTGATCTTGGACTTCCTGCCTCCAAAATGGTAGAAAATAAATATCTGTCGTTTAAGCCACCCAGTCTGCACAGCAGCAGAAACTAAGATAAGGATCATATTTTTAATGATGGAAATAATAATAAAGAAGAGGAATAAGTAAACTAAGTCTGGACTTCTCTAGAAACCAAACACTATCAGACCCAACTGGGAGATGTACTTACCCATATCAACTAATGTGCTATACTCATCCAATGTAAGGAACTCTGCACCCTCCCACACCCACCCTGCCTTTTCTCTGTACAAGGTACCATGCTAGGCCTGGACCAAAAAGGAGATCAGGAAAAAGGCTAACATGTAAGAATATGTGATTCTAGGAACTGTCTTGTAAATTCTCAGGAAGAGAAGTTAGCACGTTTTGGAACTGAAATTAACCTTATTCATCATAAGCAAAAATATGGGGGCAAAACTGGTAGAGAAGGAGCTCTTATCCAATTCAACACACATTGCCTACAGTGATTCAGAAAAGTAGTATCCCACTTGTTCAGCACCTAATAAATGGCAGGCATTGGGCTAAATTTTTTACATTGAACGTTAGCTTCTGAACCACATTATGAGTCAGATAAAGAAAATAAGATACAAAGACTTACGTGAATTATTCCAAGTTACAAGGTATAGAAATGCACAAATGGGAATTTGAACTTGAAAAACCTGTTGGACCTTAAAGTTCGCATTGTTTTTGCAACTACTCTGCATACATGAGTGGCCTCCCCACAGTAGGAATACAGAAGTTCAACAGCAAATGGATTCAGGAACTTGGAATAAGACAAAGGAAACCCTCATGAAATAAAAAAATTTTTGAATAAAGTGGATATGGTTTTGGGGATCCTTCATCCATCAAATTCAGGCAGGTGCTTAAGCAGCCTCCCAGGCCCTCATGTCAGAGGAGGCAGGGCTTGGGCATTGATGGCAGCTGCCTGAGTCTTGCAGCACTGAGAGGCCAGCTTCGGCCACTGTCCATGCACTGGACACATAAGAAATGATAGATTCTTCCTTTCTGTTTTATTCCATTTTCTTAAAAAAGCACAAAATGGCATTTTGTTTTATGGCAGTAATTACTGTTACAGCATTAGATTATAATATGGGATCTGATAATAATAAATTATAATAAAGTTTTGCTTCTCTCACAGAGTCTTGAATGACTTGTCCAGGAGACCTAGTTTGGAGCTTTTTCAATTCAGCTGTGTTCAAAACAGAGAATGGGCTGAATTTCAATGAGGTGCTGATACTATGTAATGTTCTCCACACCAAATACCAAATCTACAGGCTCAATGTCAAGAACATACAAAGTCTTGTAAACTAAATTCAAAATCTCTAGCTTCTATTCTTGCTCCTAGCAGTCCTTCATCTCTCCTAATATGCATGTTATTTTCAATGTGGTTTTTCAAAACAGAAAATGAATATTAGTTTTATAGCTGTGGATTCTGCATCAGGCAAAGTCTATCCAAATAAACAAGAACAATAACAAACACTTTATTTCAAACAGAGGGAATATAATACAGGGAATTAAACAGATGACAGAGGAGCTGAGACCATCGCTAGGGGACTGTGAACACTCTGGAAATTGCTAACAGCAGGATGCTGCTACATGCCCTGGTGATGGAAGGGAAAGACAAGAATTTAGACGCAAGGTCACTCAGTGGTAGGTGGAACCTTTAATGAGCTGGGATATGGAAGGAAGAGCTGTCCTGCAAGAGCTGGATCACCGAGGGTACAAAGCTGATGTTGGAGACAGCACCCAAATCCACAACACAGGGTGGGGGAATATGCTAGCTTTTCCCTCCCTCCGCTCCCCAATTTTCTGCCAGTTCCTACCCTTGCCTAGTAGCCAGAAGGAAACAAAGCTGAAAAATTCCTACCGATTCCTTAAGATCTGACTGGCACACTACTTCCTCCATGAACCCTCCCTTTAGACTTCCAAATCTCTTTATGTAAACTTTTCATGATGTTACATTTGGCTATCCAATACAGTTATGCATATTTAACAGCCTGTGAGCTTTTCAGAGATAAGCTCTATGGGGGAGTCTTTGTGGTATCTCCAGGCCTTACACAAAAGAGATAAAATTCTGGTAGGCCTGGGTTCAAATCCTAACTCTTCCACTTAGAAGCTGTCTGACTCCTGTTAAATTCTTCAATCTACTTCAGTTTCCTCATCTATAATTTGAGGGAAATAAATTCCTCCATGTAGAGCCAGTCTGAAGATTTAAAAATATGGGACCTAGGCCCCTGAGCATAGTAAATGAGTAGCTTCTTATTGGAATGTGGTCTTGCTTGGATTACAAGTGAATAAGGATGCATTCTGGAGAGCTAATGGCTTCTATTTGCTCGTTTCTGTAAATCACTTCCTAAATATTATACAACCTAATGACATTGACCGTGTCTTAGAAACTTGTAAGAATAGTTAGGCCTTGAAGCTGTAAATGTGAAAATCTATTTGCAGAGCTCTGCCTTCCTTAACACTACCTCTAATGAGAAAAGCCCAGTAGAAAGCAGCCTCAGAAGGAGGCTTCAGAAAGGGTCAACCCAAATTGGGTGATACCTATGCGTGCACTTAGTCAACTTCAGCTAGCCAATCAAATAAATAAAGATGGTTGGGCTAATTTTTAATGGCCATGATCTTAGAAAAGGAACACACTGTCCTCAGTTTCTAACTCATGGGGAAGTTTATCACAAGGATGTGTGGTATAAACAATGCTACACCAGCTATTGCCAAGATTTTCCAATGAAGAACCATCAGGCACTTGAAAGGTCTATGGTTTTTTCAGGAGCTTAAGACTAGCCTGGGAAACATGAGAAAACACCATCTCTACTAAAAATACAAAAAAATTAGCTGGGAATGGTGGTGCACACTTATAATCCAGCTACTCAGGAGCTTGAGGTGGGAGAATCACCTGAGCCCAGGAGGTTGAGATCTCAGTAAGCTGAGATCGCACCACTGCACTCCAGCCTGGGCAACCGGAGGAAGACCCTGCAGGAAGGAAGGAAGGAAGGAAGGAAGGAAGGAAGGAAGGAAGGAAGGAAGGAAGGAAGGAAGGAAGGAAGGAAGGAAAGAAGGGAGGGAGGGAGGGAGGGGAAAGGAAGGAAGGAAGGAAGGAAAGGAAGACAGGAAACGAAGGAAAGGAAAGGGAAGAAAGATGTATGGTTTTTTATACCTGCTCTGATCATCTAGGAGCTGAGGTTGGTCTTTCTAAACCAATAGACAACCCTCAGGCTCAACAGAGCAAACAAAAATGTAAATCCTATCAGTTAAGTTTGATTAGAACTTCTACCTTGAGAGCTGAAGTATGAGGTGGGAAAGAGACAATGTTATGCTTCAGTATTTAAGTCAAACTGTGGTAAACTTCTTAAACCTTAAACTCCATTGTTGATTGAATTCTAGAAATATTTTTAATACAGTTAAAATGACTCTGCAATTATCTAGAAATAAGCTTGAGTCAGACGACCATTTCCCCTATGTCTCAAGGAAGCCATCTCTGATGTCCTGGTGTATCTCTTAAAAATGAGCACTCCACCAGCAGCATTTATTAATCATCTATTATAGTCCAGGCAATTTATGTTCTTTAATGATATCTAAGACTTGTTGCATAACTACAAGGTGTGCTTCATTATCCAAATCTTAGAGGTGAGGAAACCGTGATGAGATACATTAGATAGGTCACCAACGTCAAATAGCTTCTTGGTGGCAGGGCTGTCATTCCAATCCAGGGCTGCTTGCCTCTAAGGCTCTAAGGTCTTTTCTCTTTCAGCTGGACTATGCTACTTCTTTTATGTGAAAAGGTAGTACTTACCCTTTCATTATTCATTCAACAAAGAGTTAATTAGAGCTTACCATGTTCATGGAACTGTACGAGGTACTGAAGTTACAAGAATAACCATGACATGGAACAGCTTTGCAAATATGAAAATTCACTGCAACTATAATATTCTTTGCCCGAAGAGAAATAGGCTATTCTGTAAATAAGGACTATGCACTATTAGAGGCATTTATATAATGCTACTCATTAAGTAGAGGTAAAGAACAGTGTAGACTAATTAACCACAGGCCAAGAACCCAGGACAGAGAGAAGGAGATGGAAGCAGGGAAGGAAGAGCAAACACCATTGTTTCGTGCATGGAGGAACAGTTCAGTATCTAATTTCAAGAATGAGAACTCTGGCCAACACATCTGAGATCAATCTCAACTTGGACTATTAGCTTTGGCAGCTTTAGTTTCAGGCCTTCTTTGGGGGAATAGAGGCAGTTCCACATCTTCTAAATTCTGATTCTACCATTTTCTCACTCTAAAATAAAAGGGAGAAGTTAACTCATTTTCTTCTCATGATGACCATCATCAAAAAGAGTATAGGTGTCTGACACATACAGGTTTTCATTCCTTCTGTTAAGGACTCCCTCTCTGCTTAAATTAATAATCCCTTGAGAAGCTGCTTCCTGTCCTGAATTTTATTTACATCTTTTCTCTGCAGGCTAATTACTGATGCTATTTGCGATTACACAAAGTTGAGTGCCTGACCTTTCCTCTTTGATATTCCAGTGACTTTATTGTGCTGAATCTGTGGCATTGGTGACATCCTGAGAACCACAGTACAGTATTGAATTATCATAAACACAGATTGAAAGTAGCAGCCTTTGATTCATCACGAGGCAAAAAAAAAGTGTTCTTAGAGGGAGAAATTCTACATGGAAAGGAGAATCATGTGAGTATTAGGACATCAAAATGCAGATGCATACATAAACTTATGAGTTATACATCAGAATTTGGATGAAGTACAAGTTAGATATACATACATTGACTCATGCCCAGAGGCTATAAAGCAGAAAATGATCTTTGATTAATTGCTGAGACCTTCAGAATAAGCATATCTGACGTCTTCTTAAGTCCCTCGGCAAAATACACAAACAAAAAGTTAGGTATGACCTTGCCCTTAGGGATGTATCTAGTCTAAAATCTGCCAGCAGCAGCAAAAGGGTTACTTCCAACTTCACCTTGGAAAGTAGCGATGTACAGGTACTGGTGCCCTGAACATGTAATATTTATATCAGTCATACAAGTTTAATTTTTTTCTTTTCTGTGGAAAGAAAAAATACTTTTTTTTCCTCTTCTTTTTTGGTAAAGCTCTGCACTGCAGGGGGAAGAAATAAAAAGAAACTCTTCAAGTTTGGAATTTTCCACTCCCCACACCCCCTCAAGCTGGTCAGAGGAGCATAGCAGGAGAGACAGAGCCAGGAAGAAAAATGCAGATATTATGATTTGTCTTGGTGAGTCTCAGAAACCATTCACAGTCCATGAGGCTGAGTTGACCTGTGCTAAGTTGGTGATTATGGCTTATTCGCTTTTGTGTTTCTCACAGATGCATATACTGGCCTATATGTACACATGAAAAGCATGAAGCTGATGTCTGCTATAGAAATCCAAGGCAATTTATTCCTCTGCTGTGAGTATGTGCATTAACTCCTAGTTTCCTTGAGGTAGAGAGTATTATAAAAGTGTTTTCTCCTAATATTTTCTTCCCTGCCCCCTAGAGCTGGCTATTTTTAGAGTGGGAATTAGGTAATTATCTGGACCAGGTCCCCTGTAATTCTCATAAAAGGCAAGCAAATAAAATGAGTTTCGAGGGCCTTGGCTTGGCTTCAGGCAGGATATTGGCAGTGGAGACACCATGTCCTGAGATACACAAGGAGTGAGTCTCTAAGAATACAGTGTGAATCAAAGGCCTTTATATTTATGAATCATGATTTTTATTTGAGCCTCAAGAATCTTGGTACCTAAGAATCCATAGGGAGAAGAGCCAGGCAACTGTTGTAGTCTCAGAATCTCCTGACAGGGTTATGCCCTTGAACTATGGGCTACTTGTTCCCTAGAGCAACAGTTCTTTTTTTTTTTTTTTTTTTTTTTTGAGATGAAGTCTTGCCCTGTTGCCCAGGCTGGAATGCAGTGACTGACGCCATCGCGGCTCACTGCAACCTCCGCCTTCTGGGTTCAAACGATTCTTCTGCCTCAGCCTCCCGAGTAGCTGGGACCACAGGCATGTGCCACCACATCCGGCTAATTTTTGTAGTTTTTAGTAGAGACAGGTTTCACCATGTTGGGCCAGGCTGGTCTTGAACTCCTGACCTCGTGATCCCGGCCTTGTTTATTCTTTTCTTGCTGAATCTGATCACCTTCTGTGGTGTGTTTCTAGTTCTGTGACAAACCTGAAGCACAGCAGAGAGGTTAAAGAGGGACACAGTGATGCAGAGGCCAAGAAACTGTGCCATGAGGCATCCATGCCACTGTGCAATGCGAATGCAGCACTTCCCTGCAAATACACATCTTTTTCTTTCTGCTGAGGCACATGTTCCAATGCTGACACTAGCCAGAATGGGGAAGAATTCCAGGAATTCCAGGGGAGACCTGACACACCATCCTTTCTCTCCCTCTCAGCGAAGGAAAGTGAGATGCAAATTTATGGCAATAACCTTAAGTCCACTTCATTATATACAGAAATCATTCAAACTTTCAACAGTGTAGGTTACCTGTTGTCGCTCCTCCTGGTTGATCTCATGATAGCACTGAGTCAAGTAGAAGCAGAAAAGTGGGGCTGCAATGGACCACTTCTGGGGCTGCCAGTGTAATTTGTGGCTGGTTTTGTTTCATTCTGCCTGAAAGCTGCAGAGCTTAGCTGAATGCCCACACTGTGAGAAAGCTTCTTCAGTTGGGATTTGGTCCGCACATTCGGGATAACTTACTGGAAGGATTTTAATGGATTCCTGACCCTGATGGTCGCTTGTGAAAAGAGCATTTTACAAACACGTTGCCATATTTACTTGCGCATTCACACTTTCCACCAATTTGGAGAAGAAACTCAGAAGAGAGGCTTTCTCTGCATCCTCCTCCCCCTTCTCTCCACACTTCTCTCTCCTCTGTTTTAAGAACATTGACCGATCACAGCTGGTGCCAGAACATAAGGCTGAGGGAATAATCGCTGCATTAAATGGAAGTATCATTGTAGTTCATGTTTATTTTAATGGAGGATGTTTCTACAAAGCACAACAGACTAAATTAGGTATCCGAATTCTCCCTGTCTGGGGAATGTCTACCAAGGTGGCTCATGCCCACCTCCTGCAAGGCCTTCTTCCCTCCCAGCCCTTCCAAATCTTAGCTGGACACAGCCGGCTTGAAACTTATGATGGGGTGTGTGCTGCGGGCTCTGGCAAGGAGATGAAATCCATTCGTTGTTATTCATCATGAAGGATCTAGCATCACATGGCCAAGAGTCATAGCTTTATTCTCTCTACCACCATGTACTCGTCGGCTACATCTGTGGCAAGCACCTACCTTCCAGAGTTGTGGAGAGGATTTAAAGTGCAGACGCAGGTAAACACAGGACAGTGCCAGGAGTGTAATCAACATCTAATGAATCCTAGAGTTATGATTATAATGCTGATGTTCTATCTATCAATGCAAGGAGTTCATGGCATCTTGGCCCCAGCTTGCCAGGGAAACAACAACTCTTTGTAGAGGAATTTGTGTACTTACCTTTCCTTCTTATCTGTCTTTCCTTTCTCATCCTGCCTATTGTTTCGTTAGTTAGTTTTGCAAGTTGCATTTCACAGATTCCTCTAGCATGGACTTGTAACTTGAGATCCAAGGAACCTCAAGAGGGGGCTTCAGCAATTACTCAGTGCCTTGAAATGCATGCAAATTTCTGAATATGTTTGTGTGTTTTTCTAGGTACGGTACCTACAGTTTTTTGTCAGAGCTCCAAATAGATGCAGGCCACAAAAAGTATAATTATTGCTCTAGGCGGGGCGCAGTGGCTCAGGCCTGTAATCCCAGCACTTTGGGAGGTGGGCGGATCACCTGAGGTCAGGAGTTTGAGACCAGCCTGGCCAACATGGTGAAACCCTGTCTCTACTAAAAATACAAAATTAGCCAGGTAAGAGGCTGCAGTGAGCTGAGATCACACCGCTGCACTCCAGCCTTGGCAAGACAGAGCAAGACTCTGTCAAAAAAAAAAAAAAAGAAGAAGAAAAAGAAAGCCTTATAAAACATTGTAAAAAGAAGTTATACAAAAACATAGTGCTTTAAAATATATCTCAATATTTTTTAGCAAAAGCACCATCTAATCAGAACGGATTGAACTAGGGATTGTCAATTTTTTTCTGTAAAGGATTAAATACTAAATATTTTAGAGTCTGTGGGCCATAAGACCTCTGCAAAGACTATTCAAATCTGTCCTTATAAAGCAAAAGCAGCCCTAGATGACACAACACATCCATGAATGGGTGTGGTTGTGTTTCCAATAAAACTTTATTTATAGACACTGAAACTGGAGTATCATAACTTTTACATGTCATAAAAAATTATTCTTCTTTTGATTTTTTTTTTGAAACATCTAAAATGTAAACATCATTCTTAGCCTGCAGACCATACACAAAGAGAGGTTAAGCCTGATTTAGCTTCAGGCTATAGTTCCCCAGTTCCAGGATTAAATCACCAAAATGGCAGTATCTGTGTCTTCTGTGTCTCATGGTTGCATATCATCATTGCATTGCTCTGAAGAAGCTGAAAATGCAGAGCAATGGGATCCCTGACTTGACTGTGGGCAGAGACAGAGTAGGCAATGAAAGTGCTGCAAAGGCCTTGGGGAGAGAGGAAAGTAGGCTAGGACAATGGGACTAGTCTTGGGGAAAAAGGACTTCTCTGTGCTTTTTAGCTCCAGAGGAGGAATGTAAAGCAATTTTCACACCATCATCTGGGCTGTAGTGGAACAGTGAGTATCTCTGATGAATCATGGGCTCTATATGTGGTGGGCTGCCCTTCCAGCTGGATCAGGTGCTGCAGAGCCTAGAGACAGGCTGACCCATCGTCCTTTAACCAGCACAGCTCAAACTGCGAGTAGACAATTTTTCAGTAATGCACTAATGACGATTCTATTAGCCAAAATGAAGAAAAAATAATCCAAGTTGCCATTTACATTCAGAACATTTTTTTCAAAGGAGTTAGTATATATAAAAGAAAAGGTCAGCTCTAAGAATCAAAATTAGTTGTCTCTCCACAGCCTAATTTGGGTCTTTTAGGAAGCAGAGCTATGATTTCTGTGAGGAGTGGGCTGGAGACATTTGAACGCACCATCATGACAACAGAACCCTGTAGCAAAGGGCCTGTACTCTCTCTATTGTAAACTGGTCACAGCAGAAGATATATTTGTTACCGGTTTCTGCACATTAGGGTGTCATTTTGTGCAAATTATGGTTGTGAGCAAGAGTTTTTCTTAGAGCAGTGGTCATACTCATTCCATGATGGGTCTAAATGCTGTCACTGTGCTGCCAATGGGCTGTTTCTGCAAGCCCAGAATCTGCATTAGACTCCCTTGCAGAGGTTTGTAAAATACAGATTTCCAGGCTCTACCCAGATTGCTTCAATTTAGTAGGTCTGGAGTGGTGCCGGAAGATATATATTTTGGGGAAAAAGTCACCCAGGTGATTCTAATATCAGCCAGGTCCAATGCTCACTTCTCCAGTAAACAGGATAAGCTATTTGGGGAGGGGACAGAGTATGGAAATGGTAACTTGGAGTCTCCACAGACACCAGAGTGGCCTTAAGCACAAAAGGAGCCTCAAGGACTGCCAAGCACTATATTTCCATCTTTAGTAAGAATAAATTACAAGTTCTTCAAAAATCCTGTCTTTGGCCTAGGAACGGTGGCTTACACCTGTAATCCCAGCACTTTAGGAGGCTGGGGCGGGCGGATCACGAGATCAGGAGATCGAGACCATCCTGGCTAACACGGTGAAACCCTGTCTCTACTAAAAATACACACACGCACACACACACACACACACACAAATTAGCCAGGCGTGGTGGTGGGCGCCTGTAGTCCCAGCTACCAGGGAGGCTGAGGCAGGAGAATGGCGTGAATCTGGGAAGCAGAGCTTGCAGTGAGCAGTGAGCTGAGATTGCACCACTGCACTCCAGCCTGGGCGACAGAGCAAGACTCCGTCTCAAAAAAAAAACAACTCTCCTAAGACTCCCTGTGAAATTCCCCACCACGGCTTCTTCCCACCTGTCTGCCACCTCCCTGTGTCTCCTTGGCCTTCTCTACTCCACCTTTCCTGGACCCCAGCTCTTCAGTTCACCCCTGTTTCCTGCAACTGCTTCCTGCCTTCCTTTGCTCTTGCCTTCTCTTTGCCTCAGCCCTCTTCTTCTAATCCAGATGGTGTTGCATTTCCATCACTGGTTCTCTCTGCTCTACAGGGAGGCTCCTCAATTCCCTTCCCCAGTGTTGGAGGAAAAGTGGTGGGCAAGACAGACAAAGTTCCTGCTCTGATCAAGTTGACACTCCAGTAGGGAAAGACTGATGGAAAACAAGAAATATATATATGTAAGTCAGATTGATTTACATAGTAGTAAGTTAAAGCAAATTAGAACAAGATGAAGTGGTAGAAATTTGTTCACCATGGCAGTGCTAGCAACTATAAAAAATGCTTGGAACGTTGTAGGCATTGGATAAGTTATATTTTTTAAAAAATGAATTCCATTTCGTGTGTGTATTCGTTATATAAACAAAATGATAATTTGTGCCCTGTTCAACGTTCTACTTTTTTCAGTTAATAATATGTCTTGGAGAGTTTTCCACATAAGCATTTGCAGAACTACCCCATTACTGTTTTTGTCCCTTTGCATTGTACAGTTTATTTTTATTTACCCAGTTTCCTGTTGACAAATCATTTTCCAGTTTTGTTTTTTATTTAATTACAAATACTTCACCGAACATTCTTGAACATGTGTCTTGATACACTCAATACTGCATTAGTAAAGAATATTCCTGGGGGTAGAATTATTGTATCAAAAGAATATCAGCAATTATTGTATCAGAAGAATGATAGATATTGCCAAATTATCGTCAAAAACGATGTCACCATTTGCACACCCAGCAGTAGTGTATGATAATACTCTTTCCACACACCTCACAGGTCCCCATTATGATCAAACTTCTGATTTGTCAGTTTGAAAGTTTTCTCCTTGCTGTATTTGATTTGTATTTCTTTCATTATGAATGAGGTTGAGCATCTTTTCATATGTTTATTGACTATTTGCATTTCTTTCTGAATTTTTTTAATATCCTTTGCCCTTTATTCTACTGGATTTGTTAATTTTTTTATTTCTTTCTGTCGGTTCTTTGTAAATTAAGAAAATTTGTTTTATAATTCACATTACAGATATTTCTTCCTGATTTGTCATTCTTTTCATGTATTTATGACATACTTATTTATTAGTGTATTTTATTTGCCATACAGAGAAGTTTGTAATTTAAATAAATGCAAACTTATTATTTTTCTTCATGGTTCCTACGCAATGGTTTATTATGTATGTTTATGTAACAAGCATCTTAGTGATCTTCTCATGAGCAAAGTTATATAGAATACAAAATTCCTAAAGTCTCGGCAATCAAAGGTCTTTTGAAGAAAACAAGGAAAAGTTTTGAATTAATGACCAGATCTCTTCCATATTATCTCTGATGATAGCTCAGCTAGCATTTTTCCTTCAGCCTGTCAGGAATTGGGCATCTTATTTTAAGAGGCAGCTCTTTATATTGTTACACAGCTTTTTTACTCATTTGTTCAAATAAGCGGTAGAGGAATTGTGGTTTAAGCAGAGAGCAAAACAAACAGAGGTCAAGAGCAGGAGATGATGGCATCTTCAGGGGACTGCACATTCTTCGCCTTTAATCGTAAGATACCTCCTTCTAATACAGAGCCAAAATTGTCTCCTAGTGTTTTCTCATGACGTTCTGATAAAGCAAACACATTGGAAATAAAAGATTCTGCCATTCCTTTTTGATCCATGTTGCAAAAATCCAACCAACGCTATGTGATAATGATCATCACTAACTAATTGCGTAGTAAATCCTGCTACAGACTTCATTCCCTGATGATATTGTCAAGTAATAAGTATTTCTTTCCGGTTCATGGAGATAGGGTGTTACTTCTGTGAGTTTGTCTATAAAACAAGTTCTGTATACCATTACCATTTTTTGTGTAATTAGGTATATGTGTAATTAGGTATATGATGGCTTTTATTGTGTAATTAGGTATATGATGGCCTTGTATCCATATCCATTACGCAAATAGATATATATTCACATGGAGAATATGTGAGGTGGAGAAGTATATAGAGTATTTAGAAATATAAAGAAACTACACTGAGAATTGTGAGAGGAATAAGGCAATAATTGCAACTTTCAAAAAGAAAAACTATAGAGAAAAGGAAGAAGGAAGAAAATGCCAAAGATAGATTTATAGCTCTAAATGATCATTTATAGCTCAAAGAAAAACTTCAGATTTTCATTGCTCAGTTCTCTCCTCTCTGAGTAGGGAACACAGACACGTGCCTCAGAGGGACGAGAATTCCCATAATGCACTCCATTCCCAATATGGCGAACGCTGCATCCACTTAGAACGCATGTACAGTAGGGGGGCCAGATTTAGCAAATAAAAATCCAGAACACTCAGCTAAATTTGAATTTCAGATAAACAATGAATACAGGTCAAGTATCCCTTATCTGAAATGTTTGGGGCTAGATGTGTTTAGGATGTCAGATTTTCTTTCGGATTTTGGAAGGTTTGTGTTGTACATTGAACTGTAGTTCAGCATCCCTAATTAAAAAATCCAAAATCCAAAATGCTCCAATGAACATTTCCTTCGACCCTCACATCAGCACTCAAAACATTTCAAATTTTGAAGCATTTAACATTTCAGATTTTCAGATTAGGGCTACTCAACCTGTAATAATTAGTAGTGTAAATATGTTTCCAGCATTACTCAAGTGCCCTGTATTCTATTTGGCAATTCTAATGAATGGTCAACTTCTCATTTTTTTCATTTGGAATTTCCAAACTCCATGAAACTGACTCTTGAAGCAACCCAAAAATATAAATGTTTTAAAATATTATATGTTAGATACATTTGGTTGCTATGTAAGAAGATATTCTTATCCTGAGAGGTTTCAAATATCTTAGTAAAAAACCCAGCCCCCCATTTCACTTACACGTAAACACGTTCACAATTATCACTTGTTTTCTTGCTAAAAACATCCAGTGTGTTTATTTTATTTTATGTTATATTTATTCTGTTTTGCCTGGCACTTCATATTCAATCACATTACACCTGCAAAGCTGGGCTTGAATTGAATCAAGACAAGATACGCTGGGCAGAAGCCAGACCCTGTGGTGAGAAAGCCATGGGATTCTCTGACCAGTGTCCCCTTGTAAATATACAAAGTGGGAGGACTTGAGGTGAGAACAAAATCTCACTGAATTGTGAGTGAAGGTGATCACCGCTGACACCTCCTGGGCCAGTTTGAATACAAAAACAATTTAGGTAATGACTTCATAAAAAAGTTAAAGCCCCCTATTGAATAGATCAGAATAAATGTTCTCATCAGCTAAGGCAAGTAAATATACAAATGAGTGAGCAAATCACCGCTTATATTGAACAATACTAATATAAATAGCTCTCATTTTGCATTGAGTGTGTGTTTTACATATATGAACTCACTTGTTACTCAAAGCAGTCCTGTGAGAGAGGAACTTTAATTATCTCCATTTTACTGCTGAAGAACCCTGAAGCACAGAAGGGTTAAATAATGACCCAAGGCTACACTGCAAGGAAGTGACTGAAATAGAATTCAAACCTTCTTCTTAAGATGTCACTTGCCCTTCAGATTATCTGGTAAGCAAAGGGCAAAATAACTTTTTTCTCGATTGTGATTCTAATTCTACCTGATTCCTTAGAAGGCAGCCTCAGCCTTCATAACAAAGATATCAGTGCTCAATAGATAACCCTTGAGTAGACAATCATGTTCTTAGTCTACTGACCAACCTCAACACCCATTTTGCTCCCAGAAGTGAAGCAAGGTGGATCACAAAAGAGTAGAGTAGATTGAGTGTCCAAGACCTGCCTGGCACCACACAACTTTGGATAGGTCATGGGCCTCAACGTCATAGTTGTTTCCTTATCAGAACAAGTAATGATGAAATGATAATGGTAGCCATCCTAGAGTGAGCTTCTACTCTTCATTAGGCACAAGGCTAAGCATTTAGCATATATGGCACCAAGAACACTGTGATCGTAACCCGCATTCTTGCCTCCACTTTATAAATGAGGAAATTTAAATGCAGAGGAGTTAAGTAACCTTTGGAAAGTCACACAGGTAAAAAGAAGCAAAGCAAGGGGTTGTACCAGTTCTAGTTAACTTCTGGGGGCAGCTGCAGCCTGTGAGCTAGGTGTACAGCTTGTAGCGTTCAGGCTGGCTGGGATCTAGTCCTGTTCTAACACTGAGTAATATTGTTCACATTACTTAAACTTTCCATGTCATGTTTTCCTCTTCTGTAAGTTCGGGATATAGTACTAGTAGTGTCTACTTTAGAATTCAAGAAGACCAGATATATAATGAGCAGAACATTGCCTGGCAGAGAGTAAACACCTACACAAGCTAGCTGTTATCATCACTATTACTATTGTTATTGCTATTACTTTACTGTGGCTACTACTATTGCTATCATTATTGCCACTGCTTTTTCTATTACTATGAATGCCTTTCCTATTTCAGCACAATGTTCTTGTCTTAAAAAAGAAAGAATTTATAGCTCAAAAGTTCCATAATTCTTGCAACTCTAGAAATCCATAAATGAGAGGAGGGGAAAAAAAGAAAATGAAACAAAGACCAAAGTTCCTTGAGGAGAAAAGAAGTCCTTGAAGGGCTGCTGGAAAAAGATCAGAAGGAAAAAAGATCTGAAATATCCAATGCTTTGAGTTTCAGAAACTTTATTTCCAATAAAGTTTGCAATATTCAAGTACCAACACTTCCCATGAACTTGGAAAGTTCACTTATGGTTGTCAATATATTTCCTAAGAAGGACCCATGAAATGAAAAGTCTGAACTGCATGCCCTGCATGCTCCCGTTCCCCTCCCCCTCCCCTAACAGGGACACCAGCCTGGATCACCTGAACATGTATCATTTTAGGCCTCAGCCCTGAAGCATCTCCCTGTCCCTCTCACTCAATGTGCTCTTCCAAGGCCAGTTTCAAGAAGTAGGTAAGGAGAAATGAAGGTGAAAGAAGCTGCTTCTGTGTTTCAGGCTTTGATGGACTTTATTTTCCTTGTCCAAGTGCCTCTCCCTTGCAGGCCCTGTGATGTGGGTCATCTTCCTCTCATTTACTTCATTCAGGGAAGGTGAACACAATGGCTGTCAAGGTCCATGCATCCTATTGGTCTGCATGGGGATGCATGAGTGAAGCTCAGTCCCACCAGCCTTTGCAGACACAAGCCCAAGCAGGAAGACTGCCCACACAGCTGGGGCATCATTCCTCACCATAACTTATGGGCCACTCATGACCTTCCCATGACGGACCTCCAGCCCTATCCTTCCCACTCTGCCATATTGAATTGCTTATAGCCCTTGAACACCTATATACTCTCCCTACCCTCATCCATGTCCCATGCACCCTCCTCACCTGTACTTATGCTGAATGTCTAAGTTTAAATGTGGATCCTCTAGGAAGCAGTTTCTGACCACACAGACTGGGTTAATTGTCCTTCCTGTGTATGTCTATACACAACCAACCCTCATTTATCCAGCGTCTTCTGTGTGCCAATCCTCGCTCTAAGAAATGGAGAAAATAAATGTTGAACAAGTCAACATGGAGAGAGAAATGGCAACATAAACAAGATTCCAGAAAGTGATATGGGCCATAACAGCTGAAACAGGATGACCTGGTAAAAAGTAAGGGGAGGCAGCTATATGAAATTGGGAAACCAGGTATTTTTTCTGAAAAAGGAACTAATATTTAAGCAGAGTCATGAAGGCAGAGAAGAAGCCAGTTGTGGAAGGAGTTGGGGCAGAATGTTCCAGGTAGAAGAAATTATGCAAAGATGCGAAGGCAGGAATGGATGTAGTGTGTAAGGTAGACAGAGAGCTTCCTGGGAGAGAATGATGTGGTTTACGGACATGCCAATAAAGTCATTGTCATGGCCAGTTTTTATCCAAGGGTAATCTCATGGGTAGAGAGCAGTTGGACATATGACAAAGTCTTTAGAATAAGACAGCTGTGTCTACCACCGGTTGGCTGTATGGCCCTGAGCAAGATTTTTTAACCACTTTGATCATTATCTTTTTCAACACATGATAATGCTTAAAAGCAGACCTTAGAGTTATTCAGACAACTTCTCTTTTGCTAATTGGGTGGCAATATATTTACCTTTTCTGAAGCTAATTTTTCCTACATGCAAAGTGGGTCACATATAGAAAGCCTAGCATTTAGTGTATGGCCAATATTTTGGGTGCATTATCAATGTTATTGTTACTCATTTGTGTGCAAGTAATAATACCACCAATTGCAGACTGTTTGAAAATTAGATATAATTTATGTGCAGTATTCCAAATTTAGTAAGTTTACCACATTGGTATAGTGGATGTTTCTTGTTTTGCATTTACTTAGCAACCATTTCTCTATCTAACAGCAACTTATTTCCTTTAGGGAAAGATTTCTTTCAATTGTATATACCTGATGGGACTGTTATCGGGTGCCCCTCTTTTCCCCAACTGGGTGACCCATGTGAAGCCAAGCAGATACTTCTTCCCTGGAATCTGCATCTTGAGTAGAGTCAACAAGACTGAAAAAAAGGCACTCATTCATTCTAGCACTGATGCCTGAGAAAGTCTCTTCCTGTACAAGATCATTATTGTGATTTCTGTTTCCTTTGGCCTCCAGAACTACAAAAACCCCTGTCCCTTTCTAAGACCTGGTCTCCTTTTTCTACCAATTCTAGAAGTTCCTGATAGCCTTCCACTAGATTCCCTTTTGTTTAAATTAACCAGGGTTATTTTATTTCTCTTGCAACCAAAAATTGTAACCAATCCAGATAGCTATATTATTGTTACTTCTATTGTTATTAAGAAGGAAGGTTTAACTACTAACATTATTGTTAATTATTATTTTTTGATGGTATGGGGAGTATAAACTGCCCACAAATTTTCTGCCTTAATTGGGAGTAGATAATAAAATCAAAAGCAAGCCACATAAATCTCTCTTGTTTTCCCATTCACACCCACACCTGCTCTGTATACGTATCTATTCCCATAGCTTGTATGATTTATAGTTCAAGACTAAACCCTGGCTACAGCTCAAAGCAAGAAAAAATTTACAAATGATAGACTGGGCTGTTGGTTTAATGTCTGTTTTCAAGGCCTATGACGTAGTCACATAAAAAAGCCTCTGATTATTAATAGACAATGATGCATGCTATGTGTGTTCTCTATGGTGAGGAAAAGGACATAGATTCAAAACTCATAGATGATACTTAACTTCCCTCCATGTGGAAGCCACAGACTGCTTGCTCACTTACAATTGACTCTAATGCAGCAGTGAAGGAGGCAGGTAGAAAATAAAGATGAATAATGTAACATACCTGAAAACCTAGTGAGGTCCTGTCTGCTTCCTCTAGGTCTATGATTACATGATTCTGTCTATGAAGTTATTAATTTTTTTGATGCATGAGGATCTTTGGCTTAAGAGGAAATTTCACCTGCCTTCACTACAATCTTTAACTTGCTCAAGTTCCGCATGTCTCTAATAAGAATAAAATGATTTCTGTTATTAATTATGAAATAATAATTATACATAATCCTTTCATAGTTTACATAAATATGTCATATATAATTTACAAAGTTGTTGTAAAGACTGAAAACAGTCGTGTGCCCTTCCTACTTCACTTCATAGAAGAAGTGTGCTCACTCCAATCAGTGACCACACTTCTTCAGCCCCTCTTTGGAATAGAGTTCACATCCATGCCCTATGGCTTCTGACTTAGTTTAGCTCCTGTAAAAATAGGCAGGGTCCATTTTTTCACCTACTGAAGTTGGGTGTGACCATGTGACATTTTTTGGCTAATGGAAAGTGGATAGAAGTGACCAGGTGCCTGTTCTGAGCTGACGTCTCAGGAGGCATAGCGAGGTTCCACTCTCTCTGTCCCCTCTAGTAATTTGCTGTGAGAACAACATGACCTAAAGCTGCTATCCCAAGGAGAATGAGAGGCGGGAAATTCAATCTGTGGCCTGAGGGCAAGCCCAGTCTGCCTGCGCTTAGTACTCGGCTGCCCTAGCCTACCACAGTCCCATGAAGAAAAATATAGAGGCTTTTTGTTTTAAGCCACTCTGTTTTAATGTTATGCAGCAATATTGGGACAACAGCTGAGCAACGTGCTAGTCCTTTTTACAAATTTCATTGTCCTCTGCATGATTTTAAACTCTGTAAAGTTAGGGTCTGGGTCTATTTGGTCCATTGTTATTTTCCCACTTCCTAGGAGAGTTTATAGTGAGTAATATTTAATGGTCTATCATGAGTTCCTTTTGTTAGTCTAGTCCCCTCTCTCCAATCAGATATAAATTTAAGATAAAGAAACAATCCTACTTAAGAATGATATCCACAAAATACATATGAGATTACCTTTCACTTTTCTCAGTCACTATATAATCTTTTTTTTTAAGTGAACAGAATAAACAGGCAAAGCTTGTGGATAATAGCCCAGAGGCTAGTTTTCAAACTATTAGAGACAATATTTACTATTTCTTTGTATAGTGAAGGGGCCAAAATTGCTAGTAAAAATAATTCTGAATTCTTGTGTTCCTTTATTTACTCAGCAGGCCTTTTGATGGCATTTCGTGCTAAGCCCCATGTTAAGTCCTTGAGATATGGTGCAATGGATTTAATGTTTATTTCACTACTTCCACCCCCAAATTCATATGAGGAAGTCCTAACCTTCAAGGTAATGGTATTAGGAGATGGGGCCCTTGATAGGTGATTAGGTCATGAAGGTGGAGCCCCCATGAATAAGATTAGTGCCATTATAAAAGAAGCCCGAGAGAGGTCCCTTGCCCCTTCTGCCACCTAAGGACACATCAAGAAAGTGGCCATTTGCAAGCCAGGAAGAGAGCCCTCCTCGGATATTTAATCTGCCAGTGACTCAGTCTGGGACTTCCCAATTCTAGAACTGCGAGAAATAAATGTCTGTTGTTTATAAGCCACCCAGTCTATGGTATTTTGTGATAGCGGCCCAAATGGACTAGGACATAAAGAGCAAGATCATGATTCTGGGTGTTGAGTTATTTATGCGATAGTAGCGAACACAATTCCATAGACATCAGAAGTTTAGTGTGTTAAGTGTTTGCATTGATAGAAAGAGAGTTCTTCGTAGGGGGACATAAGAGAAGGAGTATTTAACTCAAACGTAGAAGAAATCTGGGGAGACTTTGAGCAGGTGATAGCTGGCTGTATTTTAAATTACGTGTAGGAGCCAGCTGTGTGAAGAAAACGTTCAGAAAAATAAAATAGCAAGTACTGCAGCTCTCAGATACCTCAAGGCACATAGGGTGACAGGGATCAGTCATTTAGGAAGTAGCTCATTATTGCTAAGTAGTGTACGAGCATAGCCTTTGTTCCATCTACCTTTACTGACCACAATTCTGTACCCTCAACATCCCGATCTCTCCAGGCAAATGATTAATTTCACTTTGGCAAACAATCCAGGGTGAGGCAAAGTCTGCAAAACTTTTAAACAAAATATTCATCATTTTAATTCCTTTGCCCTTCTCAGTAAAATGAATAATAATCCCATTTACTTAATTTGGGAACAGAAGCTACACATGAAAGCCTTAAAAAAAATTGATGAAATAAAATCTGCTAATTCATGTGATTATCTCAGAACCCAAAAGACAATGTTTTGGGTCATTTTATGCCACTGAGAACTTTACCTCAACACTTGTGACAAATAATAGGACTACTATCTTTCTATTATACACATTTTGGCAAATAACTGAGCATAATAATGAAATACAATTCTAATACTGTGCTCTAACCTTTAGAGCACAAAATTAAAGGAAGAAAACCCCCTATAATTAAAATATTACAGAAAATGGCCAAATGGACGTGGGAGTAATGTAAAATAAATCCTGGAATTTAATCAGCTTTTTAATCATCACTAGTTAAGACAATTGGTTGGGACTGTTATTGTCAATAGCAAACTAAAATCATTTCACGTGATAATTTCGAGGGTTAATTGTTGCAGTTTATTCAATGCAATCTTCTCTACCGGCTTCATTTTTATTTGCCAGTACACCAATATACCATGATTAGCATAAATTAAACTAAGTCGATTCTGTGGGTTACTAAATTATTTTACACCTGTCTTTTTTTTTTCTTTTCCTCCCCAAACATTTAAAGGTTAGAGATGGGTGAATGGTTTGATGGCAAATTCCAACATCCAGCTGCTCAGCCTCAGCTCAAAAAAGAAATGCTTAAAATCTGGGTGATTGATTTTCAGAAATCTTGGGTAGAAAAATACATCGTGAAAAAATGTCATCACGAAAGATGTTGTATCATTATACACTGACCTTTTACAGAGGCCCATGCGACTCACAGCTGGGAAGCAAGGAGCTCTACATGCAAACTTAGATAATACAGAATGGGAAAGATTTGCGTGTGTGCCTCAAATGAGCCATTTCCCGTGTTCAAACTGACACACAGTGACCTTGGATGGCTCCGGTAACATTTGTTCTTAACAAAGTGAGTTTTATCTAATTTGGAAACTCCATTCTTTTAACCGTGGCTCACTGGTGGTAATTCATCTTTCACTGAGAAGCTCACCACAGGAATCCTTGACTTACACCCAACTTTGGGGGAAAAAAAAGTCACTTATACAAAATGGTCAGCCCAGCAGGGCGTGGTGGTACACACACCTATAAACTCAGCTACTCAGGGAGATGAAGTGGGAGAATTGTTTGAGCCCAGCAGTTTGAGGCCAGTATGGGCAAAAGAGCGAGACTCTGTCTTAAAAAAAAAAATTAATAAATAAATTTTGAAAATTAAAACACACACACATGCAGAGAACCCCCAATGGTCAGCCCATTCCAAGACCTGCTTCTCATCTACTTCATTACCATCCAGGACACTTAACTCATCCTGTCTACCCATATTGCCCCTGGACATGTCCTCGTCCCCTCTCCTCCTCATTACTTCACTCTTGTGGGAATTTACCCACTACTTACCACCTACCACCTTCCTCTGCAAATACGGCCTGAGAGAAACTTCTTCTTCAGCCAACAACAATCATGGTGCATCTATTACAAACTAGACTGTTAACATGGAGCTGAGGATACATTCTTGGGACCAGGTAGACATGATTCCTTCATCACACAACTTAGAGTCAAAAGGAAAGACAATTATGATATAGTGGATTGACATAATTATATTAGGGAAGTACAGAGACCTATAAGAACAAAAGCCTCTCTTCTCCCTCTTCAAGCTTCCTGTGCTCTCTGTGGGAGCTACCTTTCCCCCAACACCTGCTTTTCTCCTCAGTGGGAGTTTGGAGTACGCAACACATTGGCTTTTATTGAAAGGGAAAATGACAATAATCTTCTCCTCACTCTGCAGGTCTCTATCCTGCAAGCCACCTCATCCTGCCCTGGGGCCTCTAACACTTTGGATGCAGAAGGTGTCCACTCCCTTCTTGACTCCCAAGCTGGGGTTTGAATTCAATGACAGCTCATCCTTGAACCGTCTGCTCAGCATCAGGCTTGGGTAGAAGTCTCTCTATGCTAGAGAAGCTGTCTATTCTGTCTATCACCGAATTCTCATTTCTTTGCCCAGTGCCTAGCTCAGAATAGTTGCTCAATAAATATTTCTTGAATAAGTTAAATTTTAAAAATGTGTTTAATTAATGAGCAATTTTAAGATAATGATATATTCAAATATGGTAGATGATATTTGAGTAGAAATGGTGATAACACAAAAATTATTCTGCAGGTTATAGTATAATATGCAGAGAGAGGTTCAAAACTATTGTGAGTCTGCCTCAAGACCCAATGGGAAACTCCATCTTTTATTTATAAACCAAGTGACTATGACCTAAGGGCCTCACTTCCCAAAGACCTGACTTAGAATATCATTCACATGAACACATGGGGTCTGTCTTGTCTAGCACTTAGTCCATATGATTTGGCACACAGCACACAAAGGTACTCAATTAATATTCATTGAACACACTCAATGAATTAGCTAAGATAAACTTTTAACTTATCTGTACAAGAATTTATCAAAGGAGGGCTTGCAAAAGTGTTTTGTTTGATTTGCACATTGTTTTTCTAAATATTGAATTTTTTGCCAACATAAAACATTTTAAGATAATACCATTTTACATTAAAAGATTTCAACTTCTACTGAATTGGATAATTCAGAAGAATTTTCAATTTCTTCTGAAATATCAGAGGATCTTGAAATACTATAAGTGAGAATAATCCCAGAGGGAATGTCACCTGCAGCTTTTTGGGACTGACTCATTTAAATGGGGCATGAACTCTCCAGTTCACCAGGTTCTCTACCTGGCCAATTTTACGCATCCATACACCCCTAGAGATATTTGGCCATGTGACCTTGATCTATACAAGCATATTAAGGAAGAAGTAAGAGAGGCCATTTGAGATTAGGAGCCCTAAGCCTCTTTTAAATTCTTAATAATTTATAGCTTAAATCCTTTGGCACATATACTACCAAGTTTGCCATATATAATGTGTCATATGTAGCTTAAATCCTTTGGGATATATTCATACATATAAACAGAGAGTTTAAAGTGGAGACCGATGGGATGGGAAGAAGAATAATTTTTAAAAATATTTCTGCCTTTATAAATAAAACTCAAGACACTCCCACACTTGCCATATCAGCTGAAAACAGCAGGATGGGATTAGATATTTTGTTCTCCACATGTTCTCTCCTGGCCTGTGAGGAAAGGAAGGGATGGCCATGAATACATACAGTCTGAAAAATACTAGAAAAATGCCTTGTTTGACAGTCAAATCAACCGACAGCTTTAAAACGTGGAGTGTTTTCATTCAGATTCTGGCATCTGACAGTCAAATCATTCTTCCTGGAGTTGGCCTTGTCAGTAACATAATGATGTGAAAATTACTGAGAGTTTGTGGAGGATCCAGGCTTCCCGAGGAATCTGAAGCTATTTATTTGTGGGCAGGACCCCAGAAGGTGGAATAAAAGACAAATAATAGCTATTGAGATGGAATAAAATAGACTCCCAAAGTAGAAAGCAACTTGAGAAAGCCACCCCTGTGTAGTCAACAGGAAGGTTTTATTTAAGAAAATACAAAAAAAAATGTGTCTCTAAGGATATGAATTTGATTTTCACAGGGGCATCCAACTCAGAAACCTATCCCTAAACAATA
This sequence comes from Pan troglodytes, assembly GCF_028858775.2. Lineage (NCBI taxonomy): Eukaryota > Metazoa > Chordata > Mammalia > Primates > Hominidae > Pan > Pan troglodytes. The sequence continues at coordinate 17,199,597 of NC_072401.2, forward strand.
TTTAGACTGAGCTTTATTGTTAGGCCAAGGGTTGTCCTTTTTTAACTTTTCCACTTTTCTCAATTCTAGCCCACTGTTTACTGCCCTGAACCATCTCCCAATAATACATTGAGTCAACAGGGAAAGATGCAAAGCTGTGGGTGGAGATGATGGGCTAAAGTACCAAAAGGCAACTGGCTCTGCCCTTATTGCCTGTGGCTGGGAAACAATTTTACTGCAATCAGCAATGATCTACATCCCACAAATCTAAGGTATTCTTGGCTTTTTATGAAATTTCAAAACATATATTAATCTATCCATTCATTCAACAATGCTATTGAGTATCAGGCATCATAATGGCCAATGCTGACACTCTTACAAGCTAGGGGGATGGATAATCATGTAAACCTATAACTCTGATGTAATACAGCAAAAGTATTTCTAGGGCACCTAAAGTGCATTACAACAGGGAAGGATTTGGTCAGAGAAAACAGAAGGAGTTAACCAGTTTAAAAAGAAGAGCAAAATGGTGTTCAGGGAAGAATCATGGCATTATGGTTTGTTCAGCCTTACGTGGTGGAGATCTACTTTGTGCCAGGCACTGAGCTTGGCCCCAGGACACTGTGCTGGGCTCTCTCGTGTGCTCAAAGAAGGTAAAGCATGTGCACCATTGGGCAACTTGGGTAGCTCAGTCATGCTGGGATGAATGAAGAAAGAAGTGAAGATGGGAAAAAATGAGGATGATTGTGTTGGCAGGGACAAGATTGCTAAGGTAAAATTAGACTTTTTATTAAGGCTGGGGCAATGAAAGGCTTTACACAGGGGTGACAAGTCTGATCTGGGTTTTAACAAGGTCTCCCTGGATGCTGTGCATAGAATGAACTGCAAAGGGCAAAGAGTGGAGGCAGGGGACCAGTTAGGATGATGGGCTAGTAATCCAGGAGACCAGTTAAGGACCTGATTTCAAAAATTACTACAAAGCAACAGTAATAAAGACAGTATGGTTCCAACATAAGGACAGACATATAGATCAATGGAATAGAATTCAAAGTACAGAAACAAACCCTTTCATTTACAACCAATTGATTTTAGACAAAGGTGTCAAGACAAGTCAATAGGAAAAGAATAGTCTTTTTAACAAATGGTGCTGAGATAACTGGCTGTCCACATGCAAAAGAACAAATTTGAATCCCTATCTTACATCAAACGTAATAATAAATTTAAAGTGGATCAGAAACCTAAAATAATAGAACTTTTAGAAGATAACATAGGCCTTAGGTTATGCAAAGATTTCATAGATATGATCACAGAAGCACAGTTCATAAAAGAAAAAAATTAACAATTTGGACCTCATCAAAATTTTAAAAAACTGTGCTTCAAAAGAGATCCTGAAGGAAATGAAAAGACAGTACACACACTTGGAGAAAATATTTTAGAATCATATATCCAGTAAGGGAATTGTATCCAGAATACATAAAGAACTCTAACTCAACAATAAAAAGGCAACTCAATTTACAAATGGGCAAAGGATTCACTATACATTTCTCCAATGAAGAAAGCTATACAAGGCTCAAGCCTGTAATCCCAGCACTTTGAGAGGCTGAGGCGGGTGGATCACGAGGTCAGGAGTTCAAGACCTGCCTGGCCAACATGGTGAAACCCCGTCTCTACTAAAAATTAGAAAATTAGCTGGGCATGGTGGCAAGCGCCTGTAGTCCCGGCTACTTGGGAGGCTGAGGCAGGAGAATAGCTTGAGCCCAGGAGTCGGAGGTCGTAGTGAGCCAAGATTGCACCACTGCACTCCAGCCTGGGTGACACGGTGAGACTCTGTCTAAAAAAAAAACAAAAAGAAAAGAAAGGAAATTTCTACAAATGGCCAAAAAGCACCTGAAAAAATGCTCAACATCATTAGTCACTAGGGAACTGCAAATCAAAACTTCAATGAGATACTACTTCATACACACTAGGATGGCTATAATCATACAATCACAACTACTGGAGTGAATGTGGAGAAAGTGGAACCCTCATACATTGCTAGTGGGAAAGTAAAATGGTGCAGCAGCTTTGGAAAACATTTTGGAAGCTCCTCAAAATGTTATGCATCAAACTATCATATGATCCAATAATTCTACTCTTAGATATTTCTTCAAGAACAATAAAAACATACTTCTATAAAGACTTATACACTGATGTTTATAGCAATTGTTTATAATTGCCAAAAAGTGGACATAACTCAAATGTTCATAATTGCTGAACAAATAAGTAAATTGTGGTATAATCATGCAATGGAATACTATTTGGCAATAGAAAGGAATGAAGTAATGATACATGCTACAACATGGACGAACCTCAAATATATTAGACAAGTAAAAGAAGCCAGAAACACAATATGATTTCATTCATAGAAAATGTCCAAAAAAAGAAAATCTATAGACATAGAAAGTACACTAATAGTTAACTTGGGCTAGAAGTAGAAAGTAGGAATGCAAATGTGCAGTCTGGGTCTTACTGGAGTGATGGAAGTATTCTAAAACCGAATTGTGGTGCTAGTTGCACAACTCTGTAAATATGCTAACAAAATTTATTTAATTGTACACTTAATGGCAATTGGTGAATTTTACAATATGCATAAAATAAATAGTAAAGCTTTTTTTTTTTTTTTAAAGAGCAGATGAGAAATGAAAGGAAGTGATGAGGGGAACTAACAATCGGAAGTAGCATCAGCAGAACTTGGGAACCTAAAGGATTTGAGGGTGGGTGGCCAAAAGGATTCTAGGCTTACAAGTAAGGACAATGGAGATTGCTAACCTCAACTGAGTAACAATTATGTGCCAGATGCTATTATGTGCCTACTGTGAATCATTGTGTAGTCTTCATTTTGAAAGCTTTATTAGGTTGGGATAATTATTTTCTATGTTTTATGTAGTAGAAAACCCTAATGGGGGCACAGAGAGGTTAAGAAATTTTCTGAAGGGCACACAGTAGAAGCCATTTCTAGAGCTAGTGGGACAAGAGGAGGGATGGATTTCATAGGCTGCCCTGGAAATTCTTTCTAATGTTAGACAATCCTCTACTCCCTGACATTCTCATAGCCCATCTTGATCTGCCTGAGAGAAAATGTTCACATTGCTTCTTTTCTAGCAATAGACTCTGGCTAGCGCGAGTTGATTCCAGCTTTGCCATTGCATTCTGTGTGGATGTCCATTGATAGATTATTTCTGTCTGAGATCATCAGAAATGACAAATGTTAGGTCAAGGACACTAGCCAGAGAGATATTAAGAGCAGGTAGAGCTCATTCACCGGCGAGAAGATATTTAAAAAGCATTAACAGCTTCCTTCTGACAAGTAGCCAGAAATAGCCACAAAAAAGTCATTGGGTGGAAACTGGCCTCCTCTGAGCAGGAACCAAAAAGGTGTCTAATGGCAGTTCCATGCTAAGAAGTTTATCCTAAGAAACTGGAGGGGTTTTTTAAATCTTCATTCGAATGAGGGTACTGTTTTGCTTGGAAGATGACATTGGAAAGTAGCATGTGTTTGCTGTGCTTCTTCAGCAAGAATTTTACTTGTTCAAGAAAAGCACAGGTGAGCAGTACATACCTGCTCAACTCAGCTAGCTGGATGTGAGGAATCCCACTCCACTGGCTTCAGCTGGCCTGGGCAGCCACAGCTTTCTTGGGGACAGTGGCCTGGCATTGTTCCCTGGAGGACTTTTTTGCACTTGAGGTGCTTTTGCTGCCAGGACTACTCTCTGTGTAGCTTTGGGCAAGCTCTATCACCCCTCTGGGAAAAAAATGAGAACACTAGAACAGGTGGCTTCCAAGGTCTCTTCTATCTTTAAAGTCCTTCTCTTCTACTTGAGTCTATGAAACAGCCCAGCCTGGTAGTTTCCTGTCTGCTATCACATATTACAAATGGGGTGACTTAACAGAAATATATTCTCTTACAGTTGTAGAGGACTGAAATAAAAATTTTGGCTGGATTGATTTCATCTGGAAGTTCTGAGAGAGCATCTGTTCCATACCGTTCTCCTAACTTCTGGTGGCTGCTGGTAACCCTTGGAGTTCCTGGGCTTATAGACACATCACCCTAATCCCTGTCTCTGTCTTCACTTGGCTTTCTCGTGGTCTTCCCCTTCATGCCACACAATATCCTCTCCTTTCTCTTCTGGGGACATCGGTCATTGGATTTAGGACCGCCTTAAATCCAGGATGATCTCATCAAGAACTTTACACCTGCAAAGACCCTATTTTCAAATACTATGGGTTAGGACTGGGGTATATCTTTTTTTGGGGGCACAGTCAACTTATTAACAAATAGCTAATATTTAGTGAGATGTCATATGTGACCAGCTTGTTTCTAAGTGCTTCATGTGCCTTATCATGCTTAACCCACACAACAGCCCGATGTGATAGAAGCTTGTATTTTATGCATTTTACCAATGAGGAAAGTGAGAGGTTGACTAACTGGCCCACATTACCCAGGTATTAAACCAGGAGGCAGAAGGCCTCTAGTACACACTCAAACAAGGATTCCATGCTGCCTCCCATACAAATACAACCATACAAAGTGCCAACCTTATGCAGATTATAGGTACTATCATATTTCAATCATTAATTCATTAACAAACAGCACAGTAGGCACTCAACACAACTTTTTGAATGAATAAATGCTTGAAATGTCTCAGGTTCCATACTGGTCACTGGAGTATAGATGTCAACATGATTCTACTATGCTTTTCTTGCTAAAATTAGCAATGACTCTTCTGTATATTAGGCCTAATTTGGGCTTTGATTAAAACTAGCAATAAGGCAGAGAAATTCAAGACACTAAGGATCAGAGATATGAAACAAGACTGAGAGTTATTCCTTATCCATTTTTCCTCTGTTAATAAAACAACATCAGAAACACAAATAAGTGAAAACATTACATGACTTTCACATATTGCCACATGGATTCCAGCCATCTGCTTGTGAAATCTCTCTTTCATTTTCATACACTCTCTTTTGCTCTCTCTTTCTCATACTAAGAGGATCTCCTCAACTTAATTTTTTTGGTGTATGGGGAAGTCACTAGTATTCAACCCACAAGAAGGAGTCAACCACAAGGAATACGTGTGCATGGAAGTGGTGGTGCTGCTGCTGTAGACCTTTTTTATAATCTCTTCTAGACAGACTGAGTGGCAACTATGATATCCTTAGTTCACTTAAGGCAGAGTTTATAGCTGGGTCTCTCTTGTTCTTTAGTAGTAGCATGTAAAAGCAAGCTAACATAATTTCTAAACACAGATTTCTCCCAGTAACTTCTTAGGCTTATATGTCCCATTTACTGGAATATGCAAAGTTTATATTTCTAAGTAAGGCTCATGCAGATCTTGGTGTGACTTTCTTGAGAGTAACAATCATAAAGAAATGTTTCTATCTTTTTCTTAAAGGAAAGAAGGAACAAACCCTTCTGACGTACAGCAAATTTCTGGAGCTTTAAGCTTTCAAAGAGGAATATGGCTCAGGCTGTCCTGCAACAATGCGTCTTGTTTCTCAGTATAGTGGGCCTTCAGCAAACCCAGGAGTGGGAGCTTCAAAGAGCTGGAGGGAATTATACAGTGAGCAAAGGTCAGGCTCAAAGCCCACATTCACGGAATAATACATAGAATATTTGGGATGAAGTGGAGAATTTGTTTAGGGAACTGTGTATTTTAAGCCTGGAGAAGGAGGTTTGTAGAAGGCTCTGAAAGCCAGGCTCTGATGTGGGAGCCATTTACAAAATGTGGGATTTGCGACACCTGAAGTAGCAATGCTTTAGTATATGAGGCCTTAGGGAATAAAATAAACTTTCGTCACCAATGATCAGTGGTTTTTAAATCTAGAATTTGGGGGTTAGCATTTGAACTCTTTTCCTCAAATGAAATTTTATCCATATAAACTCCAAATTACAAAATATGAAAACTGGCTTGAAGACTAACCAAAGCCCCTTGGCCTCTTCTTAAAGCATTTCTCCCTGTCCCATCCCATACCGTACCCTAGAATTTCTCAGAACATGAATTGAATCCTTTCACCTTTGCCCCATGGAACAGGGCTTTACAAACATGGCACTTGTCCCATTATAGTATATGCAGTAATTTAGTATAGGTACAGATAAAAATTTATACTAAATTTTAATATTCATGTATTTATTTTAATGTGTACTAATCTATCAAGGCCATGATTTAGTGGATATGGTGGTTTAAAATGAAGTTAAACATAAAAGGGGATTTAATTTAAAATTAATTTGAAAAAATGCTAATAAGTAATGGTGCAGATAAAGTTTTTAAAAGACTTTAATATATTAGCTGTTTCTCAGTTATTCAAAGTAATAGATGGTTAGGTTAGCACAGAAAAAGGGAAGTCTGAAGATAAAATCCATCCATAGTAGCTTTAGTTTCTTCACTTTTTGCCAAAGCTAATAGCAAATAATAATAATAATAATAATGATGATGAGGAGGAGGAGGAGGACTACCTTTATTTCACTCTCTTTTCCTGTTTCCTTTTTAATGGAACTAGAAATAGTTGAACAGAAGATGACTCCGCAGGGGAAACAATAACTCTAGTTATTCTGCAAGTCAGAAAAAGCAGGCCTGGTTAATTAGGTAGTAGCTGGAGAAAACTGGATTGTTACTTTGAATACAAAAGATACTCTGCCTCCAACCCCAATCATACCCCCTCCTGCATATTAGATGCATTCCAGAAAAGTCGTGGGTAATGAAAATAGCTGCTATTGAGTCATTATTCACTGACTTGCTTACACTAGCTGAGAAGTTTTCCCAGAGGAGAAAAAAATGATCCCAAACTATGATTAAAACTTATACTTTAAGAATCTTAATAATCATATAAAAAGTTTTCTGTATGTCTCAAAGCATCAGCATTTAGCTGCCACACAGACCAGCAAGTGAATAATGAATCCATATGATAACTTTATATGCAATTATTATGTTTCCTTATACACAAATCTGATAAACACCCCCCCTTGGCTGGACTGATTGTATTGCTTGGTATTTTGCCCAAATTTCTCCCACGCATTTATGCCCTTTAAGTCTTCCCGAAAGTGGTAATGGGGGCTTCCCAGGCTCAAATCTCCTTAAACACATCAGTTTTCCTCAAAATATGACTGCCAATGTTAAGTGAAATAGCAAGTTTCTTTGCTTTAGGCAGGAATTTTAGAAACTCAGTATGATAGCAATACTTATCTCTTGTAATCAGAAGCTCTATTTTTCAATAGCAAATAATGGAAATACAAGTTAATTGCTATGTAATAAATACAGTATGATAGACAAAAATCTTTCAAAATGCGGATCCCAGGGTGAAATTAATAAAAGGTACCCATGTACATTAAAAATGCATATAAAAGTGAATTTTATTGGTGGGGGGCAGAGTATTGATAGTGTTACATCTTTACTCACTCAATCCACCAAAGAATGGTCTATTCAGCTTCTAATGGGTGCTGGGTATTGTACAAGGTACTGGGGAAATAGAGACAAATAAGACTTGAGTTCTGTCCTAAAGGAATTGCCAGCCTAAAAGGGAAAATATTATAATATATAATTATATATGTAACCTACATAACTTCACAGATACGTATGTATGTGTATGTATTTTTCAATCCATTGAATATGTTGAGTCTAATGCAATGAAAGAGAAAAATGAAAACAATTTAAAGAATTTTTCAAGACGAGACTGAGTTTGAGTTTTTAATGGCTTTAAAAACTTCTGATGACTTTTACTCTTGCTGCTATCTTTAACCCACATGGGCAAAAATGAGATCTACAAATTGAGTCAGCCAACCTGTATATGTGTAGTCATTGACCTAAGGATTGCTCTGTCATTTCTCAAAGTTTGCCCTGAAGATCATCATTCCTTGAGATATTTCTCCAAAAATCAGAGGAGAGTGTCATGGTCAACAATTTGAGAATCAGGGAGTACTTCCTACCCTAGAGATTCATGACAAACCCTCGCATAAGAGCTGTATGAAATATTGTATCAAATAACCCACTTTAATTTAGAGAAATCAGTCTTTCCCAATCTTACTTGATCATGGATGGCATTTTTATCTATTGACATCCCATGGAAATAATACTCACAGAATGTTCTTTTGGAAATGCTGCAGTAATAAATGACAAACAGGTATCTATTGTTCTTAAAAGAATATCTGTAGACCACTTGTACTATTTTCCCCAGTGACATTTTACAGAGATTAAATTTTGTTGCCCTGTTCTACATATTTCCAGAATCTAATGTTTACACGTTGTAGCAAATTGTACAAATTGAAACTCAGAATAAATAGGCATATAAGAAGAAACAACCTGTAACATGAAAAGTCATGACCAAATGCAAAAGAAGAAAAAAAAACCTATTTTCTACTCAGTGGACAAACTGCTGTTAAACAACTTTTATAAACTGCTTGATTTTCCATATTTTTTCTTCTTGACATAAATATGATTCAAGTGTTTGAATCAATTCTTATGTGACCACTTTGTTAGCTTCATCTGGTAGATTACTCCTTCGGTAAAGGCTAAAATAATTTAGCAGAAAACATAATCAACTATAGAGAGATTTTTTTTTGTTTTAAAGAAAGTGTGTACATAGAGCCATGATAAGCTCATTAGCTTGACAGAATATATTCATAAGATCAATGTAGTCAGTCAAAATAATTTTATTTTTACTATGTCCGTTCCACAGAGGATGACCATCCCTTTGACACTTGTTCTTTGAGAAGGCCTTCTGTAGCATCAAAAATCACTTGAAAATATTCGTCATGGTCCACTGTTCTTCCCATTCATCCTTTTGAAGATGCTAAAGTGTCCTAGAATCCTATCTTTCTTGTTCCTGGCCCACAGTAATTTTAGCTAAATTTTAGGAAGTAATATGGTTGAAATATGTCCCTCAAAGTTCATGTGTTGGAAATTTAACCAATCCCTAATGCAGCAGTGTTGAGAGGGTGCAGCTCTTAAACAAGGTAACCCAGGTAATGCATTTATAAGTGTCTGACCCAGAGTAAGTGTTCCTAAGTGTTGTTTTTTATTCCATAATTATGCCTTATTTGTTATCATATATTATATGACTTGCCAGTAATTTTAAATTCAATCTCTCCTTCACTTCTCACAATAACACTATTGGCTAGATATTATTATTCTGCTCATTTTACAGATGAGGAAACTGAAATCTAATGACACTAAACAACTTGAAGCAAAAACCAACCAGATACAGATTCTAGAGATTATTTTAAGTAAAATCAAAGCTAATTTAAATATTTATCTTCCTTTAATTTATTAAACTTCAACTATTATAATCTCTCTTAAGCCAAGAGAGACTCAATAACTCATTCATGGTCATATAAAGTCCATGGTGGAGCCTGATGTGATGGTTGATTTTATGTGCGAATTGGCTAGTTTCTAATGTCTAGTAATTCAATCAAACCCTAATCCAGGTATATGTTGAAAAGTATTTTGTAGATGTGATTCAGTTCCTAATCAGTTGACTTTAAGAAAGATTATCCTAGATAATGAGAGGTGGAGGGGTGGTGGGGGCAGGTAGTATTAAATCAGTTGAAAGGCCTTAAGAGCAGAGCTGAGGCTTTCCTGAGGAACAGGAAATTCCACCTGTGGACTGCAATGTCAGCTCACACCTGAAAGTTCCAGCTCGCTCATCCCCATTGGCCTGCCAAATAATTTTCAGATTGCTAAGCCATCCCCAACAATCACATAAACCAATTCCTTGCAATAATTCTCCTAATATATGTCTCCTACCGGTTTGGTTTCTCTGGTTGAACCTTGACTGACACACCTGAGTTCAAACACAAATCTCCATGTCCAGAGACAGAGGCCAGCTCTGATCTTCTGGCATCATGGCAACCATCAATGTTCAACTCATCAAGGTCAATTGGTTCAATTGACTTTGTCAGGTCCCCATTAACTTAATTAGGAAGCTTTAACCATACGCACCATAAATAAGCAATATGGATGTTCGTATATTTATGTAACACTAATTCTACTATTTCTAAGACAATAATAGTAATATTAATAGTCATTAACATTTACTAAGGAATTACCATGTTGCATCAAAGGACCAAGATCTTTAAAATCATTATCTTATTTCATGGATAGAAGCTATAAAGCGGTAGGATCCTTCTCAATACAAGGAAGATTTTCTAAGCACAAGAGCAGTCTAAAGATAGACTAGGCTGATCCAAGAGATGGAAAGCTCTCCATCTGTCATGGAATGCAAGCCCAAGTTCAAGTCACTTGACAGGGAAGTTAGAGAAAAAATTCAGCATTGAATGTTAGCTGAAGTTGACAAACCATAAACTCCCTTATTCCAAAACGATGTCCTCTGGCAATTTACATATTTAATCTCCATCATATTTTTAAACTGTTGATAAAACCGTCCTTAAATGACTGAGTAAGTGTATGCTTGGACTGTTTGTAAAATTGGAAATAAATCAATGAACCTTATCTTTCCTTTTATAGCCTCCCATGAGGGTATAAAGATCTATAAACAGGCACACAATACATGCAAGTTAAATCAGGGTCAATTCTTAATTATCCACATTGATAACTGAGGCAAATTGACAGATAATCCAAAATATAAGGGACAGCATGTTTTGCCTCTGGTCTTTAAATTCTGTGTCCCCACCTTTCTATGATCAGGAAGAGGTAGTTCTTGGCTTAAAAAGTATTCACTTCCTAGATAGAATTCCGGTTCTCCCTTTCACTTTTAATATCTGTTAATTTTTTAGAATTATTAATTAAACTGAGTCCATTAAAATTAGCATCATTTTTTTAACAAAAATTTCCCCTGGGCTCTCTAAAATTCAGATCATCCAACAAAAAAACTGGGGGGGAAAATGGCAAACTTATTGCACACAAATGTATCCATAGGACATGGAGCAACAAACCTAAATTGTGAAGTGTCAGCAGATGAAAAGTACTTTGCTTCTTAAAGGAAACTCACACTGATCTGATCCTAACCACAGAGGAAGTCTCCTTGTCTCGTCTTGACACTAAAACTACCCAGTTACTCTGTCGATAGGGTTGGGCACAGGCCAGTTAGTCTAGATAATCTAAAGCCGAAAGAGGGTGAAAGTACAGTGATGTTTGTCAAATGCTTCCAAGAATTTAAGAGAACTAGAGATAAGGTATGAATCATTCACTTTCTAAGCCACAGTCCATGGCTCGGCAAAGTAAATAAAAGTTTCAAATTCATTTTCATTTTGTTTAAATAAAAAATTAAAATACCATAAACTAATTTAAGACAGAATGAAATGCTGTGTCCATGAGAGGCTGCTGGATTAGAAAGTAGAACAATCTGGGTTCTAGATTCAGGTCTGTCAATAATTACCTAAGAGACGGCAGGCAAATTATGGAACTTTTCTGGGCCTCAGTGTTCTTATCATAGTAGCAGCTACTACTTCATGAAAGCTTTCTTCCATGTATTTTGGTTGTTTTTCTAAAAGCACTTTGCATTTTAGTTCAGAGAATCCTTCCAACAACCTTATAAACTAAGTACCATTAGTAAACCCACTTTACAGAGGACAAAAGTGAGGCACAGAAAGTAGCTTGCCCAGCAGGGGTCATGTTAATGGGATCAAATGGAATTCCAACCCACATTTAACCACCTGCTACACTGCCTCTCAGCTGGAAAACATGAGAGATGAACTAGGTGCCCTCTCAGGACACCTCTCAGGACCCTTTAGCTCCTTTTTTTCTGTGATTCTACAATATAGCAAAATATCTATTAAGCAGATATTTTTAAAGGGCTAGCCTCAGAAGGAAATTCCACTTGAATACATTCATCCTTTAAGATGTGTATCAACTGTCATCTCTTTTGTGCCCTAGGCAAAGATGCCATCATATCCTAAGTGAGGTGAGTATGGTTTAAATTCTTCTCTCGGCACTCACCATACTGTCTTTATCCAATCTTTCTTATCTAGTTGATTGCCAACTTTCCTACGTCAGGACCATGGTTTGTTCATCTCTGTGTGACCCAAGAAGCTGTAACATGATAGGTAATCAATAAATACTGTATTTGTTTATAAAAGGACAGAAAACTCAAGGTTCTGAGGGTAGGGTCTGTTTGGCATGATGAGAAACAGCAAGAAGGCCCAGACAGTCCTCACCTTATGATGGTTCCACTTATGATTTTTTGACTTTACAATGGTGTGAAAGCAATACATATTTAGCATGCTCCTCAATTTCTGATAGGGATATATACAGATAAACTCTCATAAGTTGAAAATATTATAAATTGAAAGTGTATTTTTGGCTTACAATGTACTCAACTTATGATGGGTTTTCCGGATGTAACTCCACAGTAAGTTAAGGAGCATCTGTACTGTGTTTAATATAGCATGTAAGCTGCACAGAAGGTAAGACACTTCCTGATAATGACAAAGTTTTTGAGAAAGAATGTTTAAGAATAAGGTATTAGGATAACCTAGCTCCCTGTCTGACTTTGGTTTTTGTTGCTGTAACAGAATACCACAGACTGGGTAATTAATAAAGAAAAGACTTTTATTCAGCTCACAATTCTGGAGGTTGGGAAGTCCAAGGACATGGTTCCAGCACCTGGTGAGAGTCATCCCATGGCGGAAGATGGAAGGGCAAGAGGGACAGGAGAGCAAGTGTGAGAGAGCTCGCTTTTAGAACAAAGCCACTCCCAGGATAAGAGACCCACTCTCATGATAACAGCATTAATCCATTGGTGAGGGTACAGCCCCTGTGACCTAATTACCTCTTAAAGGTCTCACCCTGTCAACATGGCTACACTGGGAATTGATAAAATTTCCAATACATGAACATTGGGGAACATATTTAAACCATATCACTTCCTTGCCCTGCCACACATGAACTCACCCCATCTTATACCTCCAAACTGTCTTCTCTTGATTTTAACCTTATTATCTCCTGCCACAGTCCCCTGGAGCCACGCGGACCTTCTGGATGTTTCTTGTCATGCCAAGCAGACCCCACTTTCAGAAACCTGAGTTTTCTGCCCTCTTGCCTGAAATGTCCTTCACATCCACATGACTCATTTTCACACTTGCTTTAGATCCCTGCTAAAATGCCTGTGAATGAGAGAGCCCTTCACTGACCACCTACAGTAAGAATCAACACCCTCCACTCCCAGATTCCTCCTCCTGCTGCCACCTCTTCTTGTCAATGACACTTGCTACCACCTGGAATAGGACAAATATGTTTGAATAGAACCAATTTTTCATCCATTCAAACGACAGTGCCATAAAGTTAGAATCTTTCATCAATTCATCTCCTGCCATCTCCTCACTGCCTACAGCAGTGCCTAGTGCAGTGCAGCCAATCAAAAACTGTGTAGGCAAATGAATGAATAAAGGAAAAAACTTCTTGTCATACAAATATAGAAAATGCTTTTTAAGGGGTTTGTTATGACAACAATAAATTTAAATGTGACACATTAGTTTAACAACCCAAAGTCCATCTCTGGTCAGCTTTCTGTCCCAAGGTCTGTTATATTTGAAACTACCAAGATAATGTGAAGTTCATGTCTTTGCTGTACTATCTGGGTATCTGTGTTCTATTACTAAGAGGGAGAATGGGTAACTGGAGTGTGTTGGATGCAGGGAGATTTGTGGGCACCTGGGTACAGGGAAAATCACCTTACTTTGGCAACTAGATAGTTGTGTTATTAAACATTTGCTTCTCGCTGCACTTATCAAAGTCATGAATCCTGTCTCGTTCACCTGTGCCTCCAGGGCTGGGACCTGGCAGGCAGAAACATGCTTGTTGAGTGAATGAAGCCAGCACTAAACTCAGTCTTCTCTCTAGCCCCAGTTCAAGTTACCCTTAACTGGGCCATGGTAAATCTATAGTATCAAGTTCAGATGCCCTGTGAGGTTCTCCTTCCAGAACCATGTTCACAGTTTGTACCTTCTGAGACATGTCAATACTTTTCAGGTACCCTCATCTCATTGATTAGCAAGCCCAAATTACAGTGAGAAGATATTGTGTCCAAATCTGAATCCAAACCCTATGCAAACTTTGGCATTTACTCAAGACTCAATAAATGTTAAATAAATGAGTAATTAAACAATTCAGAAAGAAGTTTTCACAAGAGGAGGAAGAGTGCTTAGGAGGTACTCCCCAGTGCACATACACATTATTCTAGTCATTTAGTTAACTGATAGGCATTAGAATTTTTATTTTAGAAGCATAGGAAGGTTAAGTCCAGAAATAAAAAATGATTTGCAGATGGAGATACCATGTCATTGGTAGAAACAGGAAAAATCTGAGATCCATTTACTCTGTGTCTGAAACTAGTAACTCCAATTTTAATAAGGACTTATCCACTTCTCTCTTTTGCAACTGCTTGTCCACATATAGAAGCAGCAGAACATTTCTCTTGGATAAATATATTAAAGCTAGCCCCACCTATTCACTGACATGAACCTGAGTTATTAATCATGCTAAGCCATTAGTATATAAAATATCTAAATAGCCGTCTACCTCTTGTGTGCATACACAAGTTCACACACACACACACGCACACACACACACATATATATCTGGAGAGAGAGAGAGAAAGACAGAGAGAGAGATTGAATATGCCAATAGACAATGGCCAGACCATACATAAAAGTAGAACTCTGACCTACAGCATGCAGCTACCTGTCCAGGAAACCAACCCCTTATCTGCAATAAACAACCCAGGAAGACAACCTGCCGTAAGTCAGGCTTGCAGGAAGCCGGATCCCGCTATCTCTAGTAACAATCCAGGAAGCTAAACAATAGCTTCTGTAACAATCAGCCCAAATTGGCCAGACTTTAATTAATAACTGACAGCTTCCTCAATCTTTGTTCCCACTTTCTACTTAGAACCGACCAGAGGATGCCAAATACGTACCACTAACCAATCACATTGCATGCCTGCTCCTACTTAGCCCCTCTAAAGAGTCCCCAGATCAAAGACCTCTCTCAGGGACATACCTGAAGCCTTCCCTTTTTCCCACTATGAAGTTTTCCCACTCCTCTGCCTGCCTTTGAGTCTCTACCAAAAGCAAGTGACAGTGGCTGACTCCCTTGCTACAGCAAGCTCTAAATAAATAGTCATTGCTTGTTCTCATTTGGTTGGTCTTCATTTATGTGCACGTATATATATATTTATGTGTATATATATATTATGTATATATATTATACGTATACATAATGTATAAATATACATTATATGTATATATCCTATATTTATGATATCAGTACATAAAATATCCATTAATGCTTATATATAATTTTTATGTGCATGTAACCACTGAATTGTTTAATGTTTTCTTTAAATATACATTTCATATCAAATTTTTATTTTAACATTAATTATAATACTTTTATCTTAAACGGAAAAGTAGTAATTTCCTAATAAGTACTAAAGTAAGTACCTATTAAATCTATTTACTCAATTGCCACCTAAAAAACATGTCACATGCTACTAACAATGCATGTAGCTTAGTTAAGGCAAATGCTCAGTTTACAGTAAAAACCTGTTCCTGAATTCAGCTTCATCCCCTCACCTGCTGTGTGGCATAAGACAAATGATCTAACGTTTCTGAGTCTTGGGTTCTTACCTCTGAATACCAATGATAAATCCAAACTTGTAGAATTACAGTGCAGATGAAATTCAATGGTATTTATGCATGCACCAGACCCAGGCAGGTGCTCAATCCTCAATAAATACATTTATATTTTAGTACATGCAAAATAACAGGAGGCAAGGAATATGAGAAGAAAACTGCAGCACCAGAATCAGGTTCCTTGAATTTGTTCAAACCCAAATGAGTATGTGGAGTTCACCATTGGCCAACTACACAACAGCCAGAAAACGTTCATGTGCGTTAAGTAAAATGCTGACAACGAAAAGCTGTTTAAGCCACCTTAGCCGAATCACAATATATTATTTATAAGGAAGACTTTAAAGGGGAGGGAGGACCAGCCTGTGGCCATTTCCAATCAAACAGAATCATTACCAATAACATGTTTTCAATGGCTGCATAGGGGGTTTTTGAACGTTGGTTAGAATTAAAGCTCAGAAAGAGAAAAATATTCAGCAGATGACAAAACAGTCCCAAATCTATTTTCACACATTTTCCAGAAAAGACTGGGTCTCTTTCAAAAGCTTTAAATAGACACTAACAGTAAGAAATCTGAAACGCAAAAAATTACATATGTACATTATGTGTGTGTGTGTATAATTATTTCTTAACAATGTTCACATTAACATGGGTCGGTTTGCTTTAGAAAAATGGTATAATTAAGGTGGCTTGATGGTAAGTTAGTTCCTAAATAACTGCACAGATTAAGAAATTGATGAAATGCATTTAAAGGATGGGTGAGAGAGATCAGTTTCCTCTCAGGGTGGCTTAGAAGTAGAACTAGTAAGTTCGGCAGAGGCTGCCAGGGGCACGATTCCTGATTCACCAACTCAAAGAGCATGCAAAATCCCAGGACATTAGAAGATGGATCAGAAAGTGTAGTGTTCTTAGGTTTTTCTCCTAGGAGAAGAGCAGGGGAGGTTCTTTTCTGCAGAAAGGAAGAAACAACCTCAGCAATTTCCAAACGAAAAGGCTGGTGTCCCAGGGATGATAAAAAGCAGAGGTTGTGTGTCTGTCAAGCCCACATGCAGGTCTAGGTGCACTCTGCACCCTGCTCCAGGAACTGGGAAGACTCGAGCATGGGGAATGCAGTTGAAACGCATCTCTGAACCCCTTTTTGAAGTATTTCTTACCTGGCTTTTCCCCTCCTGTCTCCTGAATGATTCCTCAAGCACAAGAGATGACATTTTGCTTTGAAGAGAGGTACTTTACAGCTACTTCTGAAATATTCATTTTGCCTTATCAATAGCCAGTGTTTTTTTTCTTATATCTCCTGAAAGCTAATTTTTATCTAGCATCCCACTCTTTCTGTCCTACCATTAAAACCTCTAATTTCTGAAGTTTGATTAAGTCTTCATTTTTCATTTCTTTGTTTTGCTTTTTTAAGATGGAGGCAAGTTCTATTCAGTTAAATGAATTGACATATAATAATGAAATGTTAATGTGGGAAGGAGCATGGGTCATTATCTAGCCCAAGTTTTACAGATAAATAAACTGAAGGAAGCTCAGGAAGGTTTACAGTCTAACCATTCTCAAGGCTCCATGGGAGCAGCCATTTAAAAATGGAGCCAAGGTTTTCCGACTCATCTTACTACAATTTGCTGGAGATCTGAACAAAGATTTACTATGGGGGAACTGGAGGAATTTCTAGAAGTTGCATTTGTTACTTAATTTTGCATATAAAAGTGAGGATGCTTAAAGAAAAAGTAAGGAGGTGGCACAGGGCAGGGTGTGGAAAGAAGGATAAGAAGCATGGTATCAGATAGTAACAGAAGGGATAAACAATAAAATTTACTTGAAAAGAAAAGCTGTAGAAAAGCTTGGGGAGGGAAGAGTAAATCCTTCATGCAACAAGAAGATCTCTTAAATGAGGAGCTGTCCCTCAAGAGGCTCAAAGATGTCAGCTTGCCCAGAAACTGTGCATTTTAATATATCAGAGTAAAGTGAAAGAAATAGAAATAGAGAGATGAGATAGCTAGATTAGCTAGCTAGATGGATGGATAGATAATTAAACAGTACAGTATAGTATCAAGTATCAGGCAGAGCATTAATATTAACTCCAAATATTTTTTAAGTACTTCAAACCTAGGGAGGCAAAAAGGATTATTTTTTGCTTATATAAACATATTAATTACAGAAATAGTGATTGTATTTACAATTTAAGCTTCATTATCACATGGCACAGAAACTCACACAGTAACTCACACAATGCATCTATTCTTTATATTGGTGTAATTTTTCTAGCCAACTGCAACATGAAAATATTCTGGTACATCAGGCTTGATAGATGATCTAGAGCATCCTCTTTCTGAGGGCAGGATCATATCACGTATATCTTTCTATCCTTCAAGGAGCACAGCAAAGGACTTGTGTGAGACGATGGCACAAGAAATGTTGGTTAAAAGGCTAAATAACACACAGTAATAATCTCACTAAAAATAAAATAGAGAAGTAAAAGTTTCTAAAATGAGGCTCCACAAGACTTTTTGCCCAGGCAGCTTGCATGCAAATAAAGTGCTAAACCCTGTCAAGAAATTAAAGCCACATTTAAAAATCAAATGAGATCCCTTTTCTATTGGAAGGACTTGGGTATAGATCTATGGTCTGCTAATGCATGAAAGACGGTTCATGTCATTACCAGCCAGATCCTGAAAATATGGATGACAAGCTCCTGAATTACACAGAAAAAGGCAAGTCTTTGCCTCGCAGAAAACTTGAGTGCTTCCCTCTTTCTTAATTGTATTGCAGATTATTTCAGACTTCAAAACAAACTTCATCATTTTTCACTTTAAAAACAAAAACACAAACCCTCCAGCCCTTTCTCCTCATGCTGTGAATGACGCTTGTCATTTTAAAAAAGCCTTTATAAGCTCAGCCTTTATTCATCCTATTATTTATCATAAGGCTACACTATTTAAGGGTAACGCACATTTGCTTACAGGGGATCGGCCACGGTAACAGCTGGGCCACGTGAAATTCAGTCGGAAATTCACATTTAAAACTTAGATTTTTCTCTTTGAATGGCAACTGAAAAGAAAAAAAAGTACAAAACACACCGGCTCAGCCAGAGAGCAGGAGAGGGAGGAGGGGAATTAACAAATCTTTGAAAAATAAAGCTGCATAATCTGCTATATTTCAGGCCGCTTTTATCCTCCAAATCCCCCATCTTTGTTTAAGCTACAAACAGACTCTATAAAAATCAGCTCACTGGCCTCCTCCTATTATACACCTCCCTGCACAAATCAAATGAAGCTTTGGCTGAAAAGCTGATAAAGAAAAAATACACCGACACATGAGCAAGCTGATGTATTTTAAAAGTGGTTATCATTTCTGATCCTTTCCTTTCTCTCCAGGGAATAGATCGTCTTTCTAAGGAGCACACAAAACTCTGGCACTGAGCACACTTCACCCCTTGCATTTGTTTTGATTAGGGATTTTCTAAAATAACGACCGCATGAAGTGTTCCATCATTAGCATTGATTTTTAACACCTTGGGTGTGAGTCGTTGTCGTGTAACTGTTTAATATTAGGGCATAACCAAGACCCCCTCCTATTATTTGCTCTCACCATACAGTTTTTCCCTAGGAAACACATTTTTCTCATGCTAAAAACAACAGGCTCTGCATTATCCAGATACTTCAGGTCTGTTCTATTCTATTCTGTTTTCATTTCTGTTGTTTGTAATAAATTCTAGATTCTGGCCTGCAACGTCAGAAAGTAATACATCCTTCTTAGCCCTTTTGTCTTAGCTTTTCTCGTGATTTCTGGCATAATAGGGGGATCTTGAGATTCCCAGAGTCCATCCCTTTTGTAGCTCTGTTCAGCCAGCTGCCAGCCCAAATATGAGTGTTACTTTTACACAATCCCATGGCACCAGGAATTTTGCTTCACAGTCATTATCATAGTCACGACTTTGTATTGTCTGGTCTTTGATTAATACCTGTCTCACCTGTACACTCTAAATTCCACAGGGCAGATCTTGTTCTTAATCTCTGAATCTTCCATGTCCAGCTCAGTGAGTCAATTAGGCATGATAAAGACTCAAAAACTATATTGCTTACCAGATTACAGATTTTTAAAAAATAATATTACCTAAAATTTGCAGAGTATATGCTACAAACCAAGCACTTCCCATACATCATCTCATTTATTCCTCCCCCAATCTCTATAAGGTGGCAACTAGTGTCTCCATTCTATTTTATCCATGAGAAATGGAGGCTTAGAGAGCTAAAGTCACTTGCCCAGTTAGGAAAGCATGGGACAGAATCAGGTCATAAGCTCACAGACTTGTGCTGAGTTAGGAACACAGGGGCTGACCCAATAGTTTCATCTTCTCTCATAGCTGCTTCCCACACTGGGCCAAGACCATCAGAATAAGACCTATTCATTGTCATGACACCTGGTGCCATTTACCAAGCTCCTACACCCTACTTCTGAGACATTCTGCCTAACACATACAACAATCCTGTTCCATTAAATATTATTCTTATCCCCCTTGACTGTCAAGAATCTTGCTACTTAGAGTTCAAGTTACTTCCCCCAGGCATTATGGCAAGGGAAAAACAGAGTTAGGACAAAGCTTTCCCACACTTTCCTCAAGGGACTTACCACTGGAGACAGAAAAAGCAGGAAGAAAACAAATAAACGAACTGCTCTTGACCACCAAAAAGAATCAGACCTAGGGGAAGGATGTACATAGGAGAAAGAAGGAGTCAATGACAATGGTGTGCTGGCTGCACAGGTAGAACTCAGGGAGGTAGTTGTTAGAACTGGAATGGAATGGAATGAAATGGGCTGGAATGGACTGGACTGGAATGAAATAGATTGGATTGGATTGAAATTAAAACACACAGCCAACTTCCCACTTTGTACAAACTTATTCCGAAATATGGGTTCACTTATTGCTATGAACTGAATTGTGTCCTTCAGAATTCGTATGTTGAAGCTCCAACCCTTGATGTGATGGTATTTGGAAACGGGGCCTTTGGGATGTTAGAAGAGGCCATGTGATGTTAGATGAGTCCCACCTGATGGATCAGTACCCTTATAAGGGACCCAGACAGCATGCACGTGTGTGTGTGCTCTCTTGCGTTCTCCCTCTCCCTCCGCACACATGCACAAAGACACAAAAAAGTGAAGTGAGCAAGCCAAGATGGAAGGCAGAAACAGAGCCCTCAACAGGAATTGAATTAGCCAGAATTTTGATCTTGACTTTCCAGCCTTCAACACTGAGAAAATAAATGTCTATTGTTTAAGCCACCTAGTATACGAAATTTTATTATGGCGGCCCAAGCCGTCTAAGACACTTGTAATTTCCTGAAAGGTCATAGAGACCTCCTCAGCCTGCTTTAGTCTCCACATCCCTTGGTCTGGCCAAGGCTGTCTTCAGCTGGTAACATTTGGTGAGAATTTTTTCGCTCATCTAGGTCTATGTGCTTCCCTTTTCAAGCAGTAACTACAAAAAGGCAAACCAATGTAAATCCAAAGATATCTGAGGCAAATCCACCACCTCTGAAAAAAACCCATCCAGTTCCTTGCCAGCTGTGGGTGAAATTCTAAGAATGTCCCAACAGGAATTCAGAGGCCTTGCCTTGAAAAGTAGATCCTTTCCTTCAAAGCAGCTTTGTGTAAACAATTTAACCTATCAATCTCAAGTTGCTTAGACTCTAATCTGTTTTATTATGGATTTGAACCTGCTGCACAGAGAAAAGGACAGTCCCCCTCCCTAATGAACTGTTGTTTCAAGACACCCGGTTTTATGATTTTCACACCCCACCCTCAGCCTTGCCTTTTCAAAGAGGCTTGGGACTTGGTTGGAGCTTTCTTTCATTAATGCAAATACAATTATTAGTTATGCATTTCAATACACCCTAAAATGGTAAAGGACAATGCTCCAGCACTCACAATAACAATGCATTCCTTTTCATCCCCTGCAGAGCTCCAAATGTTACTTCATTAGTGTGGATTTGATCACAATGCTCTTTGCCACCATAGCTTCACTTTCGGAGCCCAAGGAAGCTGCAAATGCTATATAATGTATGATTATTAACTTATATCGAACAAATCACAGTGGCTCAGTCTACTGTTTTTCTACTAATTCAATTCCTCATTAATAACCCTGATTATTATGCAAGGATAGAATAGGATTTTATAGTACAGATAGCCTGAAATTGCCATGGCAAACTCATTACCATCCACAGCTATAGTTCTATATAGAAGTCAAATTGGAAAACGAGAGAAACTGCCTAATACAGAAAGTTTTATTTTGATGAGAGATAGCTGAGATGATTTCTCATCTGTTTGGACAAACAAACATGTACATCTGAAGGATCGGCTGTTAGGGACCAAGAAGAGGGAAAAAAAATTGTGGGAGGCATTCTTTTCTGAAAAGAGTTTTGGCAACAAAGTGAAGCCAATGTAAGTTAAAAATGAACACTCTACACTTAGAAAACCAAATTATGCAAATCAACCCACTTCCTACCTAGCTACTGTTTCTCTGCATCGGCTGACTCTTTAAGGTCGGGGGAAAGGCATAGGGATGTTCACAACCTGCTGGGCCAGCTGCTGAGGTTACACACTCAAATCACAATTGGGAGAACTAGCCTTGACTGGAACCAGATACACGTTTTTATAAACCACCAGAACAAAAAGAATAAAGCTGTGAAGTAGAACAAGCTCCGCACTCACGCGCCTTCTTACTTAGGCTAAGTGTTCAGATCAAATAGCAACAAAATCAGGTGAGGCTGCCTATTACCTTGATGAAGCCTACTTTTCTACCTCTAATTATAATGCAAGATAGGAATAAATAAGATCCAACCTAGCCACTCATGATTATAAGGTGAATTGGAGTCATTTAAAATTTAACCCTGGAGAAGATGCTGTGAGCAGGATAATTGGAATAAATTTGAACAGATACCCAATGATTAAGAATTTGGAAAAAAAAAAGTTGGGGGGCTCTTGAGGGCTAGTATCCAGCTGGAATGGTTGTCTTGACCTCTGATTCCTGATTTGGTCTGAAAGTTCTTGACCAAAAAGTGTGCACAAATACAGCCTAGAAATTGGCCTGTGAATCAGGATCTGGCTGCTGACATAGCAGGCAAGGGACTCTGGGTTACAAAACCAAACATCTACAACTTGGGGGTTCATGTCTGTGCCTCAAAGGGAAGCTACAGGGATATCACAAAATAAAGAGAAAGCCTTGGGGAAATAGCAGCCCTGGGTAAAAAGTCTTCGTGTGGCACCAGCGAATTCAGGTTTGCTCCCTTTCCAGCAATCCCCTGATAGGCTGAGCACAGCCTTGTGATACGGCAGGGATGTGGGAGTACCACTTTCTGATGTGACGCCTTTCCCCGTCTCAACGACTGTACACAAACCACCCTAGTCATCAAGGCAATAATTAACTTCATTTTGATGTTGCCTAATTACCATGTTTACTTTTCACACTATCATCACATATTGGCTTATTTTTAAAAATATTGTTATTAGTGGTAACAGATATAATAAATAAAATCTGAATACTTGGGAGAGACGGAGCTGCAGGAGACAATGCCTATTTTTAGAGAGGCAGCCTGGCATAGGGAAAAGAGAACAGTTTGTATTCAACAATAAAATCTGAGCTCAAATTTTGACTTGGCCATCATTTTCTCATCTGATAAATAAGAATAATGATACTCACCTTTTAAAGTTGTTGGCTGGATTAAATAAGATGCTTTGTGTAATATTCTTAACCTAGTTTGCAGCACATAGCAGGTTCTCCTTAAATGGCAACTGTAGTGACAGTGATGATGGCTAATAAAAAAATGGCTAGTTAAGTCAGTTTTTGGAGCAAGGTGTTTGAAAACCCACTCACTGGGGTAATGCATCCAACAACTATGTATTTAATCCTGTTGATTAAGTAAATGAGCAAATGAGAGAACGAATAAATGAATGAATGAATGGAAATGATTTAAGGAACATGCCAACTTTACTAATCACTAGGAATTTCAGAAGTGGAATCTCTGTTCCCTGGAACGGTGCCTGGTACTCAGAATTTGTTGTCATGAATGAAATGAGACTTCATTAAAACAAAAAAAGGTTCTCCAACAAACATAGTTGCACTGCTGATCCCTATTTCCTGGCTTTCACCTTCCCCCATTTCCCTTCCATCCAGAGTCCTTCCAACCCTCTGAAGCACCCTCTTCCCTTCCTCTGCCCCAGCCCCCTGGCCGAGGCCCTGTCTTGCCCATGATTTCTCACCAAAGATGAGGAAGAGCTGCTGTTGCTTCCCAACTTCTTGTTTTCTTTTCTTTTTTTTTTTGAGATGGAGTTTTGCTCTCGTTGCCCAGGCTGGACTGCAGTGGCACAATCTCGGCTCACTGCAACCTCCGCCTCCTGGGTTCAAGCGATTCTCCTGCCTCAGCCTCCAGAGTAGCTGGGACAACAGGCACCCACCACCATGCCTGGCTAATTTTTGTATCTTTAGTAAAGACGGGGTTTCACTATGTTGGCCAGGCTGGTCTCGAACTCCTGACCTCAGGTGATCCACCCGCCTCTGCCTCCCAAAGTGCTGGGATTACAGGCATGAGCAACCAGACCTGGCCAGCTGCTTCCCATCTTCTAAGGGCTCGGGTTGTGAAATGCCATCACATGGGTACAAAAGAAAGAAAACAGTCATCATTCCTCCATGACAGTGTTTGACGCTGAGGGTAATGATGAATGATGTATGTAGTGGGGACATCAAATTATGAGTGCCTGTCCACATTGGGGCCTCCTGCCGCTCGCGTTTCACATCAGTCTCCCCAGTGCTGCCCGCAGTCCCCTGATGTGGTGGGAGACAGGAAGGGAGATGGAAGCATCCCAGAGAATCTGTAAGAAGAGAGGCTCAAACCACCTGTCCAAATGAAGAGTTGCTTTCTCCCTGGGGCAGGCTGCGTTCTCCTCCCTTCTGCTTGTCTGTTCTCAAATCAATGACTATATAAATAAATGAGTAAGAAAGAATAAATCTTTCTTAAAGAAAAAAATCCACATTTTAATGTGTAGTTAGTGCCCACTGTGGGAGATGGGGCTTAACTTCTGCCCTCCCATGCAGGTGGCTAGATTTAGTGACTGGCATCCAATGAATAGAGTCAATGAATATTCATTTCAATAAATGGAGAACGGACAGAAAAAAAAAACAGCAATTCTACAGGAGAGAAACCTGGCAAACACTACCTTAACCGAGAGATGAAAGTTAACATCACCAGCGATGGCATGTGGATATCATGTGACAAAAGGGTATCTCACCTCTGGTATATTGTTTCAAAACCTACAACCTCAGTGTAATCACAAGTCTAATCATAAGAAAAACTATGAAAGCTATACATTCAGATTAGTAAGCACTACAGGATATTTGCCTGAACAGTACTTTTCAAGATGGATGAGACAGTGAAAAATAAAGACTGAGAAACTGTCATAGACCGGAAGTCGCTGTTGGAGATGTGATAGTCAATGCAATGTGGTACCCTGGATGGAAAAACTGGTGAAATCCAAGGAAAGTGTGGAGTTTAATTAATTAAAAAGAGAGAGAAAGACAGAAGAGCAATTATCCAGGGAGCTGGACTTATAGATGCCACAGTGTCTGGGCAGCAGCCTATGTGTACCCAGCAGCACCAGCCATCACTGGCCAGCCCAGCCTGGTGCTTTTCCTCCTACACTCCTTCCCACCTCCAGCTCTCTCATGCTCCTGAAGCTCAGCTCTGGGCAAGAAGGGTCCTCTCTCCACATTCTCTATCTGCCTCCTTTGGATCACAGGCACATGTACCCTGGACTTCAACTCACCTGCTACATTCACCTGCATGCCTTTACTTCTAAACCCTCCTTCACTCCCAGAGGATTACCAAAACAAAGTCAATGAAACGTCTTCCCAAATAGGGAAATTAGACTCAACACACAACACTCCTGAGTTTCTGTCCCCAAAAAGCAAGAATCCAATCTTTACATTGTCTATTTGCCTGTATTTTTAAAAAGGCTGTTTCTGCCTCCAACTTAGACTCTTTTTTTTTTTTTTTTTTGAGACGGAGTCTCGCTCAGTCGCCCAGGCTGGAGTGCAGTGGCGCGATCTCGGCTCACTGCAAGCTCTGCCTCCCGGGTTCACGCCATTCTCCTGCCTCAGCCTCCCGAGTAGCTGGGACTACAGGCGCCCGCTACCACGCCCGGCTAATTTTTTGTATTTTTAGTAGAGACGGGGTTTCACCGTGTTAGCCAGGATGGTCTCGATCTCCTGACCTTGTGATCCGCCCGCCTCGGCCTCCCAAAGTGCTGGGATTACAGGTGTGAGCCACCGCGCCCGGCCCAACTTAGACTCTTTTGTCTAATACCTAATCTAATGTAACATTTCGGGAGCACTTTGAATTATGCAAATGTGACACTGAACAGGAGGGGATGTTAATGGCTTTAGTAGAAAACAATGGAGAAACATATTAAATTTAGTACAGGAAATCCAGGGTTCAAACCCTGCCCTTGTCACACAAGTGGTTGTGTGGGCGAGTCGCAGAATCTTCTTGAACACATGATATCAAACTGTGCAGGTTTGGAAATATAATCTATATCATACCTTCAAATTCTTGGGTGTTGACAGTCTATTTTTCAATTTATTTAAAAATAAATCTAGAATTTGACTTCTTTTGTTTATAGGAGGTAACATAAAATGTGACAGAAATTCATATCAACAGGGACCTCTTCATAAAAAGATTTAATACCAAACATTTAAATTAATAATGTTTTTAAAACCCTAACCAGAAACACAAAAATTGTTAAGTGTCTTCCCTGAGGTATTAGTTCTGATTAAATCCCCCAAAATCAAAATAACAAAAAAACTATTCATAAATTTATGCTTGGAGTTAGTTTTAAACACAAATGTTAAAAAGATATAGATATTTTGTATAAGTAAGTAAACAGTGAGTGAGACCAGAAAGTTAAAATGTATTTTTTTTTGTAACAATAACTGCTGCTGCTAAGAGTAAAGTGGACTTTCTTATGTATTGCTGGTAGGAGTTTAAATTGATACCAATTTTAAGAATCAAAATTTGACCATGTCTATTAAAAATCTTTAAATGTAAAACCTATATTTTATTTATGTTTCTTCACTTATTTAATTTTATTTATTTATTTTTGAGACAGGATCTGGCTCTATTGCCCGGGCTGAAGTGCCGTGGTGTGATCATAGCTCACTGCAGCCTCAAGCTCCTGGGCTCAAGCAATCCTCCCACCTCAGCTTCCTGAGTAGCTGAGGCTATAGGCATCAGCCCCCGCTCCTGTCTTAAAACAGTAATTTAAATTTTTATTTCAATTTAGCATTTTGTCTTTTGTGAATTTATTCTAATAAAGAAAATTCGATGTGTACACAAAAAATTAATGACAGGATGTTCATTAAGGCAAAATTAACTATAGTATAAAAAACTAAGGCAAATAATATTCAATGACAGGAAGTACATTAATTAGATGAAGCTAATTCATAAAACAGAACATTTCAGAGGCATTAAAAGGAACATAAAAGAAAATTTTATGACAAAAAGGTGGTTGTTATATATTGAGCAAAGATAAAGACATGTTGCACAGTGCATGCAGAATGTTTCTGATTCTGTAAAGAAAACATATAAACTTGGAAAACAAAGAAAAATCAGAAGGGTATAAACAAAAATGTTGAATGATTTGTCTCTGAACTATGCAATTATGGATAATTTTTACTATCCTTCTTTCTTTTGTTTTTCTGTGTTTTAAGAATTATCTTCAATGAACATATATATGTCCCTTGCATTTCTTCTCCAACAATTTCTATTTCTCAATGGAGGGACTTCAGAATAAGGACTTATCTGATTCCAAATGACTGGAACTAGTTGTCTACAGCTATTATTGAGTTAATATAATACCTGTCTATAGGTGTTATTGAATTTAATAGTCATTTATGTGAGTTTGCTCTAATCCCAAATCACATTCTGTTTAGTAAATAAAGTGACAGGTATAGAAGCATCTATGTAAAAGCACATGATTTAGGAGATCTATTTAGAATATCCAACCAAAGGTATCAATACCTGATGTGGTCAGTAGTTTGGGAGGAACCTAAAAATGGGACGTCTCAAGTAGGATTTCAGTAAAACAAAATTTAGAAACATCACAAGCCCTGTTATTGGATACACCGCTGCTCCTCACCCACCTCCCCAACACCAAAAGGGATTGCACAACTTTGTCAACCTGAGACTCAAATAATGAAGAGTATTTTCTTTTATAGGAAGAAGAAGGAAACAGAGAAACAGGAAGAGGAGGAGGAGGAAGGTGAGGAGAAAATCAATTAATGATAAAACATACAAGGAGCTTTGAACTCTGGAAATTATTTTTCTATAGCCTTCACATGAGGCCAACCACAGACTAAAAGCTATCGCTTAGCCTTTACAACTTTTGAAAGTTAACCCTTCGGTACATAAAATTAATTTTTACTTTGCTATACAAAATCCAGATTTATGTATGTCAAATGTGAAGAGACACTTTTGCTTTCACATTTTCTATGAAGACTCTTAAGGCTACCAGAGGCATCCACAGAGGGAAGTGAAAATCTGGTTCACATGTATTAAGTACAAGGAGACAGAGAACATTTGGCAAATTAATGAACAAATGTTAGCAGTGTTAAGTGTAGAATGAATGAATATGCGAATGGATGAAATAACATTTGCAGTCCCATATTGAATAAATTCTTATCAGGGATTGTTTACTCATACTTTATGCAAATCTTCTGAATTCAGGCTGGCTGATATTTCTAGTAATTTGGGGTCCTTTGATGAGAGGGGCAGTTTAAAACTCTGGGCCCAATTCTTCTAACTTGGGAAACTCCCTATCATTCTGGAATATGCCTCAAAATCTTTGTGATAGAAGAAGAAAATAATTAGGAAAGAAAGAGAGAGAGAAACTGAGAGAGATTGAAAGAGAAGGCTTTTTCCAATTCTTCCAGATGAAACTTTCAAGTGGGCTTCTCTTTAATTAAACCAATCTAAGGCACCCCCCAAATCATCTTCCTTTAAAATCTTGAATTTTGACCACCCTGTCAGTTTCTGAAACTCCTTTTGATGATATAAGTATTTAAAAATTTTTGGAGACAATTTTTGGAGGTGTGGACAGCAAGTAAAAAGCAAAAAAAGAAAGAAGGTTAAGTCATTATGATTTCAAAATATATTAAAGTAGGCCAGGAATGGTGGCTCATGACTGTAATCCCACCGCTT
The DNA here is from genome assembly GCF_028858775.2 of Pan troglodytes. NCBI lineage: Eukaryota > Metazoa > Chordata > Mammalia > Primates > Hominidae > Pan > Pan troglodytes. The sequence continues at coordinate 17,228,442 of NC_072401.2, forward strand.
TGGGAGGCCGAGGCAGGCAGATCACTTGAGGTCAGGAGTTCAAAACCAACCTGGCCAAATGGTGAAATCCCATCTCTACTAAAAATACAAAAATTAGCCAGATGTGCTGGTGCATGCCTGTAGTCCCAGCCACTTAAGCGGCTGAGGCATAAGAATCACTTGAACCCGGGAGGCAGAGGTTACAATGAGCCAAGATCATACCACTGCACTCCAGCCTCGGTGACAGAGGGGAAAAAAAAAAAAAATATATATATATATATATATATATATATATACACATATATATATACACACACATATATATACACACATATATATACATACATATATATGTATAACTATTCTTAATGAAATAGATTGCATTTTATACCTGAATTTAGATGTTCATATTTTTAAAAATTATAATCGCAATATAAAAATATCAGTTCATTTGCTGGATTATATGAGGGTTTTTTTAAACATAAAATAAAGGTACCAAATATATTAAAGCAACTATTTTTAATGAAATACATTGCCTTTCACACCTGAATTCAGATGTTCATACTTTTAAAATTTATAATCACAACATGAAAGTATCTGTTCATTTGCTGAGTTACATGAGGGAGGTTTTTTTAACATAAAATAAAGGAATCATACAATCACATGGTACAATTAATATGATTAATGGAAGAAAAACAAAAATTAAACTTGGAATTGGAGATGGGAAACAGTCACCAGATATTTGACTGTGAGAGCTCCATAAATATTCCTTGGTTTTGTCTTTTTAGCACTAAACTGTGACATCTCCCATTTGAAAGAAATCAGCTTTGTTTTCAATGCTAAGAGACAGTTTCCATCATTTTTTCTTCTGGCACACACTCGGCTGTTTAAACTCTTCTTTTGTCTTTTTGCATTCAGTTATATTCCTGGCACATACTGCCCTAAACAGGCCACATGCGAGCCTTGGAGGTTTATAGGTGTCTATCACGATGCATCCTCTGTAACAGTTGCTTAGCTACATCGCACATCTTTTGTTCTTTGCCCATGGATCTATCCCACCAGGCCTCCAATCGTGCGAGCTGTTCTTTTGATTGTCCCTCCATATCCTTTGCCCTTCCTGCTGCTAAAAGCAGCATGGCAGGTACTACCTCATGAACTTTCTGCATCGGTTTGATTTTTGTCTCATGCTAATGTGATACTTGTCTAATAGAACTCATGGACTTCTGGGACATAACCACTTATGCTTCTCTCTTCCATTGGAGAACTGTGTTCAGGATGAGATCTAATTCATGTATATGAACATACATTTTTCTTCTATACTAAGTGACAATTATTCTGTCTGTCTTGATGCCTTACTCTATTGCACAGGCATATTTTCATTCATAGTTTGACAAGCTTTTCAGCCCTAATAATTACTTGGAATATCTCTTTAATGCAATGCGTGTATTTTACTTATAATAGAAAAAATCTTTTCCTCCTTTTAAATACAACTTTCAGTAAGGAGACCAAAATGCAAAGCACAACTCAGAAGTGTATGGCTAGGAAAGACTCTCTCAATCAGTAATGCAACTTGTGGACATAAATCTAGCCTGTGAAAAAAAATGCATTCACTTTCTCAAGTAATAGCATCAAAGATGTAATTTGATAATTGAGTGTAGTTATAATTGAGTTTTTCAAATTCTGCTTTGCTTCTGATTTGTATACACAGAATTCTGGGATGTTTGTCAGCTCCAGGGATGGTGAGCTCTGCCTGTCATTCTGGGGCAGATCGTCGCATTTTGGAAAACTGTTGTTTTGAAAGATCTTCCTTTTAAAGCACTACAGTTTGTCAACATGTGACTTCTATCATTTCCAACTAGTTGTGATATATTCATTCAACAAATATCATTCACTAGCAAGTATAGTGCCAGGTGAAATATCAGATATTGGAGATTAAGGGGTGAAAAGGCTGCGATTACTGTCCAAGGACATCTCCAGAGAGGTCCCAGCTGAGCACATATAAACAGATGACCACGCGCTATGAAAGCTGTAACATAACAGATATGTGTGCCACATGTCACTGGCACAGACAGAAGGGACAATTAATCCTCCAGAGGGAACTAGGGAATGAGGTGGGCTGTGATGCATAAGAACCTGTAGATCAGGAAAACACAAGACAGGAGTCCAGTCAGATCCAGTCTATCCCAAATCTACAGTCTCTTCACTCTGTCAGCTCAACAGATATATGCAAACACTCCAAGATGTATTTCTTTACTTAGGTTTTTTTCATCCTTTATTATAACTTCTCAGAGAGGTTTAGCTTGACTCCCCTCTACACACCCCATGCCAACTTTCACTGCTGCCCCCTGGAGAGATTGGTTAAAGCATCACATATAGTTTGCTCAAAGCACTTATCAAAACTAAAATTCATTAATAATTAGTGTAAGCTTTACTTTATAAGCTCCTTATTCTGCAAGAATTTAAAGTCTAAATTATCTATGATCTAGAATCTATATTATAAACCTTATGAGGTCAGGGGCCCTTGCTATCTTGTTTAATGGATCCCCAGAGGAAAAGTAGATTGAGCAACACAGCAGGAACATGGTATGTATTAGCCGAATGAACACATGAATGAATCCATGCACCATTTCTTTTTTTCTTTTCTTTTCTTTTTCTTTTTTTTTTTTTTGAGAGAGTCTCACTCTGTTGCCAGGCTGGAGTTCAGTGGCACAATCTCGGCTCACTGCAACCTCCGTCTTTCCGGTTCAAGCGATTCTCCTGCCTCAGCCTCCCAAGTAGCTGGGACTACAGCCATGTGCCACCACACCCAATTAATTTTTGTGTTTTTATTAGAGACGGGGCTTCACCATGTTGGCCAGGATGGTCTTCAACTCCTGACCTTGTGAGCCGCCCACCTTGGCCTCCCAAAGTGCTGGGATTACAGGCCTTAGCCACCGCGCCCAGCCAACACATTTCTTATACAACATGGTTTTGAGTTATTTTACCTACAACCAACTCCAGCTGGTTTAATGTGTAGCTTACAGAATTGAACCCACTTTTTTCAGACTTGTCTACCTTTTCTACAAGGGAGAAAGGCATTTTACAAGACACAGAAGCCCCTAAGTTTGGAATTCTCTGTCAGAAATGGTGGAGAAGAAAGACTTTTTCAAGGTCCTGAAGGGTGACTACGGTGATAGGATTCAACGCACCACATACAACAGACATGTGGCCAAATTCTCCTCTTGTTCATTAGCCAGTATATGAAAAAGCAGAGGACGCTCATGGAATCAGGTATACCCAAGAGTGTCCCCATCACCTTTTCTATAGATTTCAATAGGTTCAAAACACAAGTCTCTTAAAAACCACAGAGTAGCAAGTTCTAGCCAACCAAAAGCATTCACCATTTTCCCGAAATACCTTCTTTGCCTCCCTTGGGATGTGCTTCTTCCACTCCATTTCTACCTCACTGCCCCTCGCCTCTATTTCTGCCTACTCAAATTATACTTATTGCCTCTGCCATGCCTCCCAACCCCTACAGCAGGAAATGACTTCTGTTTTCTGGCTTCACAGGGCAGTTTTCTCTTGTTTGAAGATGCTTGTCAGGGCCAGGTGTGGTGGCTCACACCTGTAATCCCAGCACTTTGGGAGCACAAGGTGGGTGGATCACTTGAGGTCAGGAGTTCGAGACCAGCCTGGCCAACATGATGAAACCCCCATCTCTACTAAAATACAAAAATTAGCCAGGCATGGTGATGCAAGCCTGTAATCCCAGCTACTCAGGAGGCTGAGGCATGAGAATTGCTTGAACCCAGGAGGCGGAGGTTGCAGTGAGCCGGGATCGCACCACTGCACTCTAGCCTGGGCGATAGAGTGAGACTTCATCTCAAAAAATATGCTTGTCAGGATGTCTCATATTATAAGTATAATATAATTATGTATATGCCTCATGCCCTGGTGGTAGAAAGAATTCTGAGTGGCCTGCAAGATTCCCACCCCTGGTATATGCACCCTGCATAATCCCTCTCCTTGATCATGAGTGGCTCTTGTGACTATGATGGGATATTATCCCATGACTCATTTTACAACTGCAATTAAAGTCCCTAATCAGATGACTTTGGGTGCATGAAAAGAGAGATTTTCCTGGGCAGGTCTGATATAATGAGGCAAGCACTTAACGTTGGAGAGTTGAAGGGAGAGGGATTCTCCTGCCTTAAAAAGACAAGCTGCTTGTTGTAGAGGGGACCCCCATGCCAGGGAGCAGTAGAAGACCTCCAGGGATGAAAGCAGCCCCCAGTTAATAGCCAGAAAAAAAAAAACCAGAAACCTCCATCGTACCACTGCAAAAAAACAAATTCTGCCAACAAGCCTCAGCCCCAAATGACACCTCAGTTTCTGCCTTGTGAGACCCTAGGCAGAGCACCCAGCAACCTAGCCTGGACTCCTGATGCAGGTAAACTGTGAGATAATACATGTGTGTAATTTCGATTCACTAAGTTTTTGGTAATTTGATATTCTGCAATCGAAAACTAAAATACCTATCAAATAGATTGTCTCCAATTTTTTACACATCACTAAAATCAAGGCAGTTAATGACACTTCCCCCTATACTTGGCTCTAAAATATTTTGAAGATGACTCAAAGAACAAAATATGACATGTGGTCCTTGTAAACTAGGTTTCTTCTAGACTGTTTAAAATGAAAATGAGAGTATGGAACTTTTAGCAAGTTACTAATAAATAGACTCATGTGGTTTGTTTGTTTGTTTGTTTTAGACACAGTCTCGCTCTGTCACCCAGGCTGGAGTGCAGTGGCTGGATCTCGGCTCACTGAAACCTCTGCCTCCTGGGTTCAAGTGATTCTCGTGCCTCAGCCTCCCGAGTAATTGGGATTACAGGCACCCGCCATCATGCCCAGCTAATTTTTGTATTTTTAGTGGAAACGGGGTTTCACCATGTTGACCAGGCTGGTCTTGAACTCCTGACCTCAAGTGATCCACTCATCTCTGCCTCCCAAAGTTCTGGGATTACAGGTGTGAGCCACTGCACCTGGGGCGAGTCACGTGATTTTTTTGTTTGTTTTTTGTTTTGAGACGGAGTCTCACTCTGTCGCCCAGGCTGGAGTGCAGTGGCTTGATCTCAGCTGACTGCAAGCTCCGCCTCCTGGGTTCACACTATTCTCCTGCCTCAGCCTCCCAAGTAGCTGGGACTACAGGCGCCCGCCACCACGCCCAGCTAATTTTTTTTGTATTTTTAATAGAGACGGGGTTTCACCGTGTTAGCCAGGATGGTCTCGATCTCCTGACCTCGTGATCTGCCCGCCTCGGCCTCCCAAAGGGCTGGGATTACAGGCGTGAGCCACCGCGCCCAGCCAAGTCACGTGTTTTATGAAGAATTAGGAAACATTAATTTGAATCCTGACTTTATTACCAGCTAGCTGGGTTGCCTTGAGCAAGTCAAAGCCAAGTCAATTTCTTGGTATGTTAGCTGTACATATAAATACAGATTATAATAGCTATTACTTATTGAAAAACTCCTGAGTATCAGGGATTGTATGTATGTTACTCACAAATACTATAATAACAGTGTCAGATAGACACTATTTTCATTATACAGATCAAAATGGTGAGGCTCAGAGAAATTAGGTGTAACATCCGAGGTCATATGGTAACTGCAGGACAGGGTCGTGATTTGAAGCCAAGCTTGTCTGACTCATAGGCCTGGGCTATTTGCCTTTAAAGTGAGGGGTTATGTAAGGCATTCTCTAATTGGGTCATCCTGGAAATACAGACTGAGTATGTGATTTCCACAGAACAAGGCAGGCAGAAGGCCCTCCTTCTCTACACCTCAGAGGTAAGTCAAATCTCAGTTCCTGTTGGTCCAAATGAATGCAGGCTGAGGCAATGGCAGAGACCCAGAGCCCGGGCGGGGAGACTGCAGGGATTTAAGAACTCGTTTACTTAGAACAGTGAAAAGGAAGTCAAGCGTGAACTTTCTGAGCTCCAAAGATATTCTCAGGGCCCATTTGCGAATAAGCATAAATCTTCAAATTTATCCAAAGTTTAGCAAATTCACAATGACAAATGTAACAGTTCCTCTAAATTGAAGTTCATCTCTTGGCAGTTTTGGAGGCTTGGAGAAAATGCCAGCAACAAGGACTTGGAAGGAAATAAATCTTTAGATTCCCTGAAAACACAGAGAGTTATTGTGGAAGACATATGGAGGACCCCATACTGCGTTAAGAAAGAAAATTTATAAATGTCAGCTTCATAGCAGCAATGTCGAAGGGATTTCAGCAATCCACACTTAACTACAATAAGAAAAACAGGCTGCAGGTACACATTTGCCACAAAGAACTAATTATGCTTAACCTGTGCTCTTTCTGGGAGGAGCAAATGAGGAGAGAAGGAGGTAAGTGTCCAGGATCCAGAGTAAGAGATTAGAATTTTTTTTTAATCCAAACAGGTCATGTTTAAAGATTCTCTACTGTTGAAAAAAAAAAAAAGTTCTGAATTGTGGGATGGTAAAGGGTACACAGTATGGGCCTACATGGCAGAAGAGTTGAATTCTGCATCTTTGAAGGCCTCGCTTTTGTCGTCTCTTCAACACTAATGGTCAATCTGACACCTGCTCCCAGGTTTGTAGTGATGATGGAATGACACATGGTCACCAAGTAGTACTCAGCAAATATTGACCATGGGCCTTTCTCTATCACAGAAACAGGCACAGTGACTACAAAGGTGAATGACACACAGTCCTCACCCTCAGTAAGCTTACAGATGGTCCTGATTTATGAAAGCATTTCATAAACTGTAAAGCATTATTAGAATGTTTATCATTTTAACTTATTAACTAATCCAGTAAGTCATTATTGAACATATTTGAAAAACACCAAGAACCAACTACGTGTCTGACTCCATTTTTTTGGCAAATTATAATATCATAGCAAGAAGTACTTACGTGGGACTAAAAATTCAAATCTGTATCTGTCTCTTTTTAGCCAAAGCCACGGCTAATATTGGAGAGTCTTGATTTTTTTTTTCTTTTCCGAAGGGAAAAAGGTAATAAGTGAAACTGCAATTTTAAAAATGGGAAAATAGGTGGCTGGGTGCAGTGGATCATGCCTGTAATCCCAGCACTTTGGGAGGCCAAGGTGGGCCACTCACTGGAGGTCAGGAGTTTGAGACCAGCCTGGCCAACGTGGTGAAACCCCGTCTCTACTAAACATACAAAAATTAGCTGGGCATGGTGGCACGCGCCTGTAGTCCTGGATACTCAGGAGGCTGAGGCAGGAGAATCACTTGAGCCCGGGAGGCGGAGGTTGCAGTGAGTCTAGATTGTGCCACTGCATGCCAAGCTGGGCAACAGAGTGAGGCTCGGTCTCAATAAATAAATAATTAATTTAAAAAATGGGAAAATAGGAAGTGAAATGTAATCATATGCATTCCTAATTTCCAGGGAATGGGTCATCTTCTCCTCAGGGTTCTGAATGAAGATTGTGCCAATTAAAAGGTGCCCTGGTTGGCCACAAAGCCCAGAGCTAGAAATAGAAGGAACACAATGGAAACACCAGCTGTCAGAAGCTGCAGCAGGACCTCAAGAACGATGCTGCAAACATCTAATGAGAAATAGAAAACTTCTTACAAGTCCCATAACTAATGTCGATGAGACAATGCTGAAGACGAGCCTGAATTTAATAAATCTTTTAATATTTCCACAGCTGGGCCTGCTTACTCGGGGCTGGTGGACCATTTTCTTAAATAAGGCATGGCGCTGGTCTGACATTAGTTTAACAAGGTAATTATCAAGTGAAAAATAGCTGCTGCACTGCTGTGAACCTGAATAATAACTCTCATAATTACTGATTTTGGGCCTATCTTTTAAAAAAATAATAGAGCTCTAAGTACTAAAGCATTTTATAAGAAATACATTCCAGTACAGTGTCTAGAAGCATGGAGAACTATTAAGGATATAATTAGCAGTTTATTTACATAATCAGTCAAACACCGTTTATCATTTCTCTTATGGTCCTATTGAAGGAAAGCAAATAAGCATGAGAATTAAGTTATTTTATGCAGGCAAATTTGAAAAAGAGAATTATTATTAATTGTTTTAAAGCTTGAAGGTTGAACTTTCTAAATGCCTCAAGTGAACACTGAATAAGTATAGTTGAGTTTACCAAATGCTAGTACTTCTCATATATGACATGACAAACATTTCCAGAGGAAATTTTACACGGACAAATACATCTCTCAGCTAGCTAACTTTAATCTTTGGAATATTTTCAAAGCTTGAATTAATTCTGAAAACACAGACACAAATAATTATCCTTTACCTGAGAACCATCTCAGGTGGTTGATTTTTATCCGGAATATCGGAATATGAGAGTAACATGGAGTTACCATGTGTGTCTATGAGGAAATACCCTCCCAAGCATTACTGACTGGGACAAGCTCATAATTAGATTTTGAAAGAACTCTTCTTTTTTCATTGTTTTCAGTGTAACAACCTCATCCTGACATAGCAAATGATGCATTTTTCAAAGTAAAAAAAGACAAACAATCAAACTGCAAAGAAGATTATTCAAAGGCAGGACTAAGTCAGACATAATGTATTTTTTAAGGAAAGTTTGTAAAAATAATGTAATATTGCTTTCGATAAAATGGAGAACAAATTTTGATGTGTAAGGGAGTGATGCTGCTGTGTTTCATTAAATGGGAGGGGCTTTATCACCAGGCTCCCAGGTGACCTTATGTCCTCCTTTTTCAGATCTTCAGAATGATAATTAGTGTCATCATTGTCAAGTTCAAGTTCTCCTGACTTGTTGAAAAGCCAAAAATACATATTGTGACAGGGAAGTTCCCATCAAAGAGTAGTAAGGAGAATACCAATTGGGAAAGGACAACTTCATAAAAATAAACAAGTATGGCATAATGGTTTGTGAAGTTGATTCTTCTGGAATGAATAATAAAAGCAAAATACATGAAGGCACCCAGTTCTGTAAGCTCCTGAATTCAAGTACTCCAATATGATTACCTTGATTAAACAATAAATAAAACATACCCTGATGGGTAATTTTGTCATGGAGCCTCTACATTCTTAATGAAATCCATCTGAACATTGCTTAATACAGTCGTAGAAGAGTGCTAATTTGACCTGACTTCAACAAATGCTTTATTTTACCTCATCTGCATAAATAAGGTGTGTTCACAGTTCTAAAACATGACATGAATGTGAAGATTAAGCTACACATTGGATTGTGGGGGAGGATACCTGGATTTGGCTCACTCCACTAAACCAAAATATCACCAACCATTATTATCTAAAAGAAATACTGCTTCTCGCGGCGCTCGAGGGACCATGGCCGATCCTCGCGTGAGACAGATCAAGATCAAGACCGGCGTGGTGAAGCGGTTGGTCAAAGAAAAAGTGATGTATGAAAAAGAGGCAAAACAACAAGAAGAAAAGATTGAAAAAATGAGAGCTGAAGATGGTGAAAATTATGACATTAAAAAGCAGGCAGAGATCCTACAAGAATCCCGGATGATGATCCCAGATTGCCAGCGCAGGTTGGAAGCCGCATATTTGGATCTTCAACGGATACTAGAAAATGAAAAAGACTTGGAAGAAGCTGAGGAATATAAAGAAGCACGTTTAGTACTGGATTCAGTGAAGTTAGAAGCCTGAAACTTTTCTCGTATGGGGTGGTTTTTGCATTAAATCCTGGGGTCCATTTTACAATCCATTATTTTTGACCACTGCTATGTGTTCAAGTAGTATGAGAATGTGATTGTTTTTATCTGGTTACATATATATTTCTTTGTCTAATTTAATATGTCAAATAAATGAGTTCATCTAATAAAAAAAAAGAAAGAAAGAAAAGAAATACTGCACACATCTCAGCTGAACACTGATTTTTCCAAATGCTTTACGTTTAAAAAATAGTAATAATGTAGCGTTTGGAAATAATGTGTAAAAATAGAGTGTGAAGCATTATTAGGAACAGATTTATAAACAGAGGCAGAGGGTATCTACATGAAAAAACATGGCTAAGCTCTGCTAATAATCAAGTCTTTGAAACAAAAGCTCGCTGGATCTTTAGCTCCTCCAAAGCAAGAGATTTTGTTCATTCATCTTCTTATTCCCAGGGCACAGAAAGATAACACATGGGAAGTCATTGAGGAAGGTTAAATAAATAAATAGGTGTTTCCACTGAAATTATACCCAGTAAGATGCATTCAATAAGAATCAAGTACCTAGTTAACCATTGCTGAGAATTACTTATTCTGTAAAATTTAATGCTATAATTGGATTTCCTAGGAAGTTTTGAGACTATGTGGTGAAATACTCTAGCAATCTCATGGTCCAAAGCACCAAAGACAAAAAATCAGTCTTAGCATTGTAGGTTGGGTAGGCATAATTTTAGTTTGAAGTTTAAAATATGAGTCTCGGCGGGGTGTGGTGGCTCATACTTTGGGAGGCCGAGGTGGGTGGACCACAAGGTCAGGAGTTCGAGACCAGTCTCGCCAATATGGTGAAACCTCGTCTCTACTAAAAATACAAAAATTAGCCGGGTGTGGTGGTGAGCGCCTATAGTCCCAGCTACTCGGGAGGCTAAGGCAGGAGAATTGCTTGAACCTGGGAGGCGGAGGTTGCAGTGGAGCCGAGATCACACCACTGCACTCCAGCCTGGGTGACAGAACAAGACTCCATCTCAAAAAAAAAAAAAAAAAAAAAAAAGAAAAAGAAAAAGAAAAAAAAATATATATATATGTATATATGAGTCTCAAGTCCTTGTTCTTTTTGTGGACAAATTTCTAGATTGCTCTATAATACAAAACAGGCTGCAGTCACTTGAGATTGTGATGGTGGAAACTTATTAAAATATGAGAAAAACTATAGGTTTAATAATGTGCCTGTGGGCTAGATATTCAGACATCATGGGTCACATTTGTGCTATTTACCAGCATTGCATCATCTGTTCAAGTTACAAATATCTATTGAAAGCTTTGTATTTGAAGGACATTGTGGTAGAGTGTTTTCTCTCATGAGTTTAAGAACTAAGGCTTTTAGAAGGTTAGAAAGAAGTCTTTCCTAGGCTCAATCTTTTTCCATTAAGAGCAGACTTCATCAACACCCGCTTCTCCATGCCTCGCTGTACTTTTTATATTTTTTAATTCTATTTTTGTCATAAAAATTCTATGTATTTAAGATGTACAATATGTTTTGATATACATAAACTTAGTGAAATTATTACCACAATTAAGCAAACTAATATAGCCATATCCTTCTACAATTTTCCATTGTTGTGAGAGCACCTGAAATCATCTCTTAGAAAATTCCTGGTATATAATACAGTATTATTGACTACAGTCATTATGCTGTACATTAGGTCTCTAGTGCACCACAGAACTTTGCTTGCACTACTCTTACAGGGTGGATGCTATTGCATTAGAGTTCATCGTTTATGGGTCTGTCTCCCTTGTTATACTGCAAGTTCCCTTGGGCAAGCCATATATATCACACTCCTATGCATGTGCTCAACACCTGCCCAGATGCCTGGCACAGTCAACTGTAGGAGGCCTGCAATGCAGACTTTGGACTTAAATTCAGGCAGACTTTGACCTGCATCCTCACTCCCAACCTCTGCTGGGGCATTTCTTTCTTTAACTGGGGCTCATGAGTACAGTGTCTGGAAATAAATAGAAGAAAGACTTATGAATAAGAAGTCCAGGTAGATCTCTTAGTCTTTTTTGTATCATGTGTCATGCTCACACCACACTGTAGCTGCTCTGGAATTGTCAAGATTTCACATTTGAACATGAACTGGGGTCCTTGAAGTAGGGATGCCATGTTTAACAAAGAAAACACAGGATGCTCAGTTAAACTTGAGTTTCAGATAAATATCAAATAATGTTGTAGTAGAAGTATGATGTCTCAAGTATTGCATTTGTATACTTACATTTTATCTGGCAACCCTAACTTCAAAAAGATAATAAGTTGGAGGTAAGAAGAGTCAGATAATGTGTTTCTCAATAATTTTTTATTGTGTAGAACAGTTCTCTTCTCCAGTCCCCAGACAATAAATTCTGGTAGCAACACCTGTCATTGTGACAATGAAAAGATTTGACACACTTTGTTTTACCCACTATGGGGTAGTGTTATTTCAGTTTGGAAACCATAGGCAATATACTCTATAAAACCGAAAGTCAGGAAATGCACGTGCCAGGACTCCATAGATAACATAGTCACACAGAGTCAGGCAAAGAGCACATAATGTCCATTTTCTGGTTAGTACCTCATTCAGACCTCCAGAACAAGCTCGTGAGGGCAGTCATAGATATGACTTGCGTTTAAGCCTGTACGTTTGACAATTGTAACCCCCTAAGAGAAGAGCTAACAACCACCTCAGATTTCATAACAGCTTGACTTATAACATATTAGGGGATAATAAAAACATACCATATCTGAAACATTAATTATAAATATGATAATAATTATACCTTCAACTTGTACCGCACTTTAAATTCATTCAAAGCACTTTTCTGTCCATTATCTCATATGATCATTAGTGTGGTATTTACCAGACATTAGAGAATGGAATGTCTGTTCAAGCCACTGTTATGGCCAATTTGCAACTTCTGATACTATCAATTTGAAACCACAAATGGGAAGAGATGGGTCTCCTTTTTCTTTTTCAGAAATCTGTCAGTTCATCTATCAATTGCGGGCTTTCTCTCAAGTATTTTTAGGACTAGTCCTAGATTTTCCATTAATGTCACAAGAATATTCTCTTTCTGAGCAACTTAGGCAATTATGCTAATTTAAGGTAAGAGTTTTAAATAAAATCAAATCAAAAGTAAATTTAAAAATTTGTGATGAACTGTCTTTCTCCGAAGAACTGTCTGGCCTAGGAAGGCAATGTCTGACAAACAGCAAGAGTTCAGTGAGTTCTGAAAGAATGAATCCATGAATGAGTGAAGGAACAAATCAACTTCGAATGACAATCTGCTCTACTTCTAACTGAATTTGCTACAAATCTCACCAGCCTAATGAAAACTGCTACTGAAATGGACACTCATTAATCACAATATCAGTTCCCACTGCACTCCAGTTTGGATGACAGAGTGAGACCTCATCTTTAAAATAAAAATAAAATAAAATCACAACATCGGGGGCTAGAGCCATCTGGAAACCATTTAATGGAACCCCATGCGAATAAATGCATGGTCCAGGGTCATCTGAGACAATGACATTTATGTTTTTAAGCAACCAAGATGCCACAGTCAGAGGCAAGAATCCATTCCCATAATTAAACATGAAGGACTACTCTGAGGAAGTGTATTCTTTTCTTGAAAATAAATTTTTGAATGCAATCAAAATCAATTTCCTTTCCTCTGGTCCTCAGTGAACAAGATACAGAGCCCACTCTTTACATATAACTTGCCCAAATAAATTACCAGCACTTGATAAATGTTTAGCAGTTCCTTGCTCTCTGAGCAAAATGGGGGATGAAAATCTCACCCTCTGTTGGACAGATGTGGTAATTGTAATTGTTTGGAACTTGTTTGTTTAACTCACCATTTGCCATTAATATTCATTTTTTCCCCAATTGGTCTTAAATTCTTGGTTCCTGTATAGAAAGAAGACAAGTCTGTTTTGGCTCTGCCCAAAACCAGAGTTCTTCCCACTATGTGCCAAATAAATAATGGGAACTCCATGGTAATTTGAAGTGGCTGTTGTCTCATAGGTTTAACTCACTCACTTATTCTGTCATTCGTCCATTCATTAATTCATGCAGTAAATATTTATTTACTCTGTGCTTTTCAAGAGTGGCACTAAGCTAAAGTTACAGGTGCATCTCATTTAACCCTAAAATGTTGGCATCATTGTTACCCAGATGTTACAGATGAAGAAACTGGGGTTAAGGTAGTTTAAGCAACATGTCTAATGTCATCTCACATGCCTAACATCTGGCAGTTATGGAGGAGCAAAGACTCAAAATGAACCTGCGTGGATCCAAAATCCGTGAATGTTATCTCTGTCTCAATGGATGGAAAAAAAAAAAAGAAGGAGGAATGTTTAGGGAAGCAAAATTACTTTATGGAAGACCAAGTCTGCAGGGCCAGCTGGCCATACCTTCTGAGAAGGCTCAAGAGCTTTAAGCAGTGGCCAGAGAAACCTGTGCCTTTCTAGGTTTCAGGTGGACACCACAAAGGCATTATTCCTAGAAAAAACACACACGGGTCTTAAATTCTTGCGCTTGAAATCCCTTTCCCCATGTGCTGCAGAGCACATTCTTTGCATGTAACTTTTTAAAGTGGCCACATTCCTGCCATAGTAGTTATTAAGTGTGGTGTCAAAATGCCTTATGCATATTACCAAGGAGTGATTTTCCCAGAAACATGTTTTAAATCATGTAATGGGATATTAGAGAAAGAGAAAGAAAAAATAGAGAAAAAATGCTTTCAGAATTCCTATATAGCAAGCACAGTAAAAATATAGCTGGGTGAGGTCGAACCAATAAAAAGCAGTAGAGAAATAGAAACCGGAGATAGTGAACATACTTGGGCCCCTTGCAGAATTTCTGTACCTTAGGGGAACATGTCCAAATACACAACACATAAAAACACATATTACAAGACAAAATTGAAGAACTTAGTCAATACTGCAAAGCTACTGGAGCTTTCAGGAAAAATAAAGGAGGTAAGGAACGACAATGTAAAAGAGAAACAGCAAGTGTAGAAATGGCTCCACAGAGGTGTGGATCTGTGGTTCTTCAGACTATCTAATGAGCCTTGGTGACTGAGGAAAAGAAAAGCAGAGAGTGATGACATTTCTTAAAACAACTTTTCTCTTTTTGGAGAGCGAAATGTCCCTCCAGCAGCCATGGAATAGCTTTTGGCTAGTGTGGCCATGAATGTGTGTGGTCTCTCTGGAAATCCTCGTTCCAGACAGGGTACTAAGGTCAAGATGAAATAACAAATGTGTGATAGAGAATTACTGGGACCCCTAGCCCCAAACCACAGATAGTAGTTAAAGGTTAATGAAAATTTTATCTGCATTGTCCTAGATCTCAGTCTAGAGGAAACAATGTGCTTATTGGAATCCAATCTAATGAGAACACCCATCAATGTGTTATGGAGCATTTTCAAAGGGATGAAAGCACTGCCAAAAACTTTACATGCGCCATCCCATCAAACCCTTATGTTTCAAATAAGGCCACTTAGAAAAGAATTAGGTTTTTCTCTAAGAAACAGGCCAACAGAAAGTGCTCTGAAACAAGGTAGTGTTTTAGTAGTTACACTATTTACCCACTAACCTGCAAAGCCACGCCCACTTACACATAGTTTAACCAAGTGTTCTGGAGTCTTCTGCCCCACACATTCTTAATCACTGTTCCCCTCTCCACTCCCTTCTCCTGCTCACCACTTACTAGAAGCGAGAGTGGGTTTCTGCACTTGAATGTTGGGAGCAGAGCCCAATCTCCTCAGTCCTGCATTTCAGCAGGAACTGCCCATTAAAAAGGTCGTATGGACTCCCACCTGGCCAGGGAGCCTCGGCATCAGGCTGTCCACATTGTTCACTTGATAAGTCCTGCCCAGTTGGGAAGCCTTTTCAATGCATAGAAGCTATGGTGAGGCCAAGGCCATGCATATCAATGATAATAAGTATTGATCATTCTATGCTTCAAATGATCCTCAGCTCTTTGATTATAACATCTCATTTAATTTTCACAAGCCAGTGATGGCAGTATTTTTTTTTTTTTTTTTATTGAGACAGAGTCTCGCTCTGTCACCCAGGCTGGAGTGCAGTGGCATGATCTTGGTTCACTGCAACCTCCATCCGCCTCCTGGGTTCAAGTAATTCTCCTATCTCAGCCTCCCAAGTGGCTGGGACTACAGACGTATGCCACCACGCCCAGCCAATTTTTGTATTTTTAATAGAGACAGGGTTTCACCATATTGGTCAGGCTGGTCTTGGACTCCTGACCTCAGGTGATTCCCCTGCCTTGGCCTCCTAAAGTGCTGGGATTACAGGCGTGAGCCACAGCACCCAGCCCAGTGATGGTAGTATTATACTCACTTGCACATAAGAAAATGAAGTCTCTGTTTATCAAGCAAAGCATGGATTAAAGCCCAAGAATGTTTGCATTGAACCCCTGTTCCCTTTCTCCTGCACCATCCAGCCTCTCAGCCCTGCATTGCCTGCTGAGATGGGCCTCAGGAGATCCTTCTCCATGTATCTCTCCCAGGAAGGAAATATTTTCCGAATGAGATGTGAACCACGTATTTCCTAAGAATGTGGCCATTGTGGACCTGGACCTGGACACAGGCTAGGCCAGCTGAGAAGCATATTACTCAAATGGTGGTTGTGGCTGTCATAAGGCAGAAGAATAGTGTGGGGAACGGTTCTGCTACATGCCTAAAAGGAGCAAAGGGAAATTAATATTGTGCTTGAAACGAATAGCAAGTGATCAGCCTAACCCAAGACAGAGAAAGAAAAGCAACACTTTATGCTGGACTTAGAACTGCAGAGCAGGTGCACAGAGGGCTTTGAGGAACCTGATCCTTGGCTTTCTTTGTCTTCTGTTTCAGATAAAGGACAGTAATTATTTGGGACCCTTATTTCTGTTACCAGAAATGTGTGTGTTGATAAAAGCATTTATTTTCCTTTAGCTATGGCATGATGTAGGAATAGGGTGTGTGTGTGTGTGTGTGTGTGTGTGTGTATGTGAGAGAGAGAGAGAGAGAGAGAGAGAGAGAGACAGGGAGACAGACAGACAGAGAGAGAGAGAGAGCAAGCTGACTTTGGAATCAGCAAACCTGAGGCTCAGCCTCACCTGTGGGGCACCCACCTAACCTCTCTGGACCAAGTTTCCATTTTTAGAAAGGACCGTTTTTAGCCCTAATGTTCTTTATTCTACTGACCTGCTGCCAGGGAATTGTCTACCTCTGATACTCTTCTTTCCTAGAGTCCACCTTACCCAAAGGATAGAACTTCCTCCATGGAACTGCCCACTTCTCCAGCTGCCAGAGTAGTACCTTCCTGGTGTTGTCCAGGGCGGGGGCAGGCAAGTGGCCTTAGGGATGCACAGGCCAATTTCTCACATAGTCTAATAACCTGGCCCATCCTGAAGCTCTCCCCACCAATTACCACCTGTTCCCTAAGAAAACATCAGTAGCTTCCACCTGCCCAATCATATCTCACCTGGGCGGACACACCCCCATCAGGGGAGTGAAGGGCTTAAGAGATGGAGCACGTGGAGGAAGAGGGTCAATACTGAGGAGCTTTCTGCTTTCTGAATGAAAGGAACAATATATCACCCAGAACATCATCATCTCTTCAATTATTATACTGCCGGGACTTTTGTTCCTATTAAAATCTATCAGAACAGCCAGATGTGGTGGCTCATGCCTGTAATCCCAGCACTTTGGGAGGCCGAGGCTGGGCTGGTGGATCACTTCGGGCCAGGAGTTAGAGACCAGCCTGGCCAACATGGTGAAACTTTGTCTCTACTAAAAATGCAAAAATTAGCTGGGAGTGGTGGCGGACACCTGCAATCCCTGCTACTCGGTAGGGAGGCTAAGGCAGGAGGATCACTTGAACCCAGAGGTGGAGGTTGCAGTGAGCTGAGATCACACCACTGCACCCCAGCCTGGGTGACAGAGTGAGACTCTGTCTCAAAAAAAGAAAAAAAGATCAGATCGTAACCCAGAGTTTGTTTGAGTACGCCAGTGGACCACTGTGAGTTAATTTCTTCCTGTTCAAAAAAATCCAAAGACCTCAGTAAAGGATAGCTTTGCCAACATTTTACTTGATTATATAAACTTTTCTACAAATGTCTATGCATTTGTGTCCTCATTTATTCCTTCATTCAACAAATATTTATTGAGCTACCTATTATGTATGAGTTCCTGTATTAATCTGAGAACTCAGCAATTAACAAAACAGAGCCCTCATCCACATGCAAATAACATTCTAATAAGGAATGACATACAATAAATAAATAAGCAGACGCCTATTACAGGATTTATGGCAACTTAGAGATAAAGTATTATAGACCCAAAAGGACCCCCCTAGACACCAGCGATGGGGAGGAAGAATGAAAAGTTTTTTCTAGTAAAGGCTAAAAAAAAGCCCTCAGCTAAAATATCTCTTATTATTTCGTATGTGTGTGATTGGGGATTTTTTTTTTTTTAACAAATACTAATGCAACAGCCAAATCTTATTTTCCTCATCAGAAAAACAAAGCTTTCAGCTTCCCTGGAAGCATGAAGGAAGAGCTGCAGCTTCCAGCCCCAGGACAGCCAGGAGTCTGCCCAGCCTGGCACAGCATGCCTGGACCTCGAACGGGTTAAGGTGGCAGCGCCTGAGCTCAGAGCGCTGCATAAACAGTGCACGTCAGGCGTTCTAAGCAAGCTTCATCTTCCTTGTCTCTCAGTCTTGGGCTGTCAATCAGCTGTCACCAGCCGGCACATCAGCAGCGTGTGCACATCACCGGGCTGTCAGCAAGGCAGCTGATGAGACTCGGCTCAAGACCGTCAATCATCTTTGTTTCTCTTCTCCACTCGGGAAATATTTTGGCTTGGAGAAACAAAGAAACCTGGGCAACAATGGCTGGTAGTCAGGCATTTACTCCTGTTCATGGAGATAAGATCTTAAACAGGCGATGATCGTGATTCACTCCCAAATGATGCTGGGGTGGGATGGACAGAGGGAAGAGCCAGAATCTGTTGTATTAGGACATATTTTAAAACTGTAATTCTAGTTCCCTGAGCAGTCCCTGATGGATTCCCGAACCAACAAAGCACAAGAACATAAAACAATGATAACTTGAAGTTATCTGAGCTTATGCCTCAGAAAAAAATAAGGTGGCTCAGGATGGATGACTGCTTGGTTAGAAATTAAACACCATTGATCAGGCAGCTTTTTGAGGAGGGAGTAATTGTTGGACTGCTGAGTTCATTTATCTCCCAGGGACTTCTGAAACACCTCTTTAGGGCATGAGGCTGCTTGGGGGCACCCACACACCGGAGAGCAAGTTAACTCAGCAGGACCCCTGTGAAGTAGGCTTATCAGTGTGTACACTAGGAGTCACTTTGTTGAATATAAAGGTGCTCTAAACAGCCCATTTTCTGATATACTACCTGCCCCTCCTCTCGCCCAAAATATTGATTAGAAATGTCCCACATCCTTAAAAGTCCATGAGACACAAACATGAAGAGATGCGCCTGGCAACCAGTTTCAGTTGGGCAGCAAGTCCACTCTGGGCTGCTCCTCCCGTGTTTAACACTATTGCAGAATCGCCATGTGCATATATTAGCATAATTAATCAGTTAATTATGCAATTGATGCTACTAGTATAGTTGCTAATAGTATGCAAATAGCACCAAGTTGCCTAAAGCCTCTCCCAATTTTTTGTTTAATTGTTGTTCTCTAGTGGCTTTGAAATAGATTAGCAACAATCAGAGCTTTCAATCATACATATCAAGAACCCTATTACCTATAAATTTTTCAAATGTTCTGGATTGACTCATTCATACCATGACTGGTTCATCATTCCATGGCTGGTTCCCTCATCATTTCAGTGTTTGTGACAGTGGGGATGTTTTTCCTCTGATGGATTCTTTCCTAGGTGCAACACTGATTTCTGAAAACACATCTCTCTCTGATCTAACTGGACATTAATTGCTTTTGTGCTGATGCATCTATGCCTCCTGGTCTGATAGCGCAACCAGCAAATCTGATCTCTGACAAGTTGGCTGAACCTAATCAGGACAGATCAGCTGTTACCCAAGGTGCCACAGGCTGTAATTTGAGGATCTTTACAGAGTTATCACTCGCCTGAAAGACAAGGAACTATAATTCTGTCAACACTAATCCCAAACTGTATGTTCAAAGCAACTGTGGCCTCCCCACACCCCAAAAAAAGATAGCACTTGTCAAATAAATACCTGAGATAATTGATAAGAGGGGATTAGAAGGATGTGGCTGATACAGTGACAGTAGGAATTATTTTTTTTAAGAACCTTCAGAAGCAGAACATTGGATGTCAAGTGTGAACCGTCAAGGATAAAAGAGGGTGGCAGAAAGAGATGCATGGAAATTGTCCATCATTCCGCTCCCACTCATCACTGGGTGACTTGGTTCATATTTGCCTCACTCTCTAAACAGGCAAATACCCAAACATTCTAAGCCTCGAAGGAAACCTGTCAGAGCCAACTCGGGCTGCCACCCAGTGACAATGACTCGATGAGAAGCAAGAACATTGTCAGGAGTGGAGGTATTATTGTCAGGCTGTCAGCTCTGTGCTATTCTCTGAAGACCCCCGCGGTTTTCTTACAGGCACAAAACGAGGAAATATTAGAAAAATAAACTTCTTTCTTACTGTATCGCTTTGGTCCATCTTCCAAACAAAATGAAAGGGTTAATGTGGCGTCATCTTCAAAAAATTCAGTGGCAAAGGCGTCCCACCAGAGGTTGTCACTATCCTGCAAAGAGACAGATCATTTATTTAACAAGGGAAAGTGGGAAATATCTCAAAGAGGAAGAGAAAAGGGAAGAGAAAGAAAAACTCACTTGCTCCTTGCTCATTACTTCGCGTATGTGTGTAGGTGTTCTAGGAAAGGGTAGGTGGGCGGTCACTCTTCAAATTAATTGCCTCAAATAGGAACCAAATTCCAATTCAATAAGTGAGCTCAAACCAATCGAATAAAAATTAATTCTCCAGGATATATTTGGGGAGATTTAATAAATGTGCTATAAAACACAATGTGATGTTTTTTGACAAAAGGGTTTGCATTTAATGTAAAATACACTTGACTTTTTTTTCTCTTTCTCTCTGTCTGCTCTTTTAAGAGTTCATTTTTATAAATAGAAACCACAATATTACAACCAGGTTAAATATAATTTTCAAACATAATTTAATCAACAGAGATGTTCCTAGCTCTACTATACACAAATATCCCTATAAAAGATACAGGTACAGATACATGGATGGATAGATTGATAGAGAAGTTCACACACAAGCGATTGTCACATATATATGGACTGTTCTTGATTGTTTTAAGAGGACAGGCAACCACTAGCTTGTTGTTAAAAAGAGTATTAAAAATAGAGCAGTTCAGCAGAATGCAGGCCATCCATATGAATTCTGTTTGTTTGTTTTGGGTTGAATGTTTCTCTTGCTCATGCAGAAAACACTTTGGAAGCGGCCCAGTTTAAGGCAGTTAGAATCACTGTTAATCTCCAAGGGGAGAAGAGGGCCCCTCTCACAGTGAATTAAGAAGGTTATACAGAGTGTCATATTTACAGGAGGAATCACATCCCAGTCAAATTCTCGGTATAGGACCTGATTTATCCCAAAATTCTTAAGCACCATGTTTTTCCAGAGAATTGGAAGTTGAAGACAAGATGCATCCCAGCTGCCTGTCAGATGGAAGGGGAGATAGAAGGGGAATTGCCACTCCCCATGTAATAGTCCCACTACTGAGTCCTGGCAGAGATACCACAAGCCTCTCTTCTTCCCATTAAGTTGCTCTGCTTATGACAACATTAAGTTGTTGTCACTGGCAGACCTTAGGAATGAACCCTCAGTCCCAGCAAGAATAATTAAGGAGCCACGGAAGATTGATGCCGTCCTCTCCTTCAGAAAAGAAGAAGCTCAGACAAATGAATTTTTGCGTCTCTCTTTGGCTTCCTTCCAATCACCATAGCAAAAGCCAATCCCTTTCTCAGTAAAACAGGGTAGATAGGAAACCACCGAAGAGCAATGCATGGATCCACGTACAAAGTACTCTGCTTTTTCTCCTTTCAGAAACAAATATGTATTGGGCACTTAACTATGTGTAGGCCTTCAGAATGCACAGCTGAATAAGAGACTGGTCCCTACCCTCAAAGGGCTTAAAGCCCACTAGCAGAAGACAATCACATGAGCAACTAAACAGGCAGCTTCACTCCACATCTGAGACCGTGGCACACGTCCTCAATGCTCTGGAAGCTTGTGGAGCTTTTAGAAAACTCAGTGGGCTTGGAAGTGGAGGAATCTGCCAGGGAAAGAAACCCTATTCGGAAGACTGGATACATTGGTTTATTCGACTTTAAATCACTACACAGATGCAAAAAGAGTCACAGTTAACATTTATTGAGTGTTTACCACATGCCAAGCACTAGTCTAATGACTTTATGTGTATTTTCCTACTTAATCCACACTATGAATCCATTTCTTCTGTGTGTGTGGTTTTTTTTTTCTCTTCAATACAAATATAAGCTTCTTGTACACAGGGGCTTTGTTTTGCTTGCTACTTTATCTCCCAACCCCCAGAACAGTGTCTAGCCTAGGATATTACTCATAAAAGCAGCTCAATGAATGAATGAAGCTGCTCATATTATCTCTACTTTGCAACTGCAGAAACCAAAGCTTAGGCAGTAAATGTCACTTGCTCCAGTACACTCAGCAAATAAATGTCAGAGATGGAATTTAAACTCAGACCACTGGACACCCCCGACCTACCCATCCTTTGCTCTGTACAGCAACCTGCTACATTTCCCTGACAGTCTTTGAGAGGCTGTGGTTAGGATTCAGCAAGAGGGGAGAAAGAGTTGAAAGGGAATATTTAGTCTCAGGTTGATTTCTTCTTTGAGCTCCTTGCCTTGTGCAGACCTGCAGCCAGGACTCACGCTCAGGAGACTGCCTGGCGCTTCACAGTAAAGCAGTTGGTAATACATCATGGCGGAATTCAGTCCTGCAGGTAACACTGCCTCCTCCCAGCTTTGTGAACTTAGCAACTTATTCTACCTTCCCCAGCCTGTCTACTTATTTAGAACCTGAGGATAACAATAATAACAACAATAGTTACTATCTGGCAGCACAGATCTGAGGACTAAATAAATTAGTAGGTATAAAGTGCTCCTCAAAGGGAGTGAAGATCAATAAAATCTTCAGGAGATAAAATCTGCAGAAGAGCACCCCAAAGACAGTGAAGATCAATAAAATGCCCTTTCCCTGCCTCTGTCTACCATCTTTAATATCATATCTAGGGCAGGAGGCATTCCACTTTATAAAGAACTGCACTGAAAATGAACTTTATGGCCAGACGTGGTGGTTCATGCCTGTAATCCCAGCACTTTGGGAGGCCCAGGTGGATGGATCACCTGAGGGTCAGGAGTTCGAGACCAGCCTGACCAACATGGTGAAACCCAAACTCTGCTAAAAATAGAAAACTCAGTGGAATAGAAAATAGAAAACTAAATGGAATAGAAAATAGAAAAATTGGCCAGCCAGGCGTGGTGGTGGGCACATGTAATCCCAGTTACTCAGGAGACTGAGGCAGGAGAATAACTTGAACCTGCAAGGCAGAGGTAGCAGTGAGCCAAGATCACCCCACTGCACTCCAGCCTGGGTGACAGAGTGAGACCTGGTCTCAAAAAAAATGAACTTTATAAAATAGTCTGTTCATAAATCAGCACTTTCCCCTATCACTTCAACCATTAGCAACCCTTTTCCCTGGCAACAGCATCTGTCTATAACACTGTTAAAAATCTGAATGAAAATGTATTACTTCTCATTTGCTTTGCTCATTATTCAGAGGCCCAGTGACTGGATCCTCTCTGTATTAATTCATTCTCACACTGCTATGAAGATATACCCAAGACTGGGTAATTTATAAAGGAAACAGGTTTAATTGATTCACAGTTCAGCATGGCTGGGGAGGCCTCAGGAAATTTACAATCATGGTGGAAGGGGAGGAGAGGAATGAATGCCCAGTGAAGGGGGAAACCCCTTATAAAACCATCAGATCTCGTGAGAACCAACTCATTATCACGAGAACAAGATAAGGGAAACCACCCCCATGATTCAATTATCTCCACCTTGTCCCTCCCATGACACATGGGGATTATGGGAACTATAACTCAAGATGAGATTTGGGTGAGGACACAGCCAAATCATATCATCCTCTATTTTCTGATAATCTAACTCTTGGTCTCTGACACTTCTGCTGGAAAACGAACCAGTGAAAGGCAAAAGTCAATAGAAATGCTGGCTGATCTGAGGTCACTGGGAGAAAAGAAAGTACTCAAGTTACAATGAGGTTCGAGGAATGTCTATGAGCTGTGTTACAGGTTCCACAGGGCCTACATACATACGTGAGTTTTGGCAGAAGTTGAAAGAGACATAATGATCCAAGAATGAGAAATGTCATATGATTCAAACTAGCTTCAGTGGAACATGGGATGAATCAACGTCTCAGGAAATTTCAGAAGAGGTCTGCTGGGAGAATGGGCACATTAGGTAACACCACACACACAAAAACACACACACACACACACATAATTGGTTTTGGTCACAAATCTTGAAAGAACATCCTCAAAATAAAAATGTAACCTTTAAGTTCATAGTGCCAGGCATATAATAGGTAGATAAGATAATATTTTTGTTTGGCTGATAGAACACATTAATAGATAGATGGATGGAATAAATTTCTTATCGTGGCATCACAAACTCAGCTCGGGAAGTCACTTTACAAAGTTGTCCAGAGAACTTGATTGTGGACCCTACTTTGTCTGTTGGTCAATAATTTTAAACTGGCATAAAAATGACATTCTGTGTATTTAGATTGTAATTTTCAATCTCCCCCCATGTGTAAACATGTACACACACACACACACACACACACACACACAGAGCTTTTGAATTAGTCTTTAGTTATGACAGAACAAATGTTTATTTAGGAAAGGAATAAAAGTAATAGAGATTTAAGACAAAAATTACTAAGTGTTGGGTATAGGCCATTCTTGTGTTGGCTGTATATGAAGGAAGCTTATTATGGAAAGAGCACATGTTTGAGGGTCCCGGGTTAATGTTAGTATCGTAATCCAGAATTTTCTAAGTGCTGTACATGTATTGAACCATTTTATATTCACAACTACCCTAATTGCTACCAAGGGGCAGAGCAGGCAGCCTTATAGAGAACTTATGTCCTTAACTTCTATGTTATACTGACTTACACATATGATTTCTGCCTCTTAATAGCTGGATGACCTCAGTCAACACATCTAATTTCTTTGCGTCTGTTTGCTTGTTGGGTAAGTGGGACTAATAATCTCGGTGTGCTGTGAGGACTAAACAGAAACTGCCCGGCATATAGTAGTTGTTCAATATGTGTGAACTATTATTATTTATCATTATCTCATTTAACCCTTAAGATATTCATAGAGAATCTAAAATTCACAAAAGGTAAGCTACTCAATAAAGGTTAGAAAGCAAGAAAGTGATGAAGCTAAAGTTCACGTAACAAGTCTGCCTAACTCCAATACATGCTTTTTTTGTAAATAATTTTACTTAAAAACTTATTTCCCACTTTGGGTTGAAGACCAAAAATGCTTTACAAGAGTTAGAGGAAGAGGTCAGCATTGACTAGAGGAAATTTCCCCCTCCAACCTTTCGGAGTTCATACCCTTTTTCCCACCTTCACATGGTTTTCCTGATAATAAATCTCCTTTTGGAACACTTCCTGCTTCCATTCTGTTGTCTGGTATACTTCCTGGGATCAGTTAGGCAATTTTGTAGAAGTAATGCGGATAATAAAGAGATTAGGAGTTTAGGGAGTGGCTGAAATACAGCTAAGACCTCTGCTGAGCCAAATAGATGTCTCTGGCAGAAGATCTAACAACTCTACCAGTAGACACTCAGTTCTTGGTGACACAGCTACCTTATGAGTTGTGGACAATCACTACAAAAAAAAAAAAAAAAATTCATTCCCTCCATTTTCCAAGTTTTAATTGTCAGTCATCTAGAATGGTATGGACCCTGCAACACAGACTCTAGCTTGGCCACATGTGAGGAAGAAAAAGAGACCATGGTCATTTGAAAGAAAAGATACTAATTAAAATTCTGCAGCTTTATGTACAGGCTAGCAGTTCCACCTGCTGACCGTAAACTTAGAGCCAACATCATTGGAGAAATGATGCGGAAGTACCACAGAAATGGCCCATTCTCCTTTTGGACCTGGCAATGTGGCCAAGTTCAGCAAGACGGCCAGCAGGAGGCTGTGTGAGTTAAGTTATAAGCCGTTTTGATGAAGGATCCCATAGAGCAGCTCACTAAATCCGGTTTCCGCTAAAGTTTAGAGGCAAAGCAGGGTGCAGCTGATCACTCTTACTCCACACACATAATCATCACAAGTTAAACTAACTTGGAGATTAACCAGGAGGTGCATTGAGACTGACCAGTCTCATCTTTGCCCAAAAGATAAAGATCAACATTTTGGGACTTCCAAGTAAATGGTATAGCACACGCTCTTAAAACACAACCACAAGTCTGACATCTTGTTCCCAGGTGTATTGGGTGGCACGCACATCTGGGACTGGCAGATATAAGAGATACAACATTTTGTGCACGTAAGCTAAAAGAGAGTCTATCCAGAGAAAAAACATTCTTACCACACCAGAAAGGAGCCAACATATGCAGGACCCTGGAGTTAGCCTCCCAGCAATGTGTTGAGCCAAGGGACCTCCAGCAGCTCACCTGTCAGGGTTAAGGGCTCCTTCTCAACTCCTTGTGCCTCCCTGCCTTTGCATATGTCATTCTTTTGACCTACAATGTCCAGCAAATGCCAAGATGCAGTTCGTGGACCCCTCTTTCACTGTCTCCTGTACTAGGAAATCTTGACAACCATAATCCCAATAGAGTGTATATGAAATTATCATGGAATCATCACCTTGTAATACACATTTTCCTAAAGTATGCTCCAGCAGACTACGTTACTTAAGGATAGGGAATGGACATTATGTATCTATGCATCCTCAGGAGGATTATCCTATAAATTAGTACCCAATAATGGAGTAGAAAAACGGACTAAACAGATGATAAGGCCCTACCCACACGGCGAGTAAGATTCTTTCTCTAAAATTGTAGGAATCTTAAAATCTAACCTCAGTGGCTAGGGGCCAAGACAGTGTTCGAGAGAAGTCTTCTCTCTGTCACATCACTGTTATCTCATCTCACAATAACGGAATGCCCCAGGCATGCATGTCAGGAGTTCATATGGAGGCAGAAATTTAAATAAATTATCTCACACCTACACTGCCACGCTTTTGAGCCACCTTTGGAGTATTATACATCTCAGTGAAATGTTGGTTAAGGTTGCTTGTAGTACATGAATGCACTTGACTGGCTGTCATTAATCAAGCCAAATTTTACTTTATTAATTTTAAAAATAGAGAACAAAGGAGAATATGATGAAGACTCATGGGCCCATTACCCGGAATTAACAATTATTGCAATATTATTGCATTTTCCTTTTCTAAAGTAATTAAATGTTACAAATATAAATAAATGTTCTGGGTCACCATATCCTACTCTGTTTTTCTCTCTCCTCTCTCAGACCTCCATAAACAACTGTCTCATGAAAACCATATGGATCTTCCTAGCCCATCTTTTATATTAATATACATGCATGATTCCACTCATATACAGTCCTATTTTGCTTTTTAATATTTTATTTACATGATAGGATACATTATGTTTTCTTCCTGAACTGTGATTTGTTTAAATTCAACATTGTGTTTGAAGACCTATCCAATTTATATATAGACATATATATGTGTGCGTTTATATATATACACATATATATGTCTATATATAAATGTATATATATGTGTGTATATATATATACACACACATATATGTGTGTGTGTGTGTATATATATATATATTTTTTTGAGACAGAGTCTCGCTCTGTCACCGAGGCTGGAGTGCAATGGCGCGATCTTGGCTCGCTGCAACCTCCACCTCCTGTGTTCAAGCGATTCTCCTGCCTCAGCCACGCGAGTAGCTGGGATTACAGGCGCCCACCACCACGCCCAGCTAATTTTTGTATTTTTAGTAGAGACAGGGTTTCACCATGTTGGTCAAGCTGGTCCTGAACTCCTGACTTCAGGTGATCCACCTGCCTCGGCCTCCCAAAGTGCTGGGATTACAGGCATGAGCGCGCTTGGCCCCAATTTATATATTGGGGTCTCTCTTTCCTTATATAAGCTACATACTAATGCACTGAATAGATATACGGTAATACATTTTATTTAAACATTTTGCTACTAATAATCTCAGATAGTTCCTAATTTTTTGGTCATCCCAACAATGCTGCCATAAATGTCTCTGTAGTTTCCTTTTGTGTTTATATGTAAGAATTTCTCTCAGGCATATGCCTAAAGTGGATATGCCTAGACATATGGTTTGTACCTGTCTATATTTTGGTCCTTTCATTAGGAGGTCCCTGTACTTTCATATTAAAAGCATCTGCATCTGGTCTGATTGATGCATGGGTAGAGATTCAAAGAGTACTGTTAAGCAATATATTTCCAAGTGGGATCTAGTAGCAGGAGCAGCTTAATGACAAAAACAGAGACTAGCTCTGCTGGGAGAAGGATGAATATCTAGAAGTCCAAAAAAGATGCAAAAATGGAGTAACACTACTAATAACACTCCAACTTTGCCGATCATTCTTTTAAAAGAGGAGTGTATATTAAGGCCTTCATTAACCAAAAGGAGGATTATTTCTTGACACAAGCATAGGAAAGAAAGCAAACGTAGGTTTCCCATGCCACTCCACAATGACTCATGGATCAGGAGGACTGAGTACCAAATGCCCGAACTCATGTGTAGATTGAGGTCTGTGCACACTGCCACAGGGCTTCTGATCTGGGACACGTGTTTTCCCAACAGACAGGTACTTCCAATTCTTGCTGTTGTTTAGTATCTGAACTGTGTGTGGCGAGTGTTTAGTGAATATTAATAAGTAATAAGTGAATTCTTTTCCCCAAAGCTAGAAAGTAACAATAGCATACAGCAGCCTCCAGGTAAATAAAGATGAAATTAACTCAGCCTGAACACAGACAGGGGAAGTGGTTGTTGACAATTCTTCCATATTTTAATTAGGAAAAAATATCATCAAAGCTTCTTTATTCTAAACAATCCCCTATATGCATTTGTGCTATTACAATCCTTAGTCCTTTTGTCCCATCTCACAGGTGAGCCCAAATTTCACCAGCAGCCTAATCATATATCAGGATGAGACACACAGTCATGTCAAATAGCAGAAGAGAGTCTTAATTATGTTTAAAAATCTACAGCAGCATTTTGCTTCCATCCTAGATTCTCCCCTGTTCCCAACCCTATCCCTCTTCACCAAAAACAGGATCCCGGTGCCAGGGCTGCCCCTCGGCATCTTTAACTTAAGCACTGACAGGTTACGTGGGATTTTTGCCAGAGTAATTATTTTTCAATTCAACAATAATGAGAAATTACCATGGCAACCACTTGTCACGTGGTACACATACACCCCCTCCAAAGAATGAACCATACTTAAAGCATCTATTCCTTGAAAATGTGCTTTTTTTTTTATTAAAATAAACTTAAACAGGTCAAAGTGGAGAGCATTCTGAAGGGGTCTGAAAGATGGGAGATGGGAGGGCATTGACTTTCTTCAGTATCTTGTGGTTCTAGAAAAAATGAAAATGTCTCATCTTATAACCCTACTCTCTTGTACACACACACTTAAATAACACTATTAATTTGTATCTTACTATTTTAGTCACTCCTGTTTTACATGCATCAGCTAACCTTTCTCAGAAGATATTGAAGAAAGGATAAATTTGCCTGAAATGACCGAGGCAGAAACACACTTGCTACACTTGCTCTGCCTATATTTCTTTTTCTGCCATATCCAGATATTAAGAAAGAAGACAAAAAAAATTCCAAATCTCATGCCTTCTGCCTTTCCGTTACCTAGAGTCCCTCTCACACTGAAGGAAGCTCAGGTCATTTGTTTTCCAAGACTGTAACTGTGTTTTTGATTCCTTAATCACAAGCCACCCTTTCTCCAAAACCAAGGGTCTATCTCAAACCATGTTTATTTTGAATCAGCCTCCCTTAATAATAATAGTCAACAGTTACAAGGCACTTATTGTATGCCAGTCACCCTTCTGAACTCATTGCACATTATAAACCCCTTAAAACCTCACCATGACCCTATAATATAAGTAGCATTATTAACCCCATCTTATAGATGAGAAAACTGAGGCACTGAGGAGTTAGATACTTGCTTAACATTACACAGCTATCAAGTTGCCAAGAAAGAGTTCAACCCCAAGGACTCTGGCTACTGGCTAGCAAGTTTAGACTCATGACTGCTCCATTATGATGTTCCTTTATTCAAAACAATATCTCTAAAATATCTGTCTTCTTAGTTGTTTCAACATCCAGTCAAGGCCAAGTGCACTGAACGTTTGGGTCTCTCTCTGGAACAGGCAGCCCAAAGCAAGGATTTCCATCACACCTATGGAATTTGGCTTGAAGACACACAAATAAAAGTAATAAGGTAAGACCATTTGCCCTTGCCAGCTGGTAGCTGCACAAGCCTGAAAAGGATGCAGAGAGGGAATTTTAAATCTCCCCTTTTTTACTTATTTTTATGGGATTCTTTTTATTTTTTATTTATTTATTTATTTTTTGAGATGGAGTTTCCCTCTTGTTGCCCAGGCTGGAGTGCAGTAGCACAGTCTCGGCTCACTGCAACCTCCGCCTCTTGGGTTCAAGCGATTCTCCTGCCTCAGGCTCCCAAGTAGCTGGGATTACAGGAGCCCACCACCATGCCCAGCTAATTTTTGTATTTTTAGTAGAAACGGGTTTCACCATGTTGACTAGGCTGGTCTCGAACTCCTGACCTCAGGTGATTCACCCGCCTCGGCCTCCCAAAGTGCTGGGATTACAGGTGTGAGCCACTGTGCCCAGCCCTATGGGATTTTTTTTTTTTTCTTAAACAACTCATGTTCTAGAGACTGAATTTTTCTTCTCTAATTCTCAACTGTGATTTGCTCATTCTCAGCTAAATTGCATTTTATTTAACTGTAAGCATTAGTTATTATTTTAACTGAATTATAAAACGGCATGTTACCAACATAGCAAATTGTGTGTTTCGAGAGAGCATCTCGGTGTTTCACTCACAAATCAAGCCCTCCCTTTTAGAAGGTGCTCACTATAGTTCCCTGTATAGTGCACGTGGATGCTGCCTTGAGAAAGTGGCATATTAAAATGTGCAGAAAGACAAGACTTGGTATCCAGTAGACACAGCTCTTCAGTAGAAGTTACATCAGTGGTTTTCCCCCCAAAGACCTGAGAAATTCATGTATTTGAATCTCCAGCTTTGATCCACAAAATCAGTAATTAATTCTGAGCAGTCCGAACAGAAATGTTAGTTAGAATAACTAAAAGCAATGACTCAAATGCCTCAGTGTGTATGTGCCAACAATTGAGGCTTTTTTGCTACCAGACTTATTACAAGTGTGATGAAATAATTTTTTTTTGAAGTTGGGATTCCTGTCAGCTTTTTGAGGGCAACATCTTACCCATGTCTGGTGTGTTTTACATGCACAGTATCTAACACATGGCAGGAAGGCAACAAATAATTGCTCCATTATTTAATTATTTAAATCACTTAATTCAACAAATAAATATTTATTTAACTAAAACCCAGCACATTCTCAAAACCCAGAAGAAAACCAGCACTTTTAATTTTATGATAATTGAACACTGCCACTCTCTGCTCTATTTACATGTTTGTGAAACAGGGGCTTTGATTCTTTGATGACTGAATCAGTGAAAACACACAGAGTTTCAAAATGTAGTATTTTCTAGTCCTCACAGGCTATCAAGTTGGTAATTTTATTATCCCAATGTCAGTGGGGAAACTGAGGCCCCAAGCGGTTAAGAAATGTACCCAAGGTTACAAATCAAATAAGCGGCAACATTGGAATTTGCATCCTCTCTGACTCATAAATTTTTCTTTCCATCCACAAAGCTTTACTCGCTGCCTATTGCAATCTCTACTCTATACTATTCTAGTATGAAAGAGGATTGGTTGTTTTTTAATAACTAAATTTCCTATTTTATGCTCAAACATGGAGACATGTACTCTCACAATCAAAAAGAATATACTGGGAACCCTATGCAAAGCCACTTTGAAAATGACGTGGAAAGGCATTACTCTAGAAGCACAGGTTTTGTTCATGACAGCTCTGTGGCAGTGAGCACCGCGCATCGTATTACATCACACCATCTAGGTGTGAGAGGTCCCGAGATGCAGGATAATGTCATGAGGCAGCAAGTCGTATATCTTGAGAAAAGTTCACTGTAAAATCAGGCACAAATTTTCCATTCCAACATAAACACAGCAGACAAGGGAATGTTTCTGGAAAAGCTTGCAAGATTCAAAATCTTGTTTCTGTGACCCACCCTATTGCATTTGAATAGTTGATCAAATGACAAGAAAAATTCTTCAAGTCACCACTAAACATTGGAGGACTGTGCCAGGACCAAGGCCATAGGAAACCACTAGATAAGAAAACTCAAGATTTTCTCTCTTCCTACTTGGAAAAAATGAAAAAAATATTTTTGTTCACAAAGACAAATATAAGAAACCCAGAATATTCTTGAAACCTAGAAAAAAATAAGTTTTTCTTGATGACGGTCAATCATTTCTATTCTCTTCTCTGTTTACAAATCTGTTTACCAGGGGACTTGAATTCTCTCTGTCAGTGACACCCAAGTAGATATTACAGCTCCAAACTTCTCCCTGGGACTTCAGAATTGTGACTCTAACTGCCTCACTCACCTCTCCACTTCTTAACCAAAGAGGCATCTCAGGCTTAACATGGCCAAAGCCAGATATCTCCCCCAACTCC
This sequence comes from Pan troglodytes, assembly GCF_028858775.2. Taxonomy (NCBI): domain Eukaryota; kingdom Metazoa; phylum Chordata; class Mammalia; order Primates; family Hominidae; genus Pan; species Pan troglodytes. The sequence goes on from NC_072401.2 coordinate 17,261,141, forward strand.
ATCCCCTACAAGCCAATTCTTCTCATTCTCTTCCATCTCCATAATGTAATTCCAGTTTCTCAGTCACTTAGGCCAGCATTTGAGAACATATTCTTGATTCCTGTCTTACCCTAACTCCACACCTCCAATCTGTCAGCAAATCCCAGGAATTTACCTCCAACACATGAATGGAAATCCACCCATGTTTCTTTCCTTCCACTGCCACCCCTTCTCTGTGCCTCCAGTAACTTCAGCCTGGACAACAGTGACTTTTTCCTAACTCATCTCTCAGCCCCCACTCCTATTCCCCTGTAACCTGTGCTCTGCAAAGAAGCCTGGAGGATCTTTTAACAATACCCATTAGATTGTGTCCCTCCCAGCTAAAACTTTTCTATGGTTCGTCATTGCTGTGTAGGGAGCTCACTCTCCTGTGTGGATGGGACTTTCTCTTCTTCTTTGCTGTTGGTTCACTGCACTCTCAGCACAGCCCGCAGATCTAGGTTCTTACCTTGGGGACCTTCCTTTGGGCCTAGGGCTGCACTCCACTACACCACAGGGCCCTTTGAACCAGCTGTGTCCACCACCAGTGGATGCCTTTCCTCTCTTTGGTGTGGTTTTCTCTTTCTCCTCATTCAAATCTCAGCATCCTTGTCATCTTTGGGTCATCGAATCTACAGAAGCCTACTTGCTATCACATCAGTCTATATTTTTCCTTGATCATTCAATTTTGTTTGTTTGTCTTCTTACATACAAGAAATTGTGTTCATTGGGAATATAAGATCCTATTGCCTGCTTTGCTCTGAAGCCTGGCATATAATAGGTGGTTAAAAATGACTGCCTGAATAAATGAATACAAAAAATGTGTTAGACAAACTACCAAAGACAAAAGATAAATCTATCAAGGAGACACATTAATCTCCCTCTTGAACTCCCACAGGGCAGCCATACCAAGGTTCAGAGCTGGCACAGCCCAGCTGATTACAACCACATCATAGAGTACCAGGAACTTTCCAGAATCTTTATTCATTTTAATGTTTTAAATAAATATATGCTGTGAATTAAAAGCATTAAGAAATATTCATGCCCTTTGACTCAGTAATTCTATTTCTGGGACTCCATCCAAAGGACATAATCCAAAAATATGTAAATGCTTTACACGAAAAATTGCTCACCATAGGAGCACTCATAATAGAAAAAAACACACACACAAAAAACTAGGAACAATGTGTTTGCCCTACAATAGAGAAATGATTCAAGAAACTGATATGTCCACTGGAAAGAAAACAGAAATCTTTAAAATATAATGTTCACACATGGTTTAAAATAACACAAGCACATTCTTACATGATAATATAAAGTGAAGAAAATAGGCAGACAAACAGAACAGTGGGACAGAATGGAGAACCAAGATACAGACAGAAGCCTGTGTGGAAAATAAGTATCTGGTAGATACGGCATTGCCGGGTAGTGAGGTTGAGAAGAATTATTTGATGAGGAGTGTGGAGACAATTGGCTTTTCACCCGCAAATAATAAATAAATTAGGTTATAGCTCACATAACAAAACATAAGTTCTGGAGGAATTAAACATGTAAATAAAGAAAACCAAAACCTACTAGAAGAAAAGGTAGGAGGATATCTGTCTTTATGATGTCTGAAGAGGAGAAAATGCTATAAGCCTGCAGTCCCCAACCTTTTTGGCACCAGGGACTGGTTTCGTGGAAGACAGGTTTTTCATGGACTCTCTGGGGGACGGTTTCAGGATGATTCAAGTGCATTACATTCACTGTGCACTTTATTTCTACTATTATTACATTCTAATATATAATTAAATAATTATACAACTCACCATAATGTAGAATCAGTGGGAGCCCTGAGCTTGTTTTCCTGCAATTAGACAATCCCATCGGCATATGATGGGAGACAGCGACGGATCATCAGGCATTAGATTCTCATGAGAAGCGTGCAACCTAGATCCCTCGCATGCACAGTTCACAATAGGGTTTGTGCTCCTATGGGAATCTAATGCCACCAGTGATCTGACAGGAGGTGCAGATCAGGCAGTAATGTGAGTGATGGGGAGCGGCTGTAAATACAGATGAAGCTTCATTCACTGACCTGTCACACCTCCTGCTGCACAGACCAGTTCCTGTTAGGAACCCGTACTCCCCTCCATTTCTATAGTTGCAATATTTCTTTTTTTATATTCCTTTCTTTTTTTAGAGAGACAGGGTCTTACTCTGTCACCCAGGCTAGAGTGCAGTGGTGTGGTCATAGCTCTCTATAGCCTCGAACTCCTGGACGCAAGGGATTCTCCCATCTCAGCCTCAAGAGTAACTAGTCAGGCCAGGCACGGTGGCTCATGCCTGTAATCCCAGCACTTTGGGAGGCCAAGACAGGTGGATCACGAGGTCAGGAGTTCAAGACCATCCTGGCCAACACGGTGAAACCCCATCTCTACTAAAAATACAAAAAAAAAAAAAAAAAAATAGCTGGGCGTGCTGGCGCATGCCTATAATCCCAGCTACTCGGGGGGCTGAGGCAGGAGAATTGCTTGAACCAGGGAGGCAGAGGTTGCAGTGAGCCAAGATCACGCCATTGCACTCCAGCCTGGCAACAGAGTGAGACTCCGTCTCAAACAAACAAACAAAAAGTGTAACTAGTCCGATGCAATGCCCTCATTCCACGCATTCTCCCACACTTTCTCAACCATCCCTTGTTCATTCCTCAAGGCTTCCATCCTGGCCTGCCTTGATCCTAAGGCCTCTCACACCTTCCAACCTGCAGAAAAGTCTTTATTTTCTAGATTGAGATATGCGTTTTTTTTAAAAATTAATGGGAACCTCATGGTGACTATTCCTGTAATATTATGTTTTTATTTTATTTTACATTATGTCCAATTCTTATACTTTTATGTCCCAGCAATTAGACTGTGCACTGCATGGATGGAGTCACCATCTTCTTTGGGTTGTTTTCTGTATTCTTGTTGCTTACCTGGCACTTACTGATTGTGTAATTATGAGCCAAACAACGTGCATTATCTAAGTCAAGCCTTTGAATGACACTATCAGAGAGGTGAATTATTATCCTGATTTTACAGGTGAAGAAAACCAAAGCTCAGAAAGGTTACTTAATTTTCTCAGAGTCACACAGCTGGTACAGTTTGGAGTCAGTGATCAAAGTCATATAATCTGGCCTCAGAACTCTTCCCTTTGAACTCCTCTTTGTGTTTGTGTGTGCATGTGTGTGTGTGAGCAAGAGACAGGGGACTGTGGGAAAATACCTAGTAATAAAAGGTTACATACATGCGTGCATAAATGCTCATAGCTTCATTGTTCACTACAGCCAAGAAATGGAAACACTCCAAATGTCTATCAACTAATGAACAGATAAACAAAATGTGGTATCTTCAGACAATGGTACACTGGAAGTAGTAAACGAAAGAAAATTCAGATGCACGCTGTGTATAACATGTGCCTCAAAACACTATGGCAATGAGAGAAGCCAGACACAAAAGGCCATATACTGGATGATGATTTCATTCACACAAAATGTCCAGAATCCTGGCTTTTATTACCTGTGTGATCTCAGACAAATTACCGGAGCTCTCTGTCCCTCTGTTTCATTATTTATAAAATGGACATCATTATACCTCACTCTTAATTGTGAGGATTAAGCTATATAATACATGGACCAGTGACTGGAACAGAGTAAATGCCCAACAAAGGACACTGTTATTAAGTGGCAGAGAAGGTCCCAAAGCCAGAGTTGCTGTGGATATTAAATAATATATATCCATAATGCATCTTACAAATACAGCCTACACACCTTGCTGCCAGAGGACCTGGGTCTAGACATCAATGACATTATTCTTTGCTCTGTTGCTTTGGAAAAGTTACTCAGTCTCATTTGCCTTCACTGTAAAAAATGGTAACAATAAGTGTAGCTACCTCATAGTGCTATTATGAGAATTAAATTAACTGATAAATTAAAGTGCTTAGAACAGTGCCTGGAATGCAGTAAGCATCAATAATTGTTATCCATCATTATTACTATGGTTGCCGGTGACATTCAAGATGGGTTTCCCCATTCTCAGGAAATGCATGATCCAGTTAGCTGGGTCCTGACACACAGTTGACACAGCACGGACACTCTCAGTATCAGTGCCTCTTTGTTGGATTAAAAACAGCATGCCCTCCACTGTCTGTCTGCCTCACGAGAAATGAGACTGCAAACTCCTCAAGGGCAGGATCGGTGTTTAATTTTTCCTGTACCCCTCGCGCCTGGCATAGTGTCTGGCTGCAAAAGAGCAAGGACCTATCAGAGTGAGTTTTTCAAGCAGACTGACTGAAGCGAAGCCTCTATTTTGCACACCAACCTCAAATCCACAGTCGCACATTGTTCAGGCTAATTTGCATCTCAGCATCTCAGAAAGCTCTCCATTTAGCTATTCAATTTGCTTCCTTGTCAACTAGAGATCACAACTTGCAAGAGAAAAGAGAGCTTTAGAAAATTGTGGCTTGCCTGCCAGCATCCATATTTAGATCAGCAGAACTTTTCGCTTTCCCCCTTCCATCTCCCTGGGAGTCAGGAAACTGGGTTCTGATTCTGATCCTGATACTTCTTTGATGGGTGACCTTAAGTAAGTCCAAATCAAAAAATCGTCAGTGTTCAAAATGTCCTTACAGGGTGTGCTTGGACCTTGGTTTCCCCATCTGTCAAATATAAGGACAATTCCAAGGGTCCTTCCAAAGAGGTCCTACCAGAACACTCACTTCTTTAGGAATTTGTTGTTTACTGAGAGAACCTGCCCACTTTCCCCACTCTTGCCTTCAGTGAAAACATTTTTGGGGGATCTTAGTGATGGCTAAAGTGGAGACAACATCACAACCAAAGGATATAAAAGAAGAAATCTCTAAATTCCATCTCTTCCAAAGTCCAAGGACAGTCTCCATAGGGATGGCAAATGGATTTCAACCCCAAGGGGCCTCTTTGATGGAATGGGGGTAGTTACCTAGGACTATGAATTCATTCGTGCATTCAGAAATATGCAGTGAGCGCCTACTTTGCGCGAGACACTCTTCTAGGATTTAGCGATAATGTAGTGAACAAAAAAGACACAGATCCATGTCCTTGAAGACCTTGTATACTAGCGGATGACAAATAATGAAAAAGATGAATGAAATATGTCATTTATTAGATAGCATTAAGTGTACAGGAGAAAAGTAGTAAAGCAGAAAATGAGGACATGAAATATGGGAGTGGGGAAGGAGAAGTAAAATTTACATGGGATAACCACAGAAGGCCCTGCAGGGAACGTCTCTTTAGAGCTAGGCTTCTCAACCTCAGCATGGCAAACATTTACAGCTATCCAGGTCTTCACTGCGGGGTGTCCTGTGCCTTCTAGGGTGTTCAGCAGCATCTCTGCCCTCTGCCCACTAGAGGCCAATAACACCCCCTTCAGTTGTGACAACCAAAAATGTCTCCAGACATTGCCAGATGTCCTTGGGTCAGGCGGACAAAATTGTCCCAGTTTGAGCACCACTCATTTAGAATAAAATCCTGAAGAATGGGAGGGAGGGAGCCAGACAGGGATTTAGAAGGATTCTATGCAGGCACTGGAAGTAGAGGGTGAACAGGAATAGCCTAGCCCCGTCCCACAGGCAACTGACATCAAATATCCTCTCGACGATGATCAAATTACACCTGGGATGAATGACGTGAGGGAGGAGCATACGGTGTTAGGGGAGAGAGGATGGGCACCCCCATGGTCTGGGAGGTGAGAAATGGTTTCCTGTTAGTGCGACATTTCAACCGAGAGCTGAGGCATGAGAGGATTTGGTCAGCCGACATGAGGAAACAGCAAGTACAACAGCCCTGAGATTGAAGAACTGTGATGCCTTTAAGGGACTGAAAGGAAGATGCTCATCCAAGCATTGGAAGCTGGCGGTGGGAGACTGAAGGTGAAGCTGGGGAAGCGCCAGGGCTTGAACCCCCATGCAGGACCTGGCAAAGCCAAACAAGATGTGGGTTCTCTTCCTACAAGCAATGGGATATCATAGAAAGGCTTTAAGCAGGCATGTGTCATGATCAATTTAGAGTTCTAGGTCCCTCCTGTGATGAGACCAAGTAATCTCCACTCCTTAATAGCTGTGTGACTTTGAGTAAATTCCTTCTCTCTTCTGGCCTCGGTTTCCCCATCTGTAAAATGGGGACAGCAATCACATCTGCCTGGGTTTATGGTCAAGATCAAATGAGATCATATGTGCAGAGTGCTTGGAACAGGGCTGTGACACAGAGCATGATCAGTAACTCTGTTAGTCTTGATTCATAGCACTCTTACACAAATATTAGCTATCACTTTCTTTTCTTTCTCTTGGAAGCTTACCAACGCCTGACTGGGATTTATTGCTGGTGTAGCTTTCCTTTTCAATCTTGTCCCTGCCCTGCCTTCCTCCCCCATCCCTCTCCACCTCAGGACAGTTCACGCCTCTGCTCCCAGAGCCCTGCGTTTCTACTTCTATGACACTACCTGGTTGCCAGCTCTCAGCATACCTCAACTTTATATTCTCCATCAGTAGTCCTTATTGGGCACACATATTTGATCTGAAAACTGACGGCAAAGAGGCCTTCTCCATGCATGAATGCTTTAAGGTCTGACATCTGAATGTTAGCTCTCAGACTTGTCTTGGGAATGTCTCCAAGAACAATCAACTGTTCCCTTTGAGGACCATCAAACCACTCCTCATGCAACACACACACATAATCACACGCACACACGCATGCAAGACAAATATGCTGCTTCCTCATGAGCTATATCATGTCTACGAAACTCCTCTCTATATAAAACTTTCTGCATAATTCCCAGTCTGGTTCATTTCTACTAGTCAACACCTGCAGAGGCTCCCTGCCCGCCCTACCTTGTCCTCACCTTACCTCCCCACTACCACTGCCACCATCTCTCCGCTTATCACAACCACCATCAAGAGTGTTTGTGAGTTTGTGTTTTTATGTCTGTCTTCCCCCTCAGCCTTCAAGAAGACAAGGTCAGTGTTCATTTCTTGTTGTATCCTCATTATTTGGTGCAGAGTTTGATACACAGCAGAAGCCCAATTACTACCTGTTGATAGAAAAATAATATTAGCTCGCCATTTTGAAGTGTTTTCTCTCTCTCAGGCACATGACATGCATTATCCCATATGGTTTAATCATCACAACTATTTAAGGGTAGATAATGTTGTCATCATCTCCATTTTACAGATTGGGAACTGAGGCTAGAAAAGCTTAGCAACTTGCAAAAAAAAAAAAAAAGCTTAGCAACTTGCTCAAGATCACACAGACAAATATATAACAAAGTTAACCTAAGTTTCAATATCCTTGGATGTAAAGTTAGAGAACTGAACTAGCTCTGGTTTAAGGGCCCTTCCAGTTCTAATATTAGACCAAGAACATCTGATTCCCAGGCCAATGTTCTTTCATTCCTATCTCATTGTCTCCCTATAACTTAGAAAAGGACAATTTCGAGACAAATGCATTGTTTTCACAAACCTCACTTTACTTCTCTCTTGTGTTCTTTTGTTCTAGGAAACATGGGGGAATGAATGACTTAGCCTGGCCATAAAGCTGTGGGGGGCACTGAGCTGGAGGGGAGCCTCCGCAGAACTTGGCTTTGGGAGCCTGGGATTTGAACTTGTGCCACCACCGCTGGCAGGACGCCTCACCGCTGCTCAGATGAGCAATGTTTATGCAATTTGCTTTCCCCCACTAAGTGCACCACAGGATGTCTGATCTCCTTGAAATTGCCCTCATTTAAGAATCTGTCTTTTTTGAAGCAAAATGTCATCTAAAACCTTTTATGGCTTTATGGGAAACTAAGTGTGCTTTCGAAGCATGCATGGCCTGGGTCTGTCTGCAGATCTTTTCCATTCACACTTGGTATTCACTTCAGAACGAGACTAGGTGGCAAGTTAAGTGGCTCTGCTGTTAGCCCCACCTGCCACCTTGGCCAATGAGAAGACCTGAAACATACAACTCTGCCTCTTGGGAAGGAGTGGGAAGACACGGGGTGAGTAACCTGGAGAAAATGAAGGGCCATAGGAGACATGGCTGCGTCCTCATATATTTGAAGGACATTTTTTAAAAGAGACTAACGTTTAGGGCTGTCAAGTGGTAAACCAGCCCTAATGCTGAGTAGTCAAAGGAAATGGATGAATAGGGCAAGTTAGTTTTCCCCTTCCCCATGGTCAGTTCAGTTGACTGAATGCAGTGCTGCTGTCCAAGTGTTCCAGGCATCAGCTGGGTGCCCACTGGAGATGACATGCAAGGTCTCGTCATTCTTAACTTGCTATTATAATTGCAAGTAGAAATATAATTTGAAATTATTTTTGACTTTTTTCATTTTCTTCTCCAAAATGCAAGATCTTCTTTCTTTTCTGTATTTGTTTTTTTGAAACTGTTAAAATGTGAAAATATGGCAGCATCTCTATTTGCTCTAACTGGGTTTATTTACTTACTTGTTCACTCATTTAACAACTTTCATCAAGTAGACTTCCCTGTCACACATGCTGGGAATAGAGTTTAGAAAAAAACCTTATGCAGCTCAAAATTTAGAGCAGGTGACAAACCATAAACACACAAGTGAATAAAACCAAAAAAATTATTACTAGTAAGAATTGGTATGAGGAAAATGGACTGAGACTACACAGAAGTGAGATGATTTCTAATTTTTTTTTATTTTATTATTTTTTTGAGATGGAGTCTCACTCTGTCGCCCAGGCTGGAATGCAGTGGTGTGATCTCAGTTCACTGCAACCTCCGCCTCCCAGGTTCAAGCAATTCTCTGGCCTTAGCCTCCCCAGTAGCTGAGATTATAGGCGCCTGCCACCACACCCAGCTAATTTTTGTATTTTTGGTACTGATGGGGTTTCACCATGTTGGCCAGACTGGTCTTGAACTCCTGACCTCAAGTGATCCAGCTGCCTCAGCCTCCCAAAGTGATGAGATTTCAGGTGTGATCCACCGCACCTGGCCAAGATGATTCCTTTTAGATATAGGTGGCTCCACAAGGCCACCAGAGGAGGTAACATTAAGGTTACTTGAAGAATGCAAGCCAAGGAGAAGCTGTATTTGTGTATTAGTGGAAATGACAGCCTTTCTCTCCAGATCCCAATCCAGTATTTTCTCTCAATTTTACAAGTTTATTCGCTCTGTGTTGAGTATTTCAATTTTTTTTTTTTTTTTTTTTTTGTACAACTCAAAAAACATTTCATGAACACACATTCCACGTGTCTCAAATTGGGCTAAATTCTTTATTACTTTTTAAAATTTAATGAGTACATTAACTAAATGGTAAGAATTGATGTCAGTGAGGCAATAGCCTCTTGGAAGGTTAAGCAATTTATCCACAGTGAGATGTCTAATAAAGTTTAGGGCTTAGACTTGGACTCCGGGCTGTTGGATTCTCATGTTTGTCATCTTTCCACTGAACCCCATGTTTTGAATCCTTCTGGGCATCTCTGGGGTTTAAGGTTGCCTGGAGGTGGCTAAGCACCTCTCTTTTAAATAGATTAATTGACTCTTTCCATGGTTCTGGTCCTCTATTTTGACTTCAGGGACTTTGGTTCCCATTACTAAGAAGAGCTAAGACCGTGGCCCAACTGTGATTTGGAGGGAAGCCTCAGAAGAATGAAACAGAATAGGGATGCCACAGATCAGAAGCCAGGCTGGGGCATAAGAGTGGGCAGCAAAGGATGTGGGGCTAGGATCTTAAGGGCCACACAGAAGTGAAGGCAGCTGTCATGTGCGGCAGTTTCTTTAGCTGCTCTGTTGTACTTGAGAATGAGTCTTCACAGAGTAACTCCAAGGAGGAGCACTTAACTGGGCATATGCTTTGGTGGGACACAGATCAGACTTTGAGTTAGAAAATAAAGTCAGAGCAGATGAGTACGAGCCCTCAGCTGAGGGAGTCTGGAGGACAGAAGGCACGAACAGTGAGGAGGATTACCAGCCAGCCACTAACCTACTTTGCTCCTCTTCCCCAAGTAGTTGGAGTAGATCACGGGGAGAATTATGTGGGTCACTCCTCATACTCTGATGCACCCAAATGCTCAGTGGAGAGTCATACTAAATCCCTCAGAACACTGATGCTCGTCAAAGTTAAGTATCTTTTTCAGAATAAGAGTAAGGTGTAGCCAACTGTGCTCGATTGAATGGTGTCACCTGCCCCCTCCCCTATAATTCATGTCTGCCTGGAATCTCGGAATGTGACCTAATTTGAAAATAGGGTCCTTGCAGATTAATAGGTTAAGATAAGGGTGGTTCCTAATTCAATGACTGGTGTCCTTAAAATAAGAAGCAGAGACAGACACACAAGCACACCATGTAAAGATGGAGGTAGAGGTTGGAGTGTCACATCTACAAGCCAAGGGATGCCAAGGGTTGCCACCAAAATCCATGAGAAACACATGGGACAGATTCTTCCTCAAAGTTCTCAGAAGGAACCAAGGCTGCTGATGCTTTTCTTCTAGCTTTCTAGACTCCAGAACTGCGAGAGAGTGAATTTCTGTTATTTTCAAGCCACCAGTGTGTGGTGACTTGTTAGGGCAGCCTAGGAAACAATTTGCCCACTTACTTAACTGTGAGGACCACTGAATTCCATACTATTCCAAACCACAGGCCAGGTATCATTACTATGTCAAGTGCTGGCTAAGCCTTCGTACCGTGACGTGCTCCTCATCTCACATCAGGCCGCAATGCTGCTTCCTTCTCTTTCTCTCCATCTCCACTCTGAATTCCTTGTGGGCAGAAATCAGATCTAATTCACTGCTCTTTCTCCAGCTCCTGGAATATACTTGGCGCTCAACAAATGTTGAAAGAAGGAATGAATAAAATAAATACTTTTTTTTTTTTTGAGACGGAGTCTTGCTCTGTCTCCCAGGCTGGAGTGCAGTGGCACGATCTTGGTTCACTAAAGCCTCCACCTCCCAGGTTCAAGTGATTCTCCTGCCTCAGCCTCCCAAGTAGCTGGTATTACAGGTGTGTGCCACCACACCCGGCCAAGTTTTTGTATTTTTAGTAGAGACGGGGTTTCACCATATTAGCCACGATTGTCTCAATCTCCTGACCTTGTGATCCTCCTGCCTCAGCCTCCCAAAGTGTTGGGATTACAGGCGTGAGCCACCGCACCCAGCAAAATAAATACTTCTTGACCAACACAGTCTTTCCAAAGACTCACAAACCCCAAGCAAGTTAGCATTTTATTTATTCATTCTACTGATATTATTAAGTGCCTACTCTATGCTAGGAACGGTGCTAGGAGACGGGAACACAGTGATAAATAAGAAGACAAAATTCTGTTTTCTTGAACCTTGTTATCTAGAGGGGGAGTAGAGGAAGGGGGCAGATAAGTCCAGTAGACAAACATGTGGGTGTATTATTGGTGTAGATAACTTTAGACAATGAGAAGTACTTGAAAAAAATAAAATAGAATAATACTTAGAGTAACTGGATTTACTTTAGTTAAATGGTGCTGGGAAAGACCTCTCTCTCTCCAGGAGATGACATTTGAGCTGAGACCCAAATAATAAGACTCATGTCTTCAAAGATGTGAAGGATGAGGCGTACAGGCAGCAGTACAGCTAGTGCCAAGACTCGAAGCATAACTTAGTACAAAGTGCTTAGAAAACAGAAAGAAGGCTTATGTACGAGAAGCAGGGGCCTAGGGGTATGGGATGATGTCAGCAGGACAGATTGACCCTGCTTCATTGTCTGAGGCCGGAAGAGCTCCAAGTCATAGAAGAGTGATTTATACTTTACTGTTGCAAGGAACGTTGTTTACAATTAAAATTACAGTAGATGTTTATGGTCAGGAAGGGGGAGCCCCATGGATGGTCAAATCCTGCATAAGGAAGGATGCATGTTCTCACCAAGGCCCAAGAGAGCAAAGCCAGACCTTGCATTTTCTCCTCATTAAATCACAGAAGGCCTGAATGGCCACCCACGGAGGTTGTCCTCACTTGGTGCCATTCATGCCTGGCTCTTGCTTTGTTTAAAGCATCATTTTCTTTGCATTCTAGCAAAAAGACAAGGCAGAGCTGGCTTATGGAGATCATGTCTCTGGCTGATATTAGCCATCGGTGGTATAAGCCTTGCAGCTGTACTGTGTCCTGCAGTTTGGTGGCAGGGATATGAGAAGTAGACTCTTGTTACATGGTTGTTTTCTTTGCCCTTGGTTTTTTACATTTTCATTAAATCATAGATGTTCCTAATTGCTTCCTCATGGCCAAAGTGCCCCTTGATTGGAATTCTATGGAAAAGAGAGTTTGCATTATTAAATAGTGTTTCTAAAGGGATTTGAGTGGTTTTTGGTTTCCTTTTCCCCCCTTTTGACTTTTTAAAAAAGTTTTTTATTTTGTTGCAATGTATAATTGCTTGCTTTGTGCTAGAATTGCTCTCCAAGCTTCTACAATCGTGTAGGAATTGTAATTCCCTTTATTACTGAAGAATCACTTTAAGCCTTCATTTAAGATGACTGGACAAGAATCAGATTATACAGAATTAATATCTGTTTTGCATAGTGCATTGACCCTGCTGCCAGTGGTTCCCTTTGCTTGCTCACTTTTTGTGTGATTTTAAAAAGAATTTTTAAAGAATTTTTAAAATAATCAGCGTTTCATCTCATGTAAGCCTCATGGCACCCTGGGGCACATAGGCAAAAGTGATCCACATAGGAAACAAATTCTCCTCTTCAGTGAGGTGAACTGACTTGTCCAAGGACATCCATGCGGAGCTTGTCAGAGCTACAAGGCCAACCAAGCTCCTGGAAGTCCAAAGCCACTCTCTGCACCTCATTCTGCTTCTGTAGTAGGAACCTCTACACCTCTGTTTCCTCATCTGTAGACTGGGACTGGTAATTCCACCTTGAAAATTTAGTATAAAAATTAAATAAGAATGTGCACATTTCCTTAGCAGGCAATAGGAAACACCATCTCTTCCCAGGGGCTCAGAGGCTGGTCCCAAGCATGAGAGTCTCTTGTGAAGAACCTCAGATATTTTTCCTCTTCCCCTCCATAAAGAGCAATGGTTCAGGACCTAGAAATAGCTTCAGAGGCAGAGGTGGCCAAAGCTGTGTGAACCAAGAATGCTGTGAATTTCCTTAAATCTACCTCTGCTCACTTTATCAAGTCATCAAAGTCTAGAGTGGAATCCCTCATCTGGAGAAGAAAGTTCAAATTCCTCAGCATGCCATTCAGGCCTTTCTGGGGTCTAATCCTAGCCTGCCATGGTAGCCCACCACTCTCTCCTTCTTCCGTCTCCCAACAACTCTATCCTCTCTCCATTATATACCCTATGCACTCTGCATCTGGTTTTATTCTCCCTAAAAATAACCACAATGTCAGAAAACAATCGTTTCCTAGCTCACTGGTGCTCTGCTCCCTGGGTGTAGACTGTCGACACCCCTTTGCTCTGCCACCCTTAAATACCCTCCATTCTCCCACAGCACCTAGATTACTACAATGAGTGGGTGTTGCTCTATAATTGAAGAACAGTTATTTTTTTCATTGTTATTAATGGCATGCTTATAATAGTGAACGAAAGAAAAATAATATCAAGTTATTTATATAGGTATGTGTGTATGTACGTATATTTAATAATCCCAATTTTGTAAAAATAAATCCTTTTTCTTAAAAGCCTGGAAGAAATTCTCTGGGAAATTCTCTCGGTGACCCAAAGAACTAAATGTGACACAAAGAAAATGTCTGTCAGCATGATAAACGTGCCTCCATCCAACAGTTTGGAACACCCCAGGCCACAATTGCACCCTAGCAGAGACTGAAGCAGGCACCAACCAATGCCAGCCTTTTCTCAATCACTTCCTGGGTCCAAGTTCAACTTCAGGCCAGTCTAGAACAAAGGAGGAAAGGGCCATATTCCCTGGGAGACGTGGTCATGCTCTGCTGAGAAACATAAGGCTTCATGGTGAGGACGGATGCATCACTGTAATGAGCAGTTGCAAGTGCCCATTCCAACTCCGTAAACAGGCCAAAATGTAATGTGGCAGCATCGCCTACCATGGCTGCAATGGCCGGGCAGCAGCTGCATCGGGTGAAAGCAGAGAAAACAATGTTCTGTAATGTTTCTGTGATAATAAGCTCTAGTCAAGCATGAGAAGTGGTTCCTGAGAAATGCATGGCAGATAGACAGGGCGGCATGGACAACATATTTGCTGGCTGGCTGGCAGGCTCACACTCCTAAGTCTGCCTGCTCCCCTCGACCCACATCCACACCAATCAGAGAATCACCTAGACTTCCTACTTAGAAGGCTTAGCTTCTCTACCACTTCTCAAGAAATTCACATTTCAGGGTCCGTTCCTGGAATCACATTAGGTATTTTTGCTTATCCAGAAAGGTTAAAAACTCTTATGACCCTCAAACCAGCTTCATTTTCCTCCTTAAGTTTTGAAAGCAAAACTCAAGAGACTCTCCCCAAAATGAATTATGCAGAAGATACGATGAGATGAGACTCTGCCTGCTGCTAAGGGACTCGCCTTAGAAAAATGTAATCAGATATTCATTTCCTGATATTAACAACCACTAAAAGGGAGCTCTGATTTCTGGAACAAATACCTTAAGAAGAAAGTTTAAACATATATATTTTAATTGAATTTCTTCTCAGCCAGAATGTAACTGACAGAATCCTATATCCACCATGATCCACAGGCTCTGTAACTCATAAGTCAGCCGATCTACCAGTAAGACTTTTCTAGGTTCTTAATCCTCTTATCAACCACTCAAGTTTCCAGGGAGACTCATTAGCAGAGCTGGCAAATGCTGTAGTCGGCATCGTTATCAACCACAAAACTTTTGAGCATCTGCTGTCTGTTTATTTGTTTATTGTCTGTCTCATTTCAACTAGAATGTGAACTCAAGGAAGCAGAAGATTTCAGCTGTTGTGCTCACTGCTGCAGCCCTGTACCTAGAACTCTGCCTGGCATTTTGGGATCTCCCAGTACATCTTTACTAACTGTGACTCTCTTGTGTACTGAGAAACTGGAGCCTGGGAATGCAAACTGGTCCTACCCTGCATAGTTTTTCAGTTTTCCTGTATCTGAATGGATACACACACATAAACACATATTCAAACAGAGAAACTAGCAAGAGTATATTCTAAGAGTCACATAGTTGGCACAGACATTAGGGGCTAGGAAAGGGAGTGGGATTGGGCTACCAGGGTCCCCTTATTGTTTTCTCTTTTGCCAACCTCTCAGTGTCAATATAAGAGACTTAGAACAACTGAGAGCTCTTCAAATGCCTAAACATTATTGTTTGGGGAAAAATACATATGCCTTGTCAGAAACCAGAGGCACCTCTCTTCCCTCACCAAACCAGGCCCTAAGCCCTGCACACTCTATTCCCGAATCTTTTGTGAACCCTGCCACTGGTGGAGTTGGAACACAGTACAGCTTTCTTCTGGCCTCCTCAGGGTCCCTATCCCATCTGTGAGATGATTTCCATCGCCCCTGAAGTTTTAGGGTGCTGGAAGGGGGAACCTATTGTTGATATCTAAATAAAGTCAGTCACAAAATGGAAATAAAAAGCTTCCCTCTAAAATAGTTTGAGAGGTTTTTTTTTGTTTTTTGTTTTTTTGGCTGCAAAAGAGGGAAAAAGTAGCAGGTGCTGAAGAGGCATTTATTCAGGTGTTCCCTTTTCCACTCAATAAACATGTATTGAACAGCTATGCTGTGTCAAAGATTATGCTACCAGTTGAGGATCTATAGAGAACCATCAAGATGCAATCCTGCCTCAAAAAGTCTACAGCCTACGGAGGAATGCCAATAATAAATAGGTAACAAAAATAGGGTGCGATTCACTGGGCATGGTGGCTCACTCCTGTAATCCCAGCATTTTGGGAGGCCAAGGTGGGCATATCACCCGAGGTCAGGAGTTCGAGACCAGCCTGGTCAACATGGTGAAACTTCATCTCTACTAAAAATACAAAAAATTCGCCAGGTGTGGTGGCATGCGCCTGTAATCCCAGCTACTCGGGAGGCTGAGGCAAGAGAATCACTTGAACCCAGGAGGCTACGGTTGCAGTGAGCTGTGATCACGCCACTGGACTCCAGTCTGGGTGACTGAGTGAAACTCCATCTCAGAAAAAAAAGAGTGGGGGTGCAAGAAGATGAACTATAAGCAAAACATAGGGTGTTACAACAGCATATTAGGGGGCAAAACTTCCTTCAGACCCCAGTTCTACCACTTAGAAGGCATATGGTGCACTTCCTATTGATTTTGTTACTCAGAAAGTGGGAACACTTTTTACTGTCTTGTAGGACTGCCCTAAGGATTTGGCAGGATTTCATAGCTAGTGAGCTTAACAAAGCACATGGACACTGCAGACACTCAAAATATTGTAAATATTGTTACTAGAAAGGGAAGTCAGGACCCAAATTCAGATTTGCTTCCCACTACTTAAGAATAAATGAAACCAAGTTTGGGGTACATGTGCCTGACCACTCTCTTTCTTCCTATAGGAATAAATGAAACCAAGCTTGGGGTGCATGTGCCTGGCCACTCTCTTTCTTCCTGGCTGCAGAAGTCGATCCTCCCCCTCCTCTCTGCCAGATGGGCATTCCCTGTATAGTGCTGAGGGCTGGGCATTGGGCTGCGAGTTGGCGATCAAGATATCTGGCTTTAAGAAAATCCCGAGAGCTTTCTCAATAGCCTTTCACCTATGGCAAGAGTAGCTAAGAAGCTCCAGACCATTCTATTAACAGGAGCCTCCACTCTCCACAGGGCAAGGTATGCTTTGCTCACTGCCAGTGCCGGATGCCAAGGGGTGGCTCAAGAGGGACTTTGGGGGTGGTGATGGGAAGGGGATGCCCTGTGTCATCTGCATCAAGCTTCCCCACCTCAAGCAACCCTTGGCAACATAAAATTGAAGTGAAAAGAAAACACTTGCTATGCTGATTCTTCAAATGCTAATCCCTCCTGTTCCTGGGAGAGTAATGGGGTAGAATCCATTCAAGTGTCTGAGCGAAACCAAGAGAAACTGAGAGACACTTTAGATCCCAGACTGGTCTTCTAAAAGGTGTGGGCCCCAAGCCATCCCAACCCCTATGGGGATGCCCTGGACCAGCTTCTGCCCTCTGCAGTGATTCTAATACTCAGCACAGTACCCAGCATGATAGCAGAAGGGTGAGCACCGGTAGATGAAAAAACAAACTAACCAATGAATGAATGAAGACAAGAAGGAAGGTAGGAAAGAAGTGAGTTTGGTTTTGGAACTGCCTTGCGTCGAATGACATTAATAGTGAGCCCCAAGAACAGGCAAGTTTATAAGATGGGTGTTACCCTGCCTCCTTATACTCCTGGCAGCAAAAGGGTACTACTGTGCAATTAACTCCTTCCTGTCCAGCCTACTGGGGAAGCCAGCAGCCCACTGCAGCAGGGCCATTACACTTACAGTAGGGGCTCCCCAAAGCCCCCAGACCGGATTTCATTTTGGAATGCATGCTATGGGGTTTTTTTTCTGCTGCTCTAGCAGCAGCAGTAGCAGCAGATTTACTCTCCTAATTATGTTTGGCTTTGGTTAAATTAGTTTGCATTCCCTGAGCACACACTGGTTGGGGGAGGGGGAGCAGGCAGCGGAAAGAGGTGGCCTGAGAAGATGCCAGGAGGTGGAGAGAATCTACTGAAAGGATGATGCGTATGGCAGAGCCATCAGACACCAGGCAGATGCTGGAGAGCTACTCCACAGTGATCCACGGACCCAAGTGGGAGAGAGAAAATGGGATTCTGCCTAAAGTGTCTACTCATTCATTCATTTCCATGACAAATATTTATCAAAGGCCTACGATGAGTCACATGTTGAACTAGGAGATGGAGGAAAATGCAGTGAACCAGACAAACAAGGTTCCCTGACCTCATGAACCTACATTCTGGAAGGAGAGTGAGAGAAGAAACAAAGAAAGAAGCTCAAACTTTGGATGCTCTGAAACCAATGTAACGAGTAAAGTGAACAGGACCATCTAGAGGAAGTTTGTGATTTAGTTTTTCATTGGCAGTTGTAGCTGCAAACAACAATAATGAAAATAACACAACTACCATTTGTCCATTTACTCACTGCTTACTATGTTCCAGACACTCACCGAATATTTCATTTAATCTTTCTCAAAACCCTATATGGCCAGGTGCAGTGGCTCATGCCTGTAATCCCAGCACTTTCGGAGGCCAAGGCGAGCAGATCACTTAAGGTCAGGAGTTTGAGACCATCCTGGCCAATATGGTGAAACCCCATCTGTACTAAAAAATACAAAAAATTAGCTGGGTGTGATGGCACACGCCTGTAGTCCCAGCTACTCGAGAGGCTGAGGCAGGAGAATCACTTGAACCTGGGAGGTGGAGGTTGCACATAGCAGAGATAGCGCCACTGCACTCTAGCCTGGGTGACACAGCAAGACTCCACCTCAAAACAAAAACAAACAAACAAAAACCCTATGAGATGGGTGTGGTTATCCCCATTCTATAGACAAAAAAGTCAAGGCTCAGAGAGTTTTAGTTATCTGCTCAAGGACACACAGTAGGTGACTTTTAATGCCATGTTGTCCCTGTATACCCTTTTGAAAGGTCTACAATGAATAACAGTAGCCAGTGATTAAAGCACCCACTAAATACCAGACACTGAGTGCTTATAGGAAGGAAGTCTTTCCTGACAGCATTTACTAGTTGCATTTTACAACTCGAGACTCCAAGAGGCTGATGAGTTTAGCCAGCATGGCAAAACTCTTAAGGCAGGAAGGCAGGATTCAAACTCAGGTCCGCATGCCCTCAAAGTTTTGTTTCTACCCCAGAACATAATACGGTCATGCACCATATAAGGACATTTCAGTCAACAACAGACTGCCTATGTGACAGCAGTCCTATAAGGTTCTATTGAAGCAAATATAGAAACCTGATACATGGCACTAGATATCAGCATTGCAGAATGAGTAGAGGAAATGATTGATATCAGTAATAGTGCTGGAACATTTGGTTTTCCATAGGAAAAAAATATATAAATAAAAATGTACATACCACCTAGGTTTGTGTACGTACACTCCATGACGTTTGCATAACAACAAGATCACCTAAGGATGCATTTTTCAGAAGGTATCCTTGTCGTTAAGCAATGCATGACTATTCAAAGCAGTCTGATGGAGCTAACATATTATTTCCTCAATAACTGGGATGAAAGTGTCAGATGTTTGAAAATCCTGGAGTTACAACACAGGAAATGTGAGTCATCTGAGATTTCCAGTTCTTCTTCCAGGTAACCCAGAGTTAAGTTTAATGCTCTTGCAAAAAGTTACTTTCAGGTATGAACCAGAAAAAAAAAAAAAATGCCTAAAACCCAAAGCAATGTGTGAAACTGTTAAATTGCGGTATCCTGAGTAGAGACTTCAGTAGGCAATCCAGGACTTAGGCTGTGTGGATGAGAGCTGTACATACAGGCACACCAGGCCCTTTCTTCACACCCTTTTTGCTCAGCAACTTCTATTTTCTAGAAAAGCCCAACTGCCTGGCTCAGAAAATCTACTTACCTAACTACTTGTCATTATCAACTACCAGGTTAGCTTTCTCTACTGATGCCCAAGCCAACATCTCACACTCCTGCAATAGCTAAGGGCATTTTAGGATTTCCATGACAAAGCCTGTTCTTTGTGCTTTAATGCTTTGCTTAGTTTTCATATTTGTTGTGAACTCAAACCTAAAAGGGGATTGTCAAATCAGGCTTACAAAACCAAAACAACAACAACAAAAAAAAAAAACGGCTGGGCGGGGTGACTCACACCTGTAATCCCAGCACTTTGAGAGGCCAAGGTGGGTGGATCACGAGGTCAGGAGTTCGAGACCAGCCTGGCCAACATGGTGAAACCCCGACTCTACTAAAAATACAAAAAGTAGCTGGGCATGGTCGTAAGCACCTGTAATCCCAGCTACTCGGGAGGCTGAGGCAGGAGAATTGCTTGAATGGGGGGAGGCGGAGGTTGCAGTGAGCTGAGGTCATGCCTCAGCACTCCAGCCCGGGCAACAGAGCGAGACTCTGGCTCAGGAAAAAAAAAAAAAAAAAAAAAAAAGAAAGACAGCCATTACAAATAGAAGCAGCTGCTTTTGATTTACAAACACTGTAATCTTCCCCAGGCTTTAGATATTTTTTTTGACAACATCCAGATCAGAACCAATTTAATTTTGAAAGATAGCTAATCAGGTAATTTGCTGTAGTACCTCTCCTGTTTTTGATTTTGTAAAGGAGGCTGGGAGGCTTGCACGAAGAAACCAGCACTTTATTGAAGATTACAAATTGACCCTTCAGGTATCATAAAGTGTTTCCCTATAATCTCCAGAAACAAGATAACTTCTGTACATTCATTTCAGCAACTTGAGCACTTCAGAGAGCTGTGTGAAATGGTGGTACCTATTTACATGGGGAAAGCTTGAAGCTCCAGACATTTTTTTATTATGTGATACTTCCTGATCCCCTTAATGTTTTTAGTGACTTACGTAGATAAATTCTCAATTTTGAAGGAGAGGAGTTGAACAGTCTCATAATCTTGATTTTGCAGTGTTTTATACTTCCAATACCCTAACATGTATACACTTGATGAGAAACAAAATGGGTGTGGATTTGAGGATTTCACATATTGTGAGATCATTAGTGTTAACCTAAGTTTTTTATCCACTAAACTTTGTTGAGCACTTACTGTGTAATAGGAATATGAGCTCTCTATCCTTAGATTCATATTTTAGTCGGGACAACAGGGCGACCCATGAAATGTTACTTTCTGAATACTTGTATTCTTACTGTGTGCCAGACTGTGTTTAAAGTGTTTTACAAATATTCAATCCTCATGACAAGCCTATAAGATAGATACTGATTTGTCTCTTTAATTACCTGTGCTTTAAATTTGATCTGACTTCAGTCTCAGCCATGAGATTTTATTTCTCTTACCATGTAATTGTATCACACAGGATAGTTTTTTAAGACCTATTTCACCTTCTAATGTAGATGAAAGTGTCACAGAGTTGATACCTGTTGCTGTCTGCTAAGTCCTCCTCTCCACAACCAATTATCTAACTGCTCCTTCTGAGCAACTTCTCTTCCTTTTCGAAAGATGCATCATGGTTATGGGGAGAGCACAGAGCCCATAGACATTACCCTGCCAATCTGGACAGATAAATGTGAAAAGCTGCCGTTCCTCCCAGTTATCCATGTCCCTGGCCTCTCCTCGGCTCCTCTCTGCAGTTAAACAGTCCTTTTTGCTCAGTGACTTACAGGCAGGAATTATGAAAATTCTTACAGGAAGCTTTAACAAGAGGAAGGAGGAAGGAACATCATGATACATTTTATAAAGGCACTTTTGAAAATGTTTTCAGCATACTGTTGTAGAAATAAACATCAATTTGGGGGTTCAAATCCCAGCTCTGCTCCATTCTTACTGTGTGATGTTGAGCAAGTTCAACAATCCCAAGCCCTCTTCAAACCCAAAAGAAAAGGAGCAGGGCCCCAAAGAAATGGACCCCCTTGGTTGGAGTATATTGTACAGGATTTCAGGTTATATAAGTAGAGGTTGAAGGTGGCTATTTTCTTTGTACAGCTTAAACGTTTGATTTTCCAAATCAGGAAACTTCATTTCTAAGTGTGCTAAATAGAATCTATAGGCTTCCTTCAGCTGACAAAAGGGAAGCAGCTGAAAATTGGTATACGCGTTGCCTTTAATTCAAGCTTTTGTGCCCTTTTTTTGGTCCTTATGGTTTAGGAGATTATATGCAGCTCCTGACCCCCAGGGAGAGAACAGCATCAAAGCACCCTCTAACCAGGGCAGAATGAGGCTGGTGACCTGAATTTTCTGGCTTCTGTGGGTTTACGTCTAATCTCCAGTGTTCCTTCAGGTGGTATTTTGTGCTTAATTATACTTAAAGGTTTGGAGGGTTCCATAGGTGGAATTCCATCTGAAGCCCAAACCATCAAACCATCAGCTCCCAGGTTGCCATTTGAAGCTTCTTATTTTTAATCGTGCAGGTCTTTACCCAAGATGTGTTTTTTCTCATGTTAAAGGGTTTTTGTCTTTTAAGCAGCCATTTATACATACAAAAAGCAGTGTTTTGTTCAGGAATAAAATCACCTGAATAAATCTAAATCTGTCATGTAAATATTTCACCAATTATTACTAAGGGCTTTTTAATGATTCCTCTTTGTAACCTCTCCCTGCAGTCTAAGTCACTCCACTGGGGTAGGAAATATAAAACCCAAAATGTATTTGGAGCACAGCTGTATAGAACATCAATCTGAACCATGATGTGGTAAGAACCATAAGTGAACATGAAAGTTAAGAGGGACCAGAATGTAATGAGACAGGCAGGCTCCATCCCCATTTTACAGATATTGAAACTGAGGCCTTGGAAAACTACATGGGGTTATTGGTGCAATTAAAGCACTTATCTGGGACCTGCAGCTCCTTTCCTACCCCTCTCAGTAATGTCTTAGATTTACCAGCTAAAGGTCATTAAGCCATACTGCCTCTTTCAGTTAGTATTACATATTCAAAATGCGTTTGCATCCTTCCAGGGAAAGGGCCATGCCCAAAGGGGACAGCACTGCTCTCTCTCATCAAAACAGGGCCTTCTTGGAGCTTACTAACGACCTTAACGCCCACAGCAAGCAGCTCAAATATATGGGTTAGGCAGCATGGGGCTGACACCCTGGGGTAGAGCTGAGATGATATGGCTTACACCCCCTAAAATGCCAGGCTATATTCTATATCCTGAAGGTGCTTTAGTTGACAGGAGGTGGAAGTCAGGGTGTATCTTGGCTAAGGGAACAGGCGGCTAAAAGAAACCATGTAATGATATTAGGATGACCACTTCAGGATGACTGCAGCTCCTCCTCAGCTATCACTGTACCTTCAATCTGTGCAGCAGATCTCAATGAAAAATGCACATCTCATCTTCTTATACCTTTCCTGTCCTTGCTTTCATGATGCAGGCCAAGGGTTCTGAGTTCCAAAGTGGATGACCTAGGCTGGAGCTCTGGCTTTGTTATTGAGCTGTGTGACTTTGGGTCTGTTACTCACCTTCTCTGTACCTCAATTTCTTCATTTTTCAAATGTAAATAATAGAAGTATTTATCCCATGGGGTTAATAGCATCAATAATAAATTGATACATTTAAAGAGCATAACACACTAAATATTCAATGATGTTACCTATTATTAGGTTGATGCTTATGAACACTCAACCATTTGTTGTTTACATAAATGACAATTTTGGATGGGGTTCAACCTATTATTAAAGTTCTCAGCCTTACTGAAGCTTCATCTTTCCTTTTTGATTTAACTTAAGCATCACCTGCTCCTGGAAGCCTTTCCTGATGTTCAGTCTGAGTTCATTCCCACATACAATCATGTGTTCATTTACTCAACCTGACAGTATTGAGCACTCATGGCCACGTGCCAGGCAGTGAAATTAAACAGTGAACGAAAATCCAGACAGGAAAGACACAACCTAGTAGACAATCAATAGAATCAGTGCCTCTCTAGGCCAGTAGAGGGCGCGAGGAGGGGGGAAGACATGCTTGAAAATAGGATCTCGATAGAGAGCCTGAGTTGAGGACAGGGAAATCTTCCCGGAGCACATAACCTTTACCCAAGACTGGCAGAAAGAGTAGGAATTGGTCAGATGAAGAGGAGAAGATTCTTCCAGAAACACCTGGACCTTGCTGTGAAGAGAGAGCCTGGGGAAGAGAAGCATGTCAGATGTGGCTGCAGAGAGAGAGCCTGTGGTGGAGACGGCAGTTAAAGAGTCCATATTACAGAGACCCAATCATAAAAGGCCTTGTAAGTCACCAAAAGAAATCTGGGCACAATCTAAGGATGCGCTCACTGCCAGGAACGTGCAAGTGCAAGGTTGCATCTGAGCAAGCCCTTCCTAACATTTGTCCTGAGGTGTCTTGCTGGTCTCCCTCTAGTCCTAGTCCTGCTGGGCTTTATCTTGAGGTCAACAGGAAACCCTTGAAGGGTTTCCAAAGGAGAGAGATACTTCCTTAACAGCATTTGAGGTGGTTCACTCTAGCTCACCTTGGGTAATGTACCAGAGAGAGGCAAGAGGAAGGCAGAAAGACAGGCAGTTATTCAGGCTTGAACAATACCATGAATGGAGGCCTTTATCTCCAGCAAATCACTTATGACACTGATCTGTAATTTGTTTTTCTTTCACTAGACTCCGAATCCCTTGAGAATGAGGACTCCGGAGTCTCTCCCACCACCTTAACCTGTAGGACCAGTACATAATAGATAGTCGCTAAACGGTACCTATTATAATTGTAGCTACTGTTACTAATACTTTCTATTGTTAAAATTGAGATAGACAAATGCTATTGCTATAGTCCCACTTAGCAAATTGGATCCCATGGAATATTAACCTTCTGAGGTGTGTTAAGCAATGTTTGGGGTATTGAGAGGGAAGGAGGTCCCCGAAGTCAAAGAAATTTGGGAAACATTTGCTTATAAACATTAAATGAGTCGGCGCGGTGGTTCACGCCTATAATCCCAGCACTTTGGGAGGCTGAGGTGGGCAGATCTCTTGAGTCCAGGAGTCTGGGCAACATGGTGAAATCCCATCTCTACAAAAAAAAAATTAGCCCGTCATGGTGGTGTCGTGTGGTCCTAGCTAGTGGGGAGGTTAAGGTGGGAGGATTCCTTGGGCCAAGAAGACGAAGGTTGCAGTGAGCCAAGATCGTGCCACTGCACTCCAGCATGGGCAACAAAGTGAGCACTCTGTCTCAAACAAAACAAAACAAAACATTAAATGGCATTAGTATACACACATATGTTTCTAAACTCTCACTGCTGAGAGAGTCTGAAAGCAACAACACCTCAGTAGCAATGAGTGACCAAAAGTGGAAAAATTCGAATAACAAGATAAATAACATAGTACTGGATTATAACTCAATGTATAATACTGACATCCATGAATCCATGCTGATATACATACATGGTTGAATAAATAAATGGAAGAGATGAGACACATTTCCCATGCAGAAGAATCACAAGTGATTTATGTAGACATCCCCCTTGCAAGGAGATAGAGCCTCCCTACCCCTTAAGCTTGGGCTTGGGCTTAGTGACTTCCTTCCAAAGAGTATGGTAAGGAAACGTGAAAAAAGAGTAATCATTGTGGTGGAGAACCCTGACAAATACTAAGTCAGCCAGGTGATCAAGCCTAACATTGTCACTAATAAGCCATGTTGGTAACATGTGCCTTTCATAGGATGTGATGAGAATGGCACTGTACTTTGGTACTCTTTGTCCCCAAAACCCATCACCCCTGTCTAATCATGAGAAGAACAGCAGACACACCCAAACGGAGGGACATTCTGCCAAACACCTAACCAGCACTTCTTAAAACATTCATGGTTAACAAACATAAGAAAAGTCTGAGAAATTGTTCCAAGCAAAAAGACCCTATAGAGACATGACGACCAAATGCAACGTGGTATTCTACAGGGAAGCCTGAAAATATTATGAAAAAACTGAAGAAATCTGAATAAAGTGTGGAGTTTAGCTAATAATACAGTGGTTCCTTGGTATATGCAGAGAATTGGTTTCAGGACCCCTGCATTGACCAAAATCCTCAAGTCCTGCAGTCAACCTTGAGGAACCACATAGACGAAAAGGTCAGCCCGCCCTGTATGAGGGCTTTTCATCTCACACATGCTGTATTTTTGATCCGCCTTTGGCTGAAAAAAATGCAGGTGTAAGTAAACCCATGCAGTTCAAACCCATTGTTCAAGGGTCAACTGTAATGTATTAATATTGGTTCATTAGTTTTGACAAACTAAGGATCATACTAAGATCAAACTAAGATCATACTAACGTAAGATCTTGACAGCTGGGGAAAATGGGCACAGCATACATGAGAATTCTCTCTACCATCATTGCAATTCTTATGTAAATCTAAAAGCATTCTAAAGTAAAAAGTCTACTTAAAAAAAATAAATGATGTCTTTACTATCTGACTTCTCAAATGCTTTAATATGCTGAGACATTTTGAGTATTCCCAAATTAATATGACTAAAGAACTGAATAGCTGTTACATTCTCGGGTCCTAGGGTTCTCTAGAATAGTTAGGAATGATAATAATAATAGCTAACATTTATTAGAGAGGCTCTGAGCTTCATGGTTAATAACTTTATCCCATGAGCCAGACTCCCTGCTCACCTATGACCATCACTACTTAAGAGCTGTATAATCAAGGCCGGGCATGGTGGCTCACCCCTGTAATCCCAGCATTTTGGGAGGCCGAGGTGAGCGGATCACAAGGTCAGGAGTTCGAGACCAGCCTGGCCAACATGGTGAAACCCTGTCTCTACTAAAAATACAAAAATTAGCCAGGCATGGTGACATGCACCTGTAGTCCCAGCTACTTGGGAGGCTGAGGCAGGAGAATCGCTTGAACCCAGAAGGCAGAGGTTGCAGTGAGCCAAGATCGTGCCACTGCACTCCAGCCTGGGCGACAGAGCAAGACTCTGTCTCGAAAAAAAAAAAAAAAAAAAAAGCTGTATAATCTTAGGCAAATTATTTTATTTAATTGTGCTTTGGTTTCCTTAGCTGAAAAATGGGATTAATGATGCTACTTAGTTCACAGGGTATTGTGAGAATTCAATGTGTTTATATAAATGAATATTCCTCAATCTATATGACCCTCAAAATGACTTTTTGAGGGCTTTCCATGTGTCCTTTCTCTGCATTGTGAATATTATTATATGAAGTAGTTCCCAGCTATCATGTTATGGGGAAAGAAGTGAGTTCAAGTAACTTGCTCCAGGTCACACAACTGGATAACTATGGGATCAAGTCCATCTTGGAGGAAGCCTAAAGCTGAGGACATGACTTAGGATCTTGGAAAGCAGCAATAGGATCCTGAGAATCCAGGAGAGAGAAGACTTTCCAAGAAATAAGAGAAAAAATAAATGCATGGAAACACACCAACAAAATCAACTGTTATCTACTTTGTAATTTGAGAAGCACCTTCCTGGCTTGTGATTGCTACCTCCCAGAAAGTCTTGGTAGACTGGCCACCTGTGCTAAAGCTGAAAATGCCCCCCACCTCCCTCTTCCCTCACACATCTCCTAAAGGCCAGTAACCAGTGGAACTTTCTCTACTTGGCCTTCTCTGTAAGAACAGAATCTGCCCCTGAAATGTTCAGTTCACCTCCCTACAATGTGGAAGACTTCCTACAACTTTTCTTTCTTTGGCTCTAGCCTGGAAAACTGGACTCTGTAATTTTCAGTCACCTCAAGTGACAGAGATTCAGCAGTGCTTATTCAGCATGACTGGGGTTTTCTTTTTCTTTTTCTTTTTGAGATGGATACTTGCTTTGTTGCCCAGGCTGGAGTGCAGTGGCGCGATCTTGGCTCACTGCAAACTCCACCTCCCGGGTTCACGCCATTCTCCTGCCTCAGCTTCCCGAGTAGCTGGGACTACAGGCACCCGCCACCACACCCGGCTAATTTTTTTTGTATTTTTAGTAGAGACCGGGTTTCACCGTGTTAGCCAGGATGGTCTTGATCTCCTGACCTCGTGATCTGCCCTCCTCGGCCTCCCAAAGTGTTGGGATTACAGGCATGAGCCACCGGCCCAGCTCGTGATTGGGGTTTTCATCTGTCAGCCATCTACACAGTTAAGAAAAAAAAGAACATGCAAAGCTCTCCAACATGAATGATGCAATCCTGTAAAAGTCTGGAGGATCCAGAAAGAAGTCTCCCCAACTCACAATGTGCTGTGAACTCCCAAACACTGAACATGGTGCCTGAGGCACCTGCTGGCCTCAAACAGACACATAGTAGGTAACCCACTTAGAGATGGAACTATTTTCTAGGGCCAGAGGAGTCACTCACGGGATATAAGCCCCATGCCCAGTTTCCTTTGCCAGTGACAAATACTTGTCAGAGCCTATCACCTGCAAACATTGAATAGGAAGAAGGAAAGGATTCTCTCCACGGGCTCTTGCCCCATCCTTTCCTTTCCTTCAGAAACTTAGGTTCCTGCCAACCTGTAATCTGTGCCCCAGTTTTGTATTGAACTTGATTTCTCCCCTCACATGTATAGAGGATTTATGATTGAACAAGAACAAAGGCAAAAGCATGGGAAATGCAGTCTCAGGGTTCCTGAGTCTTCTCGAATTGACCTTTCTGGATTCTTGTAATACACAGCTACACCTTTTGCTTAACACTTGGCATATAGTTAGGGTTTACCAGATGAAATACAGGATGCTCAGTTAAATTCGAATTTCAGAAAAAAACTTATAATACTTTTCCAGTATAAGTATGTCCGATGCAATATTTTTGACATACTTATACTAAAAAAAGTATTTGATATTTATCTGAAATTCCAATTTCCCCATGCATCTCATGTTTTTATTTGGGAAACCTGGCAACCCTACATATAGTGTAAGTTATTTTTTCAATAGTTATTTTTTGCTTTGTTCAAATGGTATTATATACCGAGGCCCAGTATATGAGTAGATAAAAAGGAAAAGACTGAGGTCCGGGACGGGAAAGCTCAAACGAGAGTGGCGGAGCTGGGAAACAAATATAGATTTCCAGAACCCTAGACACATATTTCTTTACCTTACTGTCAGGGAAAAAAAAAAGTGAAAAGCTTTCAAATGGGCAAAAAAGATTCAAGGGTGTCCTGTCCATCTGGGTTATCTCCACCATATATTCTCTTTGAGCTATTCAGCAACTCCATACAACTGATAATAATGTAAATAATTCTTGTGTGTAGACATGCATTATTTGTATCGAGTTGATTATTGCCCTGTGAACAGACCAGTCTCTGCATCTGTTTATAAACCTATTTCACCATTCTTTTAGTGCATATAAACTTAGGGTCCTTTGAATTCTCCTTTCAATTGCTTGTAACATCTTACCAGTTCTTTCATTAGTTACTGGGTTAAAAAATATTTGACATGTGTTCATTTTAGAAGATTTGTTAATTTACCTTTTATAAACAATCATCCGTTGACAGTTTGTCATTTTTCTCTGCACAGTGACCCTGAAAGGAAGTCAAAGATGAAGACTGTGCCTAAGTGGTTGTGGGGTGATAGGGAGTCATATAAAATGAACTGGATAGAGAGGAATAGAAGACGTTTCTTTGTTTTTGTTTTTGTTTTGCTTTTTTGAGACGGGGTCTCGCTCTGTCGCCCAGGCTGGAGTGCAGTGGCGCGATCTTGGCTCACTGCCAGCTCCGCCTCCCAGGTTCACGCCATTCTCCTGCCTCAGCCTCCCAAGTAGCTGGGACTACAGGCGCTCGCCACCAACGCCCGGCTAACTTTTTCTATTTTTACTAGAGACAGGGTTTCACCGTGTTAGCCAGGATGGTCTCGATCTCCTGACCTCATGATCCACCCGCCTCGGCCTCCCAATGTGGTGGGATTACAGGCGTGAGCCACCGCGCCCAGCCAGAAGACATTTCTAAAACATAAATCTGATCTTCTCACTCCCCGTGGGACACTGTCCCCATACTTTGGATGCATGACCCTGAGGATGAAGTCAAAGCTCCCCATCTTGGTTGGCAAGCTTGCCTTGGGCAGTGCTGTTTTACCACCCAGGTCTTTGGCATTTCAGGAACTTTCCCACCCCCTCAGACTGGGGCTCCCTCCAACCCCTCTTCAGTTCTGTTTGGTTTAGATGGAAGCCCATCCTGTAAGCTCTTAAGCCCCTGGGCTTCATGAACCACAGCACTTTTCTCATTGTGTTGCAATTATTGTTTAATTGTCTGTAGCCTGCATTAGATTGCACTTCGTTAGGACAGGGATCGAAATTTGCTTTAGTTTATTTACTTATGCATTTCCACCTCCATCAGAGGGTGTGGTACACAGTGAGACTCAAAAAAAACTTGCTGAATGAATAAATGAAACTGGAAGTATAATAGGACCACTTATACCCAGAGGAGAAGGAAATTGAAGGTATAAGAAATACGGGAAAGAGGGCAAGCAGATTCATACTATAGATATTTTCTTAGGAAAACACTTTGGGGAACAAGTCACTGAGTCACCCATCTTCCCCAAGTACTGATTCACTATCGTCCAATGATTTCCTTTCGTTTAACCACACAGACTTAATGATTACATTGTTCAATAGTGCAACATAATAATGTTCACCACTCTTCCTATGAAATTGAATTATAAAATTGAACAGATCTACCAAAAATTTCAGTGTTTTATAGTCTTTCCAAAAATAATAGACAATCTTTATTTAAAAGGAAGAAAGAATAAATATATGCTTGATCCCCACCCACCCATACCTGGAGAAAAGCCAATGAGTTTGGAAAAGGTGCTTTCAGGAAAGAGGCAAACTAGTGAATCATTTTTGAATGGACTGTCCCATCTCTACCTTTAGTTATCATTTGAAAACACCCATGGAATTCCAGGATCCTCTAACTCCTGAGGATTCCCCAAAGGACAACCTGAGTTTTAGCTCTCTCTTTCCAAAGTGTGCTTACTCTGGAGGCTGTGGTTTCCATTTGTCAAAGTTATTCACCTGATAGCCTTGCACAGGTGAATTAGCCAAATAGTGTGTAGGGAAGGGCTCCAAGTGTCAGTAAGCATTAGCCCCACCCATCCCCATCACCAACTGCCCCATCTCCACAGTGAGTGGAGGCCCATCCTCTTTGTGGTGAAAGTGAACTGAGACAAATGTCTGCAGGCTCCATCCCTCCTAGACTCTTCAAACAAGACCCACCCCGCCTCAGGGGCAGCAGTCACTGCTGATTGTCTATTGCTTCTTTGTTGTTCACCAGCAATTATTTCCTTTCCCTGTTCCTCACATGAATGAACAAAATCTGCCAGCAAAAGCCATCCCAGAAAAAGAGGCCAAACAAGCAGCCTGGAGTGAGGATGTGGGTGTGTTCCTTCCTGGGGAAGAACTCCTATGGATGGCGCTGGGGTGCATGTCCCATCAGAACATCTTGCTAGAGAGCTGCATCTCATTGCTGACTCTCATGTTCACCTTTCAGGAAACAAGTTAGGTCTGTTTGAAGAGACACAAAAGGGATTAAAAGAAACACTAGAAGAGAACCAGAGCTAAATGCTAAGTGCTTGATGTGGATTCTCTTATTTACTCCTCCACAGGCCTATGTGACTGATATGGTTTGACTGAGTCCTCACCCAAATCTTATCTTGAATTGTAGCTCCCATAATTCCCACGTGTTGTGGGAGGGACCCAGTGGGAGATAATTGAATCATGGGGGCCAGTGGAACTGAGGCAGGCTTGGGACACCAACTGTGGAGTTTATGTGAGAGGCTCTAAGGGCTCGTATTAGCTCCTGACGACCAGGATCATTAATTTCAGACCAAGTTTTAAGAGAAAAATCCTCTAGGCTGGAAGAGTATGAAATAGGACCCACCCTTGTGTCCTTCCCTGAGATTCAAGTTGAACCTCAGGACATTCAGGGGGCTGTCACTGGAGCCAGAGACCCCTTGACCACTGTCTCCTGAGAGCATTTTTTAACTCATGGCTTAGAAGAAAGGCTACAGTGTTGGCATCCTAGGGAGATTCTTTGATGCAGTAATATTCTACTGTAAAGACTCTCCCTGTTGGACTACATTAAGGGTGGCATAGCTTATTTGTGCATTGGGCGAATATCACTAAATTTAGATTTAGAACTCACTGACCCTAGTTTGTTGGTTTCTTTTACTGCTAACCCATCTCCTACCATTTTTTTCAGTTTAAAAGTCTTTAAGCCTATATCAAGTCATTGACTCAAATCACTGAAGTCATCAGTTTTTGGGGAATCAGATAGAAAACATTGCTGCTGTTAAGAAATTAGAAGGATGCTGACTTCCTATGAGAATTGCAACTTCATAAAAACTTTGTAGGAGTATTTGCTTGGGAATTGGAGAAAAACAAGTATAAATTTATATCATTTAAGAAAAATGGTCCAGAGTTCAATTTATAAAGGAAGACTTGACCACAGGGCAAAGTTTGTTCTTATTTTAAAATTAAATCAAAGCAGCACAAATTTTATTAAGCCTGTGCACTCACCAAATTGCTAACAATTGATGAGAAAAAAATGCATTTATTGCAGCTTCACATATGACCAACAATTTTTCAACCATATATCATGAGAAATATAACAAAAATGGAATAAGAATTGGGCTAGTGGAAAAAAATCTGAGTTACAATTCTGTGCTTTATTTTTATTGTTGCTGAATCTCAGTGTGTCTTGGTTTTCTCATCTGTAAAATGGAAATAGTCTTACTTATTTTAGGTTTGTTCATAATGAAGAGAACAACTTAGCACAATGTCAAGCACAGAGGAATTGCTTAAGTAATGCTTATTGTTGTTATTTTACTTTTTTAAAAATATATAACTAATGTGGAACTGAAATAGCTTTCAAATCAGCCAGGTTTTGAGAATAATGGGCCTACAGGTTTTTACCTTTAAGAATTGTTGATGTTACTGCAGGAAGCAGATTCCTGAAGACTGTAATTTTATTTCATCACTTGATTGAGTACTCTTAGAATATAATTATTGATTGCATGCTGAAGAAAGTTTAGAGAAAGTTTTTTTAATTGATCCATGTAAATGTGTAAATTGAAAAAACAGATACTTTTTTTCTTTAAGAGAGAGTCTCACTCTATGTCCCAGGCTGGAGTGCAGTGGCACAATCATGGCTCACTGCAACCTCAAACTCATGGGCTCAGCCTCCCAAGTAGCTGGGACTCCTGGCTAGGTACATATTTTTATACAATTAGATTTTGTGTTTATATTACATATACACATATATATTAATACATAGAAAGGGGGTAAAACAGAGAGAAAAAGACAGAAACAAACAAAATTTGGAAGGGCCTCTGCCTAGGGGTAAATGAGATGCAAAATGACAATTAAGGGGAAATTAACTCTTCTAAATTGTCCCCTGTATCTTACTGTTGACATAATTTTTTTAATTATAAATACATATATGCTACTTTATTGTGTTTGATTTGTGCAACACAGCAATAGTTGGTCTTCAACGAAGTTTTGTTCCCAAGGAAGAAAGGGCGACTCTAAAGCAGAATATAAAGCTCAAATGACTACACTTGTCTTTCAGGCAATGCACAGACACAGCTTACCAAGTATAGTGGAGAGAGGTAACAGGAATTGGTGAGGACTGTGGCAAACTGGAGCTTTCAATGGAAAAAGGGCAGCTTCTACTCAGCTTGAGGCAACTGTTGCCATTTGGGAGGAGAGTTAGGTATTTGCTAGGTTTAATTATTTATTTTTTGCTCTTTTCTCATTTCTTTTCTTCTTGTTTTTGGCTAAAAGCTATAAAGTTGAATATATGTCCACCTTGGCCACCATAACAAAGTGCAATAGACTGGGTAGTATTTTGGCTTAAGCAAAAGAAATTTATTTATCATATTCTGGATGCTGGAAATCCAAAATTGGGGTGCCAGTGTGGTTAGGTTCCATTGAGGGCTCTCTTCCTTGCTTGTAGACATCCACCTTCTCTCTGTGTATTCATACGGCAAAGAGGAGGGAGGAGAGATGGAGAGAGAGGGAAAAAGAGAGAGACAGGAAGAGAAAGGAGAGAGAGGGAGATGGAGAGAGAGAGAAGGGTAGAGAGAGCTCTGGCATCTCTTCTTCTAAAGACACTAATTCTATCATGAAGGCCTCACTCCCATGTTATCTGACCCTAATTACCTCCCAGAGTCCCCAACTTCAAGTACCATTCACATTAGGGATTGGGACATCAACCTATGAATTTGGAAGGGATGAAAGCATTCGGTCCATAATGTGGACTTCAAATATTTTTAAATGCTGGGTAAGTCAACAAACTCATTTCTATATCAGCAAGTGTTTATCTGGGCCAAAGTCATTGGTTTATGAACAGATAAATTCTACCTAATAGGCTTCAACACATTTATCACTTTAAAATCACAGCGCACACATCCACTTTAGAAATGTTGTCAAATGCTTATTCAGGGTGTCCAGTGTCTCCTGGGGAGGAAGAGGTGGAGAATAATGCACAGGCTCATGGTCCACTTTCTTGATTGGAGTAGAGAGAAAATTCAGGGTATGGAGAGAGATGAGAGATGAGGTGAAGCTGCTGGGTATGAGGGAAGGCTTGAAGCCTGTGATCAATTTGATTCCAGCTGATTCAAGAGGCAATTGGGAACCACTACCTTGTTCTCAGGAGAAAAAATGCCAGGATAGCAATTACAGCGTCGAAAGATGATTCCTCTGACTGCATGTAGAATCAACTAGAGTAGGAAAAACCTGCAGAGAGAAAAGGCAGGTAGAGCCTATTGCCTGACAGTATTCTCAGGACTGTGCCATGGGGAGAAATTATCCTGTGGCTTGCACATGCTGATTTCTGGCATGAGAATTTTCTTCTCTCTGCTCTCAGGCACCCTCTCTTCTCTGACTGAAAACCATAGGCTGTCCTGAAGTGTCACAGCCTCCATGAAGCTGTCAGGATGGTTATCACTGCTATCATTACCTTTACCAAACACTTACTATGTGATTGGTTTCATATGGAGATCTCTCATATAATTCTCACCATATTTCCTCCCAGGGAAACAGAATTAGCATCTTCATGTGCTTGGATAGGAAATTGAGTAACAGTGAAGGAAAGTAAGTTTCCTAACATCTTCCAGGTACCAATTGATGGCCATGACTTGAACCCAAATCTGTTTGATTTCAGTTCCTGAGCAGCCAATTAATATTCTACCTTCTTTGACTCCGCACAGCCAGAACTGCATATTCCTCTGTTCTGGCACTTACTGTGGATCTTGTAATTACCTGATTACACCTCTTTCTTTCCCCATGAAACTCTGATTTTCTTAAGAATGAAGAGTGGGGTGTATCTTTCTTTGTGTTCTCCAGAGATCCAGCTCAGTGACTGGCCCATGGTGGGCACTCAGCCCACAGCAGATGAAAGTTACCAATAAATGCCCATAGGGCTGTTCTGAATCCAGTGCACTGAAAGGGACAAGTGGACACCAGCAATCAGTGAAGCTGGAGGTAGAAGGAGCCCTGCCATTAAGTGAGCAGGCAGTTGCAGAGGAGCTGCTTTGTGGGCAATTTTTTTCCACATATCTGAAAAACTACTTTTGCAGGAGTTCATTCAGGACTCAGAAAGGAAGGCTAACATGTTTCTGATCTGAATCCCAGATCTTCAAGGCCATGGGACACCTTCAAGAATCTTCCCCAAATATTGGGATGTATGGCTGCTTAGGGTTGAGTGGAAATGTTGCATGGAACTTAGGAGTAAGCTCTGTGGACAGACTGCCTGGGTTGTATTCCCAGCTCCTCATCTTCCCAGCTGTGTCACTGAGGGCAAGCTACTTCACCTCTTCTTGTTCTCATTTTCTCATCTACACAATAGTGCTAATAACACAGCCTATCTCATAGCATTGTTTGGAAAATCAAGTGAGATAATACACAGAAAGGACTTAGAAAAATGCTATATACACATTATTAGCAGTATTTTTGCGTTTCAAATCTCCTTAATAGAAAAAGCCACGGTTTGGGAACCAAGAAAACTGGTTTTTGGAGCTGATCAGTCCCATCCTGGGACACATTGACAAGTCCCTCTGACATGTGTTTGTGGCCCTGTTTCAAGTTATTGCCTCTGAAAGCCAATCCTAAGATATATGTATAATTTCATCGCCATCTCATCTGGAGAATGGGTTGTAAATTCCTGCCTTGTGTACTTCACAGGGTTAGAACTGAATGTGATCATGACTTGAAAGATGTTAACAGTAATGATCTTATTGTAATTATTATATTCATAAGTAGAATATTTCAAGAGCCATATGGCCTTAATTAATTATGGATAATAACCAAAGTCATTCTTCTAACCAGGAATAATGCTGGATGCTAAAAATAGCCTATAAACAAGGATGGAATACAATGAAAAACCTGTGTGTGTGAGAAACAGAACTGTGTTTTCTGTAAGGCTGTGAAGCATGTTTTCACTCATTCTTCCCTTGTTTTATATGTCCCCTTTCTTCTTGCTCTCTTACTGTTCCAGCCTTGCCTGGCATAAATTTCCCTGAGGAATAGTAGCTGTTGGTGAATCACAAAAGATTATTGGCTGCTTACAGCTAATGAGCTATTTCATTTGCTATACTGCAGAAAACCCACCAGATCTTTCATGGTCAAGTCAGTTGTGGAGAAACACAAGCCCTTCCTGCCCTGGTGTACCCTTTAAACATTGTATATGGAGAAGCTGTGATGGCTAAAAGCTAAGACACAAAAGATCAACTTTCTCTAGCCCTAAACCCAGTCTTGATTTGCATCTATCCTTCCAAATATTCATTCCTCTTCCAGCCTTGGCACATGAGAAATTGTCAAAGATTTCTAAACAGGGCAAAAAAACTAAAGAGTACTTAGGAAGTGTATCTCTTACCAACAGGGAATTTTCTGTTAGAATTTAAATATTTAAATAAGGAGAAGGTACAACAGGTGAAGGTAGGCTTTCCCCAAAGAATTTCTTTCTTTTCCCAATTTCATATGTCAAAGGAGCTTCTATGCTAGGGAAAAAAAGTATGAGAGAATGTACACCTTTACACACTCAATATAGTGTGTTGAATCATTAAAAAGGAAAAAAAGAAGGAAAAAAAGGAAAGGAAAGCAGAAAATTCAATAATCTTACAGTGGACGCCTCTCTTCCGATATGCCCCTCTGGAAAACTCTGGAATCTTTAATTATAGCAACATGCCAGGAGGAGCTTCTCATTGTCTTTGGATCTCAAATGCAACTCTAGACAGAGCTCCCCAAGAGAGTGATAGATATGATTTTATTAGTTTCAGCAAGACACAGACATGGCTGTTCAGCAGAGACTTTCTTATAAGTCGGAAAGAAGGAAGATAGCAAAAATGCCCTCAGACAAATGGAGCTTCAGGCAGATTTTAGTAATGACCAGGGGAGGCTGGGGAGCCTGAAAGTTTAGTGCAGTTGAGTCCTTTGAGGTTTTTGTTGTGTTTTGAGGGATTTTTTAAAGAGAAAACATGAGATGATTATGAACCTTTATCTTTCAGTATACCTTAAAACTGCTTTACTGCTGCTGCTAATGGAACATTCAAAGGAGGGACTTGAGACAGTTTTGATTTAGCAGCTTACTTTTCTACCAAAAGCCGAGGTCCATGGATGCCTAGAGAAATAAAGGTTATTGTTTTGTAGTGTGCTTACCAGAAACACTAGTGACAGAAAGAAAACCTGTCCAAGTTCTGCTAGTTTGGGACACATGGACTGTTTTCCACATTTGCTAGAAAACTTGGTGAAGTATCAGAACAGTGTTTTGCATATATGTATTACACGCATTAGTACAGCAGTAAATAGCGGGTCCTGGTGTACATTTATGGCTAGCTCTCCACCGAAAATCTGTGGTCCCCTTGCATGAATGGGATTGTCACTGACAGGTGGCTGCCCTTCTAAAGGAACTACTCTGAAAGTCCCTTTTGCATTTTGTGGCCCTGTTTTAAGTTCTTACCAAAGGAATATAAGCCTAAGAATTATATGTCATTTCTAGATCTGAATTTTTAAACATGGGCATGTATCTCTACTCTCTATTTCTACTTCCTCAGGCTGAAAGTCTAAGATCCCCTAAATCTTAGGAGATGGCAGAGCTACAATTGGAAAGAGCCTGGGCCCCTGAATCATTATGTAGAGGAAAATCACTCACTGTCCAGAAACAGCTACATTGACCAGATGCTACATAACAGATATTGACATTGTGAGGTTTGTTTGTTACAGCAGCTATCACTATCCTAATACATTACTTTTGTATATAAGCTCAATTGTGGGTATTTTTGCTTAACACAAATGTTCAATTAAGCTCATATGGTAAAAAAATGTAAAGCAAATCAGTTCAACAAACAGGTGCCAATGCTAAAGGCTGTCCAGGACTGAGGGTGAGAATCTGCTGGTATGGTCTCGAGCTTTCTTGAGATAGAGAAGAGTTAAAGACTGGGCAGATGCAGGCACAATTACTATACACTAAGACCTTTGACTCCGCACTTCACTCTTAAAGGTGGCTGCAGTTACCACTATGTATCAGGGAGTGGGTTTCTGTCCCTTATAGGATTTATGAAGATTCTTTGAGCAAAGGACTTTAATCAATGTCAGTGCTTCTAGGCATACAGTGACTACAAGTTTTGTACCTAAACCATGTTGGTTCCCTTCCTTTGGGAAAATGATCTTAAACTTCTGCTGGCCTGTACAAAACAAAACAAACAAACAAACAAAAAAACGGAACTACATGGGACTTGCTGATAAACTGGTATTGATTTTCACAGATCATCCTTGTCAAAAGGATTTATTGATGTGTCAATGCGTGTTGTCAAGAGGATCATAGCAGGATGGCTTTGAAGGATTTATAAGAAATCTACAGGCTTTAATACACTCGGCAGTAAATAACTAACAAGTACTGCACATATTGATTCTTTTCATGTGGTCAATGCAATCTTTAGCCCACTAATTGTCAGTATTGACAAACAGTTCATGATCTAAATGAGCAGCTGGACATCCGTTCTGAGTGGAATGCTTCCAAATGGCATTTTCCTTGCTGTTCTCAGCCTAATGTTCATGGAGCAGCCTTGCAGGTAATCAGCTCTAGGCAGAGGGAAATGTGTGGTAATTAATTCTTCCTTGCTGTCAAATGCTACTATAAAGGGAGAGGGGAGGGAGGAAGAGTCCAGTCACGGTGCACAAGTCTGGCACCCAGTTCCATGACACATGTACAGCAACATCCTTCAACATGACTCATCTCAAATGCATCTTCCTAAAAGAAACCCTCCAAAATCATCCTACCCACGGGGGTCCCTACAATCTCAAACTCTACCTCATTCCAGACACCTAATCACACATTATCTATGTTGAACTTTATTAATTTATCTGTTTATGTTTTCTATTTTGTTATGGCTAAATCTCAGTTTTTCAATTGTATATGAGCTTCTTAAATTTGAGGGAAGATAAGGGTCGTTGTGATGGACCTATTTGAAAAGATGATGAAAAAGCTATTAATACTGTCCTTAGAAAGATGAACAGCTATCGAATCAGTAAAAGGTTTTCAGAGAGGTTCACGGAAGATCCAGGGGGTCTATGAACACTCCAAACAGGAATTGAACTGGGGTTCAAATTCACGGTTATGGATCTTATTTGAAAAGTTGATGAAAACTATTAATACCGCCCTTAGAAAGACGAACAGTTATCAAATCAGAAAAAGGTTTTCAGGGGGGTTCACGGAAGATCCAGGGGGTCTATGAACACCCCAAACAGGAATTGAGCTGGGGTTCAAATTCCAATATTATTACCTTCCATTAAGAGTATAACCTCTCAGTCTTAAACTTCTCAGTCTACTCATTCTTAGTGTAAGAATAATCAGTTATAGCAACAGTCCCCAACATTTTTGGCACCAGGGACAGGTTTTGTGGAAGACAATTTTTCCACAGACTGGTGGGGGGTGGTGGGTGGTTTCAGCGTGAAACTGTTCCACCTCAGATCATCAGACATTAGGTTCTCATAAGGAGCACACAACCTAGATTCCTTGCATGTGCAGTCCATAATAGCGTTTGCGCTCCTTTGACAATCTAACGCCGGTATCAGTCTATGGCCCGGGGGTTGAGGACCCCTGATTTAAAGCACAGGTTTGTTAAAAGGATTAAGTGAACTGATTCATGGGATATGCTTTGCACACTGTACCTTCAGGGTATCTGGGTTTATATTTCCCTTCATTTTGCAAACACTTATTGAGCACTAATCAGGAGTCACATGTGGTCTCAATGCTATGTCCCATGGTTAATTCACCCAAAATACCAAGCAGATACCTCACTTAGTATATTTATTCAGTTGATGCTTTCTGTCAGATTGATTAGGATTCTTACACTGGATAGAACCACCTTTGGCTTATTCTACTATATTGGTTTTAATCAAGTATTCACATATCGCTATGACTAAACTTGGACTAAACTTCAATTCTCTGTGGTATACTCATTCAACTTGGAATAAACCTTTTAGGGAAAGGGCATTTACTAGACCCGATTTTCTACAATGATCATTTAATCTGTCATTTCTGTGGAATTGTGTTACACTGTAAATGTAGTTTATCTAACCCCAAACGTATATCTGCTCCCCCTTAAACATATTAATTGAATTTAGTAGAATAACTATTTTGTTCCTATTACAATACAGACACACATGTCAACTTATCTCTATCTCTGCTGTAAAATATTACATTCTCCATTGGGGAAGACTACTATAAAAATGCGGTTAGTAAATGCTGGTAAAAAGAGTGAAGCCAGGATATGCACATGTATATTTGATACTAGAAAGCGCTTTCTTAGACTTGGAAGACTGACTATACAGACAGAAGGGCTATTATGTTGTTCTGGTTAACAAAATTATCAGAGCTCATTTATAGGATTGTGGACATTTTTCCAAATATTTTTTTCCATTATTTGTCTTCTAAGCCTTCAATCCTGCCCCATCAAATCTTTATCTCTATGTGGCTAACAGGGAAATTTACATTTATCACAAATAAGATATCTTGCACTCTATTACCTGGATGAAGTCTTCTATCCCGTCC
The DNA here is from genome assembly GCF_028858775.2 of Pan troglodytes. Taxonomy (NCBI): domain Eukaryota; kingdom Metazoa; phylum Chordata; class Mammalia; order Primates; family Hominidae; genus Pan; species Pan troglodytes. The sequence continues at coordinate 17,301,731 of NC_072401.2, forward strand.
TTTATAATTTCTCACTGTATTTTCTGATAATTGAGGTTTAGCACATTGATATTAGCAAAGCATAGAGCTTCGGTGTCTGGAGACAATGACTGACACTCCATTGTCAGAGATGTAGCTTCTTAAGGAAGTGACATCCTGTCTGATCTTACGAATGTCTCCAATGTCCAATTATCACCAGCCATTTGGGTGAGTGACAAGATATCAAGGGGAAATTCTTTCTAGATCACTTTCTCCCTCCTTTCCTTTTTCTCTTAACACAGGAAGGGCTCATTATGATCTAAGAGGCACAGATATTAATTCTGTAGTAGTAGTTAAAGTTTTAACATACGGTTGCTTGTTTTGTTCCCCTAAATTCAAATCTGATAAGGTCATCTGTCCACTGGGGGAGATACCACTCTTCTCTGACACAGGGTTTAATATCTTGCAGCCCTACAGCTCTGACCCTCAGGGAAAACAAAAGCAAAAGTGATAAATACTTGAGGCTGGAATCAATGAAATTATATATATATATATATATATATATATCTGTGTATTAAATGTGTGTGTGTGTGTGTGTGTGTGTGTGTGTGTGTATTTAAACTTAGGAGAAAACAGAAAGGTTAACTACTCCAAAGTCTTTGGCTTTAGAAAATAAGTTGCTTGTGATAGGACTGGAAAGATTAATTAAAGAGAACAAGAATATAAAAATAGTGTGATATTTCATTATTATGAAAATGCACAACGATAATTGTATTCACCAGAAGCTTTCTTCCAAGGAACGCTAAATATTATGCCAACATTTCCTCATTAATCTTCTAAGATGGCGAAAAAACAAAAATTAACATTTAAATATTACCAATGGGACACAGAGCTAGAGAAAGATGTTGATGACAGACACTTTTGAAGCAGGCGTGCCTCAGTTTACTTTTTTTTTTTTTTTGAGACAGGGTCTTGCTCTGTCACCCAGGCTGGAGTGCAGTGGCACGATCTCAGTTCCCCTTGCCAGGTTTAAGCAATTCTCGTGCCTCAACCTCCCTAGTAGCTGGGACTACCATGCCTGGCTAATTTTTGTAATTTCAGTAGAGACGGGGTTTCGCCATGTTGGTCAGTCTGGTCTGGAACTCCTGGCATCAGGAGATCCACCTGCCTCAGCCTCCCAAAGTGCTGGAATTACAGGTGTGAGCCGCTGTGCCCAGCCTCAGTTTACTCATTTGTATGATAAGACTATTCATAGCATTTAACTAACAATAGGGTTTTTGTGGGGATTAAGTGTGTAGGACATAGAAGAAGTCTTCAATGAGAGCCCAATGCATAGTGAATACTCAGTAAATGTGAGACAATATTATTATTATCTTTAGAATACTTGATGCAAATGAGAGAAAGTCACCTTTATATGTTTTCTGGAGCTTCAACGCTCAAGAGAGGAGTCAACCTCTCAATTCCATTCATCAAACACCTCCTGCACAAAAATCTGTAAGAGTATTCTGCATTTATATGATATTTTTCATTTACAAAACACTCTTAGATACATTATCTTCTACAGTCCCCCCAACCGTCTGGTGAGGTAGAGAACTCAAAGTTACCAAGTTTAATAAGCAAGACAGTGAGGGGACCAGAGAGGATGACACACCCAAGCTCACCAGCAAGTTAGAGGCCAAAACAAACTCAAAATCAATTTCATTAATTATGGAGTTATTTCCATCTGCAATAGACATATCTGTTTGTTTTGTTCGTTTGGGCTTTGGCGGGTAAAGGGGCTACCCACAGGGATACTGATTTTCTTTTCTTTTCTTTTCTTTTCTTTTCTTTTCTTTTCTTTTCTTTTCTTTTCTTTTCTTTTCTTTTTTTTTTGAGAGGAGTCTGGCTCTGTCGCCCAGGCTGGAGTGCAGTGGCGAGATCTCGGCTCACTGCAAGCTCTGCCTCCCAGGTTCAGGCCATTCTCCTGCCTCAGCCTCCCGAGTAGCTGGGACTACAGGTGCCCGCCACCACGCCTGGCTAATTTTTTGTATTTTTACTAGAGACGGGGTTTCACTTGTTAGCCAGGATGGTCTCGATCTCCTGACCTCGTGATCCGCCCGCCTCGGCCTTCCAAAGTGTTGGGATTACAGGCGTGAGCCACCGCACCCGGCCAGGGATACTGTTTTTCTAACAGCCCTGTGATTTTGCTTCTGGAAAATTACCTTTGCTTAGTGTGCACAGGCCAGGTTGGGAAATGAACTAAGCTACCCGCGGAAGCTGAGGGAGTCCTGTGGCTACTTGTCTGTTCCAGGGCAACCATGTGTCAATAGCAGAACCTAGATTCAGACAGTTGGATTCTCTCTCCTATGACTTTGAATCTTGAATAGCAGGACACAAGTTCAGAAGAAAAGAATGGTTTCCATCTAGAGACTGCCACTGAATAAAACCATGAAATCATTTTTGCTGCTAAATCCTATCTGCTCGTTCCCAACTCCCCCAAGCCTGATTCTTCAGCCTCCCTGCCCATTATATGAGCAACCCCTGTAATCCTCCAATAATTTATGTTCTGGCTCAAGTTAACAGGAGTCACATTCTGTTTTCTGCAACTTAAGAGCCCTAGCTGATGCAACAATATAGACAATGTGTCCATCAACAGAGATATTGAGAGCTTTTCAAGTGCTAGCTGCTATGCTAGAAATTATGGTTTGGAATATGACCAGGATGAAAAAATTATAAGCACCTAAGAGAGTTTTTTAAAAGGGGATATGATAAAGTGCTAGAATCAGGGGGTACAAAGTGATAGGCATCAGAAAACAGGCAAATCAGAGTTATTTGGAGAAACAACAAAACTTCCTGGGTCCTGAAAATGGAGTGAGATTTGCAACCTATCTTTTTCGAACTTGCAGAAGTTGGAAGAAAAAAACATTAGTGCTCCATTCAAAAGCAAAAGTATCTTCCTTTTAATAAACAATGCCCGATTTATGGAGAAGAGCATTCGGGGAAACACAATTCTATGTATTCACATCATTCAAATGCAGTAATTTACTTATTTGTTCACATCAACTCTGAAAATAATCACAAAGCAGGAGAGCATGAACTTTAATAAACATTTTTAATTGCAACTCCAAGGCAAAGTATTGTGTTTTTCATTGCATTAATCAGGTTTGCCATTGGGAAGACAGTGTTAAAATCCCGCTGGATTTAGAACCAGGTTTTCCAGCTGAAAGCTATAATAATACTGTGTTGATCACAATTTTAACCAGGCCAAATACTTCAGATTAAAAGTCTACCTCTAAACTATCCCTGAAACTAGTGACATTGTCAGGGTATGGGGAGGTGCGTGTGGAGGACACAGAAGAGCCTCTTTTAATTGTTTCTCCTAGATCCAAGGTTTACACAATCCAAATTTCACTGGAGTCTTAATTACCCCTGAGTTTCTGTTGAAGCTAGAGTAAATCCAAGACACTTCCATCTAAGGTTATGTCGTGTTTATTGAAATCTAGTACCCTTTCCAGTGAATCCTCTATTTTTCACAAGCACTGATTTGTAAGATCCTCTGACTACAGGACCTTTGAATAGGCTGTAGTCTGTCTTACAGCCTTTTCCACCTCTCCTCTTCCTACCTACAGAACCCACTCTTCAAGTCTCAAGACAAAGTCACTGAATTAGGGAAGAATCCCTTTAAGAAGCTCTCAGTACTAGATTCCAGTTCCCCCTCTCATAGCTCCCCTAGGTTTCTCCTTGTAAGATGACAAAGTTGTGACTGTATGCTGACATGATTATTTTATTAATGATTGTTGCTCAGCTGAACTGTCAGCTCTGAAAGAACAGTGACATGTGGTCCTTCCATTGTATCATCTTCACTGAAAGGAAATAAATAAACAAATGAAGAGTTCTAATATATTTGGCTTAAAATCCTATTACTTCAGGCCGGGCACGGTGGCTCATGCCTATAATCCCAGCACTTTGGGAGGCCTAGGCGGGTGGATCGTCTGAGGTCAGAAGTTCGAGACCAGCCTGGCCAACATGGTGAAACCCTGTCTCTATTAAAAATACAAAAATTAGCCAGGTGTGGTGGTGGGCACCTGTAATCCTAGCTACTTGAGAGGCTGAGGCAGGAGAATTACTTGAACCCTGGAAGTGGAGGTTGCAGTGAGCTGAGATCACGCCGTGGCACTCCAGCCTGGGTGACAGAGCAAGACTGTGTCTCCAAAAGATAAAAAATTAAAAAATCCTATTACTTCCAAAGGCTATGCAAATGCTGTATGTGTGGATATCCATGGTATTAATACATAGTACTTATCAATATATAAACACATAGCAATGCATTTCCCAAGTTCAAAAATGCCTTTGTCATGAATCACTTTTCTTCAATTATATCTTCATTTTTAGTTCTTATTTTCTTTTTCTTTCTTTCTTTTTTTTTTTTTGAGATGGAGTTTTACTCTGTTGCCCAAGCTAGAGTGCAATTACACGATCTCAGCTCACTGCAACCTCTGCCTCCAGGGTTCAAGCGATTCTCCCACCTCAGCCTCCCAAGTAGCTGAGACTACAGGCGCCTGCCACCACATCCAACTAATTTTTTTGTATTTTTAGTAGAGACAGGGTTTCACCATGTTTGCCAGGATGGTCTCAAACTCCTGACCTCAAGCGATCCGCCCGCCTTGGCTTCCCAAAGTGCTGGGATTACAGGTGTGAGCCACTACACCTGGCTTTAGTTCTTATTTTCTCTGACAACAGCTTCTAACTCATCCTGTTTTCTTTTTTGTCCTTCACAACAAGAAGGGCACAGCCAAATCTCATTCTCTTGCAGTATTTTATTTCATTTCTCTTTATATATATAGTCTCAATTTCCCATTTCTCTCTCTAGTTTTTCAAACTTTTTGTCTACATATCCTTTGTGGTGCATACCACCTTAAGTAGAAACATTCAGTCCCTCATCTGTATGTCATCTGCGCCCTGTACTTATATCTGTTCTTGCACCCCCCACCCTGTATTATTTTTATTGGCTTCAGTATTGCATCGCCAACAAGACCATGAGCTCTTTGTGGGGGGAACAGGCCCTGTGAAGGAGTTGCTAGAAGTTGCCATTTTTGAGCACAATACCAGGCATGTAACGCACTCTTAGTAAATATTTGTTCAACTAAAATGCTTCAAAACATATTTTTGTAAAGGATCGATGTATCAATGGCTCTAATTCTAAATCTTGAACTTTACAACACTTAATCTTACTGTTTCATTTTCCCAGCTGGACTTCCTACTCTCTCCTGATAGAGAGATATAATTCCTGTTCTCCCCAGTCTTCCGCATGATTTGATGTCACAAATATGATTAATGTGCTACTCAACCTCTTGTCCACCTCACTAATAACAATGTTAAAGAACAGTGGCCCTGCTACTAAATGCCATTCTGACAAATGTCCTGTCTCTTTGCCCTTTGTTTACAATTCTTTATCTCTTTTAAGCCCCATGGGGATATTCATTCCTAAGGCCAGTTTGAATTAATTTTGCAAGTCAGATTTCAAGAGACCTGGAATGTAGAGCAAAGCCCTGCTCACAATCCAACAGCAGTAAAACCCAATCCTCTGAGCTGTAATCTAAGTCAGTGTTCAAATATATATTTCTTTGCTGTAGAATAATAATAATTGCATAGTGCTTTCTATGTGGAAGGTCCTGTTCTAAGTACTTTCTGTGTACCAGTATTGACTTTCTTTAATCCTCAAAGTAATCATATAAGGTGGGTATAATCATTATCCCCACTTTAAAGATGAGGAAACTGAGGTATAAATCAATTAAGTATCGAGCGCAAGGAGTCAATCAAGTGAGTCTTGCTCCAGAATTTGTATCATGCTGCCTCTAGGAAACTGCTTACTTGAACTATTTGTAACAACTTGAGTGTTTCTGGTTATCTATTCTTGCATAAAAAAATTAAAAAAAATTACCCCAAAATTTTGGTAGCCTAAAACAACAATTATATTCCTAAATTTTATAATTAGGTGGGTCAATGGGTTGGCTAAGTGATTCTCTGCTCCATGTAGCATCATATGGGTTTAAACTAGGTGACGCTCAGCCTGATGGGAGGAGGGTGGCTGGGCTGACCTAGACAGTCCTTGAGACTCTCCACATGCCTGGCCCCTCAAAGGGGATAACTGGAAGGCCGGGCCTCTGCTGAAACTCTCTCTTTCTCTGTGTAGTACCACAATCTCCCCACATGGTTCCTTAGCAGGGTGGTTACACTTCTCACAAGGCTCAGTACTCCAATGGATCAAGGTGAAAGCTATCAGTCTACTTAAAGACTAGAGCTAGAGCTGGCAGTGCGTCACTTTCACAGCCTGCAGCACATTCTTACCCAACACAGCCCCACTCCAGGCAGAACGCAAAGAGAGGGGAAACGGACCACATTCTCAATGGGAGAACTGTCAATGAATCTGTGATCATCCTACTCTGCCACACCAGGTATTACAGAGAAAGTTAACATTCTGGCAATTGAGTCAAAATACAATATTTTGAATTTGTCGATCATTTGTTGTTCTTTATTTTCCTTCATTGACTTCTTTTATAAGTAAAATGGAAGAACGTGAGCCAGGAATTTTGTCAGGCATTTCATTCCTGTTGTCTCAATGACCACCTACCAGGGCTATGGTGAGGCTTGTTACAATGAGGGTTTAAATCCCTCTATAAAAAATGAGTACAGTAAGGCTTAAAGAGGTTAGGGAATCTACCCAATGAAGCACCTGGATTCAGCTCCAAGAAGGAAGTTGTATATTTTTTTCTCTTTGACTAAACTGTAGTTTCTTCTTATTGTATAGGACCATTGATGGGGATAAAGACAGTATGTTAACTACCACACTCAATTTCAACACAGGGTTACTTGAATTTAGTATGAGCTAGGCAGTGTTGCTGCTCTCTCTGGATTTTGGTCTTCCAGTCTATAGAGTAAATGGTTTGGGCCAGATTATTGTTTTCTGAATGTGACTTGAAATCAGTGTATTGTATAAAGGCAAAGCCAACATTTTTTAAACCAAGTAATAGAAAGTAAAGTACATCTCATGCAGAAAGAATGAGTACTGCTTGTGAATCTTTCGTTTCAGTTGTGGTTGCTTGTGTGTGTGTGTGTGTGTGTGTGTACAGGTCTATGTCATACAAGTGCATTTCTTGCTATAGGTTACAGATAGAAAAGTTTGAAGGCCACTGGGCTAGGTGACCTTTTATGATTCTTTCTAAATTAAAAGAAAGAATTCTGGGAACATTCATAATTTCTATCATAATTTTGTATAAAACAGAGGCTATATCTAATTCATTTCGAACAAGACCCTGAATAAAATGGCCATTTGTTAGGTTATATTTGACATATTTATCAGTTCATATTTTATTATTCAAACCCCAAAAACATTCAGTACTTTAGGTCAGATTTTGGTCAAAGAAGAACCCTCCCTGAACCTCACTTTCCTGCACTCAGGAAAAAAAAAAAAAAAAAAGAAATTTCTGCACAGAAAATATTCCCAAGACCCAGGTCATGCATTTTGCATTCATTTCAAGCAGTATTTTTTTTTTAAATGAAATTGTACTCTCTAAAAAGCATTAGAACCATCCTTCCAATTTGAGATGTAACACTCACAATTCAATTTTTATTAAATATAATGATGTCTAGAAATTAAACCTCAAGGGAATATTTTAAAACACAAGTGTGAGCAATATCATACATTGCTAAATCAACTCAGAGGATACCATCTGCAAAATTAAAGCAGCGATCTAGGGATTCAAGTGTTGGAATTGGGGACTGAAGGAGGTGAATGAATCAGTTTCCTTTTGCACTGAAATTCCATGATTCAGCAGTTCTACAAATGTTGACAAGCACCTATTTGGAAGTATTAAGAGTCAACATAAATTGCGGATGACCTTGTTTCTCTGATCCTCTGGATTCTGTTGGTCAGAATGTGGGACCAAGTAATTTTTCTCCTCTCAAATCTAAAATAATGCAGACTCTTACTTTGTAGTCAGCCAACAAGCATGATATATTTTTTGCTCTACGTGCAGAAGTACTTTATGCTGCAAAATATTAATTTCTAAAATTGTGAGAAATTGGCACTCAAGTAAATAGTACATGAGGAATAAAGTTCAAATGGACTTTTGGGGAAAATGTAAGATATTGTTTACTCAAAAAATTTAGAAACGATGTGACCAAATATCGTCTTAGACTTTTAAATTTCTTTTCTGATTTCAATTTTTGCATGATAATACATTCATAGGGGGGTAGTTTAGTATTTTTAAAGCACTTTTTATTATTCATTTATTCAAAAATATTTATTGGGGATCTACTTTCTGTTGGGCACTGCTCACTGCTCTTGTTATTGGTGAACAAGAGCAGGTTCCCTGGAGTTTACAGCTTAGCTGAGGGGGAAGACAAGGGAGGAACAAGAAAACAAAGGAACACGATCACTGCAGATTGTGATAAGTGTTATAGAGGGGGAAAAACCGTCAGTGATGACTTCAGCAGTGCAGGTCAAGGGAACATCGAAGGAAGTGACATTTGGGCTGAGATCTGAATGGCAGGAAGGAGTCAGCCCCATACCAGGCAGAGCTTTCCTGGCAGTGAACTTGTTAGGGCAGAGGCTCCAGAGGAAATACGCCTGGCATGTTCTCTGTAAAGAAGCTCATGTGTACCACGCTTTCTCTTCATGTGAATATGCAGCATTTAAAGAGCTTGTTCTTCATGCTTTTAACTCTAATCCCTTTTGTTCCAAATTTTGAGAGAAAAAAAAACGAGAACAGAAGGAAAATAGAGTAAAATTTTTCTGCACAGTACATACTCAAAATAGTCCGACAATATTTCAATCTTATTTTTAAAGTCACTTTAGGACAAAGATCAGAATGATAATGTTTAATGGTATAAGGGATGTTTCCCCCACCGCCCCCCAAAAGCCTAATTTCTCTAAATGGCAAATTTCCATTGGCAATGGTCTTATCACATACTAAATGTTTACAGTTTTTTTAAACTTTTTATTATGAGTTGATAATTTTTAAATGGATTGACCACTCATCAATTGCTTTACAGCTATAAAAGAAAAATATTCATTATTTTTTGACAGTAGAGAATGTGCAAAGTTGGAGCTAATTTTCTGCAAAATAGTTTACCCATTTGGCACCTTCTTCCGTGTTAAATTGTCTCCCTTTCTCGCTCCGTCATCATTCCCACTCAATCTAAAGACAGGGAAGGTTTGGAAGCAACTAACATAAAGGAAGCATTGATTTAGCTATCCTGAGAGTTTCAGTGCAAGTTTTGGTATCAAGAGTGCTATTTTTATTTTGTTTTTCAAAAAGGTAGAAAAGAGCTCATAGCCTCTTAAACCACTAGCCGTCTACATGGAATATTTGATTTTTTTTTTTTTTTTTGGAGACGGAGTCTCGCTCTGTCGCCCAGGCTGGAGTGCAGTTGCGCCATCTCGGCTCACTGCAAGCTCCGCCTCCCGGGTTCACGCCATTCTCCTGCCTCAGCCTCCCAAGTAGCTGGGACTACAGGCGCCCGCCACCACGCCCAGCTAATTTTTTTTTTGTATTTTTAGTAGAGACGGGGTTTCACCGTGTTAGCCAGGATGGTCTCAATCTCCCGATCTCGTGATCTGCCCACCTCGGCCTCCCAAAGTGCTGGGATTACAGGCGTGAGCCACCGCGCCCAGCCGGAATATTTGAATCTTATCCTTGGTACCTGAAAATGGAGACCATTCCAACATTGAAGCAAAAAAAAAAAAAAAAAAAAAAAAAAAAAAAAAAAAAAATCATCAGGAATTTATGAGGTAAAGCCACTGGGCAAATCGCCCAGGTTCTCTAAGCCTCATTTTCTACAGTGAAACTAGTGGCCTCTATGATTAAATAATGAACGTGAGAGCTGGAAGGAAGGACTCCTGGAACCCATCTCAGTTCAGAGGTTTTGAACAGTTTTCTTTTTCTGGAATGTTCACACTCACTTTTTCCACCTAACAAATTTCCCAAGAGTTTTCAGCTGAGCAGGCTTAGCCCCAGAGAGACCTAGACTCAAATCTTAGCTCTGCTACTTAGTAGCTTATCACCTCAAGCTCTCATTTGTAAAATGGACATGAAAAGAAGGCTTACTAGGATTGTTTAAAAAAAAAAAAAAAGTTGACCGAGATAATTCATATATACTTGCCTATGTACAGCTCAGCTGCTATCTGTGTCTAGGGTCTGCCACCATGAATATTAACTATTATTTTTACAGTAGATATTCTTTTATCTGATATAAAATGGCCTGGTAGTAGGTAGGCTAATAGAACATTGGTTAAAGCAGAGATAGCATGACTAATGGCCATAAGCTTAGGGCACAAACAATGTTTTACAGAGGAAAGAAAGCATGTCAGCTAACCTAGAGAGCATGTCAAGTGGAGGATGTCTTTAAGAGTGTCCACGGAATTTTTTTTAGGTCTGAGTTTAAATATTTCCTCTCAGGGGTCTGGTCTTCCCATACTCTCTACATAATCTTAGTTTTCTCTGTCATGTGCTGTTGTATTATTATTATTATTTTTCTTTTTGAGACAGAGTCTTGCTCTTTTGCCCTGGCTGGAGTGCTACAGTGGCACGATCTCGGCTCACTGCAACCTCTGCCTCCTGGTGTGATTCTCGTGCCTCAGCCTCCCAAGTAGCTGGAAATTACAGGCACGTGCCACCACGCCCGGCTAATTTTTTGTATTTTTAGTAGACACAGGGTTTCACCATGTTGACCAGGCTGGTCTTGAACTCCTGACCTCAAGTGATCCACCCGCCTCAGCCTCCCAAAGTGCTGAGATTACAGGCATGCACCACCGTGCCCGACCACGTGCTCTTATATTAACAACCAGTATTTACTAAGCACATACTATGTGCCAGGAGATAGTCTACATATTCCATGTCTATTAGTATTCTTAATACTTGCAGGACCCCAATTAAGCAGGTGTTAGTGTTTTCCTCAAGTTCACACAGCTGATCAAATCAGTGAGGGCTGTGACCCTAGATAGCCTAGCTGCAGAGTCAGTGAAGAGAATAACTACATAGCCCTGTTAACTCATCATGTCCGGCACTCCTCCTGCCAGGATTCACAGCACACTTGATATAAGCACAATTTGTCTGTCTTCCCGGGCAGCTGAGCTCCACGAGGTAAGAATCACATCAGTACTGTCACCATAGAATTTGATTCACAACAGGCAGTCAATACATCTGGGGATGATTTACAAAGCCTCATTTTACTGATCAGAGTATGAAGTCAAGTGAGGAGGTTTAGTGACCTGCCCAATGGCCAAAGCCAACGTTTGAATGTTGGTCTTCTTATCCCAAGATAAGAAGTCACTTTCTTTTGACTTCATCAAGTTAGTTGTGTTGGTTTTCTTGCTCAACGTCTTCTTACCCATTTAACAACATCTTGTCTCTGAAGTCACAGCATCCAATCCCATCCCTGGCCAGGTCTTAAATTCAATTTCCCTGAACCTGATTTAAGTCTTCAATGAGAGTTTTAAGTACATTTTTTTTTTTTTTAAAGGAGAAAGCACTAAATGTGAAAACATCCAGATAGAAAATAAAACACAAAGCTTAACCACAGCCAAGCTGCTTTCTGTGCCAGTGATGATGCCTGCACCCACAGTACCAGGCTTCGTAATTACCTCTCTGCCTGAGGTTCCACAAAGCCATACCTTTGAACTGAAACAGAAAAAGAAATAAATAAATAACTAGCTCTGATGATTAGCAAGGTACTGCAGCTGCAGGAAAAATCTCCCACATCTAACTTACCATCATATCATCACCCCTGATGTTTGTTTCTTCTTCCAGCCAAGATGAAGAGAAAACTGAATTGTGCTTCTAGTGTACAATCTTACCTAATTATGCCAGCTGATCACTTAAAAGTAATGTTTGCACACAGACCGGGAAGATACTTACAAGAACCAGCTGGTTGATAAAGGCTATAAGTGAGGATTTGATTCGTTTTCAAAGAAGTGTTAACTATTTACATCTATTTATAAACACCACATCACAACACAAGTTACTGTGCGGCACTGCAAAGTGATACTATACTCAAATTCCACAGAGGCAGGCAAATTTAGGAATAAAAGTACTGCTCAACACATAGAACGTAAGACACTACCATTCGCCACTTTGGAATGTCCATTTGAGGGAGGGCAGACCACCGTCCTTTGGTTTTTAGACACAAATGAAAAATTAATAAGAGTTATTAGGGGAGAGATTGTGTGTGTGTATGTGTGTGTGTCTGTGTATGCACACAAATGTGCTTTCATACAAAGCAGAATAGTACAAGTTAAATACCACTAGCTTTTGGACTTAGAAGTCTTGAGTTAGAAAATTAATCATACCACATGCCACCCACACAGCTTGGCCAAGTTGCTTGACGAGCTGTTGGGATGAGTACATGAGATACTGCAAATGAAAGTCAGGGCACGAATGCTTGTACAACCCAGTAAAGCTGTAAATAATGAATGCCACATATTCAGTAGTACTATGTGCTGAGACCTGTCCAAACATTGTCTCATCTAATCCACATAACAATCTTATGTAGTAGGTTTTATCATCCTCCTTTTGCTTTTCACTTAAGTGTCTTTGTCCAAGAGGCAAAGTGGAATTTGAACCTAAACCTATGTGGTCCCAACTTTGTTTGAGTTCCAAAGTCCATGTTCATAACTGTTAAACTCCCTGGTTCTACACACTCTCCTCACTGGCAAACTTTAGGCATCTTTAATCCATCCAATTTCTGAAGAATTTACCCACAACACGGGTGTTCACCCATGCTTTTAAGACTGAACGGGGATTTCCTTAACTCAACACATGGTTATTGAGTGCCAGCCATGTCCTGGCATGAGCCTGGTTGCTGGGGATAGGAAAGTGAATAAGACAGTGAGCATCTCAGCCTGCTTAGAGCCACATGAGGGAGAGATAAAACAAGGAAAGCATTACACTGTGATGTCATACATGTTAATGGTACCTAAATGGTACCTGGTATATGGTAGATGCAGAGTGAATACATGTGGGATAACAGGGAAGTATTTGCAATGCAGTGGTAGCTGAGATACTGCCTAGGAAATCTGAGGGAGGCAGCCTTCCTGGAGGGGGTGGCTGGAAAGAGAGACCCTGAAGGATGAGTAGCTCACCTAGCAGATATAATGTGGGAAGGACACCACAGGCAAAAGGAAGCGACCGGTTTCATAGTATAATGAGACCTGTTAACAACTTGGAATAAACAGCTCCAATTATTCCTCATATGAATCCTCAGTGTGTCTAAATCTATAGGCCATTTACTGAGTGAAGAGATTAACCAGAAATAACAAATTATAGCCAAAATGGCAATTCTAAGACAGAAGCTAGGGTTTTCCAGGTTAATGACCCAGAGAATGAGGAATACTTGAAGACCCTAACCTTTCTGAGTGCATTGAATCCCCAAGGCAAGCAGGGTACCTTGAATATCTATTGGCCACATCCAGTCTGTAATTCATGTGGGTCTTCGCAAGGCCACATAATGCGGGTAAAGAAGAAAAGTGCTCCTTTTCTTCTAATTCTAGACTCTAATTCTATTCATATAGGGAGATGGAGGGAACCACAATCATTGCATGTAAGTGAGGCCACTCTTTTTTTTTTTAAACTGAGCCCAGGTTTACAATGTTTCCAATAGCCAAACCAGTCAATAGGTGGGACTTCATGAAATGACATCATTTGGCCTCTCTAGTGAAACAGAAAAACATCCAGAGCACGGCCTGGGAATTCTGGGCAATGGGCTTCACTCTCTGCTTCATGAGGTTGTTACTGAACATAGGAATTAAATGATATATGAGATACAATACACAGGCAAATTCTTTCCCATAATGGTTAATAAACTGCAATTTTCATTTTCTCTAGGAAGTCTTAATACAATTAAAGCACCAAAATATAGTTTATTTATAAATCACCTATGAAACTAATTTTATATATATGTGCCCATGTATGTATAATATGTCATATATATTCATTATATATTATCATTATATATTCTATTATTTGTGTATAAATTAACATCACTAATATTGATTTAGTTTAGCCCTAATGTTATATATATCTATCTAATCTACTAATGGATTATAGACTAGATAGAGAAATATTAATCTATCTAATATGTAGATAGGAGATAAAGATGATAGATATAGATAGATACATAGATCCAGAGATAGATAGATTAGATAGATGAGATAGCTATAACACTGAGACTAAAACAATATTCGAATCATAATTGGACAGGTTGATTTTAAATCACATAATTGTCACAGAATGAAAGTCTTCAGAGCACTTCTAGTCCCAATAGTTCAGCATCTATAACCTTCCAAGTCATATTTATTTCAGTGTAAACAAAAGCAAAAGGACAAAAATGAAATTCAGTTGAAGAGATTCTGGCCATTTAAAACAAAAACATAAATATTACCTTACCTGGGGCTCATCTACATTTCCTATTTCCACCAATGTGTAAATACTGAAATTTCTACCTCCAGAATATGAATATTCACCAGTAAATGAATGGATGGATTAAATTGTTATGCAAAAGACATTGTCTTTCTAGTGCATTGAAATTCTTTCTGCCTCACTCTGGTGAGCCAGGCTCCTCCCACAAAAGGTTTTATAAGATAGACAGAGTTCTTCAACAAGCGTTTCCAACAACTGCTAAACCTTAGCTCTAATGTACACCGTGAAAAGGGAAAATCCTCTTTCTAAGCCCATTTATGATTTATTAGCTTATTCATTTGACTGCAAATGCTTGAGAAAATCTGCTCTTTTCAACAAGCTTAAACATTTGGGAAAGGGCAGAACAAAAAAAAAAAGGAAAATAAAGGAGAAAAAGAATTGAAAAGGTATATTAAATGCAAATGGAAGGAGCTTAGTGAGGCATCAAGACTGACATTTGAACTGCAACAACTCGGCGGGTAATTTGAGATTGATTAAATACTAAACTAGGCTTGATTGGTGTAGAAGCTCAATCATAATCATGATTCAGACAGGAACATAAAGGAAGATTCCCTCGTGAGAACCTGAAGTCTGAAGAAAGTGCAAACCAGTTGCACAGAAAATTCTTATTTGCTATTCATCATTACATCCTGCCACACTTAAAGGAGTGCTGGTAAAATACAAAAACAACCCCATCACCAAGAAACAAGAATCCAGATCACAAGTTGTGCTTCATGGATATCTCCTTGAAGGCACTACCCGTCTCATCAGCAGAGAAGGCAGCTCCACTCGGGGCAGCACTGCAGAGACAGCAGGAGGACAGTGTCAGAATGAGAGGCAATTCAGAAGGGCTGGATACAGGTTGAGATTTTCAAAAGGAGAGTAGAGCTATGCAAGATGAAAGAAATAAGTGCTAAGATGCATCTGAAAAGATGCTACTCTTCTTTTGCTCTTAAACGTATTCAGAATTTTCCTACCATACTTGGAAAAGCTTAAAAACCAAACCAAAACAAAACAGGATGAGAACAAGGATAACTGGTTAAGCAAAGACTACAATTCTGAGATGCTTGGCAATAGGCTTTGCAAGGCTTTCAATTTAGTTCATAAGATTTGCTAGGCAAATTAGTGTCAAAAAGGCCTTATTTTGGAAAAACAGAAATATACATACGTGTGTGTGTGTAATGTGGAATGTGAATAGATCAAGAAAATTCTCTTGTCTACACGCAGTTCAATATTCACATTTTGCCAGAACTGCAAGATCAACATGATCTTGCTTTTCTTATTTCAAAATTTTGCACATATGTCTATGCTTTGACAACTGGAGGGGTGAAAAGAAACAAGGAGGATCACAAAGATTCATGGAAAAGCCTCAGAGTGGCCAGTACCTGGGCCCTGGCCAGATGACACACTGGTTGGGCCAGACCTCCCCACCCTTTCAGGATTTCATATCCTCTTATCTCCTAACGGCCATCAGGCAGAGAGGAGCAGCTGGTTTTCTCCTCTTTGACTCTTGGTTGTTGCCACTTTTGTACTTCCTGTCTCTTTCTGGAATCTTTCTCTCATTCCACCTCCCACTTCCACCAAACCATTTCCTTCCCTTCCAGTCCCAAAGCTGCATTTCCTCCCTTTCCCCAGGATGCTTCCATCTGCTCTCCTCGCTCTCCAATCCTCTCGTTCTAGAAGCTCCACCTCAGTTCTTACAGACGCTCTTTATGCCATCTGTTAGCAGGATGTAAGTGGCAAACCATCGTCTTAGGATAAAATAATACTCAAACTTCTAATCAAACTTTCAAGGCTCGCCTCCACCTGGTGCCCAGCCAGATTCATGTATCAATACATTCCTGCATTCCTTTATTCAAGTCAAGCTGATGGACTCTGTTTTTTCTCTGGCCCCTACACTTCTCTGCCTTTAGGATTTTGCTTACACTGTTTCCCTAGTCTTAAATACATTTCCTTCCACCTCCTCCAGTGTGCTTTTCTGGATACCTCTAGTTAGGAAAGTTACCTCCTTTTAGCCCATAATCTGTAACCCCTCCTCTTGGATGTGTGATTGTGTGTCTGTGTTGGAGGTACACAGTCCATGAGCACAGTTTCATCAGTGCTAGATTACAAAATATTTAACAGCAGAATCCCCTATAAGTTTTTGTTGTATCTCTCTCAGAGTTTGGACACCTATCATGGATAGATATTGGGAGATAGTATAGTGATAAAGGAAAGAGCAAGCCTAGAAACTTCCATTTTAGAATACAGCAAGACCACGTGCACTTAAAAAAATCCTATCTGAAATGATAGAGAAGTAACAGAAAAAGTGTGACTTAAGGAGCCAAAGGGAATGGAAGAGGTAAGATGAGTGAGATCATTCAATCAATTCTTGGAAGATGGTAATTGAATAGAGAAATACTCCTATCTTTATTAAAAGTGGAGACACCGGCAACATGGCACCCTGCAGCAAAGAATACCAAAGAAAAGTGAGCCAGTTTATACTACAGAACCCCCAAAAGGCTCAGAACTTGAATGCGTGGCTGAAGAAGATGGGTGAAGCACGGAATTGGTAATTGGCGTTCTGCTAAGAACACTTACATTCTCAGGTGAGAGCACTTACATGCCTTACCCCCTCCCCTCCTCCCTCACTGGAACTCCTCATTGCTTCCTTACTCATGCTAAGCAGAGTGTTAGTAAGTTCTTCTCTGGAGAAATGAAAAGGATCCAGGAAAAAAGAACTCTAGGAACTGTCACAGGGGTGATTCCAGTGAACATGCTCACTGGCTACCCAGTCAATTGGTGGTGAGAACCACTAAGCAAAAGCTTCATCACACTCAGAGCTTGTAAGTAGCTGTTAGCACCATATGCTTAAGGGGACCACCAGGAATCCCCAGAATTAGGCAAAGTTCCCAATACAAAACAGAGAAACTGACACAAATAAACAGGGAGAAAATAACGAACAAAAGAAAGAGACAATGCAGAAAGCAGAAGAAAACTTTTATTTGAAAACACAATTTATTTTTTAAAACCGTGTGTCTATATGCTGCTTTGATAAGATAAAATATATATTAATATAAAAATAGGGCACATTTTTAAGAGTATAATAGATCTGGGTTTGAAGCATGATTCCCCTGGTTAAATCCTGTGTGTGTTATATAAAAGTAATTGAATCTCCCTGACCTCAGATTTCACATCTATGAAATTACCATAGTAATATACTAACTCATGGGGTTGTTTTCATAAGTAAAAGGAGGTGATGTCACATAGTCTGTATGTTCTGTGCTAAATAAATGACTTAGGAATTTTTTATGACCAGTACTTCTCATCATTTTTTTGGAGTGGCAGATGCCTTGGAGAACTAGATGAAGGCTGTGTATCCTCTCACTCGAAAAACACACACACAGGCCGGGCGCGATGGCTCATGCCTGTAATCCCCTTTGGGAGGCCAAGGCAAGCGGATCACAAGGTCAAGAGATTGAGACCATCCTGGCCAACATGGTGAAACCCTGTCTCTACTAAAAATGCAAAAATTAGCTGGGCGTGGTGCCGCGTGCCTGTAATCTCAGCTACTCGGGAGGCTGAGGCAGGAGAATCCCTTGAACCTGGGAGGTGGAGGTTGCAGTGGGCTGAGATCGAGATCTCACCACCGCACTTCAGCCTGGTGACAGAGCAAGACTCCATCTCAAAAAGAAAAAGAAAAGAAAAACACATACACATGTTGATATGGTTTGGCTCTGTCTCCCCATCCAAATCTCATCTCCAATTGTAATCCCCAGGTGTTGAGGGAGAGACCTGGTGGGAGGTGATTGGATCATGCGGGTGGTTTCCCCCATGCTGTTCTCATGATAGTGAGTGAGTTCTCAGGAAATCGGATGGTTTTTGTAAAGGGCTCTTCCCCCTTCACTCACCCACACTCTCTCCTTCTGCCTTGTGAAGAAGGTGCCTATTATTCCTTCTGTCATGATTGTAAGTCCCCCAAGGCCTCCCCAGCCATGCGGAACTGTGAGTCAATTAAACCTCCTTTGTTTATAAATTACCCAGTCTCAGGTAGTATCTTTATAGCAGTGTAAGAACAGACTAATCCACATATGTATGGAGGAGAGATCTCACATAATTCCCAAGGCATGTCAGACTCTCTGAAGGCAAGTGAAACTTGTCCAGGTAAAATAATTGATCTACATGAAGGAGTCATTAAGAGCAAGCATATTCCTTTTTGTTTCTTTTAAATCAACTGCAATGATCAGCAAAAAAGGCAACTCAGTGAATGGAGTAAGAACTCTATCTAATTCTGCCTGTGCCAAATGGAGGTGATTCTGCATGAATAACAGCAGAAGTTATTGGACCCGAGGAGGTCCAAGGAGTGTCATTTCATTTGGTTCATGAAAGGAAGATGGCTGATCCAATTAGCCTGTGCCAATCTCAGACCTGATGATGCTTTTAATTTTCTAAGGCTGCAGGGTTGAGAATAAGGGCTCCTGATGGTTCCAGCAGAGATAGAACCTAGAAGACATTGTTTTCTTCTGCAAAAGGATGTGCGGATCTCATGGAAATGCTGAGCTGCCTTTTCTCAGCAAGAGCTGACTGTGTCCATGGAATCTATTATTGAGCAATCAAGCACCTCTAGGCAATGGGGTTGAATAGAACGGTGCAGAACTCATAGTCAGACTGACCTGGATTTAGATCCCAGCTCCATGACTTCTAACCTGCATGACCTTGGACAACTCAGCCTCTCTGAGCTTTTTTTTTTTTTTTTTCTATTTTAAATGCAAATATCATAAGGGAAGACTGAACTTCTTTTAGGAGTATAGGACAAGCAGCAAGGAGGTGGGATGGCTGGAGTACAGTGAGGAAGAGCAACACAGAGATAAAGTAAGAGGAAGAGTAAGCCGGGTCACATAGATCTCACAGCAAAGTTTTAGGTTTTCTTTTGAGTAATATGAAAAGCCATCGGAGGGTTTTGAAGAGAAGAGAGAGACATGATCTGACCTACATTTTCAAAAGCTTACTCTGGCTATTGTGTGGAAGTAGAAGCAAAAAGTCCCTATGGTGGTTGTTGCAACCATCCTGGGACAGAACATGGTGGCTTTGAAGAAGGCAGTGGTAGTGATGGTGCTGATGACAAAAGAAGTCAGATTCAGGATGTCCAAGGAGCATTTCTAAATGAAAGGACAACTGAGGCATCCAAGTAACTGAGGACAACTTCATAAAAAGAATGTGGCTTATGCTAAGAAGAATGCAACCGAGCAAAGGTGCTAGTTTCTTTTTTTCTCAGTAATTGGATACTTGGATATTAATTGAGCACATGACTGTCCAGACATGTCTCCCTGGAAACTAAGTGTGACCATGTAAGCAAGCATTAGCTAATGGAGTATCAGCAGAAGTAGTGGGTGCATCTAGTGGGAGCTATGATTAAAGTGAAGAGGCACATCCCTTTCTCTTTCTTTCTGTGTGCTAATATGGGCGTAACCAGGGCTGGAACTGCCATCCTGGACTCTGGATTGCAACCCATGCATTGAGACTGGCAGAAATCAGGAAAGATGCCTTTGTACCTGCTGATCCTGGTGCATCTATAAAAGCCCTGGATTGTCTGAATTCATAACAAAACTTCACAACAAAACTTTAATTTGTTTAAAACAGTTATTTTGGGTATTCTGTTACTCGCAGCTGAACATAGTCCCAACTGAATCAAAAGAAAATAAAATAATTACTATTACTACATTCATTACATGTTTGCTATGTTCTGGGTATTGTGGAAGGCACTTTACACATATCATGTTCTCTTATCTTCAGTACCCCAAGAAGAAGGTATTGGTATTATCATCATTTTACAGATAACAAAGCTGGTGCAGTGAGAGGTCAAATAACTTGTCCAAGATTACTTGCCTAGCTTATAATTAGCAGAGTTAGGGTTGCTAAAATTTGACAAATAGGAGAAAAGGGAGAGGACATACTGATGAAATTATAGAGAAAGAAAAATACCTTTGATATTGTTATCTGGCAGCATTACATTTTGACTTCTTATGTTGAGATTCAAATATAAAATAATTTGGTTTATATTCCTTAAACTGAATTAACTTTTTAAGCTTAATACTTTTTAGAGAAAATGTTTATGAATTTGGTATATTCTAAGCACACTGACACTAACTCTATTTCGACAGTGTAACTTCAAATTTCATAATGAAACAAAATTGCACAGCCTAAGTCTTGAAGTTGATTAGAAGAGAGATAAGTAATTGGCTTAGAATTTTTTGAGCTGCATGTTAACAATCTACCCACAAGGCTCTGAGAAAGACCACTGCCCAGATTAGGATCATCAGACTTAAGGGACCTCTGTAAATACTAAGTACCACCAGTACTACTGATACTTGGGGAAATAGGACACTGGACACAGGAGTTAGCTGGGGTTGAAATTAGGAACCTCTCACATTCCTGGAAAGCAAAACTGCAAGACCATCTGAACAATTTTGAAAAATCCTATAAATTGAGGGACTCAGAATAACTTAATATTTACTGAGTGCCTAACACACAGTCACACAAGTTCATTTGAATATTCCTATTTTACTCATAAGGAAACAAACAGCGATGAAATCCTTGCTCCTTCCAATGCTCCACTGTTGGACAAAAATAAATATTTATTCACTTAAAAAACACACTTTTATCTTAATCTTGGGGCATAATAAAGTCTGAAAGAAAAGAAATCAAATATGCTTACTCAATTATAACTAGAAAAGCTAGGTCTGTCTAATGTTCAGGCCAATAAGATATTCTAGAAAATTCACTGAAATTCATAAAAGGGAATATGTCTGATTAGTCAATAAAGGACTTTAAGATGAGATATATGTCTAATTAATCAATAAAGGACTTTAAGATGAGACCTTTCTTATAACTTATTTTCAATAGACATTTCTTAATATTGGTGTCCTTGAGAAGTATGTACAAATGTGATATTATGGCACAAAACAGAAGAAACAATTAATTTTCCTTTGCCTTTTATTCCTTCATTCTTTGTATACTTATTGAGTGTCAGTTGTCTTTTCTTGCGGTATCTCCTTTCACACTAACAATATGATCCAGTCCCAACAGCTTCGCTTTCCACCAATCTTTTCCTCTTTTTTTTTTTTTTTTTTTTTGAGACGGAGTCTCTCTCTGTCGCCAGTCTGGAGTGCAGTGGCGCGATCTCTGCTCACTGCAACCTCTGCCTCCTCGGTCCAAATGATTCTCCTGCCTCAGCCTCCCGAGTAGCTGGGACTACCGGCGCATGCCACCACGCCCAGCTAATTTTTGTATTTTTAGTAGAGATGGGGTTTCAGCATGTTGTCCAGGATGGTCTCGATCTCTTGACCTTGTGATCCACCCGCTTTAGCCCCCCAAAGTGCTGGGATTACAGGCGTGAGCCACCGCACCCCGCCCTCCTCATTTTCTATTACTCAGTCTATTCCAGCTCCGCAGCCCTTTGCTGCTCCCCTGGGCACACCTCCGCCCCTGGATCTTTGTACTTGCTCTCTTACAGCCTGTAAGTCTCTTACCCAATGTCCGTGGTTCACTCTCTTACTTCATTCAAGTCTCTGCTCAAATGCCATCTTTCCAGAGAAATCATTTCTGGCCATTCTCTCTACAGCAGTAGCCCCTTAACTTAATATATTTCTCACCATGGCACTTAGTTCTTCTTGATACTCTATTATGTGTTGCTTGTTTATTTACTAATGTTCTGCCTCCTCTACAAGGGAGGGCTTATTGTCTGTTTTGTTCACTAATGTCCAGGGCTTGCCTCAATGCTTGATCCACCTTAGGGACGACTTATTAACGAATTGTGTATAAATGAATAAACTTTGCAAGGGGTCACAAGCTTAAGCATTTGGTCTGCAATATGCTTTGGGAAAAATGAATGAACTGCCAAACTTTCACAATCAGTATTTCCAGATTCTCTTGAAAAATCAGATCTGACATCACTGTGCCATCACACCTATGTGGCGTGATTGAGTGAAAGTAGAATAGGGGTTGTCCCCTTTACATAGGGCATATGTTCCGCAGTTTGGGACAGAATTCCATCAGTGATAGTCTTCACCCCTATGAGCACGTGACTCCTATAGGTGCAAGCTTTAGAAGGTAGGAGTCAAGGCCAGGCACGGTGGCTCAAGCCTGTAATCCCAGCACTTTGGGAGGTCGAGGCGGGCAGATCACGAGTTCAGGAGTTCGAGACCAGCCTGGCCAACATGCTGAAACCCCGTCTCTACTAAAAAGACAAAAATTAGCTGGGCATGGTGGTGTGTGCGTGTAATCCCCTCTACTGGGGAGGCTGAGGCAGAAGAATGGCTTGAACCCAGGAGGCAGAGTTTGCAGTAAGCTGAGATTGTGCCGCTGCACTCCAGCCTGGGTGACAGAGCAAGATTCCATGTCAAAAAAAAAAAAAAAAAAAAAAAAAGGCAGGAGTCAAGAAGGAAAGGAAGGCTCTGTCGTGTTCACTATTGTACTCCCAGCATCCATTTACATAGTAATTGGCACATGGAATTATTGGTTGAACAACAGATGAATATATTATTCCTACATTCCAGATGAGGAAACTGAAATTCATAGAGGAAATACCTTGTCCCAAATCACAGAGCTGTACATGGTGCAGACTGCTTGATCCCAGTGGCTTGGTTATTATGCCGCATAGACAATGAAGGAATTGCTAATTACAGACATATCTTACATTCAAGAATAGAGGCCTTAATTTCATAAATCAAGGTAATATTTATGTGGCATAAAATGCATAAATCTCAAGTTTACAATTTGAGTTTTGAAGTATGTGTTTGCCCGTATAACCACTAATCTTACAGAAATGTGAATATTTCCTAGAACATTCTCTCAGGCTCCTTGCCAGTCAATGCCATCCCCACACCCCAGACAGAGGTAGCCCAATGTTGCGGTCAATTACCATTAGATGGACTTGCCTGTTCTTGAAATCATGTAAATGGAACCATCACTATTTACTTTTTGAGCCTCTTTTGTGTAACAATATTTTTGAAAGTCTTCTATGGTGTTTCATGCATCAGTCATTCATTCCTTTTTATTGCTGAGTGGTGTGTCATTGTATGTACAGATCCAAATTGTTCATCCATTTCCCTGCCATGGTTTCTGACTATTTTTTAAGGCTGTTATAAATATTTTTGTATAAGTGTTCCTGTAGATATAAGTTTTAATTTCCCCTAGGTAATTAAATTCGAATTGCTAGGTCATTGGGATAGGTGTAAGTTTTACTTTACAAGGAACAGGCAAAGAGTTTTAAAAGTGGTTTTACTATTTTATATTCTCATCACCAATTAATGAGAGTCCTAATTGCTCTATATCCTCAGCAATATTTGCTGTTGTCAGTCTCTACAATTTTAGCCATTTGATAGGTGTGATGTTTTGTTTTGAGGTAACTCAAAAGAAACACTCATTTTTCCGAGGTGGGAACTCTCCTTCCAGCTCTACCAGATAGAGCTCAACTTCACATTTATATTATCTGAGCTCTAGTGATGTGCTGGTAAATGTTTAACAGAACATTCAGGAATGGTGGGGTACAAGGTCCTGACTTGTAGTATTTGCTAATTTCTTTGGTGTAAATACTGCCAGTAAGGATGATTTTAAGCTAGCAACACAATAGAAATGCACAAACTGGTTGGCTTTAACACATCACTGTCCGTCCATTACTTCACTGTAAGATTCAATCAATAGAAAAGAACTTTCATTTTCCAAAGATAATGACTGTATGTATAAGTGTATCCATGGTGTGAACCAAAGGTTGGTCATTCACAAAGAAGAGAGAGGTGGCTTTCCATTCCACTATTGGCCTCATCCTCAACATTTGAAGAATCTCAAATTATTGAGCTTGTGGGACTAAAATCTAGAACTTCATCTGCACTGATTAAAAGTTTGGCTGGGAGGATAAACGTGGATAATGGGAGAACAAACTGGGTTCTGAGGATGGCTGGATTTGAAATCATATGAACATCTTAGTTACTCCCAGGTGCTCAGGAAGTCCATAGGTTTCCATTTTCCAACTGGGCAAATTTACCTCCTCTACCTAGATGCCCAGATGTCAAAGCTCTCCAAATTTGGGCTTTATCTTGCCTAACTGTTGCTATTTTCTATTGATCTCTGCTGCAAACTGGCAGCTCTCACTGCTCAGACAGAGGCCAACGTCTTCTCCACTATCAGAGCCTTCCCTCCTTCCAGCATTGCTCCCCTTGTCTAAGATACCCTCCCTTTTACCTCTGCTATTTTTTCCTTCCAAATCATTCATGCCTACCATTTATTGATTTCATCTAGTTACCAATGCTGTGCTCAGAGTTTTACACACATGGAATTATTGAATCCTTAAAAAAGTATTTCTGCTTTAAAGATGAGGTCACTGAGGCTCATAAAATTTAAATAATCACACACTAAAAGTGGCATTGCCAGATTTTGAACTTTAGCACTTTTTATAACCAAAGCCCAGATGCTTTCCACTTTGTAGGAAGGTCTAATTAAAATCTCTAGAATTTAATTCTGGAGATTTTAAATGGTCATTCACATTACACACACTGAACTGCTACATAACCATTACCTGCCTGACACAATTTCATACTTCATCTTCTGTTCCCAAAATGGTTGCTAGTCCAGGTCTGTGCAGACCCTGAATGCAAAGTAGAGAGAAAAACAGTTCATGGAATTATTCAGTTCAGTGTTGATATGAGCAGCTAAGATATTTAGACATTTTGATCTTGAGCCATGAGTTTTCTCACAACACAGAATTTTTCTGACATGGACATATTCTGACATGACTGTTTACTCTCTGTATGACCTTAGGCAACTTAACTAACTTCAGAATATCTGGAATAATAACATCTACCTTGGAGAACTACCATATATATTTAATGAAATAGCATATGTGAAGCATCAACTTCCATACCAGACACATATTAGAGACTAAATAAATAAAATAATAACTTATTATTTAGGTCAGGGTTAGTGGTTGTTACAGTGATGGTCACCAAAGAATCCTGCCTCCTATATCCATACCTTGGCATAGTCTCTTCCCACGTTGACTCTGGACCTGGCTACATAACTTGCTCTATTGAATGTTCAGAGTCTATTGAATGTTAGAAAACAGGATGAAAATAGAGACTTAGAAGTCACTTGCACACTAGGATTGCTTTCTGGCTCTGCATGAAAAAGCCTGGGCTAACCTGTCAGAGACACATGGCCCAACCAACACCCAACACTAACTGCCAGACATGTGCATAAGGCCACGTTCAATCACCCAGCCCACGTTGCCAAGCTGTATGAGTGATCCCAGGTGAGACTGAGCATGAGACTGACAGAAGGGCTACTCACCTCAGTGCAGTCAAATTTACTAACGCACAGTACTACAAATAAAAAAAATGGTGGTTGTTTCAAGCACTAAACTTTGGTATGATATGTTAGGCAGGAAAGTATCATTTAGGTTTGAAATTTACAGCACTTAGCGTGCTAGCTCACACAGGGAAGGCGCTTGGTGCACATGCACTGAATTCTGTAAAAAGTATAAAACTTGTACATGAGATTGTGGTATTGCTGAAGGCAGGGACTAGGGTTTATATTTTCATGGCATCTCACACAGTTTGAATACAGAGAAGGTGCAAAATAAGGCTTTTGGCAGTTATGAAAGCTTGACTTGATTTGCATTTAAAGAAAATCAGAGCCCTGTTTGTATGAACAGCAAAGACATTTAGGCATCTTCTTGAGCCATGAGTTTTTCCACAACATGGAGTTTTTCTGACATGGAAATATATGAGCTAAACTTTTCATCAAAAGGCACATTCCAGGTTCTAAGCTAGGAGAGGCTGACCTTCTCCCTAATTAGGAGAAATTAAAAATGGGGATCAGCAAGCAACAGATGCAGAGACTCAAACTAATCTGCCTTTCATTCTTCCAGGCTTGCTACCTCAAATCCCTCGGCATGTGACTGTGAGGGCACCTTTCACCATAGTTGTGTTGACATTTCTGTGGCTCCACATCTGGAAAGGCGACTTTTAAACTTTATTCACAGGCTCACTTGTGGCTCCCTCTTGGCCTTTAAAGACACAAATACATGTCTGTGAAACCTACAGCTAAGAGTTTTGGGCCAAGATTTAGGAAGTGCTATTGGGATGTCAGCATGCTTCTTCTTGTCATGTACTTAAAAAAGGACACCCAGAGTGTACTGTCACTCTCTGGAGAACACATTGGAAGAAGTATCTTGCTTTGGAGCTCCCAACACACACTGAGGTCACAAACTTGGCTCAACCACTTCTCTGCCTGGCAGAGTAGGCAACTTCCAGTGTGAGGAAAAGGACATTAATCTGTTATCCATTAATACTAATAAATGATTCAGCCTTCCATGCACTGAGCAAAGAATAAAAAGCAAAAAGCCTAGTTCCATGCATTTTGGAAGAACTTACTCTAAAACGCACAATAGGCATAGTCATGTCAGTGACTTAACTTCAAGAGACTTCATTTGCCTTTGTTTTTTAAGCTTCCTTCCCTAGGATTAATGAGAAATTAAAATGTTGCTCTATGTTAGTGAGAAAGCCTCACAAAAGAGCAGACCAGCTTCCCCAAGCATATTCTGCAGAAGCAGGACTGCGAAAATGCTGCACCAACAATGAAGGACAAAGAAAGGAGAGGGGAATGAAACTATTTTTTATTCTTTGTATTCTAGACACTTAATATACAAGCTTATATTTAAGCAAAACCATGAGCAAGCATAGTAGTTCATTTAGTGCTGCTATAAAAGAATATCTGAGACTGAGTTATTTATAAAGAAAAAGGTTTACTTGGCTCATAATTCTGCTGGCTAGAAGATTGGACATCTGGCGAAAACCTCAGGCTGCTTCCATTCATGGCAGAAGGCAAGGGGAGCCGATGTGTGCAGAGATCACTTGGTAAGAGAGGAAGCAAGAGCAAGGAGTAGGACATGCCAGGCTTTTTCAACAACCAGCTCTTGTGGGAACTAACAGAGTGACAATTCACAAACTCCCCATTAATCTGTTCATGAGGGATCCACCTCCATAGCTCAAACACCTTCCATTAGGCCTCACCTCCAACACTGGGGAGCAAATTTCAACTTGAGATTTGGAGGATACAAACCCAGACTATAACACCCAGTTTGGTGGTGATGATCCTCATTCTACGTGAGCAAACTGAGGCTCAAAAAGTTAAGTAATTTTCCCAAGTTAAGTAATCTGTCAAGAGTTAAGGAATTTGCCCAAGCTAAGTAGGGATGGGCAGCTAATTAATGGTAGAAAAGTGATATGAAGCTACCCCAGCCTGTGTTCCATGTAGGAAGTCTTAAACTAAAAAAGATACTATTATTTAGAGATACCAACATGTCAGGCACTGTGCCATGAGCTTCATATCCATTTTCTTATATAAGCTATGAGGAAATTATAGCCTTTGATTTGTAGATGAGGAAACTGCTCTGAGTCTGAATCCAAGTCTTTATAAACAGGTCTATGAATAATATGTACACACACACATGCGCATTTTGGGCCTACCTAAAGTGGCCAACATTTTCATGAAGTGCACTAAGTCTTTTTGGCTGAAAACAGCCTAAAGGTCTTCTAAATCCTTTGCATGCTAGTAGTAAATACATACTATGTCTATAGCCCTCCTCACTTTATAAAGCACTTACAGAATCACCTGTTTTAACTTTCCCAACAATCCTATCAGGAAGGAAATATAATCACTTCACAGACAAAGAGCTAAGGACCTAAGAAGTTGAGTAACTTGCTCAACTATCAACTCTGATAGATTTATCAGACAAAAATGGCAAACTCAGGCACTGAGCCCAGCAGTCAGCACCAGTGATATACTTGACACTCATGTTTAGAGAAGTTCAGATGAAAATGACTTTGAGTGACAAATAGTAATATAAATGTATGCATGTGCTACTATCACAACTATGTAAAAAGATACATATATATATCTTACAATCTTTTGTCAATGAACCTAATCACAAATACACATCAATAATTTCCATGTCCTCTTTTCCAGCCACTGGCCATTTATTCAAGAAGCCATGATAGAGGAAAACTCACAGAAAGTCAGCAGTGGGAAGAGGAAAAGGTGAAAGAGGGAAGGCCATATCCACTGTGTGGCTTCAGTAGCTTATCTACAGTACAGAAGTCGTTTGGGATCACTTGAGTGACAGGACAGCTCAGTGGTTAGCTGTGAACTCTAAGGTCCAATAGACTTGGGTTTAAATTCTGGCTCAGTCCCTTGTCAACAAGTTGTGACCTTGGATGACTTATTTTGCATCTGTCCGTCTCAAACAAAGATGCTCAACTCACAAAGACTGTCAAATGTATTATAGCACTTGATGCAGTATGCATAACACACAAAGTGTCCAGAAATCTATAGCTCTCAATACGATATATTGCTCAGTCTTTTGTCCAAGAATGATCAGAGACATCTCTTTCTCTGCCTGCAATAACAGGGGTGATGCCTCATTCCTGGCTCATGGCTGCCTGGTCCAACCTAGAGGAGACCCTGCAAGGAAAGAATTGCCGCCAGTAACATAGACTCGATTAGGAACATCAAAGAGGATTTGCTTGGTTGCAGCAGTGTTTCCCCCGTCTCTGCATGCACATTCAAACCCAAGTTTCATGAGATAGACTGCATCTCATGCAAACTCATAACCTGTGAAATTGTGTTTTGATTGGGTACACCACATATGCCCAGACTTATCTAACCAAGTCCCTAAGGAAAATTATAGAATACGATTTTTTTTTCTTACCCCTGTAGAAAAAGATTCAGTTATTACATTTTTTAAAATTCAGGGCAGGCATAACCATAGCTAGCTTTGACATTTCTGAACAGACCTGAATTTCCAGGAAAAGCATAGGTAACATAGCCAGTATACTAAGGTCTATTTTAGCACATAGAAAATGTGAGTGGATTCACAATATCCCAGAACGATCAATATTTTCTCTTGCATATCTGAAACAGATGAACCAAATATTTAAATTAGATTATGATGACATGGTTTATTCAACATTTCCCACCTGGTAAAACCACTTTTTGAATGGCATTATATATTATATGTGCACTTAGTAAACAGGTGTTTGATAATCCTTTAGAAGACATCACATGTGAATAAGATTCTAATTCTCACAGTTGCCTTCAAATGAGAACATTACTTTTCATCTCGAAGGCAACCAACATATAGAAAAATAGCAGACACATTGTGCATTTTTTTCTAATGTAGATTTATCAAGGGCTTCTTCCCCCTTTTCTCCTTCTTTGAGATAGGATGGAGTGTGTGCAAAATGTTTTGTAAACTATAAGTCGTAACAAATATCAGTTGTTGTGCTGGAAAATAAATTTTACATTTACCTTGGAATTGAACAACTACAATACTTTAGAGTTGGGAGGACACCAGGAGGTCATAGGGTCCAACCTATCATTTTCAAGTAGGCCCCTACAAATGAAAAACAGATGACATTTCAAACAGACCACTTTCAAATTAAATGTCAAATGCATATGATGCAACCTAACACACCATAAACTCTTAGAACACAAAGCTCCTCCCCAATTTCTTCAAGAGGCCATCAAGACCCTCATGGAATTTATACATTCATTCTAGAAGTCTATAAAGGTGTATTGCTGGGTACCTCTTGGGGAACTCATCTATTTTCATGGCTTTGGTGAGCACATTTTAAAGTTATCATCCTTAAACATGCTTTTAAGAGTCACCTTTGTAATTCTACTCCACACATTTTTTTTACTCAGAGTCAACAGATATAAAGCATAATAAAGCAACCCAAGCCCGGACTCCCAATTGCTGGCTGGGAATTTAAACCTTTGGCTGCTAAATACCTCCGAAGTGCAAATTACAGTGGTTTCCTGACCTTGAAGAGGCTTGTTCAATGAAAGGAGAAAGTCAAGAAAAATCATACAATGGTGGGACTGAGAATGTCAGAGAGAGAAACGGAGAAAGAGCAAAAGGAAGTCAACCTAGCAGAAGAAACTAATTTACAAAATAAACCTTATTCAGTACATTTTCTGTAAATTAAAAAAAATCCATGCTCTAAACAGTTATTTAAAATATATAAACTAGCTAATTTACCTGTGAATACTTCAACAAAAATGTGCTTTAAATTATTTAATATACACATTTATTAAGGCACTCAGATATTTTGAATACACCCCATGAGTGATCTTTGAATGGAAATTTAAAATGTACAAAACACTTTCACAAGCATCATCATATGTGCTTCATTCCATAGCAGCCTTTGAGTAGTGGATATTGTTAAGATCTCTATCTTACCAACAAGGCATAAGAGCTTGAGCTCTGGAGACCAGCGTTTGCATTCACATTTTTAAAGCTGGAACAATTTTTCTCTCTAAAGGAGCGATTTGCGTAGTAGTTAAGAGGTCAGGTTCTGGAACTGGTATTTCTGGGTTTGAATCCAATTCTACAACCCTCATTGCCCCATTTTCCTGACTTGTGATATAGGGCTACTGTGAGGATTAAATGAGTAAATGTATATTAAGCTCATAAAGCCTAACACAAAGTAAGTTTGTGAAAGAGGACACTGTTATTATTTTACTTAAACAAAAAGAAAATATTGCAAAGAGCAATATTGCCAACAGAAAAAAGACAGTCTTGCCACGCAGCCATTTTTTTGTACTTTTTCCTTTCCTTATTGTCAGCCTAATTGCAGTCATTCAGTATATACAAATCTGTACTCTGTGGTGTTTACTTAATACAGCATAAACACTTTTCTTACAAACACCTTGTTCAATGTCTATATCCAGTGAATTTATTATAAGTAATCATTTCCTTAGTTTTTAAACAGTAAGATTATTTTCAATTTTAGTGTTAAAAATAACATTATAATACATGTCTTTGGAAAGTTAGCGTTTTCCGCATACTGGATTATTTCCTAAGAAGGCATTTTCTCTGTGTATGCTTCTTAAGGGGAAGAAGCATGTCGTTTTCTTCACTGTTCAGTCTCCAAAGACTAGAGCCAGGTCTGACAACAAACAGTTGTGAATGAGTGAATGAATGAATGAACCACTTCAACAGATTCTTAAATGTTAAATATTGAATGCAAGTGTATACATAGTTCATCACCAAGTTCTAAAATATGAGATATTTTAAACCTATACATTATTAATGGCATTATCAAACAGCATAAAAACAGGGTGCCATTTTTTAAAAAATGCTATTTTATAAATTTGTATTTCTTTTTTTTGTTTTTGTTTTCTGAGACAGAGTCTCGCTCTGTTCCCCAGGCTGGGGTGCAATGGCACGACCTTGGCTCACTGCAACCTCCACCTCCCAGGTTCAAGCTATTCTCCTGCCTCAGCCTCCCAAGTAGCTGGGATTACAGACATGTGCCACCACGCCCGGCTAATTTTTTGTATGTTTAGTAGAGACAGGGTTTCACCATGTTGGCCAGCCTCGAACTCCTGACCTCAGGTGATCCACCTGCCTCAGCCTCCCAAAGTGCTGGGATTACAGGTGTGAGCTGCCACGCCCAACGAATTTGTATTTCTTTAAAAACTAAGGAGTTTGCTTTCCCTATTAAGATCCATCAGCCAGGTGTGGTAGCTGACACTGGTAATCCCAACACTTTGGGAGCCTAAAATGGGAGGACGGGTTGAGCCCAGCAGTTTGAGACCAGTCTGGGCAACATAGCAAGACCCCATCTCTACAAAAAAAAAAAAAAAAAAATTAGCTGGGCATGGTGGCACACTCCTATAGTCTCAGCTACTTGGGAGTCTAAGGTGGGAGAATCGCGTAAGCCTAGAAGGTGAAGGCCTGAGGCCCAGCCACTGCACTCTAGCCTGGGAGACAGAGACACACCCTGTCTCCAAAAAAAAAAAAAACGATCTATCAATGGTGAGTCACCAAGCAACAGCTGTAGAAGTAAAAACTAAATACCTCACTTCTCCTCCCACTTCCCTGGGTGCCTCATTTCAAATTCCTTGGCCAATGACCTCCCTTTACTAAAGCTTTATTTACATTTCTGCAGTTCCACATCTGGAAAAGGAACTTCTAAACTTTATTTCACAAGAACACTTGGGGCTCTCTCATGTCCCTTTTTATGGTAAAGATATTAAGGATTTGTCTGTTATTTTTCTCTTAAGACTTTTTTTTCTAATTCTGCTTTTTGATGGGGTAACTGGGATACATCCTTAAAGCACAAAGTGTTTTAATGTTAAGAAATCAAATTGATTGACTCTGCATTTACAAGAACAATCCCCATGTCTTCTCTCATCTTGTTTTGTTTGTTTTGTTTTTGTTTTTTTGTCCATGACTTTTTAAGACATTGGTTTCGAGTGCTACTTCCCTGATCTTATTGTTGATTTTCCTCACAACATTAGCACATTTTGCAGAAGCCCTGAAAACATTGCTTTTCCCTGACCTAAACCACCTAATGTTTTCTTCCACCTGCACTCATTTGATTTCAGGCTTGATACTGTATTAAACGTTCAGAGCAAATGGATTGTGGTCTGTGGTTAAAAGGTACAAGAGGGAAAACTACATCATGTCACGTCTCTGCTAATGGTAGGTCAAGAGTAAACATCCATAAGCAGATGCAGCGGAATCTACCGCCCACTGGGGGAAAGTTCACTCTGGCTCTTTAAGAGTCAACAGCTTAGACTCATGCAGTGCATGTTTCAGCCCAGTCCCAGATTAGAGATGTGGGGTCTCAATTTCACTGTACTAAAGCTAGCAGGTGGAGGCTGCACAAGGTCAGTGGCCTTTGTTCTGTGGTCCCTGAAGCTCTAGAGGGCTTTCCAGGGGAGAAGTGGAATGCAAGAGTGTAAGCAGATCCCCTGCTCCCAAATTTATACATTAAGCCTCCTTATTAAAGAGCCGTTTTGGTAACTGCAATCACAACTGCAATGCATGTCATCGAGATCTCCTCTCAGCTCTTTCTGTGACTATCCCATGGCCGCCCCTGTTTCCTTTGAGCACTGGTGGGTGTTTTAACTCTCTCAGTAACAGCTTTTTCTATCAAAGAAACCCAGATGGCAATAGGCAAAGCTTGCTTTTCTCTCTTGCCTTCCTACGGCAGGCACAAAGACCTGACACATGTTAAGTGTTCCATAAATGTTCGTTATGGTTGCTAATACTATTTATCATATGGGCTACTACAAAATACATGATTACCTATTATCCCAACATCTACTGTTTCTTGCAGCAACATCCTATGACAGCAACAGTGACAGGAATAAGACCAGAAGCAATACTAATCGCATAGGACTTATGAAATACCTACCATGGGTAGGTCCTCTACTAGCTGGTTTATGTGTACTATCTCATTCAACCCCTTAATTTTCAAGTACTACTAGTCCTAATTTCTGGGGATATTAATTAGGAAACAGTGCAAGAGAAGTCAAATAGTTTGCCCAAAAGAAATGAGCTAATAAGCCTGGGCGCGGTGGCTCCTGCCTGTAATCCCAGCAGTTTGGGAGGCCGAGGTGGGTGGATCACCTGAGGTCAGGAGTTCAAGACCAGCCTGGCCAACATGGAGAAACCCCATCTCTACCAAAAATACAAAAAATTAGCCAGGCGTGGCAGCATGCGCCTGTAGTCCCAGCTACTTAGGAGGCTGAGGCAGGAGGATGGGATGGGGTGAACCCAGGAGGCAGAGCTTGCAGTGAGCTGAGATCACGCCACTGCACTCCAGCCTGGGCGACAGAGCAAGACTCTGTCTCAAAAAAAAAAAAAAGTTAATAAGTAGCAAGGCTGGATTACAAGGTCTGGTTCGTCTGATCTCAACTCTCAGACTTTTTCTATGCAATGCACTCCCTAAGACCTCCGCCCATTCTTAACATGTTTTTACATTGTCTAATACGCTTGGTTTAACAGATAAGAA
Source organism: Pan troglodytes (assembly GCF_028858775.2). NCBI lineage: Eukaryota > Metazoa > Chordata > Mammalia > Primates > Hominidae > Pan > Pan troglodytes. The sequence goes on from NC_072401.2 coordinate 17,335,968, forward strand.
GCCTCAGCTGTAACATGTAAACCTATCAAGATGGCTAACTAAGCTTTAATAATTTCAAATACCAAATAGCCCAGTGAATCCAGGTTTTAAAAATAGAAAGCAAAGTACATTCTATCTTGTCTACCCCTGGTGCTGTTGGTAAGCAAAAGATCAAACTCTTTAGCAGAACAAGTTGCATTTTAACTTATTGGAAGTGAGTCTAAAAATTCTATCTATATATTTTTTATGGCCTAAATGCATGGAAATCAGACTTTTGAAGGATGTTTTGTTACCTTTTGTAGTAGTTTGAGAGAGTATTTCTAGAGCTATAAAAACACTGAATATGTAAATTTTGGAAACATTTATATGTTAAAAATACTGAAAAGCAACTACGCGTAAGCATTGCTAAAAGCAGGTAGGGGAGATGCCACATTTGCAGTTTGTAGACTCCCTAGAGCTCTCCATTAATTCTATCATGTCATTTACATGAAAATGGGGCTCTCCTTTGTATTAAGATGCCAAAGCCAAATCACATGGACAATGCAAATGAGCAGGCAAAGAGTGCTTTGTCACAAAAATATATAATTTATTTCAACAATTTCTGTGGATTTTTGATATCAAAGTCTCTTTATGACACTGACAGTCATCAAGCGGATGTTTGTCAAAGTACATTTCCCAGATGTCTAAATAAAACAGTTTTGCCTTGATGAGTTTTATACTGAGAGCTGGAGAAGACTCCACTCTATTTTAATTTCTCTCCTTTTTCAGTATGTGTCATTTCATTCTCTTTTCAATTTGACTCTCACCCCAAAATTGGAATAGTTGAGGTTCTAGTTAGTTGGACCCCAATTAATGAAAAGTCTCCCGTAATTGTTTTTATGGCAAGATAAAAACATTTCTATATGTTGTAATAACATGTAGAAAAGTATTTATCCTCACTAGTAAGCCACAAAATACAAATGAGACTATCAACACCAAATAATTTTTGACTATCAAATCAGCATAATTTTTTTTTCATGATACCATTTAACGGGGACCAGAATGTGGTCAGAGGGTCACTTATATCCATACTAATGGAAAGGTCAATTACTCAATACTGTTGGAAACTCAGTGTTAACATTCTAGAGGAAGGTTTTAGGAAATGTCCAAACTCTAATTTTGTGACACCTCCTCCTTAAGGATGTTACCCAAATTTTGAAAAAATTCTTACATCAAAGATGTTTACCATAGTGGTAAAAAATAACAATCGTTAGAAACACCTAAACCTCTTGCAATAACTTATCATCTTATTAAATGAAAGAAATACTTGGCAATCATTGGTAAAAGTTCTTTAACACATGTTTTTTTGTTTTTTGTTTTTTTTTTGAGACGGAGTCTCGCTCTGTCGCCCAGGCTGGACTGCAGTGGTGGATCTCGGCTCATTGCAAGCTCCGCCTCCAGGGTTCACACCATTCTCCTGCCTCAGCCTCCCGAGTAGCTGGGGCTACAGGCGCCCGCCACAGTGCCCAGCTAATTTTTTGTATTTTTAGTAGAGACGGGGTTTTACCGTGTTAACCAGGATGGTCTCGATTTCCTGACCTCGTGATCCGCCCGCCTCGGCCTCCCAGAGTGCTGGGATTACAGGCGTGAGCCACCGCGCCCGGCCTAACACATTTTTTAAAGTAAGATTTTAAAATCTCTGCTATAATGCAAATGAAAAAGCCAAATATAAATCTAAAATACATAGAGTCTTGTGAAAAAAATAAAATAAAAATAAGTACTGAGAAAAATAAGCCAAATACTTAACTGTCAGGGTCTTTGATGAATGCTGAAAGGTATTTATTTTTGAAATCCAGCTACTTGTCTCTGTTTTTCTTACACTCTACAGTAAGTATATGTTATATTGAAAGTAGGGACAAAGTGAATTTTAAAAAGCAAAAAAACTATGTAAAGGGTCTTGGCAACAAGTCATTAATAAAGGCTTACTGTTCATTCTAAATTAAGGCTATGTAACATGGTTCTGTACACAGATGAAAAGCTCAATTTGGAGAAGTCCATGTATATACACTATAATCTAATTAATGGCATTTGTACCCAAACTAATTTGAAATTTTAATGTTTTAAAACAATGTCAAAAATCTTGAGTATTCACATATTTGGCACACATTTCTAAGAAGACAGCAGATGTATTCCATGTGTTTCCAGAGAAACATGAATGTACACATGAATAGAAGTTGCAGGAAGGCAGAGTCTAGTTAGCATGTGGAAGAATATTTGGCCTTCAGAGACATCCAGCAATGGAGTAGGCAGCCTAAGGACATATTAACGCTCCTCAGCTTGAACAGGATTTTAGCAGAAGCTGCAGCGTCATACACTAAAACAAAAGAAATAACCTTCTCCCCATACTTTCTTTTAACTCCATCTAGGTAACCCCCATCTCAGTAAATAATAGCAATATCCACATACTTGCTGAAGACAAATATTTTAATCTTCTGTTTCCTTTGTCAGCCATATCTGATATATCAGCAAACAACATCTCAAATCCATCCACTTTTCCCCATCCCCACGGCCACCATCCTGGCCCAAGTCAGAATCATGTCTCCTGTTGACCACTGAAAGAGCCTCCTCAGTCATCCACACTCTTTCCAGTAATGCACTCTCTGCATGGCCGCCTGAAAGCTACATCTACTGATATATCTGATTAAAGCCTAAATCAAATCACACCACTCCCTTACTGGTAGTTCTTCAAAGATTTCTCAAAGCACTAAAATGAAATCCCAAATTGAAAATTGAAATTCCTTTCCCCGATCTACAAAGACCAAAAAATCTGGCCCCCACTATGCCTTCAATTTAATCCCAGGCCATTTGCTTCATCCATATTCATTTTTTTTTCCCTCTGTCTTTCTTTTGCTGTACTTGCCATTGGCTCCTGCCTGTTAGTTCTCTCCCAAGATGCTCACAGGGCTGGCTTCTTCTCAAAAATGTCTTTGTTTAAATATCACTTCCCCTGGGAGGACTTCTGTGACCACCCCAACTAAAGTAGCCCCAAACATACTGTCTTTCATCTTCCTCTTTTGCTTCTTGCTATCATATTTCTTTTTCTTTTAAAAATTGATTTCTTCTAATGCAAGATCAAGGAGAAAAGGATCTTGTTCATCTTGTTCATTGTTTCATTCAAAATGCCTGGCATCAAGCAATTATTTAATTAATACCGATAGAATGAATGTCACTTACACTTTATCATGACCACATTCCATGCAGCAAGAACCCAAAGGCAATGTCTAAAGGGCCTGGTGGCTCATTGAGGAGCCTTCTTAGAGAGTTGTGCTGCCTCCTTCAAATCCCTCTGGTCCAACTGATGTATTAACTCTTTGGGAGCCATTTAATACAGTGACACTTCATGGCATGACTGTTTCCTGTTTATCAAAAAATAACACATTCTTTGAAGTGTAGCTATTGAAAAAATAGCTATCAAGAACACATGGGCATTTGCTCTTAATTCCCTCTTATCACTCTCTGGCCATTCCCTGGGTGGAGGGTTCTGCCCACTTCTGGAGGGTCAGCACCTTGAAGGCAGACACCAGCTCTTAGCCTTACACCTGGTCCCTCTTACATTTCACCTCTTCCAGCACACATGCTAGTCATCTGGTAGGCTTTTGCATACTGGTGAGTGATTTAAAAACAAAACTGTGAAAAGTAGGCATACTTTTAACAATCCCCAGGAAGGTGAAGCGCTTTCATCTTCAAAACTCCAACATATATTAATAAACTTTGCATCTATGCATTCAGGTACATCAAAGAGGTGATATGCTATAAACATCTTTGGAGGGGAGGTGAATGCTGGCTTTGGGAGACTATGAAGGTAGCATTAGAAAGAGGGCCTCTGGAGCTCTTGTGTAAGGAGAAAGTCGGCGGCGCTTTCTGTGAGTCTGTTATGGGAGCCGCCAAAGAACTGCCAGTTTCCCTCCACATGGACACATCTAGCCAGAGAAAGCCTGGAATAAGGGAAAGATCCCAGGCTTTGGATAGGGCCTGGACAAATTCTAGCCCCACCACCTATTAGCTGAACCTCCTTGAACAAGCCATTGAGCTTAGCTGAGGCTCAATTTCCCTTGCATGCAAAAAAAAAATTTGATGGTTATATCTACATTATAGAAATATTCAGAAGATTAAGTAAATTTATGTATGGAAAAGCTCCTGACAGTCTTGGCACCCAGTAGATAGATATTTAATTTACATAAGCTTATTTCCTCCCTTTCCTGAGAACACAGGAGAACACAAGGATGTCAGGTTTCCCACACTGTAGAAATTTGAACAGTCTAAGAATTAAAAAGTAACCATACGGTGATCCAAAGTAACCGTTTCCCTCATATCATTACCCCAAGAACTAACCCCTAGAATGATAATCCCTTTTAACAATATCTTCTTGATCCTAGCATAGCTAAGGAGAGAGAGGGCAGATCAAATTCTGGATTGGGTAGAAAGTGGATGGTGGGGTCATTCACTGAAACATGAGACATAGGAAAAGAACAAGATGGTGAGTTTGGTTTGGGAGTTGATGAATCTATCGTACCTGCTCAACATCCAAATGGGAATTTCCAGGAAGTGTTTGGACATACAGGTCTGAAACTCTGAAATGAGTTCAAGATGGAGATAGATACTTAGGAGAAATGATATAGGTAATAGTTAAAACCATAAATGTGTGTGTGTGTGTGTGTGTGTGTGTGTATTGGGGAGTGGGAGATGACACCCAGGGAGAATGTGTTAAGTGAGGGGAAAACTTGTTCAGAAGGGCTATCTAGAAAATATCCACAATTATGAGGGTCAGTGGAAGCAGTGGGGTGCTAGTGAATAGTAAACAGCCTGCTCTTGGAGTGAGGAGAAGCTGATTTTAAACCACTGCCAATTTCTATGGTGTAAATACTCCACCATAACCAACTTCAAGCTACCAACAGGATATCAACAGGCTTACAAAAGTTGTGAAAAATTAACATATGCTCTCACAAGCAGGTACGAGTCAGGAGGGTGGCAGGAAGGAGAGAATGCAAAGGATTAGGCAAAACCAACCAAATAGTATGGGGAGTAAATGGAAAAAAGGAACCAAGGACAATAGTGTTATGAAAACCAAGGCACTTGAGTTTCTTAGTAGGGATTGTGGCAATCACAATAGAAAGTCTCTACTAAAAGTATAAAAATTAGCCGGGCATGGTGGTGGGCACCTGTAATCCCAGCTACTTGGGAGGCTGAGGTGAGAGAATCACTTGAAACCAGGAGGTGGAGGTTGCAGTGAGCCAAGATCGCACCACTGCACTCCAGTCTGGGTGAAACAGCGAGACTCTTGTCTCCAAAAAAAAAAAAAAAATGAATAAATAAATAAGAAAAAAAAGAAAATTCCAGTAGGTGAACAGGTAAACACAAAAGATGTCATTAGGATTTGCCAATGTGTAGATGAGTGAGGCCTCAGAGACAGATTCAGAGAAAGGGTAAGAAGCTAGTCAAACTGTCTTAAGAGCAAACAAATGAGAAGGAAGTGAAGACATACAGAGACAGTCTTTTCCAAACAATGGTTTAGGAAGGCAGGAGAGAAATCAAGCAATGTCTCCAGTGAGAGGGAGGATCAAAGTAAGGTAGAGTTTGAGCACAACCTGAGAAACATGAGCCACAAGGTGGACAAGTGCGTAGCAGCCAAAACATGGTGGAGATTAATGGCTGCCCAGTGTTCTTCTGCCTACTCTGTTAGTATTACTTTTACCATAAAAGAAACAGTAGTGACCCAGCTTGATTTCTGAAATCACAGGCAGTTGGGAGAAATCCTGATCCTCTCATGTTCCAGCTTTGTGATCTCAGACAAGAATCATTTCCTCAACTGTAAAATGGAGACAATAATAACCACATCTTTTGGGGTTTTTATGAAGATGCAATTATCTAAAACATGCAAAGCACCTATCAGAGTACCTGGCATATAGTAGGTCCTAGATACATTTTAGTCTCCATCTCTTACCCAGAGCATTAGAGCATTAAAACTAAAATTACCAAGGTATCCTGTGTCCTACCCATGACTAGGGAGGAAGGAAATGTTCCTTCTGCTGTGCAAATCACACAGCGTCAGATACACGAAAAGACAAACAGGATGGATCTTTCTTTTCCCTTCATACACATCTGCAATGCAATGAAGTGGTGAACTTCCACACACATGGGATGAACTAGGAGCTGCCACATGAAGGAAAATCCATTCATAAAGTACTTGGAAAGATGTTATATGAATACCTGTGATCATTACCAATTACATATTCCATTGGTATGAATCATCAGAATATATAGCATGAATAACTTCAGAAGATAATATCTAGGAAATTAACTTGCTTCAGCTTTTCCTAATTTGACCTTAGCTATTTTTAGGATTTTATCAGTTTGTTTTTTGTATGAATTAAATACAAGAGTAACATTTGTTTTAAATCCCTTAAATTATTCTTTTGGGACTAAAAACTTTATTTTCCTATGGTAAATATAAGAAAGGCAGTTACAGGCATGTAAAAGTCAGTCACTAATATGTAAATTAAACAAACTGATCCACATATTTTAAGTAATAGTGGTTACTGTACCCTGGATCTCATATAAATATTGAAGTAAGTTTATTTATATTAGTTGGCCAGAATTTGAAGATAAAAAAAGAAAGATCACTTAAAGTTTAGAAAAATCTTTGGCCCAAATCTCTGTAACAGTTTAGGTAGGCATCACTTCTCATTAGAAAGCAACCAAAAGAAAGCCCTCTCTTCCAGAAAATACCATCACGTTTTCAAATATGCAGGTACTATAATTCTTCCTATTGAATAAGCAATACAAATGTCTCTTCATGTGCTATTATGCTACAAGAATTAAGAAGGCATGTTTTTTAATTTTTAAATTTTCTATTTTAATTACTAAATCAACAAAATGAAACAGCAGCCTATGGATTGAGAAAAAATATTTGCAAAGCATGTATCTCATAAAAGGTTAATATCCCAAATTTGCAAATAGCTCATACAACTCAATAGTGAAAAAACAAATAATCCAGTTAGAAAATGGGCAGAAGACCTGAATAGACATTTTTCTAAAAGAGACACAAAAATGGTCAATATGTGTATGGAAAGGTGTTCAACATTATTAATAGCAAAGAAATGCAGATCCAAACCATTATGAGATACCACCTCACATCTGTTAGGGTGGCTGTTACCAAAAAGTCAAAAGATAAATGGTGAGGATGTGGAGAAAAATGAATTCTTGTACACTGTTAGTGGAAATATAGATTGGTACAGCCATTACGGAAAACAGGATGGAGGTTTCCAAAGACATTAAACATAGAACTAACATGTGACTTAGTAATCCCTCTTCTGGACATATACCCAAAGGAAATAAAATCACTACCTAATAAAAATATTTGCACTCCCACGTTCATTGCAGCATTTTCCACAATAGTCAAGATGTGGGCACAACCAGCATCCGTCAGTGGATGACAGGGAAAAGAAACTGTGGTACATATATGCAATGGAATATTATTTGGCACCACCAAAAGAATGAGATCTTGCCATCTGCTACAGCATGGATGAGCCTGGAGAACACTATGCAATGTGAAATAAGCCAGATACAGAAATAAAGATATTACACAATCTCACCTAGATGTGAAATCTTTTTTAAAAAATTTAAATATACAGAGATACATAATAAAACAGTAGTTACCAGGGATAGCAGGGGGTGAGCGGGGAGGAAATGGGAAGAGGTAGATTGAAGAATGTAAAATAACAGATGTAGGATGAATCAGTCTAGAGATTAAATGTTTGTACATGAGGACTACAGGTAATATAACTGTATGGTATAGGTGATTCTTACTAAATGAGTAGATTTTAGCTGCTCTTGCCAGAAAAAAACAAAACAAAACAAATTGATAAGTATGTGAGATTATGGACATGTTATTTGCTTTACTATAGTAGCCTTTACACTATATGTATTCAATAATATCATATTGTATACCTTAAATATACACAATAAAGTTTACTTTTAAAAATTAATTCATAAATATATTCTATTTGTAAAAAATAAAAATACCAAATAAACTTGAAGTCACAGTTATATAATTCTATTGTGGGTTCTTCCCCTCAATCCAAAATAACAGTGGTTATTTTGCTTTCTTCCCCTCAATCCAAAATAACAGTGGTTATTTTGCTATGTGTCCTTCCAGATATTTTTTATTTTCCTGTGCATTTAAATATAAATATACATACACACACACACACACACAGGTGAAATATATACTATGTATTGTTTATTGTTAAAAAAAAAGCAATAATGTAGAGTATTACCAATTCCCTTTCCCTAGGGGAGGAACTATGGAGAAGAATTTATAAGTAATACACTTTACGTCTATATATATGTTATATATAACTATTACATATAACATTATAATATATATGTGTATATTATGTGTGTATATATATATAACTGTTTCATGTAGAGGAGGAGAATTAAAGAGTGATATATGCTATATTAATGAACAACACATTTTAAGCCTTTCTATGTTAGTACATTTCATACACTGTGGCATTTTACTACGTATGGATGCACACGATTATTTAAGCTTTGCCCTATTGGTGGAGATATAGTTGCAAGATTCAGAAAAAGGGTAGGAAGCAAGATTTATCAAAGATCATTTATATATAAATATAATTTCACTTCTAAAAATCAGTAAGAAAAAGACAAACAACCCAATAGAAAAAATGGGCAAAAAATATGGACAGCCAGTATACAGAAGGAAATGCCTACAAAATAATGCTCAACCTCAGTATTATCTAAAGTAACTGTTCTCAAGTACTCTCCGAGATCATTTCCAGGGATACACATGATTAAAACTATTTTCATCAAATTTCTACACTCACTATTTGCCTTTTGCTTTGTGTTGACACTGCACTGAGAGTGCACAGCAATAGTGAGAAAAACTGGGGATCCTTAGCACAAATCACAAATCCTTAACAATGGTACCAAGCTATAAAGAAGCAATCATATTTGTCACCACCATGCACTCAGAGTTTTACAAAATTCCCTGATGAAGAAGTACAAATTATAAATTACATCTCTACCATGGAGTACGTGAGTTTTTAATTTTCTGAGGGGCAGACGGAATGAGAAGAATAAAGACCATCCTAGGAAAAACACTTGTATGATTGTTGCAAGCTCAACTAATGGCTTACTTTGTGCAATACCATTTTAGTTGAAAAGCAACCCACAAATTACAGTTATTCAGATGTATATTTGGCAGATATTTTCTCAAAAATGAACAAAGTGAGCCAATCACATCGAGGAAGACAATTCACAGCATTTATTGTCAATGACAAACTTTGAGCTTTCTTGAAAAAAATAAACGTTAGGAAAGTTATATCTGCCTATGTGAGTGTGACAGCTTCTTAACACTTAAAGCCTTTTCTGATGAGATTGATGATGATATTAATGAGTGTGTTTTTTTATTGTTGTTGCATAATGAAACGTGTCAAATTTGGAAGATACGCAAAACTAAGTGAACTAATATTTTCCAAATAACCAATGCATGTTATTATAAATTCATGAGTGGGTAAAATATCCATTCAAAGTGCAAGATGGACTAATGGATTTTAATATTACAGAGCATGAAAAGTTCACTGCTATGGTTTCAGATTCCACACTAAAGCTAACACTTAAGAAAATACCACTTACAGAGTTTGGATGTAGCAACAAAGAATATTTATATTTATCTCAAGAGATTTCCAGAGTATTCCTTTCTTTTCCAACCCCAAATCTATGTGAGGCCAATTTTCTTCAAACAAAACAAATCAGCGGAGTGAATGCAGAAACTAATATGAAAATCCATCCACCCTTTATTAAACAAATATTAAAGAGATTTGCAAACCTTTGAAACAATGCCAAAACAAAACTTTGGAGTTCTCAAAATTTTTAAAGAGTGTCAGATGAGCTTGAGATCAAAATCTTTGATATTCCTGGTCAGGGAAATGGAAGTTAAATTTAGATATCATTTTATATTCATCAGCTTGACTAAAATTTTCAAAATTAATAATATCAAGTGTTAGTGAGAGTAGACAGAAGTGGATATTCTCATACTCTGAATCCTAAAGGGAATGTAAATTGGTAAAGTCACTTTTAAGTACAATTAAGGTGTGTCCATTACAGAGGTTAGCCAACTTTTTCAACAAAAACCGCGCGGTAAATATCAATATCTTTGATTTTGCAGGTCAAAGTTTTAACTACTCAACTCTGCCACTGCAGCACAATGCACCCATAGAGGGTATGTAAATGGATGGGCATAGCTGTGTTACAATAAAACTTTATTTATATTTAAAATGTGTATGTTCTGTAACTCTGTAATTCTGTCCCTAAGTACTTACTCTAAAGAAATGCTCACACCTATATAATGTTTAATAGACTTTGGGCACCGTTCTAATCATTACTACCGATTTAATCCTCACAACAGCCCTATGAGATAAATATTATTGGTTTCTTTATTTTATAGAGGAAGAAATTGAGTCCAGCGTGGTTAAGTCACTTGTCCAAAGTTATACAGCTAATGCATGTCATTGTAGCATTATTTTGTACAGCAAAATTATAGAAGTAACCTAAATGTTCAGAGACATTAAATATTATATTTGATCTGGTTTGTGTCTTTCCTTATACAGATTCCTCAAAATTAAGTAGTTTCCTGCCTTTATTTCTTGCTATTCAAATTTTCTGAAGTAGACTTGAAGTCCCACTTTCTTCTTAGAGCTTTTGTTGACCATGCAAGCCCATCATGACCCCGTTACTAATTCTCATAGAACATTCTCTCTGGAGCTTATGGAATACCCATGGAGTTTATGTCCTCAATGATAATATGTTGTCAGGTGGCAGCAGGGGCAGGTCGGGGGAAGCCCTTTGTTTCTTTGACATGTCTCTGTCCCTTGGTAGACCAACGGTTCCTCAAGGATTGGGAATGAATGGAATCTTACGTGCCCTTTTTATTCCTCACTGTCTGTGGCCATCTCTACCACCTCCACTTCTACTACTCACATCCAAGCCACCATCCTTGCTAGTCTGAACTGAAAAAGTCTCCAGACGGATAGCCCTGCTTCCATTCTTGCCTACCTACCATACATGATCTTCATAGCATCCAGGGTGAGCATTACACAAAGTTTAATTCAGATCAAAAGCTCAACTCAGAAGCCTCCTGTGGCTTCCCACTGGACAAAATCACAAGTGTTCACCACAGCCTTCAAAGCCTGGCTTCCTTTAATCCAACCTCCTGTCCCCAGACTGCCCTGGCTCACTCTGCTCCGAGCACAAAGAGGTCTTTGCCATTTCCCATGACACGCTGAGACCCTCCTGCTGCATGGCCTTGGCAGTGGCTCTTCCCTTTGCCTGGATGCTCTTCCTCGAAATGTTGGCAAGCCTCATTCTCTCACTTTATGATGGTCTCTGCTCAAAGGTACCCTCAGCAGTGAGGCTTTCTCTGACTACCCTGTCTAAACAAGCAAACCTCCCGACCCAACTTCTTTACTCTCTCTTCCCTTACTCAGTGTTAGGCTCTTCATATCACATACCAGAACGCAGTACATCTTGTGTTCATGTTTATTTGTTTACCGTCCCTCCCTCCCTCCTCTCAGCCCAACCTAAAATAATGCCTGGGACTTGGTTGTTCAATAAATATATTGACTGAATGAGCCTCAGTTTCCTCACTTCTAAAATGGCAATAATACTGTCCTTCACAAGATTGATATTAATAATAATTACTGATTATTTGATTATTAAAATACAGCAAGTAATGCCTGCTATATTGCTAAATTCTTTGCCTGCGTTATCTCACACAATTCTAGTAACAACCCAGTGAGATAGATAAGATCATTATTCTCCACTTTACAGATGAGGAAACTGAGGCATAGAAAGGATGAGTCACTTCCCAGGTTCACAGCTGTGCCAATAATACTCAAAGCAAGGAGTTGCTCCTAGAGCTAAGTAGAATAAAGAATGGGCAGGCATGGTGAAAGCATAGAGCGCTTTATAAATGCAAGGAATTCCTGTTTACATTATTGCTCCAAGGAGGGCTTCGTGCATGATGCAAGAATTCCCCCTGCAACTAGACGAGTCAGTGGTTGGGCTTCAAGAGAACTGGGTCTCAGTGAGTCACTGTGACTAAGAGGGACTGCTCAGGTGAAAAGAAGACTTTTCCCCCACAACAAACTTTTCTTAAACGCTGCTTGGGAAGGGTGTTTGCTAAGTCCATTTTCTGATCAGATAACAGTTTGACACTAATTCTTCTATTTTCAGCTGGCACCAGACCCGGTCCTCGACTTTATCACCCATCGGTTATCTGTGTCGCCTGAAGGAACTCCGGGTAAGGTACAGGAAAAAGGTGGGGGTATTGTTGGAGCTTCCTGCTGGCCAGTACACTGGCCTATTGTTGGATTTATTTTTTTAAACTATCACATCACAATTATTTCGGCAACATCCTTTTTCCATCCTGGACCTGATACAATATTTATTGAACTATACAAACTGCGTCAATACACAATTCTTTCCGTATCGTTGCCCAAGTTCTTTACGATATCTTTTAAAAAATTAATATCCATTAAAATATTTTGCTAATTGACACATGATCAGCCAACTCTCCATGCTTCAAATGAAGACTTTTTTAAAATAAAGAGTCTTCAGATAGAACTTTGCTCAACTGCTACATTTTTAAAAAACAAATGACAACAAAATGACATTTCTTGAGATTACTAAGTGCCAGGCACTATACTATGCTTCATTTTGTTAAAGCACTACCACCGCCCCACGACAGTTAATATTCCCATTTTACAGATGAGGAAACTGAGCTAAGAAACGTGGTATAATCACACTACCAATAAGTCATGAATGCTTACTCTGATCCCTGGGAGTCCTACTCCAGATCTCTGACTACGTTCCAAAAAAAGAAAAAGAAAAATGACTTGTCCTTGAATCATTTTGCTGCTTTAACTTGTGTTCAGCTGAATTCTGTAAGTAGTGAATATACAGAGCTAGGCCCCCATCACCATCAAGGCTGGTGGTATGCCCTGGTGTTTCAATCACGTGCACCTTAATAAGAGCCATTTGACTAGCTATTAAACCGCATTTTGAAAGCCATAACAGTATGGCAATACTGAAGCTGCTACAATACCCCATTTCTGTTTTCCCCTCCTAATTACATCTATTGGATTATAGGAGCAAACCTTCACAACCAAATCAGCATCTTGAGACCTACTCTTTGCATCCTCATTAGGTGTGCATTACTTTTCCCTACAACTATGCTTTCGGATTCTTTAACTGTGGTGTGACCAGAATCACTGACTCAGAGACTCAGTACAGAGAACTTGTAAAGCTGGGAGGGGCCATCTTTGTTTTATTGTAAATAGGATGCCCAAAGAGGAAGATGACTTTTCAAGGGCCACACAATCACAGTACCAGAGGGGTTACTGAAAAGAAAAAGAAGCAATGTTCATTGACAATCTGCTATGTGCCAGACACATTTCGTAATGAAATAACAGCAGTGATACAGATAATTATAAAAAGTGACATATATTGAACGTTTAAAATCTGTCAGGCACTATGCAAAACGCTTAATGTGAATTTTTTCAAGTCGTTAATCTTCTCCAATTTAGAGACAAGTACTATTATTACTCCTGTTGGACAGATGAGAAAACCTCTCAGAAAACCATGCCAGTCATGGAGATAGAATTCAAAGACCCAAAACTACCCAGCAACATGGCCCTGGCTTTATTTCAAACATGGGAAAATGCACTCAAAGTGCAGCCCTAACCTGGCCAAAAGAGTATCTTCCTAACTATGGATTTCTGCTGAGACAAACATGGAAGAAGACGGATGGATTTGGGTAGCCAGGGAAATAATGTTACCTGCCAGTCCCACTGGCTCTTTTCATAATGCGCAATTTATCTGCACTTTCCTGTACCATTTAAATACTAATGAGACCTTTAAGAAATGCACCATAAATGCATTTTCAGCCTAATAATTCAGAAACTTTGATCTTTCAGGTAAAAGGAGCACCACTGTCACACACACACACACATACACACACACCCACAAAGTGGTCCTGTATCAGAGCAGATGTGCAATCTTCTCAGGTTATCTCTGTGTTAAATCCACAGGTCTCTATCTCACTGATTCACCTCTGATCAAACTTGAAGAAAATGACACCAGCCATCTGCCTATACTTTTATAAATGAGTGCCACCTAAGGCTACCACCCATCATCTCTGTGACCTCACGTAAGTCATTCAATATCTCTGGTCCAGGTTTGTTCATCTGTCAGAGTAGAGGTGGACTGAACAAAATAGGTGGTTTCTCACAGCCAAATGCTCTAGGATTTCTTGACAAAGCATTCTAAGATGATCTCATTCAATGAACACTTGCTTCATGACCAGACTATTCAATGAGAGACTCTATAATGCTGAAGCAATATTGGCAGTGATCCACATTTGTGGACTAAGTCATGGCTGGTGAATGTATTTTATATCCAGCAATACTGTGACCTTGGCTACACTGTAATTTTTTACTACATGGGTCCAAATCTGCTTAGTGAAAAAACTGAATACCCCAGGGGCATTGCTACAGCTATAAAAAAAATCAATCTAAAATAATTTGCCAAAAAAGCAGCATTCGTCTTGACACAAGGATTCTGTAGCTTAAATATACTAGGCATGGTAACTCAAAAGACCTCCCCAAAAGCAGCGGGCTTCATTAGGGTATGGAGGACTTCTCTGCTGGACTCTGAGTCTATGAAGAACATATATATCAAATATGATCATTGGAATGTTCATAAAAATGCTTGTCCTACCACTGGATTCTTGTCTTCTTATATATGCTGTACAGATGAGGAAAGTCAAGCACAGGCTTACCAAACTGATCAAAAGAGATGAAAAAGAATGTGATTTTCAGTCAGAACCAGCCAGTTATAGCCCTGAATCGCTGCAGGTCAGGGTTTCCCCACCTTGGCAACATTGACTTTGGTGCTGGATGGTTCATGCTGTAGGGGACTGTCCCATGAATTGTCTGCTGCTTGGCAGTATCTCTGTCTTCTACCCATTAGATGCCAATAGTGTCCCCCACCCCAAGTTGTGACAGCCAAAAATGTCTCCAGACTTTGACAAGTGTTCCCTACGGGACCATCACTATACTGCTATAGTTGCTCAAAGAACACAGCAGAAGTAACAATTCTTCAGCTTCTCTGAAGACCAAAGCCTGTCTTAGACTTTCTCCCTTCCCCACAGGTGACTCCATTCCATCTAACCTTCTTGCCAGTCCCAGGCCTCCTTCTAATCACAGGGATTATCACGCCAGTCCGTGCTTTTAAACTCTCAAGCCTTGTCCTCATGGGCTGCAGAATCTCAAATATGGCTTTTTGTGGCCTCCAGCCATGAGTCAGCTTGGTCCTGCTGCCCTAGCCATATGGTAGCAACAGACAGCCGCAGACACACTATGCCTTGCCACTCCTCCCTTGCACATGCTGTTCCCCCCGCCTGCAATGCCATTCCTGTCTTCTCAAATAGAAACTGGGCAGATTCATCCTCCCGAACCTATACACCTGCGGGGATACTCCCTAGGTGCTCAAGAGCTATTAGTGGAACTAAATTGACTCTTTGCTCAGATGCCCCAGCCCTTGACCTCAGTCAAGTTACCCAACCCCCTCAGACCTCAGTTTCTTCCTCTGGAAGATGGGTGCAATGATTCCTCCCATAGAAGGTTGTGAGAAATAAAGGACATCGAGGCTGCCACACAGTGAATTCTCATCCAAAAGTTATTTTATCTTCCTGTTCCATGGAGATTATTTTACAAGAATGGGCACAATCTCTGGGCTATATCTTCACATGCTTAGTATACAGAAATAGAACTAAAATCCTTTAAGTCTCTTTCTTTTGAATCCTAATACATCATTTTTTTCAATTTTTTTTTTTTTTTTTCTCCTAAATATTTGGAAGGAGAAGCCCAAGTTTGATACCAGTGTAAGGATGGAAGCCGTTCTAATCTTATGTGAATCAAAGAGCCCTGGCCGGGCGTGCTGGCTCACACCTGTAATCCCAGCACTTTGGGAGGCCAAGGCAGGTGGATCACCTGTGGTCGGGAGTTCAAGACCAGCCTGACCAACATGGAGAAACCCTGTCTCTACTAAAAATACAATATTAGCTGGGCGTGATAGTGGATACCTGTAATCCTAGCTACTTGGGAGGCTGAGACAGGAGAATTGCTTGAACCCTGAAAGTGGAGGTTGCAGTGAGCCGAGATCATGCCATTGCACTCCAGCCTGGGCAACAAGAGTGAAATTCCATCTCAAAAAAAAAAAAAAAAAAAAAAAAAAGGAGCCCTCTGGCTCTGGCCCTTGGTGAATTCTCTCTAAATAGCTCTATCTGTGACCCACAATGTTTGCAACCATCAGTAGTTTTTAGAAGGTGTCCAGTTTCCCACGGGAATATAAGGAAATTGGAATTATTAAACCAAACGATAAGAGAGATGGGAACAAAGCCACAGTCCTCCGCCCCCGAAGTCCAGCAAATTTGAACTTCTTTGTGCAACTGTTATAAAGATGCCAAGCCCCTCAGAGATTGGCAACCAGGAAAAGGAAGAGGACAAGGAAAGGAAAGAGCGTCCAGCGAGTCAGAGTCAGCTGAGTAAGGGCGCCATCCATCACCAGTGCTTCCTGGGCAGCCCGCATCGTTGGAGTCACAGAGGGCACGGGCTCCAGCCAGCCAAGGACAGAGGAAAAAAACAACCTTGGCTTTGCTTTATTAGTTAAGTGAACGAGTCCTTAAGAGTATTGATGTATTGACTAATGATTCCAACATCCAGCCTGCTGAGTGCTCGCATGTTTAAAGGGCAAGAGTTACAAATCAACAACTTATTAATTTAATTCCTCTTTGAAAAGGTGCCAAAGATAGAGAAAGCAGAAAGAGAGGAGAGTGTACCATGTTTTCTGCAATATCACCTCCCCCTTCTCCTCTCTTAGCTAGTGAATAATCATAAACACCAGCTTATTTAAGTGCAGATTCCTGGGCCCCACATTCAGGTATTTGTATTAGGTGATGGTTTGAGCCAGGGAATTTGTATTTCTTTACTTATCACCTCCAGCACCAAGGGATTGTGGTGCAAGTGGGGAGCAAACCATTTTGAGAAACACTATTTGTAAGAGCTGATATCTGTTTTCTCCCACTTGACAGTTACACCCTGCTACATTTCCCAACCCCTCTGCAAGGAGCTGGAGCCAGGTGACTGAATTTTATACAACAGAGGTGGGTCGGATGTGCAACATTTCCAGGCCTGACTCTAAGACCTCCTCCACCAGACTCACATTCTCTTTTTTTTTTTTTTTTTTTTTTTTTTGAGACGGAGTCTCACTCTGTTACCCAGGCTAGAGCGCAGTGGCGCGATCTCGGCTCACTGCAAGCTCCACCTCCCGGGTTCACGCCATTCTCCTGCCTCAGCCTTCGGAGTAGCTGCGATTACAGGTGCCCACCACCACGCCCGGCTAATTTTTTGTCTTTTTAGTAGAGACGGGGCTTCTCCGTGTTAGCCAGGATGGTCTCAATCTCCTGACCTCGTGATCCGCCCGCCTCGGCTTCCCGAAGTGCTGGGATTACAGGTGTGAGCCACCGCGCCTGGCACATACTCTTTTTGCTTGTTGCCTGGTTGGATGAAGAGGCTTCAAAGGAAGCCCAGCTGCTAATGAGGAGGTCCCTGAAGGATTCAGTGATGCAGAATCTCATCCTACTCCCACCTACCTGTACTCTACTGTCATTCACATGAGAGAGAGGAAGAGAGAGAAAAACCACCACCACCACCACCGCCACCACCGCCACACCTACAGCAAAAACCCTTTATTTTATTAAGGCACTGAGATTCAACAGATTTTTTTTCGGTTGCTAGTCTAACCTGGCAAATATACATTACTCTTTTCTATTCTACAATTTTATTAGATCTTCATTCTAAAGATCCAGGGTAAATGTTTTAAGGGCAAAACTAGGAAACAAACACAGGGGAAAATCAAAGAATGATTCATCACATCAAAATCCAACCCTGCTTTCAGATATGGTAATAAAAACCCCTTAAAATAGAATAGGTCTCTTGGACTTTCTTCGCACAGACAAGATGACACCATAGATCTCTGCATGCCTTGGTGCCAAACTAATACAATACAGTAAGTGTAAGACTCGGGTAAAATGTAAAGTAAACACTAAAGATGGGTAGGTCAATTACTCCCAGAGTATTAATTAAAGGCCCTTCTCAGGCCACTAGAAATACAAAGGAATCTGTCACAGAGACAAGAAAAGGGAACTGCAACCAACTCTTAAGAAATAGCCCATACCGGTTGGGCGCAGTAGCTCACCCCTGTAATCTTAGCACTTTGGGAGGCCGAGGTGGATGGATCACCTGAGGTCAGGAGTTCGAGACCAGCCTGGCCAATATGGTGAAACCCCGTCTCTACTAAAAATACAAAAATTAGCTGGGCGTGGTGGCGGGCGCCTGTAATCCCAGCTACTTGGGAGGCTGAGGCAGGAGAATCACTTGAACCCAGGGGGCAGAGGTTGCAGTGAGCAGAGATCATGCCACTTCACTCCAGCCTGGGCAAAAGAGAGAAAAATCCATCTAAAAAGAAAAGAAAAAAAATAGTCCATACCATATACCGGCCAGGCGCGGTGTGGCTCACCCCTATAATCCCAGCACTTCGGGAGGCCGAAGTGGGCAGATCACTTGAGGTCAGGAGTTAAGAGACCCACCCACCTGGCCAACATGGTGAAACCCCGTCTCGTCTAAAAATACAAAAAATTAACTGGGCTTGATGGTGTGAGCCTGTAGTCCCAGCTCCTAGGGAGGCTGAGGCAAGAGAATCACTTGAAGCTTAGGGGTGGAGGTTGCAGTGAGCAGAGACAGCGCCACTGCACTCTACCCTGGGTGACAGAGCGAGGCTCTATCTCAAAAAAAAAAAGAAAGAAAGAGCCCATACCTAGAGTTTATATGGTCATCTTCACACCTCCCTGGGCTCCAGTGACCAGTATTCAGAAATCACTGCCCTCAGCCCTATTGCAGGAAGCCTCTGCATTCTTCACAGGAAGGAAAAATAAGCATGGGAACGTTCCCTGCGACCAGCTTGATGCACAGGGGCTTGGGCTGGGCTGGCAGCAGTCTCAGCTCCACAAGCCCTGCTGGAGACGGCACTAAGGGCACCTCCTCGCACCAGCTCCTGTGATCATGAGGATGCCCCAGCTTCCAAGAGAAGGGCCATTTTCCATCTGGTAAATGTGTCCATGTCCCTTTCTGTGGAGAAAAAAGCATCTCCAACTCTCTTCTTTCTCTGTAAGCTAAATCAGCTTCACACCAGCAGAGAGCAGTTGACAACCGACTCTAGGGTTCAGCTCTTTGCACGTGGCTGTCTACAGTCACTCTGGGGATAATCCAATTTGACTTTGGAGAAACAAAGAGAAGGGGCATTCATCTGAGAGAGCTCAGGAATAGAATCTCTCATTCACCCTTCCAGCCACACTGGCCTTGCTGCCCCATGGACACTCCAAACACATTCCCACCTTTGTGCTTGCCACTTTCTCCATCTAGAATATTCTTCCCCAAACCTTCACAGGGTTCCTGCCTCAGCTTCCTGCACGCCCCTGCTCCAGTGTTCCCCCGGAGAAACTTCCTCTCTAAATCAGCTACCCCCATTCAGGCACTCTCTAACCCCTTGTCCCATTTTATTTTTCTTCAAAGGCCTTATCTCCGCATGGAAGTCTAATAATTGTTGTTCCTGCCTAACAGGATATCTACAGAGGACTTTGTGATAAGAGCTGGGACCTGGAGAATAGGAAGGTGATTGTGCAGATTTTCTTTCCGCTAAGTGCCATTTAAAAACAATCAATACACAAAAAGGCATCAATATGGAAAATACACATGATACTAAGTTAATAAAGATGTGAGTTACAAAATAGCACACCTCACTTATAAACTACATTGGAAAGGACTGGGAAGAAGTAGAGGAATATCGAATTTAAATAATGGAAAAATAAGTAATAGTTTTTACTTTTCAAAATATAAAATGCTACTTTATATTACTTTATTAATTTTAAGAATGCATTTAAGGAAATAAATACATAATTTATAAGCCAACCAAATCAAATAAATAAATCAAAGAATTTTGTAACAATCTGGAAAGAAAAGAGAATGTGTGGTCTAATACCTTCATTTGCCAGATGAAGAAATTGAGCCTCAAAGGGAAGTGAGTGGCCCAACGTTATACTCTAGGTTAGTCAATGAAAAGACAGCGTGAAAAGAAGTTGGACTCCAGGCCGGTGCTTTTCCCACTGCGTTATGTTCCATATTCTGTCAAAGAAAGGAGTCATAAAGGGAGCTGGACATAGGGAAAAAAATCTGACATATTCCACTGACATGTTAACTGATAAAACATACAAAAACGTCCTGTCTTGGTAACAGCACCAAGACTATTATCTCATTCCCTGTATTAATCAGATCTTAAAATCTTGAACCAAAAATGGGCCTGTGTTGTTTGCAGAGTATGGCAAATTGTATTTTCCAAACATGGCCACATTAATACACATAATATCCCACACGCTTTTCTTACAAGGTGGTGTAGATATTCCCATATCAAAGGGTGTAGGAGGCTCTGTTCCTTCCCCCTAAACCTGGCTGGACTTTTGTGACAACCTTGCCAAACAGAATCTGAAAGAAGTGATACCTTCTGGGACTAGGTGCTGAAAGATAATATGACTGCTGTCTGGCACAGCGTCTCTCAGAGGCTTAGCCCTTGGAACCCAGCCTCCATGCTCTGGGGAAGTCCAGGGCACAGTCAGGAGCCAACATCAACTGCCAGACACGGGAATGAGCAAGGCCTCATTGCATTCCAATGCTCAGCCTTGGAAACACCCACAGGTAACACTGAGGGAAGAAGAGATGAGCTAACCTGCGGAGCCCTGCCCAGATCACAGATTAATACTCATCACAGATTAATACACAATCTAATACAATACAGTAAGTGTAAGACTCAGGTAAAATTTAAAGTAAACACTAAAGATGGGTAGGTCAATTACCCCCAGAGTATTAATTAAAGGCCCTGCTCAGGGCACTAGAAATACAAAGGAATCTGTCACAGAGACAAGAAAAGGGAACTGCAATCAACTCTTAAGAAATAGCCCATACCGGTTATAGAACATTATAAATGTTCTTTCATGCCAATAGAAAACAGGAACAACTAGAGAACCACTAAGGTACAGGATAGCAGTGCCCAGGTTTGTAGTGTTTTCTAGGTAAAGAAGGATTCCAGGAGATATAGCTACTTAAAGAATCATTAACTTGAGATGGTAAAGAGGGCTCTTTAAAATGTAGAAATAAGAACCAGTAATTCATCGGCAAAAGATGATAATAGCACCAAGATTTCAAGGTGGTAGTTGGGGGCAATGGTGAAGAGGTGATCTATAATCAAATAGCTGCACTCCAAGACACTTCAAGACAATGAAGTCCAAGGGTGAAAAATGTCGGGCATTCATATCCAAGTGGATATGAATATCCTCCTATGCACATAGAAGATATCAACAATCCATGACAACATTCTATCCCTAACCTAACCTGACCACTTCAAAAACAATCCACTAGCATCTGTTGGAGCTGTCACATAAAATGAAATCCATTTGCTATCCCTGATAAAGTCCAGACCTCTCAAATTACCAAAGCCCAGAAAGACTGTCATTATAAAGCCCTACAGTAGTTACATATGCATTTTCCACGCCTTTCTTTTAATCACATTAGACTCGTTTATCTTAGTGATTTAAGTGGACCTTAATAGATTATCTATTCTAGTTTTATCTTCAAGAGAGTAGGTATCACCCATTTTATTTTACTTTTGGGTCAATTGAGCCTGAGTAATGATAACAGGCTTACCCATAGTTTCTGTGCTTTAATATCTCAGGCAAGAACAGGGACCAGACCTCTAAATTTGGGGACTCCTGATAGGACAAAGGTATTATTACTCAAACATTTTTTATTGTTCCAACATCACATTCTCAGGTTCCAGGGGCAGCATTGTCAGAATGCAAATTAACATCTGCTGACGGGGGTGTATTTTGCTGATTAAAATGCACAGCAAATACTATTCTCTGTATAAATTCTTAATATCAGAGAGGTCAGAGTCATCACCCCCACCCAACCCCTTCTGCCACCCCAGACAGTCACTCAGCACTGGAATCAAAGTCTGGTGGCAGAATCTTAAGGCAAAGCAAAACAAATATTCACTCAGGCAGATGGGAAAAGTTGCAGATTGTGTGAATGGATTTGTCTCTCCTCCTCTTTCACCCACACTTCTCCTTTCAAAGGATGAAGACTGACGTGATTGCAACCATGCAGAGTATAACACAGAAGCACTTGTTATTCACATAGGACACCAATTGCCAAAGACCTTTATCTCAGTGCCTTTCGTTAACCCAGTCTTTTAACTGTTTTGAGGATCTGTTTCTTCTCATAGGATGATGATGACGATAATGGTGGTCATGGTGTTGGTAATGATGTTGGTGATAACGATGATGATGCTGTTGACAATGATTTTGGTGATGATGATGATGTTGATGAAGATGATAATGAAGAGGAAGACGTTACTGGTGATGATGATGCCGGTGATGAGAATGATTTTAATGAAGATTATGATGAAGATGATGACATTATTGGTGATGATGATGCTGGTAGATGATGTTGATGATGATGAATGGTGCTACCATTTGCCAGACACCATGCTAAGTGCCTCAGTGGTTCATAAAGTTTCCTTCAGTTAATTCTCAACAATTCTATTAGGTGGGCATCATTATTGTTATTATTATTATTTTAATTATCCCCATTCATCAGGTGATGAAGCTGGGGCCTAGAGAAGTTAAGTAACTGACCAAAGACACACAGTAGTAAAATGTTTTAAATTAGAAATTAAGCTCAGGCAGGCCAGTTCTAAGGGCAGAATTCTAGTACCCAAATGCAAAAGTCATAAAAAAAAAAAAAAACTCAGAAATGCTCGAAGTTTTGGGAAAGGTGCTATGCTGACCCGTCAGACATGGAGGTGATAATATCAGACAACTTTCTTCAGAAATGAGGGTTGTTTGGAAGAGAAAATTAAATCATGGGTGTGAAGGTGCTTCCAAAACAACTATGTTATATGAACACTATGGAACAGTATTAATTCATCTAATTCCAGTAACACCAATACAAGGCAGTTACTGCTACTATCAACTTGCATTTACAAATGAGGCAACAGACTCATCTTCAGTTAGATGACTTGGCTGAGGCATGGTCAACCTGAAATCCAAGCGCAGAGAGTTCAGTACTTGGGCCTGAAATCGAAACCACTGCACCATGGGTGTTTCTAAAATTATGACTATTATTGAGTTACGAGCTTCTTACGTCACAAAAGTACAGTTCACGTGCTTCATTTTTTGAGTTTGGAGCTGGTCATACCAATACGTAGATGTTCACTTTACCCAGTGATATTTTTGGTCGCCTTCCATCTTAAGTATTTGAGGAACATCCTGCTGTTTTAGGTTGCAAATTTGGAAGTGATCTAGAAAGTCAATGTGGTGATCCAAAAACAACACTCAGGATGTTCCTTGAGCCTGTTTTCCTACTTGCAGTATTTTCTTAGCCATGTATCTCAGTCTTTGGGGACTTGTTCTTTCAGCGTGATGGTGACATGAGCCTATGTGAGTGGGTGGCCATGTTGGGATGCCAGCCAGCAGCAACCCCAAATGCTTTATTGGAAGAAGCAGCCATTGTGTTTTGTACAAGGCAGCTGCAGAGGCGATCCACGACATTCAGAGGTGAAGGAAGGAGATGCATAAGATGCCGTGGATTCAGTGTTTGGAAGACTAACCATAACCATATCAATAGGAGGGAATAGTGAGAAAGCCCAGGAGCCTGCCACATGGACGGATTCAGTAGGCAGCAGGACTCGCTGCATTCATTACACGAAAAGGAGCGAAGTCTTATCCAGATCCAGAGATGGTTAGAATTGGAAGGAAGTTTAAATGTCATATTAGTCCAACTTCCGTATCTTACAGATAAGAAAAGTGGTGGCCAGAAGGGGAAGTGGCTCTTAAAAATCACAAAGCTAATTAGGGGCTCTGCAATCCTGCTGAAGGGGTGTATGTGTGGCCTTACCCAGAGCATATGGGGACCTGCGGTCACCCCCACTCCCCTTAACATCCCTCTTTACCAGGTATAAAAGCCCTCTCTGATCTGGCCTCACCATCTCTGCAGCCTCCCTCCCTTCTTGTGTCCACTTCATACCCACAACACTCACTTCCTTGCATTCTCTTTATTTATTTATTTATTCATTTATTTTAGATGGAGTCTCACTCTTGTCACCCAGGCTGGAGTGCAGTGGTGCAATCTCTGCTCACTACAACCTCCACCTCCCAGTTCAAGCGATTCTCCTGCCTCAGCCTCCCAAGTAGCTGGGATTACAGGCGCCCGCCACCACACCTGGCTAGTTTTTGTAGTTTTTAGTAGAGACAGGGTTTCACAATGTTGGCCAGGCTGGTCTCGAACTCCTGACCTCAGGTGATCCGCCCACCTTGGCCTCCCAAAGTGCTAGGATTACAGGCATGAGCCACCATGCCCTGCCTCCTCGCGTTCTTTAAACCCAAAAAGCCTATCTCTGATTTAGACCTGCATACACTGCTTCCTCTGGCAAATGAGTGAGACCCATATGTTGCACTCAGCAGTGTGTTGGAGCTCTCCTATTGCTAAATTTTCAGAAATTTTGTGAGACAGCCTCTAACTTCCAATTAAACAAATCATACTGAAAGCAAAGGTAATAAATAGTCCAAAATTCCTAATTATTTTGCCACATGTTACTATTATTGGTGCCCTTGGGGTTATTTATGTCTGTTGCATGATGGAAATACTGTATAATGGTGTGTGTCTTTTCTCAACCCCACACTTTGAATATATGTACCTTCAAATGAGCCATAGTGGGAGTATTTACTACAGAAATTGGCAAATGCTAAAATGCAGGGCTTGAGTTTTTATTTTGTTGACTGTGTAGATTTAAGAAAGTGATGCAAAAATGTTAATAATATGAATTAAGTATAAAAGTTTGCATGCCTGAAGCTGTAACATAATGAGTGGCAGAAAATTTGAGGAAATATTCTTCCAGTATTCGAGAAGTATTATCCAATTCAGGAGAGCAGTGACTCATGTCACTGATGAATGAATGAAGTTCAAATATTCATCTCTGTTGTTTCATTGTCTTCTTAATCATTAATGTAAAAGAAAATATCAGCCAACATTCATGTCAAAACCACTCTTTCCTTTTTTTTTTTTTTTTTTTTTGAGACAGACTCTCGCTCTGTCACCCAGGCTGGAGTGCAGTGGCACGATCTCAGCTCACTGCAACCTCCGCCTCCCAGGTTCAAGCAATTTCCCCTGCCTCAGCCTCCCAAGTACCTGGGATTACAGGCGCCCGCCACCACGCCCAGCTAATTTTTGTATTTTTTAGTAGAGAAGGGGTTTTGCCATGTTGGCTAGGCTGGTCTTGAACTCCTGACCGCAGATGATCCGCCCACCTCGGCCTCCCAAAGTGCTGGGATTACAGGTGTGAGCTACCGCGCCCAGCCCACATCAGAACTACTCTTATTCATCAATGAAAATTACATTTGGGCTATGACTATAAGAGTTCAGCAGAAATCAATGAAAGCATTTTGGGAGAATTAATTGGCTATATAGAATTTATAATAAAAAATATTGTATATTTTATTATTATCCATAAACTGTAAACTATATATCTTTCTATTAGTAAAACTTATAATAAGCGTATGTATGTATATACACGCTCTTTTTTTTTAAAGACCCAATTGTTAAATATTTATCCATAGAGATCTCATTTCTGTACTTTGCATGGGTCTCTACTCAGGGAAGTCTTCTTTGACCACGTTATCTAAAGTAGTGTCCATCATATGTCTCTATCCTGTGACTGTATTTTTCTTCATATTATTTTTATTCTTTTATCTTTATTTTTTATTTTTTATCTTTATTTTTCTTCACCACAAATGAATACCTGAACTTCAATCATTCATCCATAACATGAGTTACTGCTCCTCAGAATTGGATAAAACTTTTCAAATACTACTTAATGCTATGGCATATATATATTTGTTTACTTGTTTATTGTATGGTTCCTTCAACTGAGTTGTAAGTTCTATTCTGGTTAAAAGAATCTTTGTTGTTATCACTGCTTCTTTTTCTCTTGTGCTGAGAATGGATGACTGGCATAAAGCAGATACTTAACAACAACAAAAAAGTTTTTAAAGAATGAGAGCAATAGACCTTCTCAGATTCTCAGGTAAATTCATGGCATCTTTTATTATAAGTCAGTGTAGGCAGGACTCTCAATCCCTTTCATACTGTTACAATCAAAAATAATATTTGCAAATAGTTTAGAAATCAGTATAAGGCAGAAAAAAACCAGAGAAAAGATTTCACAGCCATGACTATTAATTAACTTTCAGTATGTTTTAGCAAAAGATGACAAGATCAGAAAATATGTTTCCTTGAGCTCTGCAAACAAAGCAAGAAAAGCAAAAGATCCACTATATTCAAAGCAAGGCTGTCCAGATCATTGTCGGGGAGCCCATGTGCTTCTAAGGCCAATTCTAAGAGTCCCATTGACAGCCCAGTGACAGGGGAAAGCAATCAGATAAGGAAAATGCTCACCATCTAATGGGGGTTCAAAAAGGCCAAGTGGCAGGGTGGTAAAGATGCTGTGAAGGAGAATGGTGTATCGGGCATTTCCTCTGCATTTGAGAAACAGCTGAGCACCCTGGGAATATTTAGCCCAGGGTGCTATATTTAGCAATGAGAAGACCTGGAGCCTTGGGATGATAAGTTCCTCATATTTGGATAGTGGAGGGCTCTCCTGTAGAAGAGAGAATGAACTCATTTTGTACAAGTTCAGAAAAGGGCTGGTGAATGATAGTGACTAAGAGACAAACTTGAGCTTAATTTTTTTACATTTCTTTTAACTAGAACCCTAAGTCAATAAGATGGATTGCCTCAAAATGGAGTGGGCTGCCTATCACTGAAAGTGCTGGAGCACAGGACAGGGTTGAGCTAGAACCTGGAAAAGAGAACCTGGCATTCGGCCTGGGGTTAACCTTGGCGGTGTTAATGGTCTCTATTCACCAGTTGATCTTATGACAAAAAAAAAAAAAAATGTTCTTTGTCCTTAGGCTTTCTATTCTTCTACTTTATTCCTTAAAAAATTCATCAAAGAAAAACCAAATTATTCCAATTCCTAAAGAGTTTTCTAAAACAAGGAGTATTTTGGTATTTCTTAATATTGTTTTTATATTTTATATTATTCTGCATATTTTTAGTCTTAAAACTTAATATTTAAGAAAACAGCATTGGTGGCAAAGTTTTTTTTCATGATCCTATTGACGTATAATGTGTAAATCACAAAATTCATGTGTTTTAATTTTTAGTAAATTGCCCAAGTCATAACAATCATCACCACAACCAGTTTCAGTGTTTCAGCAGGTTTTCATGATCCCAACATGATCTCTCATGTCAATTGCAGGAATTACTGTTTCCATCCACGTAATCTACAATATGTGGTGTTTTGTGAAAGGCTTCTTCTATTTAGCATAATGTTTTTGAGGCTCGTCCACACTGTAGCAATGGATCCAAATTTCATCCTTTTATGGTCCCTATTGTACTGATATATCACATTTTGTTTATCCAGTCACCGCTTAACAGACATTTGGGGTTACTTCTGCTTTTTGACTGTTATGAACAAGATAGCATCATTTAAAAATATCTCCAACTCCCTACACAAACTCCAAACCAAAAACTCATGGAAAACATTTATAACAAAATTAGATGATAAGATCATCATGGCAATGCATAGGCTGGAAAATATGCAGATCTTAAGATTCAGTTTTATATTATATTTAATAAATAAATAGAATATATTTTAAAGTGAGAAAGAAGGTTACAAGACAAGAAGTACAGAAAAATCCCGTGTCTGTATTTATCTATAAGTTCATTAATTCTAAGATGCACATTTTCTCCAATATCAATCTGACGTCTCAATGCATGTTTTACAATTAGACTATGATTTACCCTCTCTGTCAAGCCATCACTGTCATTGTACATGTGCAAATATTCAAAGCAGAAGCATCATAATTTGCAGAATGGGTGCGAATGGCTTGGAAGAAAAGGGGAGACAGATAGATCACTGTTTCTCCTCTCAAATAGTTGAGGGTAAGAGTCAGGGAGAGTGTGCATCCAACAAGATTCGCTACATTCCTGAAAATCAAATTCAAAATTAGGCAAGCTCTACCTAATGCAAAGCCTGCTCAGAGACCTGCATCATGTCTGTTTTCTAAAAGTATTATTTTGAAGAATGCCATCTCACCAACATCCTTGGTGGCACAAAGGTTATACTACGTGGAAAATCGTGGACAACCATGAGTTGAAGAACAATTCTAAACCATTAGACCCTGAGTGTAAGTCTTAGTAATACCTAACCAATGTATTTCATTTATAGCCTTGTTTATGTATGCACAAGAGTGGCACTTGACAAAAATTGGTCCAATTATGTTTTAAAAAAGCTCTTTCAATTTTTTCAATAAAACAAAAATTATATTTGAAAAGAAAAGGGGACCTGACATCCCAAAATACAAGCCAGTGGAACAAACCACTACAGCCATAGACATGCATGTTATCAGGGTCTAGGCAGGAAGGAAGCTAGAGAACATCTGATAGACCAGAAAATCAGGGAATCAAAAACAGCCAACAAGTATTCGCTGGATAGTAAGGCAGCGCAGTCTGAGAATCAATAGCAGCTGGGGAAACATAGTGTCTGGGGAAACATAAGAGAATTAATACCAAAAAAGTCAATTAAGACTATACAAGGAAAGGGGTTATCATCAGGGTAGGGTTTCTGGGGCTGGCAAAATCTGATCTGGGTGGTAATCAGATAAACTCATTTGATGTCTTAAGCTATACAAAATTAATTTATCAATTGAAAAATAAATTTTTAAAGATTACCATGCTACTGGATAAAAAGCAGATCCTGTGGCCTACTCCAGACCAACTGAATCAAAGAGTTTAGAGTGAAGCCAAGGAATACTAAAGAATATTAAAGCTCATGGAGAGGAAAAAAGAAAAAAAAAACTTACGATCAATTTTACTTAAAATTATTTTTAAAAATCAACTGCATTTTAGAGTGAATCATCTGTCTAGTGACTAGAAAAATTTCTTCCAATTTTATAAAAGAAAGTTTTGACCAATAGAAGAGTCTCTATCTAGAGTTATCTGATGTAGACTGAGCTGGAGGAGGCATGACGGTTATTCTCAGCAATGACTCAGAGCCCTCCACCAGAAGAGCTGCCGCAGAGCGAAGAGACATTCCTTTATGTAAGCAGACGGCCAAGGATAGGCCGTCTCCAGGGACCACCAGCCAAAGGCATGGTATAACTGCTGGGGATGATATTTGCCTTATGAAAGTCACATTCACAATAGCGACATCATTGTCCATATAGAGAGCTTTAGCTTCCACAAAATACCCTCTATCCTTCTCCTTCCACTCCTATTTGATTGTTAGAATCCTGGATAGCAGGCATTATAGGAAGTAGGAATGCATTATAGGAAGAAACTGAAATTCAACAAGGGAGGCCATATGTGCAGAGTGATGGGCTGGGGCCATGTCCCATGTCCCTGGCTCCAATCCTGCCACCCTCCTATTGGGCCATTCCGCAACCAACTCAAAGTCACAAAATCATCTTGCATTAGCATATTTCAGAAGCACTCAACGTTTGGATAAACCGACTACGCTAGACAGAAATTCTTCTTAAGTACCCTACGTGCAACAATTTCATAAACATTTAGTATTCTGGGTCTATTTCATTCTCTGAAACACCTACTGAGTTGATTGATAATTTATGCAATGGTAATATTCCACTGCATTTAAATCTAGGGGTACACACCTCTGCTCTAACGCTGCCTCTAATTTTCCTACCTCACTTTCCCTAAAGGAGTCAAAACTTGGTAGATATAAAAGAGTTACGGCAGCTAGAGCCTGGAGTTTAAAAGATAAAGAGTTGCTAGGGTCACCCTAATGTATTCATATTGCACCTGTTATATATAGGACTTTTCTCCACTAATAGGCGATTAAATGTAAATCCTAATGTACATTTCATTTTATGTGCAATATGGGTGAGTTACTGTTGCTATGGAAACCTTCACTTTTGCATTTACTGATTTTAATTCTGTGACATTTGCTGACTTTAGTACAATGTAAAGTTTATAAATATAACATACAGGTTTGTGGAGGGTTTTTTTTTTAAGGATTCAATTTGCATAGCTAATTCTACCACAAATCTCTAGGTACATTAGGGGAAAAAGCATTAAACTGATCCCTACCAACAGTAATCAGCAAAAACAAGGCTATTTCTAGAAATAAGTATTGCCATCGATCCTCAAAAATCTCTCCTCACTAACCAAATACTCCATCCATTGTATAAACCTTTAACCATTGATACAGTGAAAATTTCCCAATGTGGAATTTGTATAGTGCTTTTTTTTTTTTTTTCCTTAGAGACAAGGTCTCGCTCTGTCACACAGACTGGAGTGCAGTGGTGCCATCATAGCTCACTACAACCTCGAACTCTTGGGCCGAAACAATCATCGAGTCTCAGACTCTCCAGTAGCTGGGATGGCAGGCGTGTGCCACCACACCTAACTAGAGCTTTTATTTATTCCAAACATTTTCAAATCTGTTACCTTTAATATGCATCTGGCAAGAGAGACAGGCCAGATATGATTCGAAAAAGAAAATGATGTCAGTTTGGAGACTACTTCCAATCCAGGGCAATCCTCTGACTTTCAACTGGAGCTTCAAGGGGATCATTGCAACGAATCATTCTCTTTTCCTTCTTATTCTAAGTTGTCTTAGTTGTCTTTGTGTCTTTGGAATCTAGCATAGTTCCCATTAGGTGGAATAAACACATGCTTTCTAGGGATCCTTCAAGCTTTCCAGGTGTCCTTAAATTTTTTAAAATTCTCTGATTATTGCCATTTAACAGATATGGAAACTGAGACCCATTATGCAAATCATCCGAAGTCATCTAGCAACTAACTGGGAAAGTCAATGCATCCATAAGAGTTTGTTAAACTGATGTGTGTTTATGATGAGCACCCAATAATTTTGAAGGTATTCTCGCAGGCATAGGTGAAAATTCTTGTCACTGTTAGAGATCCACAGAGAAATCAATTACTTTCTGAATATTCCTAGAAGAAACCTGGATTCAGGTAGCCATACACATACATATATCAGTAGAAAACAGGGTGTGTACAAGAAACATTTTAAGTGATGTCATCAAAGCCTGAACAATCAATAGAAGAAATAAATTTAACCAGTATTTGTTGAGCTTCTACATTGTGTCAGACACTGCTTAGTAACCTTGGAAGAGCAAAGTGTCTGCAGTTGTACCTAAAGAAGAGGAAAGGGGATAAAACTATAATGCCATATTTAAAGCTTATAGGGAAAAGGAAGGCAAACCAATCAAATGGCAAATGGCCCTAAAAGAATCACAAGAGCTTCTCAAAGACAAGAGGCAATTGAAGGAAAACAGAGCCACTAATAACCAAGGAGAAACAGAGAAATAATGAGATTCAAAAATGGCAAAGAGAATAAACTAAATCAATCTATGATTTAAAAAAATAAAAAAGATGTTGAACAAACTTGGAGTAATGAAGAAATTGTAAAAGTTAAAGCCAATCGAAAGCAGGTAGGGGAAGAGGCTTGGGAAGTTCACAGATCAGCAGAGGCAGAGGAGGCCATGGAGAAGTTGGACGTGGAGAATTGATGGGCATTGAGGATATGCTGTTACAGCAATTTCCAATGGATTCTGGGAACTGTATAGAGTGAACATCATTAAACTGTACAGTTATTTGGGGCTGGGGGACACATGTACATACAGTTGACAAGAATAGATAAAGATAAAGCCTGAGAAGGGTTCCTACTCTCTTATTCCAGTAACCATAGAGTTTGGCTGGAGACCACTTATACTCAACACCTTCCACAGCTAATCCATTGCCCATACAATTCACTGTCATCTTTTACCAGAAAACTATACAATCCTTCTCTAATATGTCCTTCTGCTTCTGCTTTTAAATCCTTTGAAGCCATTCTCTACTGAGGAGCCTAAGTGTTGTTTTCAAAATGTCATTCTAATGATGTACCTTCTCTCAGACCACCACCAAATGGAGTACATTTTCCATTACTTTTAGAATTAAAACAAAAACCTAAAAAGCCAAAACCCTTAACATCCTATCTGTAGTCAAACACGGTCTGACCCCAACCTGCATCATCAGCTTCTTTGCTCTCTGAACTATGGAGAATCAGCTCCCTCCTGCTACAGGGCCTTTGCACTTACTATTATTCTTTTAAAATGCCATCTTGGCATCGCATGTCCTATTTTTCTAGCTAAATCTCATTTGTTCTTTAAGTCTCAGCTAAAAATTCACTTCCTCAAAGGAGCCTTCCCTAACCACTATTGCCACCAATATAGGTCAGCTTTCCTTATTTATTTTACGCTTTCACAGAAACATGCTTGATTCCTCTAGTGCACTGATTACATTGTGATAAATACTGCACATTTTATCCATTACAACTATACTTTAGTGTGAGTTTTTAATTGCTGTACGGCTCCCTTACTTGATTGTAAATTTCCTGCAAGAAATGCCAATGTCTGTTTTTATGCGGTATTGTATGCTAAACACCTGGCCCTGCTTGATATAGATGTACCAAATGAGGGAATGAATAAGATGTTAATGGATCTGCTGAAGAACATATAATATTCCCTATTGCAATAAAGTCAGATCCAAAGTCCTCAGACAAACATTCAAAGACCTCTGACACCAGCCTCTATTATATCTGAGAAGGCAGCATTTTGGCAGGAGAGGATGTGATGGTTAATTTTATGTGTCAACTTGACTGAGCCAAAGGATGCCCAGATACCTGGTTAAGCATTATCTCTGGGTATGTCTGTGAAGGTGTTTTCTCTGAGATTAGGGTTAGAACTCGCGGTTAGAATTGTTGTCTGGGTAAAGCACACAGCCCTCCCCAATGGGGGTGGGCACCATTCAATCTATAGAAGGCTTGAATAGAACAAAATGGCAGAGGAAAGTTGGCTTAACTCTGCCTGGCTGTTTAAGAGCTGGAATATTGATCTTTTCCTACTTTCAGTGCTTCTAGTTTCAAAGCTTCAGACTTGAACTGGAATTTATATCATCAGCTCTCTGGCCCTCAGGACTTTAAACTATACCACCAGCTTTCTTGGGTCTGCAGCTTGCAAACAGCAGATCATGGGACTTCTCAGCTTCCGTAACAATGTGAGTCTAGAGCTTACAATGAATCTCTTCCTGGATATATACCCTATATCTGCTTTTCTGGAGAATTCTAACTAACACAGAGGGAGTAGAGAAGGAAGGGTGTCTACCCTAGAAACAGGAAGCCAATTTAACATCTCCATGAAGCCTCATTCACACTGCATTCTATGGACATGGTACCCAAGCACGGAACACAGAGACAATGATGTCTCCTCTTGGTGTCCAACTCTCTTTACACCTGCAGAGACTTTCCTGTGCAGAAGTCAGCCAACCACATCCTATTCCTATGGCAGACATGTTTGCTTGATGGCATCTCAGACCTTTATTTCCCCAAACCAGATGCCCTTCTTCTTCCCAACAAATCCAAATCCTACAATCCCTTATCAAACCGATCCCAGCCTCCTCCATGACACATGGCCTAAACATTCTTCTTTATGCACTGTATCTTAATGACAGAAGAGAATTTAGCACCATCTTAAAAATTCTTCATGGGTCCAATCAAGATTTAGTGAAGATCAATTAGAATTCAGGTTCTGGGTAACTAAATTAAATCAAAACAGGCCTCCATTTCCTGTTGGGCAGTTTCCACACTGCAAAAAGGCAGCTGACCAAGGGGAGAAGGAACGGCTGAAATCCAGAGCACTTTGCTAAGCCCCATGGAGCTAATGTCTGCCAGGAAGACCAGGAAGCTTTTCATTTTCACGACAGGGCCATAGGCTCACTCAGAAGGAGCACGTTTTTCTAGTTTGCATAGACATGTCCCATAGCCTTCTGTGCCTGAAAAGAGAGGAACAGTGCTTGTCTGCATGGTGCTTATAGTTAGTTGCCTCTCCTACTCTGTGTAAACTTTGGAGCCTACTACTTCTTTCATATCCCTCATTCATTCAAGCACTATTTAGATTATCATTTCTGCCCTTGGCCCTGTGTCCTCTGCTGCTGATACAAAGATAAGCCAGGCATCGGATCACGAGGTCAGGAGATCGAGACCATCCTGGCTAACATAGTGAAATCCGTCTCTACTGAAAATACAAAAAATTAGCCGAGTGTGGTGGTAGGCGCCTGTAGTCCCAGCTACTTGGGAGGCTGAGGCAGGAGAATAGTGTGAACCCAGGAGGCGGAGCTTGCAGTGAGTCAAGATCACACCACTGCACTCCAGCCTGGGTGAGACAGCAAGACTCCATCTCAAAAAAAAAAAAAAAAAAACCACACACACACAAAAAGAGGAGCCAGGCGAGGTTCCCAACCTCAAGAAATCCTTGGTGGTATGACTCTCACAGTGGTGTGACCCTCACAGTGGATTCTCAGTAAACAGATACTGGTCCCACAGTTGAATGTGGGGATCACTGAGGAACCAAAATCGAAGTCATCAGCCAATGAGAAGGCTTTGAATGCGTCTCACAATGAGACTCAAGACCTTCTGCAACCTACCTGGGCCTCAGTGTCTTCATCTGTAAAGTGGGCGCTATCTGGAGAGGCAGCGGAGCTGACAAGTGAAGTTCAGCTCTGAACTTGGGAACACCCAGGCTTAAGTCGCAGAGATAGCTCTTACTACCTCTGAAGCCCTGGGCTAATTACTAAGCCTCTCTCGGCCTCACTTGTCTTATCTGAAAAATGGAGTGGATACCACTACGTATCACAGTAGTGTGTGGCTTAATTGAGGCCATGATGTAAAGCACTTAGCTGTGGGACTCAGCAGATATTCACCCTGATTAGCATGGCTCCTGCTCCTGGATTTTTGAGATTTTCTTTCTTTTTTCATCCAGGCTCCTGCCTTCATCTTTATGGATTTCTAACCATTCAAGGCTTTGAATGATTTGCTTTCTTCCTAAAGTTCTCTCGATACTGTCATTCGGGGAGGGGAATTTGGGCCTTTTTTTTTTTTTTTTTTTAAGATTGACTAAGTAACCAACTGGAAGTTCCACATAAATTACTATGATTAACTTCCTGATAAGGATGAAATTTTCCACCCTCTACTCAGACAATTTCTCACGGCCAGAAAAAAAAATGATTATTTTTGCCACATCTGAAGTCTTCAGTGGACTTTAAAAAGCTGCTTTTTTTTTTTCTTTCTCCCTCACCCAAGGTTTAGATTACAATAAGTTAAGAGACCTAGTTGCAGCCATCACTGGGGCATTTATGCTTCCTAGCTTCACCTCCCTGTTTTGAGATGTTTACGCAGTCTAATTCCTCCTAAAATCATCAGAGATGTAGCATTGTTAAGAAGTTAACAGTGCCTTCAATTAAATGTAGGAATATGTGGGTCAAAATTTCCCACATAGCACAAGCAACTTAGGGTGTGAGTGTACATGTCTGTGCATGTGTATGCACGTGTGTGCATGTCTCAGTATCGCAATCCTGGCTGGGAAAACCTCTGTCCTCGCTGCTCTCAACAGCTCACTCTTGGCACCCTCAGTTATAACTGGAGGTTCAGCTGGCTATCTTCCCCACTAGGCTGTGAGCATCCTGAGGGCAGGGTTTATATATGGTCCTCCCTTACGGAGCACATAATAAAAAAAAAAGCTCAATAAGGTATTAAGGAATGAATGAGTCAATGCAATTCCATCCTAGACAACACAGGGTGCCACCATGAATGCTACTTCTTAAATGGTTTTAAAATCAAAGCTGTAATAAAGCTAACAGCAGAGTTCTTTCTTCTCTCCTTTTCAGCAGAGTTCTTTCTTCTCTCCTTTTCCCCTGCCCCCATACAAAAAAGTCACAGGAAATATAGAATTAGGACTGGAAACCATTGCCCCTCCATTCTCTCCCCACCTCCCCCATTCTTTAGTTATCCTAAGGGTATCTGGTATCCCTTCAAGGAGGTCTCCAGAGACCAGGTAATATTATATAGGGTTAAGCTCCTTGGAAATACAATGGAGTGAATTAAGGCTGAGATTTCAGCTTCTAACGAAAAATGTCTTGACATATCCTTTCAGACAAACACCTGGAAATATAATAAACTATATTTTAATGTTTATTTGTTTCAAATACAGTACTTTTTTTTAACAGACAAATGTGAAGTTTTGAGCCCAGAAAAAAATAGGTTTAAATCACCATCCCAGCAAGCAGTTTTTAAAATAGTACACACAAGTGATCATTTCCATGCAGTTTAATGCACTTAGCCAATAGGCATTAACAGTCTTTTCAGAATAACCTAACACCTGAAGCTTATTTTCTAGTCTTAGTTCAGATGAATTTTAACCTTTCTAAAAAAAACTGGCGATGCAGGGCACCCACTGAACTCAGTAATTTTAGTAGATTCTGCATTTGCATTTCGAGCTTATTTTATGAGGACGGAAAAAAAACAACCATCGAGCCTTCCTTTATGTGCGGGTTTTAAGACAATGGTGCCCAGAGCATTTTGAGGCAAAACATGGTCCTCTCCAGCCAGTTTGTGCCGAAAGGCAAGACACTGTGACCAGCAAGATCCCTCACCAAAGAAGGTGGGAGAAAAAGAGCTGAAGGAGGCTCAAAAGAGGGCCAAAAATACATTATTTACCTTGACTTTGTGTTGGATGTGACAGGTTAAAAACAGAAATCAGCAGTCCATCTAACTGGGATCGTAGACTGCGGCTGAAGAGAGAACCTTGGTGTTCATAGCTCATCTAATCCAAGAAAGTCGGAAGAGGAAACAGACTCAGGGAAAGAAAATATTTCTCCGAGGCTTAAGTTTACAGAGGGAAGAAGGTACGAGAAAGATTCAAGAAAAACACACATTCAATGCACAAAGCATATGGGCCTACAATGGGGCATGAACTACCATGCAGTAGACGGAAGAGCCACACCAGATACCCGCCCATTTAGGGCTTGGGATGTTCCTCTGATGTTGACAGATGATTTTTCCCATTCTACCAGTGTGGAAACTGAGTGTCAGAGACTCATGTCCCATGTGCTGGATGAGGTCAGGTTTCACCGCTTCTTGCCTTTTTCTCTTTCCCATGCAGCCTTCTCCCTTGCCTCCCTGCCACATCACCATGGGGTCCTCCTGCCAGGCTGACAGCCAGCACATCACTTCTGGTTTCCCACACAGGTCCCAATTGTGTCAAGGCAGGAAGAAAACTCAAGACTAGAGGCCCCAGGCCGCTAAACGATTCATGGCCCACATTGTGGACCTCAAGGATGGGCAAATAAAATGTCACAAGGCAAGTTACATCACCTTGGCTTACGGGAACTTTGCATCTTTAAAAAAAAAATACCATGAAAATCCATCCTTTGCTTCAGACACACTAGGCTAAAAATAGCTCAGTCAGCCAGTAAGTGTGTGTAATTTTTCCTTTGTGCATCTCCCTATCCACTGATTTCTTCCTCTCAGCAGACAGATGTGCTCCAAGACAGACCACCAGTCCACCCTCCACAAAGTGATCAGAGTGTTCTTGCTCAAAGGCATAGCAGATTGCTTCACTCCCCAGCCAACACAAAACAAAATAAAACAAAACACTGTATTAGCTCCCTTGGCCCGATAGTAGAAGCTAATACTGACTGAATCCGTACTATGTACCAGGTGTTGGTCTGAGGGCTTTCATGCCTTACCTCATTCAATTCCCTAAAACAACTCTGTGAGGTGGGGACTACTGTTGTCTCATTTTGCAGATGAGAAAACCAAGGCACGGAGAAGTTAAATAATCATGCTATCGTCCAAAGTATAGTCTCTAAAAGGTAAAGAACCCTGGCTTGGTATTTAAATACCTCCACAATCTGGCCCCTACTTCTTCTCCAGGCCTACACACACAATCATATACACGCTAACACATACACCCCAGACCTTAAGCCTCAGCAGTGTCAAAATCTTCACCCTTCCTAAAATATAATATCACTTTATTTGCATTTGCTGTTCTTTCTACCTTAAACACCCTTTCCACCACCCTTCTCTAATTGGCAAATTCCCATTTATCCATCAAGACCTTCCTTCCCTGTAAATCCTTACTGTGTCCTCAGTAAGCTCTTTTAAGAGAAGGACACTGCCCTCTTCATCTCTAGACTAGTAATATCATGTGTAGTAGATGTTCAATATCCATTAAACAAATAAGCCACAATAATAATTGTTAACCCTTATAGGGTGCAGGCATTATGCTAAGCACTTTACAAGAATTAACTCACTCTATCTTATGAGAACCCAAACACATAGATTCTGTTATTCCCTACATTACCCATAGGGGCATCCCAGGTACAGATGGATAAATTATCCAAGGTCACACAGCCACTAAGTAAAGAAAACAATTTGCATGACTCCAGAAGTTAAGCGCTTATTGCCAATGCTATGGGAGAGGACATGATCTTATTGTACAACCTATGTTGTACTAGAAGCATACGTGTATGAGGCTTATTTTTAAAAAGCATATTACTCATGTAAAAACAGTGATCTGAGGCGGGACGATCACTCAAGCTCAGGAGTTTGAGACCAGCCTGGGCAACATAGGGAGATACCACTTCTAAAAAAAAAAAAAAAAAAAAAAAAAAAAAACTTTTTAAATTAGTCAAATGTCGTGGTGCATGCCTGTGGTCCCAGCTACACAGGAAGCTAAGGTGTGAGAAATTCGAGTCTTGGAGGTCGAGGCTGCAGTGAGCCCGTGATCACACCGCTGCACTCCAGCCTGGGGAGCAAGACGCTGTCTCAAAAAAATAAAAGAAGAAAGTGATAACAAAATGGCTGCCTCAGTGAAATGTGCCTTTAGAAGAAGAGTGATATTGGCCACAGAGAATATCAGTTGTTATGACTGATACAAATATGAGCAAGATAGTGCCCAATCCCAAAGACCTTTTTGATCCAGTAAGGAAAACAGGATAACATTACATACAAGTCATGACACAACCCACTTTTTGAGGTATCCCTTTTCTTTTTGAATTAAAGACGTGTCCTTCAGAGGTGTCATAAATTAACTTGCTATATCCCAACTCTCTGGTTCTAGATCAACACTAACCCTTAACATTATTTCAAGCTTCCTCTTCCCACTATGAATTGTGCTAAAATATTTTGATTTATGGACCTTGTGAAAGATTACATGCTCGCTGCCTTTTGACTCAGAAATAATACAAGAGAAAGAAAAGCAGAAATAAAAAAGGATCCGCCCTCAAGTTGGGGATAGGGAGTGAGAGAGAGGTCTGGATTCAAGACTTCTGACTAGTACTAAATGCTAACGGTCATTATAATAGTCATCATAGTTAACTCCTTCATACCAGTAATCTTCTACCACAATGGGAGATAAAATTGATTGTTAAGAATACTTAACTCTGGCCTAAACTTGTAATCCCAGCACTTTGGGAGGCCGAAGCAAGAGGATCACCGTGAGCCAGGAGTTTGAGACCAGCCTGGGTAACAAAGAGAAATTCTATCTCTACAATTTTTTTTTTTAAATTAGCCTAGTGCAGTGTCATGTGCCTGTAGTCCCAGATACTCAGGAGGCTGAGGCTCAAGGATCACTTGAGCTCAGGAGGTCAAGTCTGCAGTGAGTTCTGATGGAGCCACCACCGCACTCCAGCCTGGGCAACAGAGCAAGACATTGTCTCAAAAACAAAACAAACCAACAAACAAAAGCTGATCTCAAATCATGGTACAATGGAGCCAAATAATTTTTAAAATATCTATATGGTGTTAATTTTTGAAACATAAACAGATGTAAGAATAATTCAGGCAACTCAAAATTATATTTTAAGAAGATTTAAGGACACGGTAAAATACTCATAATTTTACTTAAAAGAGCTGGATTCAAAAGGATGCTCAATATGCTTGTAAGCAAGTAAAGATTTATGTATATGTATGTGTGCATTAAATTTATATACTAACATGTTCACAGCAATTTTGTTGCACAGTAAAATTAAAGACGATTTTCTTTACCTCCTTGAACATTTTTGTATTTCACAAATACTCTACATTAATAATGTACTGTTTTTAAAACCAAAAAAGGAGACATGTATTTTAAAGCACATGCAGCTTTATTCTAAATAAACTGGCAAAGGAAATCATAAATTCAAAAGCAATGAAGGTTAGTGATGTGTTTTTCAACATCAATAGCATGACACTAAAGATCAACACTGTTTTGGCTGGGCACGGTGGCTCACACCTGTAATCCCAGCACTTTGGGAGGCCGAGGCAGGCAGATCACAAGGTCAGGAGATCAAGACCATCCTGGCTAACACGGTGAAATCCCGTCTCTACTAAAAATACAAAAAAATAAGCCGGGTATGGTGGCGGGCACCTGTAGTCCCAGCTACTCGGGAGGCTGAGGCAGGAGAATGGCGTGAACCCAGGAGGCAGAGCTTGCAGTGAGCTGAGATCGTGCCACTGCACTCCAGCCTGGGTGACAGAGCGAAACTCCGTCTCAAAAAAAAAAAAAAAAAAAATCAACACTGTTTTAAGACAATTGGAAAACTGAAAACGGAGATATGGGCTTGGAATACAAAAGTTTTTGTAGTGTTGAGGTGCAGATTAATGCTTGGTAAGTGTGTTTGGATTTAGCCAGTTCCTGGTAATTACATAGTGACAGGAGAGTGCTAAGACTTGAAAAAAAAAAAAAAAAAGAAAAAGAATAAAAAGAAACCTGAGATGGCTTATGAATTGACAGCACTGCTTAGTCCAAGTTAGCCCCGCTTGGGTTTGACTTCTGCACTTCCATAATCAGGAGCTTGGACTAGATGGTCTCATAACCATTCCAGCCCTGAAATTCTAGGATTCATCTAATTTGGGACTAGTAGGTTCCATCAAATTAGAACCTTTCAAAGGCAGGTAATATGCACTGACTGTTTAAGTTTAATTTCAAGTAATAAATTTCAGCCAACTACATGGTAATCGTGTTAAACTTGTAAGGTCTAAAAAAGGTTGTTTTTTGTGTGTATTTCCAATTGGTCAGTTTTATGTATTGGTTTAGCTTTTGCTTCTCTACACAGATTTTCAATATTGAGATCAAATCTTCATGAGTCCTAAGAAATGACCTACGTTGGGAAGAGAAGTTTAACACACCCTAACTCCTACCAAAAGGAAAAGAAAAAAAAAGGGCTACAAATAATTTAACGTTTGAGCTACACAAGATCTTACTTTATAAAAGTTGATAAAAATTATTATTAATATAAGACTATAAAAATCATAGGTGCCCTGGTCAGAGAAATGAAGTATAGGACAATGTATGTAATCCTATTGAATTCCTATTGAAGAATTCAAATCAGCACAGTGTAGTGCCCAGTTGCATCTGTAAAAAAAAAAAAGAGACAGGTAGCGTTACTACCCATCCACCTGATCCCTGTGGCCAGAAAGATACCGTATGGTACTGTTCAGCACTTCACTACTTCCACCAGTGTGTGCATTAAGCCACAAGGTGTCACAGTGAATCAATTGGAAGGGCTGTTATCAGTCCAGACACGCAGGTGGTGCTTCAGGCTTCTGACCAGTGCTGACCCAGCTCCCTTGGAGAAGTCTGTGCTGGGCTGCATATTGAGAAGCATGCGTCCTTAGAAGAAATGGCCAGTCAAGGCCAGTGGGTGTGTGCTCTCCAGCCCTCTCCTGGGGCCCCCATTCAGACAGCCCTGCAAAGACACTGGTGAAAGGGAACCTTTTAATGTTTTGTTGTCTCCACTGAGTTCTTAAATGGAGAAAACCCCAATCACAGCTTTTTCCCAACAAAACGGAGTACACATGGTCTCATACATTGGTCAACCCTTACTACTTAACCATAGGTATGCCTAAGAAATAATTCTAGCCTTGAATTTGCAGGAGATTGTGACTACTCTGCCATTCCTCTCACATAACAAGGTATATGATTATTATGTCATCCCTGCCATATAACAGTGAAAAGCCCCTTTGGCATTATCACACGAGAACAACCAAACTCAAGAGTCCTAGATCATGTTATTGCAAGTTTTGTTTATTAAATTGAAATATGCTAGTGCAGGCATGTAAAAAGTATTTTTAAAGATACTTTTAAGAAATGAAGCAATGTTTGGCATTACTTACATTATTTAATTTGCTGATAGAATCCAGAATAAGTGTATCATCGTCATCGTCATCATCATCATCATAGTTCCCAATGATGTGGCACCTATCATATACCAGGCATTATACATGCATTTATTCTTTACTTCGCAATGTAACTTTCAGGCTAAGGAAATTGAGGCTCAGAAAATTTAAGAAACTTCCTTAATATTACACAGCAAGTAGAAGACAAACTCAGAGTTTGGACCCAAATCTGTATTACTATAAGTCATACTGAGGTTGAAGCCTTTATGTTCAAGGCTGGTCACTCTTTTCATTCCAGAAGAAAAAACTATTGGTGAAAAAAAATGTTCATATTCCCTAACCAAAAGCTGCACACATACACAAACACAATCTGATTAGGACAAATGTCTCTCTCTCTCTCTCTCTCTCTCACACACACACACACACACACACACCAGTTAGCAAACACAAAGTTATTACAGACCACAGCATCATATACTGATAGAACTTCCCATATTTTCTGTTGTGCAAATCACTTCAAATAAGCTAATTAATGGCCCCGAAAGCACTTACCTAAAATGCAAAGTGCTCCAGGAAATGTAACATATTATCATGATTCATACCGTAATTCACGGCTGTGGGCTCCCAGGTAGATACAGAGAGAGAGAAGTAGCAGAAATATCAAATGAGAAAAGAAACACTAGGATAAGTATAAATATTTTTAATCAGAAGTCAGGAGATTCCCAACAGATTTGCACTATCCAGAGGGCAAAATAGTCAGGTCAACACTCCCTTCAGAGAAGAAATTTTGTTCTCTCAGGGCTTCTTTTTCCTTTGGGCTGGACATGCGTTCTAGCAGTGAATGCTCACTGGGCTATTAGGCTCACAGATTCTTCTCCTACTGGAACTGTAGGCAATTGTTGGTAAGACTTGGGGAAAATTTTAGCATTAGGATGGCCAGTGCTGGAACAACTTAATTTTCTTTATTCAATAGATAATATTTTGCACATGAGCCATGTGCTATATAGGGCACTGGGGATGCAATGATGTATAAGACAATCAGGTCCCTGCCCTCATGGGGCTTATATTCTATCAAGGACAAGCAAATACTTAAGAAATAAACAAGAAGCAAGAAAATACAGGCTTCCGATAATTCCTATGAAGAAGGCATGTGATAGAAAGTGATTGGGGGTTAATTTTAATTGTTTGAGGAAGGGCTCTCTAGGAAGAGAACATTTAAGTTGCTCAGTACAGGACCTCCTAATTGCTGGGACTCTTTTCCTTTATTGTCCTTCTTTTCTTTTTCTAATTGATTACCTGCAAATAAAGCCAGCACTATGCCAAATCCTAACTCAACTGAGGTCTCCTAATACTTAGCTGAGTTATTACAGAGAAAGCCATATATTCGGTGTTCCCTGACCGAGGGCAAAGGTCCTGCAGTGTGAATCAGCCTGGCAAGCTAATGGATCCCAAAGAAGCCCTCCGTGGCTCCAGTCCAGTGAACACTTGGTAGCAGATAAGAATGGACCATCAGGAAGGAAGGGATCAATAGATTCTTAAAACCAGAGCAAGGAGTTTAGAGCTTGCTCTAGGTTTGAGAGGAAGCAGGAGAGTCACATGATCTGATTTATGCTTTAAAAATATCACCTTGGCTGTTTGTGGGGATCAGATTATAAGATGGAAAGGGGGGGCAGGGAGTGCTGTTAAGAGGCCGTCCTGATTCCAAAAAGAGAGGCTGGGGGCTTGTAATGTCACCAGAACAGGACAGATTCCTCTTCTTCAGAGGGGTCTGCCAAATCCTTAACGCTAAGCCTCCTATTTTGAACTGGAAGACTAAAACTTCAAATTAGGCTGGTCCAACGTGGTACTAATGTGAGAGAAGGGT
This sequence comes from Pan troglodytes, assembly GCF_028858775.2. Taxonomy (NCBI): domain Eukaryota; kingdom Metazoa; phylum Chordata; class Mammalia; order Primates; family Hominidae; genus Pan; species Pan troglodytes. The sequence continues at coordinate 17,380,180 of NC_072401.2, forward strand.
GTGGCTACCAGGGCGTCCAAGAGGAAGTGGGCAGCTGGGAGGCAACATCCCTTTACCAATATGCTCCAGGACAGACCATACAGTGAAAAGTTAGATGATCCAGCCCCTGGGCTCTCAAATCTCAGGATGGCCATGCATGAACTGAGGCCTCGGTTGCTTGTCTGGTAAAGGAGAACCAGAATGCGTGCATCTCAGGCTTTGGGGGTGGATCAAATGAGGAGATCTATCTTATCTTCAACAACTGGCAGGCATTTACTCTCATGACAATGGCTTTGCAGGTAGCTAAAGTGGTCTGCAAGGGTAGGAAGGAAATATCACCTCCCACAAAGAACTTCTGCAGACAGACAGGATGTGGGGAGACTGACTTCCTCTCAGGAGTAGATTAAACTAAGATCCTGAGAAGCCAAACATGTTGGAAGTTCTTTCCCCTTTATGTCTTTATTTTCCCTAAGATTCCTAATTGATTACCTGAAAAGGGAGCCAATACTATACCCAATTTGAATTGTAATTTAATTTCCTAACATTTATTTTGGTTATTGTTTCCACCAAAAAATGAGATAGCTTTTATACTCATTCACTACTGTTTAAAACAATAAAAACACTATCTTTCCCAGGGCACAACTAAGAAGAAGCACTGAATGGAAATTTAAATATTTTTAAGTAAAAAAAAAAAAAAAACCTTTTAGATGACTAGGCATTATATTCTATAACAGTTTCAATCACTCTTCAGATAAAGTGGGAATCTTAAGTATTCTTTTTTTTTTTTTTTTTTTTTTGAGATGGAGTCTCGCTCTGTCGCCCAGGGTGGAGTGCAGTGGGACAATCTCGGCTCACTGCAGCGTCCATCTCCCAGGTTCAAACAATTCTCCTGCCTCAGCCTCCCGTGTAGCTGAGACTACAGGCGTGTGCCACCATGCCTGGTTAATTTTTGTATTTTTAGTAGAGGCAGGGTTTCACCATGTTGACCAGGCTGGTCTTGAACTTCTGACCTCATGATCTGCCCACCCCAGCTTCCCAAAGTGCTGGGATTACAGGCTTGAGCCACCGCGCCCGACCTTAAGTATTCTTTAATAAGGAGTGTAATTTGGGTTTTTTTGTTCAGTAACCAGGGTATATTTTCCATCCCTGGATCCATCCCTTGGAATTTCACTTGGTCCCTTTGGAAATTAAGTTAGGCAGTTGAGACACATCTAGCAGAATCAAGTTAGTGAATGGGATCAATTTCCAAGCCACCTCCAAAGTCAATTTGTCTTAGAAAACAAAAATGAATATATATTCACACTAAAAATTTCTATAGGTAAAACTAGATTCCTAGCTCATGTTTCCTATTTCAAGAGAGGTGCTATGGCAGAGTAGTTACAACCTCTGAAGCTAAACTACCGTCTATTTGACCTTGGACAATTTATGTAACCTGTCAGTTTCCAGTTCCCTCATTAGTAAAAGTGCAGATGTTAGTAGATATTAGTATCATACGACGTGATCATGAGGGTTACTTGAGCCGACATACAAAAAGCACCTAGTATTCATACTTGCCCAACAGACACTGAAAACTCCATAGATGCTATTCTATGACTGCCTTTCAGAAAGGTGTATATACCTTTCACTACAGGAATAGGCCCACGATACACTGTGTATTAACCTATCATGGCTCTCTGTTGTAAGTGTGGTTTGTATGTCTCCCCTCATTATCAAATTGTAAGCTTCTAGAAGACAGAAAATACCTTAATCATGTTTATATTTCCAGACCCTGAGACTGTCATTGCCTGAAGTATGGAAATTCTTGAAGGAATGCCTGAATTTTGTTTTAAGCATTAATAGTTGCCTAGGTTCAAATGCATGCTGCCAGAATTTAAATTTTAAAAAAAATCTAGGCTCATATTGATTTTTAAAAATTTAAAAAGAAGGAAAACGCCTTGTCAGAAAATGACGAAGGTATTTGTAGTATCTACATCCTTTGGACATTTTTTTAAATGCTATGTTCTGACACTTCAAAAAGACATTGTTTTCCCAGGTCAGTTATATTTTGAGGCCCACCACCCAAATCCAAATAAGTAAGTTTATGAATTTTGTTCTTGATCATTTATAAAGTTGGATGTTTGGGGTTGTTTTACGTTTCGTTTGCTTGTTCAGAAAGCGGGTGCTCTGTGTTCCTCATGAAAAATGAGTTAATGTGGACAATTGTAATAAAAAGAGATTTATGGCCCTGTTCTCCATATACTTTAAATTAATTTCTTTCTGGACCCCAAACAAAAAGCTAAATGTTTAAAAAATGCATAGCGTTTAAATCCTACATCATAATTTACACACCAAAAAGAGAGAAATTTAAATGTGCATTGATTTTAGGCTGATAAGAATCTGTGTTGAATGTGAGTTGAAAGTTCTTTTTTTTTTTTCTTCTTGGCCTCCTATGAATAGTTAGTTTGCAGCAATTTTTAATTAAAAACAGTTCCCATAGTAAGAAAATGGGGGAAAAAAAAGACTTCAAGAAAATAAAATCAGTATAAGAGTCTTACAATTTGTTTTCTGAGGCCATGTAGAGATCCTGAAAAATAAGAGAGTTTGGAAGTTCTCATTTTTAAAACTGCACTTTTGGTTTCATTTAACATTTTCAAAATAGCTTTCCTTTCCACCACCCAGCCCCCTCCCCCACCTCACCAACCCTCTTCAAACAACTTGCAAAGTTCTGTTTTTAACACTGAAAATCATTCATATATCTCAGAGTAGCAGCAACATTTTTCTTTCTAAATTTCTAGAGGGGAGAAACCTCCAAGTTACCACAATGCATTTTTTCTTTTTCTCCACCTATCCAAAATAACTAATCTCATTTTAACTAGATTCCATCTGAACATCAATGATACCAAGCTATTCCATGAATAAACATGATGTTACAACGTGAAACCCTGTGACTAAAGTATATAAAAATGTAGCTGAAAGAAAAGAGGACTAAGAATCCCCCTCCTCCCCACCCCCTCCCCAGGGAGTTTCAGAGTTGAGCTGAGAAGGGGTGAAAACCAGCAGATTTAAATTTCCAGGTCTTCGAACATTTGTAACCTTCATATTAAATCCTGTGAAACTAAAAACTGTAATTCTATAAAATCCTTGTGCGTACAGCTTCCGATTGTAATCACAGTTTTCTCTTTTGGAAGAGGATGTGTAATATTGATAAAAGAAAAAAACCTCAAAACAGGAAAAATACATAACGGAACTCACACTTTTCTGGTGTTTATGGTATTTTTTTTTTTAATTAGCATGGTGCCAACATGAAGAACTATGTATACTTAAAAATATCTTCACTTAAATGCAGACGTTTTTGGTCATTTGAATGAGAAAACAAGGTATAGAAAAGTTATCTCCTGTAACAAAGATTTGTGAACTTTACTTGATAAACTTCCGTAAACTTTATAATAATCGAACATTAGTTAAATCCCTTCACTTACAATGATGTCCACTGTAATGTTTCTCATATATTTTACCTATATTTTCATCTCAGGGCTGAGACCTAAAAATGAAAAAATACATTGTTTTTGCTTTTATTGAAGCTTTTCACAGAACAAATTCTGAAGTCTTCAGAACATATTTTTATATCCTATCTGACTGTATTGTGTGTACAGTGTTAAAACTATATAATTGGGTGGTTGTATTCTTCCAAAATACATTTGGCACTGCCAAACCATTCAAATACATGAATTTTGGAAGACATTGGGTCAATTTTTGACAGCATACACAACAGAAAATGTAAACTTCTTTCTGCTGCCTGGGAATTACAGTGAACAACAGTGATGCCAACCTCAGAATTTTTCTTAATTTCATTTTAAAGGGTGGGAAGAGCACCCACACATTTCTTTATTAAATTCCACTGAGATTCTAAAGTTGAAAAAAAAATTTATTTCCCAGAACAGCTAGCAGCATTTAAAATATACTTTTGTTGTTGTTGCTGTTTGCTTTTTAATGCATGCCTATTCCTTTACAGAGAGGTGAGGTCCTGTTAGTACTTAGCCACTTGCTTTCCTTTGCCACAAAGATTATGGATCTAAATGACCTCACATAAAATAAATGTGGGGGATGTGAGATGAACACTTTAGGGAGAGTGAGAAGCAGAGGCGCAAAGCTGCTTCAGCTCAATAGGAGATACCAGGCCCCAAAAAACTTCAGAATTGTATTTCTCAGGGAAGGTGCTAATTTAAAAGCATTGGTTTTCAAATTCTCTCCTTTTGTCTACTGATTCACTGATTGGCTAGTCAACAAATGTTTAATGAGTACCTACTTGGTCCAGGAACTACTTGCTCTAAGTGCTAGCTTTAAAAACAGACTGGACCTTCAAGTTTTCTTCACCATTACCCAATTATTTTATTATTGGATGTGTAATATTGATAAAAGAAAAAAAAAACCTCAAAACAGGAAAAATACATAACGGAACTCACACTTTTCTGGTGTTTATGGTATTTTTTTAAATTAGCATAGTGCCAACATGAAGAACTATTTGTGATTTTGTGATTTTGAACTAAATACCATGAGCAAAGAAATAATGTCTGCACTCTTTACTTCATAATACTTTTTCATGCTAAAAAAAAAAAAAAAGAAAATCTGAATTTTCAATTAAAGGGACACTGTTGGTAATTTGCAAATGAGGAACCAAGACCCATGCTAACTAGTTTGTAAGAGTTAGAAATAATATTAACTCCCAAAGCCATCCTCTTTAAACTCAAACTTCCCGGCTTCTGAAGAACTTTGATTTAATTTAATTGGAAGAAATGCATGGATCCCCATGAGAAAATGCCCTGGGATCAGCCATGGAAGGAGAGTAGGTAAACATCATGGTTCTTTACTAATTTCTTTCCATATAAAAAAGGAGGTTTCTAGGAAATTTCCAGAAACTTGATTACAATTTCTTCATCACATACTGATTTGCTATATATTTTTTTTCTAGCCAGGTCCATGTTCCAAAAGGGGTGAAGACTTGAGAGTATTACCCAGTGGGGTGTGTGTGTGTGTGTGTGTGTGTGTGTGTGTGTGTGAGATATTAGGACTTAATGAAATAATACTATATACTATAGGAGTGGGACCAGAAGAGAGAGAGGAAGAGAGAGATGGAAGAGGGATGGGTGAGTCAGTCTTGCCCAAAATGGTTGTATGCTTTGGCTAAATTCTCAAAGTAGTCACTCAAAGGCATATTTGATTTTGCGTGTGAATAAACTAATAACTCTTGCTGAGTATCATTGTATTTTATCCCAACCAATCCCTCTCCAGAACTCAGAGCAGCTTTATCATAAATAACAATTATTGGTAAAGGTATAGTGTAACTTTACATGAAAGTTGTTTTTTTCAAAATACATACATCATGATCAAAATTTAATATTTAATGTAAATATTTAAATATCTTAGGAGCAATTATTTGATTCTCTCTCCTTTTCATATGAAATAAAAACAAATGTATGGCATTGTGTTCATGACAGTACTTACTGCTTAGCAAAGAAAAAAAGAAGTATTGAGGCAATTATTTGAAAAATTATTTGAAAAATTATCTAATTAAGGAGGGAAAAATGTAAACGGTTAGCTCTAGGACACACCAGAAAACAGTTCATAGCACTTTACTGTTACAGGCAGGGAGGTTTAAAAAAATCTTTAAGATTCGTCATAGCAAGCTTTCTTCTCTTGGTTCTTGAGCTATGAAGTAGTCTTTTTCTACTCAGAACTAAATCTTTAAAAGTAATACCCCATAATCCAAAAGTTAGGAATTCCTGAGTTTAGCTCTCACAAAAAATAATGTACCATCTTTGCAAAGCATACTGTGAAAGGAGGTCTTTTCAAATGTCTTGTTTCAAATGGGAAACAAACCTGGGACCATATTGAATCCTGCAGTTTTTTTTTATGAGGGCAAGAGTAGGGAAATCTTGCAGATAAGTCTCCTAGCTCAGACCTGGCCAAGTGCTCAGTAATGGGCAGGAGGGCAGGCAGATATCAGAGAAAGCTGCCTGTGTTCCTAACTGCAGGAGGATGGAGAAGAATCTCTGCAATTCCTCAAAAACTTTCTAAAATGTAAGGTGGACAGGTCATTTTTAAATATTGTTGCTGTTCAAGAATTGAGCCATAATGGTCCCTGGCCTCTTTTTTTTATAACTAATCATACTTTTAAAAGACTATTTTTTCCAAATTTGTATTGCAATTAATGTGTGCCTGAACTATAGGACATTTTCTATCCTCCTAATTCTGAAAGCAGCCTGTGTCAACCAATGGTTTATGCAGAGATTTAAGATTCCAACACACAGTTGCAAAGATCTGAAGGAAATATACAAACTGTTACACACACAAAGCAACATACACAAAACAGCAAGCACAAATATCAGTCACTGCCAACAGTTCACCATCCTAAGCAAAACATAGTTTGCACTTCTATAGAAGCTACTGGCTTCTAGAAAGAGCAAGAGTACCAGCAGTCATATTTAGCATCTATGGTGTATTAACATATAAAGAAAACAGCAGTCATTAAAGACAACCCAGCTTTTAAAATACATATAAGTCCTTGTCCAGCAGTTAGCCAATCAGAAAGCAGGTCACATCTTGTTAGCTGTATTAAATACACGAAACGTCATGAATTCTCTATGGCTCTGTTGACAATTCAAGCCAAGTGTGTTTTATCCCATAGCACAAACTTAATGGAGTCCCTTCCTAGAGTTAAAAGTCAATCTTCAATCTAAAATTCCACCAGAGCTATTCCCTAAAAGCTCTTTGGCATAAATCTTGTGGTATTTATACTCTGCAGAGAAGACTAAATTCCTAGCAATTTCCACTTCCTAAAGTGACTTTGGTGCACCTATAACAAACTCCTTTTCCGAACACTTCCACACAAAGCCCCAACTTACAGGCAGATGGACAATCCAGCAGCAAGACCTGCCAGCTGAGCTAGCACAGAGAAAAAGTCAACTGACATAAAATATTTAAATTGCAGGAGGCGAGTCTGGAGTTTTGCATTTAAAAAGTTCTGAAAGTCCTGTTCTCTCTGCTCCCAGAGTTGCTGGCTGCCTAGGAGGCTGAGTCTCCCTCTCTCAGGCACAAGATCTCAAATATGCAAAAACTAGAGCTGACTTGAAAGCTGAACCAGCTCCTGTCCTAAGGTAGAGTGATCAGGGGGGCACGGCCGACAGCAATGGGAGAAAGTCTAGAGTCCCCTTGCCCCAAGCAACTGGTTTCTGATTTTAACACTGAAATATACAAACATGTGTCCCTCCAGGGCTAGTTCTGAGAAGTAGGCAGGGTTACTCTTCTGCCCCTTTTTACCTCGATTTTGGTGACTCTGAAAAGCAAATACAGGTCAAAGCAGACTTCCTCTAGGATTTGTAAAAAAAAAAATATATATATATATATATACACATATGTATATATATATATATATAGCCAGATGCAAACAATCACAAAATTCCTTGGAATTATATCTCAAGAAACACCAACAGGACGGACTCAGAGCCTGTAAAACACCAGAGTTCTGGAAGAGCAACATTTCTGGAAACCCGGCATGTGAATCAAGTGCTGGGTTGTCTCAAGATTCCGGCAGAAACTGTCCTCTGCTACAAGAGTTGCTGTGCCTGGAAACCCAGCGTTCAAACTCGTGGATTCATCCTGGCGCTCATTTCCACGTACGTGGTAGTATCAAGTGGGACACTTCCCATAGAATTCAGCCAGAAACCCTAGGAAAAGCTAATGCATAGCTTAACAAAAATACACAAACACATCCCCAAGGTTGAAGTACTTACCTCTGTGCGAGACTGCAGTCTCTTGTTCATCTCATAGATTCGGTACTCTGGCTGTACCATGTATGGTGTATGCCTCCTATAAAATGGGCCGAAAGGAGAAGAATAGAAGGGGTCATGTGGTGTGCTGGACATCTTGCCTGCTTTTCGAAAATCAAGCTAAACAGAGTATCAGTAACGTCCATGCAGAGCACATGGGCTGTGTTCTTCCCAGTACAAAGTAGACGCACGCACACACGCTCACACACACACAGAGGCAGGCAGGCAGGCAGGCTGAACACGCTGGCTGGGAACTGCTGTCGGAGCCCTCTATAGCAGGAGAGGAGAGAGAGAGGAGAGGAGGGAGGGAAAGAGGGAGGGAGGGAGGGAGGGAGCACGGGAGAGGAGGGAGAGGGAGAGAGCAGGAGCTCCAGAGAGGGAGGGAGGTTGGTATGGAGGAAGGGAGGGAAGAAGGGAGGGAGGGAGGAGGGAGAGAGAGAGGGAGGGAGGGAGGGAGGGAGGGAGAGAGAGAGAGAGAGAGAGAGAGAGAGAGAGAGGGAGAGAGAGAGAGAGAGAGAGAGAGAGAGGAGCTGGATAGCTTTAGGCACCACTGCTTGTTTTTAAAGAAGCAGTTTGTGGAGAGGTCATTTCCTGTCCACACTGTAGACTAGTTCACAAATATAATTCTCCTCGCAGTCTGACAAGAGGTCTAAGGTTTGGTTTTAATTTTTTTCCTCCAGCCAGGACCCTTCACAACCTGATTGCTAAGCTTGTTAGCATAGAGGTGGTCTAACCGCTACATGAGCTGCTCACCCCTGACAACCACACTGCTGTAATGTATCGGAAATGTTGATTACTACAAAATACAGAAACACGGGCACTATGGTGCCCCGAATTGGGACCGGTGATTCACTCACATGCAGAGATTTATTTCAGCACTAATCTCCCTATGTAGTTTTGCTTTACTTGCTGTTGTTCCAAGGGCTGTTATATTCTTTGCCCTCCACTCCATCTCACCCCCATCTCTCCCCACTCACCCCTCTTCCCAGCCACCTCCCTCTTCTCCCAAGACTTCATTCAGGCCCTTAAGGTGCCTGGGCATTTTCAGGTAAAAACAGTCGTTCTGAATGTGGAATGTATAAAATACACTTAAGGAGAGCAATGGTCTTTTTTCCCAGGAAGGAAAAAAAAAAACAAAAACCCAAAGCAGACCTCCCAATAAGACAGGAAAAGCAAAGAAGGAGAAAACTGCCACAAAAATGACCATGGAAAATTTGGTTGAGAAGGAAATTGCAAATAATTGAATGGATCATCCCCAGATAACATGTCCAACTCTTATGGAGACAAAGTCTGTATTTTCCAAGATTGGTCAAGTAAACAAATATTTTCCCAACTGTGGTATATGATAACCATAAGAAATCCCAACAGCCCATGGAAGGGGAAAATCTCTATAGAGAATTAAACAATCTATAAAATAATCAAATTCTGCTAGAACCCACTATAACCAGAGATACGACACTTAAACAAAGCCCAGCCACACAAAATTTAAATGTATTGAGCTAACACCTAGGTAGGTCAGTGATATTAAGGAAATAAAGCAAAGGACCACCAAAAAGCATAATGAATTCAAGACCTGAATGCAAATGCATGCAAATGAGACATTTCTTCTTTTTAATAAGCAGATTAATTAACTTTCTGCCCCAATCATGGCTTGGGTATCTCCAAGTCACTAGCCAACAGGGGATAGAGTATTGCTAATTCTGCAATTTACACTCTTAAAAATACTCAGACACAGAAAAGTGTATTGCTGTCTTGATCAGTCCTTCTTCATAATTGCATGAAATATTTGCTGAGTCCACCCCAAACTTCCAGCAGCGCAGCCCAACACACTAATGTCGCTTGCCAGGATGAGATTAGGGTAGGTATTACACTAAGGCTGCTTGGAACTTGCGCTAGGAGACCCCAAGGCAGGCGAGAATGCTTGGTTTCAGGTTTCATTACAAATCCGAAAGCTGGACCAAATTTGCTGCAAGGTTTGTCAAAACACACAACCTTCTAAAGACAGGATTTCAAACAATTTTGGCATGATTTACGTTTTGGTATGGCAGCCACTGCAAAACCTAATGGTTCCTTATGTTTAAACTCTCAAACTAAAGACATTCTGAAAGTTTAGTGTCTGCCTGAGTTTGTGTTAATGTGACCATTTCAGTGCAAGAATGAAAGTAACACCTAGGCAGGCGTGTGCAGGCCAATAGTAACAAAAAAAATGAAACAGTTCAAAAATCCATTTAGGAAGGGAATCCCTCTCTGAATAAGGTTCTGGTTTGCTCTCATTTGTTTCTGCAGACCATTGCCAATTATAATTGGAAATATTTCTTGCCATTAATAGTGAAAGACTCTCATTTCAGAACTATCTGAAACTTGATAATGCTGATCCATATCCCTGATTCTCATCCCCGTTATTTCAGGAGTCTCCGAACTGGTCCCCCTGCCCACAGATTCACAGTCCTCTTCTAACTTGTGGTCTGTCCTTATTCAAATGAGAATGTGGATTGCAGATAAGTGAAAGCGATCATGTCCCATGTTTTCCCCCTCAGTGTTTCCCTGCTGCCAGTAGGAAAACGTGCAAGTTCCTTAGGAACATGGCATACAGGGCTCGGTAAGACCCGCACTTCTGTGCTGTCTCTTTCTCCCTCTGTCACATACACACACACACTCACACACACTCATTCATTTACTCATTTGTGTGTTCATTCATTTATTTATTTGCTATACTTGATCTTCCTAAACTTGCAATCTTTCTTATGCATGGCCACATTTGTACTTCTGGCCCTAGTTTACCTACAAACTGCTACTTATCCTTCTATTAAATTAAATTGTCTCCTCCATAAATCTTTTTAAATTATACATTCATTTGTTTATTTATTCAACAAATATTCCATTCACAGTGGATAGAGGCAGAGCCAACAGCATGGCCAGAGCACGTTTCAACCCTAGCTCCACCATCTAGTTGTCGCGTGAACCTGAGCAAAGGACTCAGTCTCTCTGCACCTCAGTTATCTCATTGCAAGATGAGGACAATGATAGAAACTAGTCTATAAGATTGTTGCTAAGGATTAGCAAATACATCCAAATGCATTAGAACCCTGTCATCTAAACGCTCAAATAATAACATGATAGGCCGGGTGCAGTGGCTCACGCCTGTAATCCCAGCACTTTGGGAGGCCAAGGCGGGCGGATCACGAGGTTAGGAGTTTGAGACCAGCCTGACCAACATGGTGAAACCCAGTGTCTACTAAAAATACAAAAATTAGCCGGGTGTGGTGGCGCGTGCCTGCCCAGCTACTCAGGAGGCTGAGGCAGGAGAACTCCTTGAACCTGGGAGGTGGAGGTTGCATTGAGCCGAGATCGTGCAATTGCACTCCAGCCTGGGTGACAGACCAAGACTCCATCTCCAAAAAAAAAAAAAAAAAAAAAAAGGAAAAGAAAAAAATAGCTGGACATGGTAGTGGGTGCATGTAATCCCAGCTACTCAGGAGGCTGAGGCAGGAGAATCACTTGAACCTGGGAAGTGGAGGTTGCAGTGAGCCGAGATCTCACCACTGCACTCCATCCCGGGCAACAGAGCAAGACCCTGTCTCAAATAATAATAAAAATAATAATAATAACATGATTATTATGTACCTGATATCTGCTTAGGTTCTAGGGATCACTGGGAGGCCAAGGTGACATAGCACACAGGCTACCTGCCTTCCTGCCCCTTGCCATCTAGTGAGGGCAAGGGAAAGACAGTGTAGAAGAGCTAGTAAATATTTGGGAACATAATTTTAAACTATGGTGCATGCTCTGTGCGGTGGCTCACGCCTGTAATCCCACCACTTTGGGAGGCCGAGGCAGGTGAATCAGGAGGTCAGGAGTTTGAGACCAGCCTGGCCAACACAGTGAAACCCCATCTCTACTAAAAATACAAAATATTAACCACGCGTAGTGGCAGGTGCCTGTAATCCCAGCTACTCAGGAGGCTGAGGCAGAAGAATCATGTGAACCCGGGAGGTGGAGGTTGCAGTGAGCTGAGATCGCACCACTGCGCTCCAGCCTGGGCAACAGAGTGAGACTCCATCTCAAAAAAAAAAAAAAAAAATTCATCCTCCCCCTTGGTGTCGTCAGTGTAGTGTAGTTTCTATATTCTTCTATTAGAGGACTTCTATTAATACATAAAAGGAACAAATACTGTCACTTGTTCAGTACTTGCTATGTGCCAGCCACTGTGCTGAGTGGTCTACACAATCACTCTTAGTTTATCTTGCAATAAATCTGTGGAATTGATTTGATTACTATTCCCATTTTACCCAATGGGAAACTGAGGCTATGAGAGGCTAAGAAAGTTCTTTGAAGTCATGCAATGAATAAGTGACAGAGACAAGATTCACAGCCAGTTTGCCTGACTGCTTGACTTAAGCATTTTGCTGCTCAGAGGTCAGGTCCATCCTCATCTCAAGGGCATTTCTGTTCTTTGTCCCCGGTGGCCAGCGTGGTGCTGAGCCCATAGTAGACGCTCAAGACACATGGACCTGACTAAATGGAAGAAGAAGCAAAGGATAAAGTGACTCCCCTCACTTGGATTTTATTCTTCGTTGTCTTGCTTAGTTTCAGACACTCAATGCCCCCTGCCTCGCTCTGACCCCTGCCCCTGAAGCCCTGCCCTGCAAATCACCACTCCCATCTTTGTTATTGTCCCAGATCTCCCAGCATAGATTCCTAAATCCGCAAGCTAGGAGGTGAATCCTTTGCACCGCCAGGTTACCTGGTTGTCTTTATCGTTCACCTGTTTGTCTTCTTTCTTGCTTCTTGAAGGATCAGCTATGACTGGTCTTCTTCTGGGTCAAGGATGAGCTAAGAAGTGAAGAAAACAAAGTGCTTATTTTAAGATTGTAAATCAACTCCTTCAGAAAACCATAGAGAATTGCAAGTATGCAGTATTTGTACCCTAGCAAAGAATAAACAAGTCTAACCCCCAACACAACAGTTCTATTACCCCCAAAGATTAAGCCATGCTCATTTACGCATCATTTTGTGTGTTGAGTATGAATGAGTTCCCAAAGTCCTCATGCAGACGTTCAGGGTGCTCTAAAAGCTGGCCTGCCCTTTACACTCGGGACCTCATTTAGCTGCATTCACCTTAGGTTTAACCCACAGAATGATTATTGTTCCTTTAAGTGGAAATACTTACCCACAGTTTAAAAAGTGAAGAATTTCACATACAATCCAGATTTTCATCTTCTCTGAAAAATTATAAGCTCTGACCACCCTTGGCCCCATCCCTGCTGCATGGCAGTGTGCAGTGGGGCCGGCCTCTTTGTTCTTGCCCGTTCACCATGGTCTCTGTCACTCTACAGCCGTCCCCTCCAATGTCCCTAATTTCCATTTACCTGCCTGGTTCTTCCAAGTATTTGAAATATTGTCCTTTTTCTTAATCTATCAATTGCATCCTTTCCAAATCCTTCAACCAAGCACTGTTTGCTTCAGACAGCCAGCTTTCTTACCACTCTTCAATTCCCCTTCTCTACCATTCCTTGCCTCTTTCTTTCTTTCTTTTTTATGGAGTTTTTGCTCTGTTGCCCAGGCTGGAGTACAGTGGTGCAATCTTGGCTCACTGCAACCTCCACCTCCTGGGTTCAAGCGATTCTCCTGCCTCAGCCTCCCAGGTAGCTGGGATTATAGGCGCCCACGACCATGCCTGGCTAATTTTTGTATTTTTAGTAGAGACAGTGTTTCACCATGTTGGCCAGGCTGGTCTTGAACTCCTGACCTCAGGTGATCTACCCACCTTGGCCTCCCGAAAAGCTAGGATTACAGGCGTGAGCCACCTCGCCCAACCCTTCCTTACCTATTTCTGTGCCCTATACAACCTGCTTCTTCGGTCAATAAGCATTTCACTAATAGGTAAAGGCAAGGTAGAGCTGAGATGTGGTGAGGAATACAGATAAATGAAAACACAGAAGGCGTGGCAGATTTCAACCCTGGTGCCACCACTTAGTCGTCACGTGAACCTGAGCAAATGACTCAGTCTCTCTGCACCTCAGTCATCTCATTGCAAGATGGGGACAATGATAAAAACTAGTCTATAAGATTGTTGCTAAGGATTAGCAAATACATCTGACAGCATTAGAACCCTCACATCTAAATGCTCAAATAATAACATGATTATTAGGTACCCAGCATCTGCTTAGGTGCTAGGGATCATTGGGAGGCCAAGGTGATGTGGCACACAGGCTACCTGCCTTCCTGCCCCTTGCCATCTAGTGTCTGCCTTCAGGCAACTTAGCAGACATGCAAAACTATGCTTCTTTCATTCAACAAGGTATATATTGAGCCCCTACTATGTACTAAGCACCATGCCAAGTGCTGGTAATATTGCTCCAACAACCAAACCAAAGGAAACACAGAACTAATCCCCTACTCCAGGAGAGAGGTGGTCTAGAATAATGTTGTCAGCGATGGGCTTTGGAGCCTCACCGCCTTGGCTTGAATCGTGACTCCTGCATTTAGCTGTATGATGTTGGCATTTCATCTGTCTCTGCCTCAGTTTTCTCATCTCATCTGTAAAGTGGAGTTAATAGCAACCCTATGATTCCTATGAGGATAAAATAAGCTAATGCATATATGTTGATTAGAACAGTGCCTGGCATTTAGTAAGTCCTCATGATTATTAGTTATTATTAGAAGAGGGAATAGGCATTAACCAATATCAGAAGCACATGTAAAGTGACACTGTGAAGTATAGAAGGCAGGCTGGGATAAGGAGGAGGCATGAGCAGTAGAGAAACGGCCAAAAAAAAAAAGGTCTAAGGCATAATATGATAGGCATCTCCATATTAATAAACAAAATGCTAATTTACAAAGAGCCTTGAAATAAGGAGGGATTCATTCAAACTAGTGAAATCAAGGAAGGCTTCACAGAGGAGTTGGCATTTGTATTTAGCCTCATAGGATCAGTGACAAGACTAAGATGAAAGTTTGAGAAAGTTCACGCCAAGCAAAGCGGACACCATGGAAATGAACATATTTGACATCAAGCAAAGTCAAGCAACTTGGTGAAGGCAGAGATAGTAAAAAGATGATGAAGTTCAATTCCAGGAGACCTGAAAGTGCCATCTGAAGGAATTTGCAGTTTATCGCCTGGGCACTGGGAAGCCAATAAGTGGTTTGCTCAAGCAAGATGACTTGCTAATACAAGGAGGATAAATTAGATTCAGAGCGACTCAAGAACTTAACTATGCTTTGGGAAGTTGATTTTGGTCAACAAAGTCCCCGGCATACATCTGTTCAGAAAACTCTCTCAGAGCACATGAAACAGAAGACCCAGAACAGATATTGAAAAAGCTCTCATTGTTCTTGGCTACCACCTAGAATTAAAATCTTTTATGACTTTGTGGAACTTCAAGGTCATCTTCTAAACAGCACCAGTAGTCATTGTCCAGGCTTTTAAAGTTTATAAATTGAATTCAGAGTTGAGAAGGGCATTGCTGAGTACATCAAAGAGCTTGGAAATTTGTCTCTACCCTGCAGTCTTAGAATTGTCTTGGATTTCCTTTATTGAGGTGTTTGCTGTCATTCTCTAATGTCTTTTTTCTTTTCTTTTTTTTTTTTTTAGGGGGGGTCTCACTCTGTTGCCCAGGCTGGAGTGCAATGGTGTGCTCTTGGCTCACTGCAACCTCTGCCTCCTAGGTTCAAGTGATTCTCCTGCCTCAGCCTCCCAAGTAGCTGGGATTACAGGTGTGCACCACCATGCCCAGCTAATTTTTGTATTTTTAGTGGAGACGGGGTTTCACCATGTTGGCCAGGCTGGTCTCGAACTCCTGACCTCAGGCGATCCGCCTGCCTTGGCCTCACAAAATGCTGGGATTACTGGCGTGAGCCACCACGCCCAGCTCTAATGTCTTCTTGACTAAGCCAAATGTAATAAGAAATTATAATGACTAAGAAAGGCCATAGCCATTGATAACAGCTTATTTCAAGAGTATCAACAGTGAAATCCAACCTCATAGCATGGACCACTTAATGTTCATTTAATTATCTAACAGGTCATCCCTGAGTACCTGCAATGTGCTGGGCCCTCCTCTTTTGGACTCTGTGGGATCAGATGCTCTCTGACCTCCTGCCTTTCCAACCACATCTGTGCCTGTATTCACCCAGCCAACACCACCTGCCATGACACTTCTACTTCATTCCCAGTATATGTCAGATTCTTTCTTCTAGATTGTAGGACACTCCTCTCTTGGCCTTGGCATGGCTAGCTCCTTCTCAGCTCAAGATGTTACCTGTTCAAAGAGGCCATCCATGACCAAGTTATATAAATAATTTATCCATGCTCCATTACTTTCTCTCATTGAATTCTGTTTGTTAGGTCTCTGACACTGATCACCATCTGTAATTACATCTGTATTTGTTATTTACTTGTGTACTGCCTGTGCCTGTGTTTCCTATGAGATTATAAGTTCCACAAGGGCTGACAATGTGCTGGTTTTATACACCAATGTATAAAAAATTGTGTACACTCAGAATTTCGCATAAGGTTTGGCACATGCAGGAACTCAGTATATTTTTTGAAAATAAATAGGTGAAATATCTGAATGCATCCCTGGAGCTGTCCTGGCAAATTATATCCCTTAATTCCAGGCTGAGCTATTCATATAACAGTGATGTATAAAGGCTATTTTTGTTCATTTATTAATGCAATTGGGTACTTACTACAAGTCAGGTACTGGGGAAACCAAACTGGGCAAATTTGATAACTTGAGAGGCTCCCTTTCCAGGAACCAATTCCCTAGAAAGCCCTTTGTCATCATTAATTATTTCATATCCAGAAGACCTCAGAGCTGCTATTGAGACTTCTGTGATCCACTTCTGACCTATGGAAGACCATGCAGCCAAGTGTCAAGGACGCTGTATTCTCTATCCAGCTTTGAACCTTTCTCACTGTGACAATTGGGTAAGTCATATCACTGCAGTTAGCTTGAGTTTCCATATTTGCAAGATGCAGATAATAGCACTAACTTCATAGGGCTGTTATGCGAAATGAGGAATATTTTCTGCCCCTAATAGCCAATAGCTGTTACAAAGTGTCAAGCATTGTTCCAAGCATTTTATAAATATTGATTCATTGAATCCTTAACACAATCCCATAAGAAAAAGACTATTTTGTTCCCACTCTCTAGGTGAGGAAACAGACGCTCAGAGAGTCTGAGCAACTTGCCATGGGTCGCACAGGTAGTAGCTGGTGGAATGGGAGTGGAATGAGGGGCGTCTGGCTCCTCTTGTTGATGCTCTCAGAGGGTCCACAGTCTCTGTTCATCTCCACACTCAATTGTGAGCTGCTTGAGGGCAGGTGACACATGTTTTTCATGAAATAAGAAAAATATAAATGAGAGAATGAAGACAGAGTATCATTCAAGATTCTTCTGCTTGTAGAAAAAAAAAGACACTCCAAATGTCTTAGTGAAAAAGAAAAAAAAGTGAATTTATTTGCTTATCTAATTGGAAAAGTCAGAAGCATTTGAGTTCAGGTTCAGTAGGATCCAGGGGCCCAAACTACATCTCCAGGACTTGTAACCTGTGGCCGCCCCTGTAGGCAGGCTTTCCTCACTTGCTGGTAGACTCTGCCCATGTGGTGACCGTGGGTAAGGCTGGGTTCATATTCTCCCACTTTAGCCCAGCAGAAAGAGAGGTTTCTTTTCCAAGAGTTCCAACAAAAATCCCAGTTTTGTGTCTCCTTGCCTGATTGGGACATAAAAACCAATCTCTGCAGCCAAGAGAGTGGCCAGTCCTGGGTCACATGCCCACTCCCCCAGCCCGGGGCAGGTTGGCCCTCCTAAATCCAGGGACCCAACAAAATGGCAGGGTTCTGTTACCAGAAGGTGAGTGCATTTATGGGTATAGCCACCCACAAAATATACATTCAATGTGAGATTATTTGTAAATAGGGTCTTTGTGGATGTAATCAAATTAAGATGAAGTCATACTGGATTAGGGCGAGCCCTAAATCTGATGACTAACGTTCTTACAAGGAGAGACACAGACACACAGACACACACATGAAGAGGGAAGCAGAAGCTAGAGTGATGCAGCTACAAGCCAACGAACACCAAGGACAGCCAGAAACCACCCGAAGCTGGGAAGAGGCAGGAATGAAGTCTTTCTTAGAGCCTTCAGAGGGGGCATGGGCTGCCGAGACCTTGATCTTGGACCTCTAGCCTCTAGAACTGTAAGCGAATACATTTCTGATTATTTAAGCCACTCAGTTTGTGGTACTTTGTTACAGCAACCTTAGCAAACTAATAGAGAATGGATATGGGTTCTGCATGCAAACCTTCTGCTATCCAACCACAAAGAGGCTGACTTGGCTCAAAACAGAAGAGACTGCAAGGAGACCCTACCTGTTTTCTTTTCCTTTACTAACAAGGGTAATAACAATAACAATAATAATGTCATTTACTGATTGCCTACTAATTGTCATGCAAATGTAAGGTCTGGTAATTCACAAAAAATTATATCATTGGATCCTCACACCACCCCTGCTGAGTTAGCTATGTTTTCCTCCAAGCACAGGGAGCTATCAAACAGGAATAGAGTCCTCCTTCTTCTATTTAGGTAAATATTAATCTTTACATGAACCCTCCCTCCAAATCTCTCTCTCTCTCTATTTCTCTTTCTCTCTCTCTCTCTCTCTCTCTCACACACACACACACACACACACACACGCACACACACACACTGCCATACCACTAAACTGTGCTTGTCCCAGAATGGGTGGCAAATATTTACAAATGAATAAATGACAGCCTTTTAAAAATTGTGTTCTAACTTACTAAAAATTATTATCTGTGGTATGACTTTCTCCTCGTGCTCTGTTTTATCAGAACTAACTGAGCCATTTTCCTGCCCGATCTGCCAGAACTGCTGTCACTCATCCTGATTTCAGCCATGTGCCTCCTGCCTCTCTTTCCCTCCCCTGGAGCTTTGAGAGCCAACTTTTGGATCGGCGGCTGACACCAGGATGCCTCCGGACACCCTGGAGGCTGGAGAAAGACAGTGTGCTGCACAAAGTCTCACACAGCCTGCCAAGGACAAACTTCCTCTGCGCGACTTGGACCTAGACAATCGTTCTCTGACAAAGGAATCCCCAAGCCTGCGCCTTCGTGGAATTGACTTTTGAGTCCCTTTATTACTGAGACTGACATCTGAAGCACATGTATGTTTTTCTTTCATAAAAGCTCTACCCTAATCCAAGATCAAACAATTTATTTAGAAAATAACTGTAAAGAATGGTACATTTTCCAGAACCAAACAGGTTTCCCCTGTCATTTGCCATCGCCTTTGAAGTACTTAATAGCTGAGGTAACTTGGAGAAACGACTGTGTTCCTGAAAACTGCACTTACTGTCGCTCCTGTTTGCAAGGGACTTAGCATTTACTCACTGCTTTTATCAGTCCACTTTTTGCTTTTATCTGCTTTGTTTCCCAAGTGAATTCTCATTCATAGTTTTCTACACATCATTTCTGAGAGCCACGGAGGATTTCCTTCTGGGAATGGACCTTAACTGATCTCAATGTCCCCTGCTGTTGATATTTGCATTATTCCCAATTTTTCTCTAATACAGCAATCCTTGATAAATATCCTTATATCTCTTTGTATATCCATGTGTGTCCACATCAAAACTCTAAAAGTAAAATCATTTTAAGGCAAAGGGGCATGTACTTTGTAAACCTCTTGTTACATATTGCCAAATTGCCCTATAAATGAGTTCTGTGGATATAGTCCCACCAGTAATTTTTAATTTTGATTTCATTTTTATGTTGATGAGCATGATACACATTCATGAAGAAAACTCATGCAATACTTCAAAGTGTGAAGAAAAATGTGAAATGCACCTGATTTTCTCCACTGTAGAGGCTGTACAGAAGGATCTAGCAGCTCATCTCTTTGTGCATGGGCTGAGTTCTCCAGCCACCATGCCTCCACAGGGAGCTAGTGGAAGGAAACCCACCGTATGGATGCAAAGCACTGTAGCTGACAAATCTTTGAGTGTTTTTTAATTTTTCACAATCATAAACAACAGGGCAAAGAATTCCCTGGCATTCATCCTTCAGCACTGGACATAAATGCCACTTCTTTTTTTTTTTTTTTTTTTTGAGACAATCTCACTCTGTCGCCCAGGCTGGAGTGCAATGGCGCTATTTTGGCTCACTGCAACCTCCGCCTCCCGGGTTCAAGCGATTCCCAAGTAGCTTGGACTATAGGCCAACCATGCCTAGCTAATTTTTGTATTTTTAGTAGAGACCGGGTTTCACTGTGTTGGCCTGGGCTGGTCTCGAACTCCTGACCTCAGGTGATATGCTCACCTCGGCCTCTCAAAGTGCTGGGATTACAGGCATGAGCCATCCCACCCGGCCCATAAATGCCACTTCTTGAGCATGCTTTCCTTGACTCCCTAACCTATAATTCAACCTTTTCTTTGATTCATTAACTGGAGTAAGAGGTTCTGAGCCCTATGCCTGGAAACTTGCACCCACAGAGTATCATGTACTTAGCACATCTTGACAAACTAGGTCTGGATGCACTTACTGATATGTAGCAAACTTTTCAAAACATGCAACATGCTGCGAAATATGTCATCAGTGACAAATTAATATCAAAACCAATCAATATTCTATGGACGCAATGGCCCATATGTTCACTTGAAATGGGTAAACATTTGTTGTCACCACAATGCATCAGATCTGCTAGGCAAGTGTTGGAAATGGTGATGGTTAATATTATGTGTCAACTTGACTGGGCCACTGGGTGCCCAGACGGTTGATCAAACATTATTCTGAATGTGTCTGTACAGTGCAGGTGTTTCTGGATGACACTACCATTTGAATTGGTAGACTGGGTCAGCAGGGTGAAGGGCCTCACCCCGCATTCCCAAGGAAACTGGATGGCCTCTCTGAGGCAGTTGCTGTGCAGGACAATGCTGAGGCTCCTTAGGAGCCATCCCATAGTTCCTGTTTGCTTCTAGACCTGTAACCAGAAGTAAGTCCCAGCAGCCCTACAGTTGAGGGACACAGTGTGACCCCGGAGGAGGTGCACTGCACTCCAAAAGAAAGACTTGAGTTTTCTAATGACAAGGACAGAAATCCAGAACATGTGTGGGAACACATAGTAAGGGATGGAATAATGGTGGAAGAAACTTAAAGTTGGATTGGGCTGAATTTATTGGTATGGACTCACTGAGAGATTCTGCATTTAATGCTGCAGCTCAAGGAGTTAGAAAGGGCTCTAGCAGTTTGGCTGTTTGGTTGGTTGGTTGGAACATGGACCAAAGGGTGGGCCATGGTAACTGAGCTGGAAATGTCAAAGCCGTTTTGATTTAAAGTAGAAAAAGGGGCTGGGTGCGGTGGCACACGCCTGTAATCCCAGCACTTTGGGAGGCTGAGGAGGGCAGATCAAGATGTCAGGAGATCGAGACCATCCTGGCTAACACAGTGAAACCCTGTCTCTACTAAAAATATAAAAAAATTAGCCGGGCATGGTGGCGGGTGCCTGTAGTCCCAGCTACTTGGGAGGCTGAGGCAGGAGAATGGCGTGAACCTGGGAGGCAGAGCTTGCAGTGAACCGAGATTGCACCACTGCACTCCAGCCTGGGTGACAGAGTGAGACTCCGTCTCAAAAAAAAAAAAAAAAAAAAATAAATAAATAAATAAATAAATAAATAAAGTAGAAAAAGGGATTCAAAGCTTAGGGAGATGGAATGTTAGGGTGGATTCACCATTTAAAACCGACTCACTCACACTGGAAGGGTCCTAAGACCCTACCACCACAACTGTGAGAAATAAACTTATGTGAGGAGCCCCAGCATCCTTGGAAAATCATCCCACAGTTGTTTTTCTATATAGCCCAGGCCTTACAGTGGAACTTCAGTTACTGAATTGGGAAACCTAAATGCAATGGGTGTAATTGGATCCTGGGGTGGCAGGGGCCACACGGCAGCATCAACCACCCGAGGCCAGGTGAATGTGGCCACTGTCTGGCACAGCAGAGTCAAAGCAGCCCTCAGAGCAGTCTGACTCACACTGACCTGTGGGGCTGACTAATTGATCATGCTGTTCCTAGAAGTGAAATAGACAGGAAACCCACTGAATTCTTACTTAATGTATATAAGCAAATTCTAGGTTGAGCGAACAAAAGTCTAACTTGAATCATAAAATCAGAGAGTCATGGCTCTTCAATTCACTCAAGGGGAGGCTGGTGTTGTGGGGCACATGGAGATTTCCCTTCTAAGGCAGGGAACACATTGATGCATCTGGCCCCACGCCTGCAAGTGAAAAGGAGACACAATGCCTGATAGGCCTCTATGGAGTTTGGAGGCAGTATATTTCTCATTTGGGTGCATTAGTCCAACTCATTTACTGGGTGAACCAAAAAGCTGCTAATTTGAGGGGCACAGAACAAGAGAAGTCTCTGCAGCAGGTCTTGGCTGCTGTGCAACCTGCTCTGCCACTTGGACCATACGATCCAGCAAATTCAATAGTGCTTGGTGTCTCCGTGGCAGATGGGCAAGGAATGCTGTCTGGAGCTTTAGCAGGCCCATGAGGTGGATCACAGCACAGGCCCTCAGGATTTTGAAGCAAGCCCTGCCATCCGCTGTGGTTAACTACACTTGTTTTGAGAAATAGCCCTTGGCCTGCTACCAGGCCTCAGTAGAGACTGAACCATGAGCCAGCAAGTCACCATGGGACCTGAGTTGACCACAAGGAATTGAGTGTTAGCTGGCCTATCAAGCTATAAATGGAGGCGTGCACAGCAACACTCCATTATCCAATGGAAGTGGTGTATACACGATGGGGTCTGAGCAGGTCGTGAAGGCACAAGTAATCTACATGAAGTGTCCCAAATGCCATGGTCACCAGTTCTGCTACACTGCTTTCTCTTTTCCATTTTGGACCTATGACCTCATGGGGAGTCCCCTACAATCAGGTGACAGAGAAAGAAAAGGCTTGGAACAGGTTTACCGATGGTTCTGCATCATGGGCAGGCACCACTGAATGTGGACAGCTGCAGCACCCCAGCTCTTTCCTGGGGCATCCTGAAGGACAGTGGTAGACGGAAATCCTTCCAGTGGGCAGAATTTTAAGCAATGCATCTGGGTTTTTTTGCCAGGAAGAAGTAACAGCCAGATGTGCGATTATATACAATTCATGGGCTGCATCCATTGGTTTGGCTGGATGATCGGGGACTTAAAGAGATCGTGGTTGGAAAACTGGTGACAAGGAAATCTGGGAAAGAGATATGTGGATAGACCTCTCTGAGTGGGCATAAAACATGAA
Source organism: Pan troglodytes (assembly GCF_028858775.2). Taxonomy (NCBI): domain Eukaryota; kingdom Metazoa; phylum Chordata; class Mammalia; order Primates; family Hominidae; genus Pan; species Pan troglodytes. The sequence goes on from NC_072401.2 coordinate 17,403,272, forward strand.
GATATGTTAGTTCCACGTGAATGCTCATCAAAGGGTGACCCCAGCAGACGAGGGTTTTAATAATCAAGTGGATAGGGTGATCCAGTCTGTGAGTACCAGTCAGCCTCTCTTCCCAGGCAACCGTATCTTCACCCAATAGGCTCATGTACAAAGTGACCATGGTGTCAGGGATGGAGGCTATGCATGGACTCAGCAACATGGACTTCCACTCACCGAGGCCAATCTGATTATGGCCTCTGCTGGGAGCCCAATCTGCCAGCAGTAGAGACCAACACTGAGTGCTCAATATGGCACCATTCCTTGAGGTGATCAGCTTATCACCTTGTGGCAGGTTGATTACATTGGACAATTTCCACCACGGAAGGGGCAGTGTTTCATTAATAGAATAGATGCTTACTCTGGAGATGAATATGTCTTTTCTGCATGCAATGCTGCTGCCAAAACTACCATCCATGGACTTACAGAATGCCTTATCCATCGTCATGGCATTCTATAGAGTATTTCTTCTGATCAAGGAACTCACTTCAGAAGAAAGTGTGGTAGTGGGTGCATGTTCATGGAATTCACTGGTCTTACCATGTTCCCCACCATCCTCTAGCAGCTGCATTGATAGATCAGTGAAATGGCCTGTTGAAAACTCAGTAACAATGTCAGCTAGGTGGCAGTACCAGGCAGGGCTGGGGCAAGGCTTTCTAAAAGACTATATAAGTCTCTCAGTCAGCATCCAGTATATAGTACTGTTCCTCCTATAGCCAGGATTCATGGGTCCAGGAATCAAAGGGTAGAAATGAGAGTGTCACCATTCACTATTACCTTTAGGGACCCACTAGCAAAATTTTTGCTTCCTGTTCCTGCAACCTCTTCTCTGCTGGCCTAGAGGTCTTAGTTCCAAAGGGAGAAGTTCTTCCATCAGGAGACACAAAAATGATTCTTTTGAACTGGAAGTTAAGACTTCCAGCCATTTAGGGCTCCTCATGACTCCAAATCAATCAACAGGCAAAGAAAGGAGTTTTTGTACTGCCTGGAGTGAGGGATCCTGACTTCCAAGGGGAAACTGAACTGCTACTCCACTATGGATGTATGGAATGTAGGAGATTCCTTAGCATGTCTCTTAGTGTCACCATGCCCTGTGATTAATGTCCATGAAGAGAGACCCAATCCAGGAAGGACTACAGATAGCTCAGGACCTTCATAAATGAAAGTTTGGGCCACCCCAACAGGTAAAGAACCACAGCCAGCTGAGGTGTTTGCTGAAGGCAAGAGGAATACAGAATGGGTAGTGGAAAAAGGTCATTATAAACACTGGCTACAGCCATGTGACCAGTTACAGAAATGAAGGCTGTCACTGTCATGAGTATTTCTTCCTTATTTTGTTACGAGTATGTCTGTGTGTGTGTATGTGTGCATTAAGCAAACGTTGTTTTCTTCCCTTTCTTATTTTCTTATCACATATTATAAGATGTGTTGACTTTATAATATAGTATTTAATATTATTAACTACATCATAATTTATAAGTCATAAAATATCAAGGAGAAGAGTTAACATCACTCAAGGACTTTATTTCCTCCTCTGTGGAAGGGGTTAGTGCCTTTCTGGTTGTACACATGATAGTTGTATAACATTTGGTGGAATTTTGACCTTTTAATTCTGTTTATTTGGAGAATAAGTATGATTTAAGAGGATGTGTGTGGGTGCCAAGTTGACAAGGGGTGGACTTGTGATTGTTAATTCTATGTCAACTTGACGGCCATGGAATGCCCATGTATCTGATTAAGCATTATTTCTGGGTGTGTTGGTGAGAGTGTTTCTGGAAGAGATTAGCATTCGAGTTAGTGGACTGAGTAGCGCAGATGGCCTTTCCCAATGTGGGTGGGCATTATCCAGTCACTGAAGGCTTGTATAGAATAAATGGTGAGCATTAACTAAATCATGTATCATGACTGTGTAAGATGTTAACATTAGGTGAAGCTTGGTGAAGAGCATACAGCAACTCTCTGTACTATTTTTGCAACTTTTCTGTAAGTCCAAAATTTACGCAAATGTAAATTCTAAGTCACACAACATGGGTGCCATAAAAGATAAGTGTGTGTATATATCCTATACACACACTTATTTTTTATGTTTGGCACAAACATTTCTAGTGATGTTTAACGGAAAAATACTCATTTATATTTGCTTTATTTAAAGATAAAACTTGCGGTTGTCATTTACTTTTCTAGTTCAGGGAGTAAGTGGGTTACCACCTCTCTCTCAGTCGCTGAATGACATTAATTTTGCCTTTGGAGTATTTATTACAGCAGTGTGTTTCCTCAAACAAGTTAAAAATTTTGGAATCCCTTTTATTCACCATGTAAATGGCAACACGGTTGTCTTAGAATTCACAATGTGTCAAGCTTCAGCAGTCAACATGGTCAGTGACCCAGATCTTACACCACATTCCCTTGTGAGGAAGATATTCTTCTGAGCCTAAAATGTTGAAGACGTTTCTCTTTTGCTTCTGAGGTCTTCATACCAGCTTGTTTCCTTCAACCCCTGCTATGCTAAACTCTAAGGCACAATCCCAATTATTTTGCTTTATGTGAATTTCAATGTGTTAGTTTCCCCAGTTTAAAAAATAAGCTCCTCATCTACTGGAACTTGGTTTGACTGCACATTTTTCTTTCCAATGTGTTTACTGCAGAAGAATTTGAGCCATACATTTTAGTTATTTATAGGACTCTGCTTAAGGTTATGGTGAAATTGAACAATTTCCCAAGATTCAGGCTGTGGGTTTTGGGGAGGGGGCTGTGAGATTGGTCCGGAGAATCCTGCTTTGGGAACTAGATCATCACTCAATGGGGAGGGGACAATGGCCCTACAGATTGGTGTGGTCAGTATATGGACAACAGAAAGTGGCACGCCGAACCTCATATCTGGAGTATGATTGCTTATTTAGAATCAAACAATGAAAACAAACAAAATCAAAGAGATGACATGAGCAGATCCATTGATAACCCGCCTTTTTAAAAACAACACAAAGTTCCGGCCCTCTTTCCCCAGTCAGAACAGCCGGTTTCCCTCCTGTACATTCCCTGCCCTTGAAGCAGGTAATGGCCTGAATGCACGGTGATTTCCCTTGAGCAGGGGCGGTACCTGGGGAGCTTGCGGTGTGAATGCCTCAGCGCCTCCTGTCTCCCTCTAGTGGCAGCCTCAGGGAGGGCAAGCATACGAATGTAAATTCTAAATCACACCACAGGGTGTCCTTGTTTAAAGTTCTCCAATGTCTCCTTATCACTTAGAATAAACCCTAGATAGCTATTTACCAGGCTCTGTGAGGCCACTCACTATTGGACCCTGTGTACATCTCTGAGCACGTCCATGTCTTTCCTCTTCCCAGTTCTTCCGCCTACCTTCTGACTTCAAATACGCCAAACTAGAATTCCCTTTAAGGTCTTTGTACTTGCTTTTTACTCTCTGGGATTCTCTTTTCCCCAGACTCTAAGCCTACCTTCTGATCATTATTCAGGTTTCAGCTTAAACACCACCTCTTCATCGGAGTCTTCCCTAATCACCCAATCTACAGAAACCCACTTTCTTCATTGCACGGCCATATTTTATTAGTTCTTCATGGAATTCACCAACGTGGTGAAACTCTGTCTCTACTAAAAATACAAAATTAGCCGAGCGTGGTAGTGCACGCCTGAAATCCCATCTTCCTAGGAGGCTGAGGCAGGAGAATCGCTTGAATCTGGGAGGCAGAGGTTGCAGTGAGCCAAGATCACACCATTGCACTCCAGCCTGGACAATAAGAAGGAAACTCTGTCCAAAAAAAAAAAAAAAAAAAAGGCGGGGAGGATATTTAAAGAAGGATATTCTTTTTTTTTTTTTTTTTTTAGAGACAGAGTCTCGCTCTGTCACCCAGGCTGGAGTGCTGGAGTGCAGTGGCGCGATCTCAGCTCACTGCAAGCTCCGCTTCCCAGGTTCACGCCATTCTCCTGCCTCAGCCTCTCCGAGTAGCTGGGATTACAGGCGCCAGCCACCTCGCCCGGCTAATTTTTTATATTGTTAGTAGAGATGGGGTTTCACCGTGGTCTCGATCTCCTGACCTCGTGATCCACCCGCCTCGGCCTCCCAAAGTGCTGGGATTACAAGCGGGAGCCACCGCGCCCAGCCAAAGAAGGATATTCTGATAATACTGCAATGGGAAAAAAAATCTCTATGGGAAATATATTCCAAAGTCAAGCATAAGACCTGGAAGTCAATGGAGAAAGAATTGATAATTATGGCAATGAAATTATCATTTGTATAACACAGTGAGCCAAGTTAAGAGATAAATAAAACATTTGGTGGCAATATTTGCAAAATAAATGAATAAAGATTAATAGCCTTAATTTTTTAAAAATGTATATCTCAATAGGAAAATGAAAACAATCCTATAGAAAATGAACATTAGATATAAACCAACAATTCACACAGTACAAATCACCACTGAGAATATGGAAAGACATTCAACCTCACTTATAATCAAGAAAATGAAAATCAACATAAAATGCTGGTTCCTGTTAGGTTAATAACAGAAAAAATTCACGTCTGTCAGAGAAGTAGAGGAATGGCCATAGTAATCACTGGGGAAGAGTGTGAATGGGTCCTGTCCTTTTGGAAGACAATTTGTCAGTGTCCACCAAAATGTATAATGCACATATACAATAATTTCACAGTTATGTATTTTGTAATAACTGACATTTCTTTGACTATAAGTGAGATTAAGTATTTTCATGACAATCATTCATCTGTATATTTTTCTATTCTGAACTTGCCTGCTTATGGCCTTTGCCTGCTTTCCTACCATTAGATCATTAGCTGAGTAAGAGGTGGGGAGGAAAGGAAGCACAAAAAGGCCCCTAAAATTTACTTCCTCATACGTGAGCTGTTGAACTCCTTCATCATTTCACTTTCAATAGTGGAGCCAGTGGAGGCAATAATATAATTACAATCATTTCTTAGTAGTGGCTGTCAGGCCTCTGAGCCCAAGCTAAGCCATCATATCCCGTGTGACCTGCACGTACACATCCAGATGGCCTGAAGTAACTGAAGAATGACAAAAGAAGTGAAAATGGCCTGTTCCTGCCTTAACTGATGACATTACCTTGTGAAATTCCTTCTCCTGGCTCATCCTGGCTTAAAAGCTCCCCCGCTGAGCAACTTGTGACACCCCCTCCCCACCTGGCCCCTGCCCGCCAGAGAACAACCCCCTTTGACTGTAATTTTCCTTTACCTACCCAAATCCTATAATATGGCCCCACCTCATCTCCCTTTGCTGACTCTCTTTTCGGACTCAGCCCGCCTGCACCCAGATGAAATAAACAGCCTTGTTGCTCATACAAAGCCTGTTAGGTGGTCTCTTCACGGGGACAGGAGTGAAAGTGGCCCCACCCCCAGAAACTTGCAATCCTTTATTACTTGCTACAAAGATGAAATAATTGCATTTAAATATAAGAAGATCGAACTTATCATGCATTCTTTAATTCAATTAGCAAACATTTATTGACTACCTACATTTGCCTGGGACTGTTTCCTTTATCCTTCCGCAACCCTTTTTTTGCCCACTCTTACTTATAAAATATATACAACCTCTTTTTTTTTTTTTTTTTTTCTTTTTTTGAGATGAGTCTTGCCCTGTAGCCCAGGCTGGAGGGCAATGGTGCAATCTCGGCTCACTGCAACCTCTGCCTCCCAGGTTCAAGCTGCTCTCGGTTCTCCGGCCTCAGCTTCCCGTATTTCTGGGATTACAGGCGCACGCCACCACACCTGGCTAATTTTTTTTTCTGTCTTTAGTAGAGACGGGGTTTCACCATGTTGGCCAGGCTGTCTCGAACTCCTGACCTCGTGATCCTCCCGCCTCAGTCTCCCAAAGTACTGGGATTACAGGCGAGAGCCACTGCGCCTGGGGTGTACAACCTCTTAAGAAGCAGTGGCATGGCAGAGGAATCAAAGCCAGCCATCAGAGACCACAAAAAAGGTGATCAAGTTTTCCTTCTGAGCAAGAAGGGAAATTGTGTTATTAAAATTTAAAAAGCAGAATCTTGAAAACTTGAAAATTCTACAATTTTTTTAAAAAGTTAACAAAATTCTACGTGTATTTATAGCTTTTTTGCCCATCTTTGCTAAAATATATATGTGTGTGTATATATATATATATATACACACACACATAAACATTTATATGTGCATATTTATATGAATGAATTTAGACAAGAAATGTCCTGGAAGAAGGCATTTGAAACATTTTCTCAAAAGGTGAAATTTCATACTATTTTCATTTCTTTTTGTCTTATTTTTATTTTTTAAATTTTTTGCTACTAAGGTATACTACCCCTAATAAACTCAGAAAAGAAAAGATTCCTTGTGTAGTAGTTAAAAGTAGGTTCTGTAACCAACAGTCCGAGTTTCTTTTTGGTTTCCTTTCTGTCACTTTCTTATCTCATTAATTTGACAATTACTTTTAAAAAGTTACTTGAACTATGCTAAGCTTTAGTTTCTTCACCTGAATCTAGTGATAATAACTAATAACTACTCTTAAGGGTTCTTAGTTTGGATTAAATAAGATCAAGGGAGAAAAGCCCTTAGGATATAGCTTCACACATAGTAAATACTCTCAGGGTTAGTTCATTTCTTTCCTCCTCTCTTTGCATATGGACAAATAGTTAACTTCAATTAAACATTAGGGAGTCTATAGGAGCCATAACTGTACATCTGGGGGTTTCTGGGATAGTCCCAGTTTCAAATATCGTATCCTGTTGCCAGACCACATGTACTGATTTTAATTTAGGATTCATGATTTTCATCAGGCTTATGTTCCTTTTGTCATCTTATCATAATATCAAACATCTTTGAGCACGTGCTATGTGCTATCCAATCTTCTGTAATGAGGAAAAATAGCTCTGAGAGTCTGACCAGCTGTCTGCAGCATTAAGCCTCATTCATAGACAAAGTCTTTATTTTTATTTATTTATTTATTTATTTATTTGAAATGGAGTCTCACTCTGTTGACGAGGCTGGAGTGCAATGGCGTGACCTCCGCTCACTGCAAGCTCCGCCTTCCGGGTTCACGCCATTCTCCTGCCTCAGCCTCCCAAGTAGCTGGGACTACAGACGCCTGCCACCACGCCCGGCTAAATTTTGTATTTTTAGTAAAAACGGGGTTTCACTCTGTTAGCCAGGATGGTCTCGATTTCCTGACCTCGTGATCCGTCCGCCTTGGCCTCCCAAAGTGTTGGGATTACAGGCGTCAGCCACCGCACCCGGCGACAGTCTCTTTTATACAGTTAACTGAGATGTTACCTGCCTTCCTTAGTAGATAGGCAACCTCAGTTCATTGGAATGCTAAAAGGGCTTCTCAATGAATATGCATTTTTCATATGATATTAAAGAATAAATGATAAAAATAAGGAGAAATTCTAAATGGATTTATAAAGTGAATATAACATTGGTATAAGTTGACAAAATTATGTCAAAAAAGAAAACTACATACAGACCATTCACACTACTGAATATTTATGCAAAAATCTTTAATAAAATATTAGCAAACATAACCCAATAGCGCATTAAAGAAATAAACAATCCTAACCTTAAAAGAAAAGTATTAAAAAAACTAAAATAGGCCGGGCACGGTGGCTCACGCCTGTAATCCCAGCACTTTGGGAGGCGGAGGTGGGCGGATCACGAGGTCAGAAGATCGAGACCATCCTGGCTAACACGGTGAAACCCTGTCTCTACTAAAAATACTAAAAAAAATTAGCCGGGTGTGGTGGCTGGCGCCTGTGGTCCCAGCTACTCGGGAGGCTGAGGCAGGAGAATGGAGTGAACCCGGGAGGTGGAGCTTGCAGTGAACCGAGATAGCGCCATTGCACTCCAGCCTGAGCAACAGAGTGAGACTCCGTTTCAAAAAAAAAAACAAAACAAACAAACAAAAAAACTAAAATAAACATTGTAACCATGGATACTTTTTTCTTGAGGAATGCAAAGGTGGTTCAATATCAGAGGTTGTATTTGTATAAGGCACCATATTAATAAACCAAAAGAGAAAAATTATATGATTACTGTTGTAGACAAGCTCAAGTTAATTTATAATTAAAGAAATCTACTTCAGATTAAGATACCATTTCTCATTCATTAAGTAGCAAAATCCAAGCTTTCTTATTAATTTGGCAAAAATTCTATAGGTTTGACTTTAAGCGAGTAGACACTTTCATATATTGCTGCTAGAAATGCAAAGTTGTAAAACTCTTACAGAAGAGAATTTGTCAATATCTATATATATATAAATATAGATAGATAGGTAGATATGTGCACTTACATTTTGATTCGATCCAATTTCTAGGAATATATTTTACAAATACCCTAGCTAAAAGCAAGGAAGGAAGGGAGGGAGGGAGGGAAAAGAATAGTATCAAAGCTATTTATTGCAGGATTACTTATAAAGGAAGGAAGGAAGGAAGGAAGGAAGGAAGGAAGGAAGGAAGGAAGGAAGGGAGGGAGGGAGGGAGGGAGGGAGGGAGGGAAAGGAATAGCATCAAGGCTGTTTATTGCAGCATTACTTATAATGGCAAAAACATGGAAATGACCGAAGTGTCCATCAGAGGAAGATTGGTCAAATAAACCCTGGCACATTCACACAATGTAATCACATGCAGATTTATATAAAAAATAAGGAATAGCTCTATCAATATATACTATAGAGTAATAGGATCAATTGTTATATTTAAAAAGCAAGGTAAGAAAAGTGTGAATACTGTGTTTTCTTAAATGAAGGGAGTATGATATATGCATATACTTGCTTATATTAACAAAAAGCAAATAATTAAAGAATAAGCCCTAAAATAAAAAGAAAATAGTCACCTATTTGGGGGCTATTTTTTAAGATTTGGCTTTGTTTTTTGATTGTCTTGGGAACTATGCCAAAAATTTACATATGTTTAAAACAAATTAAACTTAAAAATCAATTACTACTAATAAAAAGTAAAATGAAACAGATGAATTTCACTGTATATATAGTTTGTGTCAAATCCACAAAAAGAAAAATAATTCCGAATGACTGTAAGTCACAATAATTTGACTATTTATCCCTGGTGGGTAGGATACACCCTAAGGACAAAAAGAACTGTCCCTCAAATATGTAAACTTTCAAAAATCTTCCTATTGTTTATGGCAAAGTTGATGCTGTCATTCAGAGACTATTGTGTGTGTATTGTGAAATAATGCAATTAAATAATTATGCAAAATATAAATTTTATTATTTCTGTAAAGAAAGGATTGTGGACAAATAACCCATTTTCTTCAATAAACAAATTGTAGCAAAGAGAGATAGAGAGAGAGAAGAAACAACCTATAGATTAAAATAAATTTAAAATACCTATTAATCACAATATATGGATCTTATTTGAATTCTCATGCAAACAAATAAAATGTTTTTACAAGAGTGACATTTACGAAACAATTGAAAAATTGAGTAACACTGTAAACTTGATATTGAAAATTGACTGCTATTTTATGTAAAGTAATAAAATAGGGGCTATGTTTTTATAAGAGTTCTTGTCTTTCTTACATACATATTAAAGTATTTATGGGTGAAATGATAGGATAATGCAAATTAGCTTTCTAATAATAAGAGAAAGGGAAGTGAGTAGAAGTATGGATGGAAGAAACTGTCCATTAGTTGACTGATAATCATTGAAACTGAATGATGGATACATGTGGGTTTATTATGTTATTCATTCTATTTTGTGTATGTCTGAAATTTTTCAAAATAAAATAATAAAAAATGTCAACTGTTTGATCAACAAAAAGATTGCTAACAAAAATAAACAAAAAATTGCTAACATTTGCTAGATTTATAAGTAAAGCAAAAACTTCAAAATGAAGCTAAAATCCTAGGAAAGAGCTAGGTTTCATGAATCTGTAACTTTGATGCATTGAATACTAGTTGTTTAGACCCAAATACAACTTCTAAATAGTGTTTTCTATGCATAAAAACCAATCTCAGGGACACTAAAATACAACTTTAACAATAAAGAGTCTTGACTCTGAAGAGAGACAGGCTGGATTCAAATTCCTTCTCCCCACAAACTTGAAATATAAGGTGTTTGGAACTGGCTGCTACAAAGACAACACTCAGAAAATTCCAGCCATCCTGATGATTATCCTCCTGGACAGTGGAAAGCGAATGAACTTGGTTTCAAATCTTGACCCTTCTATTTATAAACTGGGGGCAAGTTATGAGGTTTGTCTTGACAACTGTATATGGAAGTGCCCTCTGTGTGGTAGGCCTACCAAAAATGGGTCTCTGCTGTTTAGGAGGTTACAGTCTTGATGGAATTTAGGATGCTACCCCAAAATATGGCACCTTGGCATTTGAGAAAACAGCAGAAGCAGGAAGGTCTCTCTGGCATTCCCCTGCCGGTGTCTTCTGCTACAGATTATAAAAGAATTCTCTGACCTTCCTCCAAAGCAGGTCATAGGACCCTCATCTCAGAGGTACCCTCCCTATACCCAGAGGAAAGAAATGTCCTTATCTCTAAGACACAAGGACACAGAGAAGAGTCTGTATAAACAAGCTTTGTTAAGTTTCCCCTGGTTTATTACCATTAGATTATACCCCTATTGTCCAATCACACTTCTCTACAACTATCCACTTCATCAAACTTAGCATAAAAACATACAGATTTCCTGTTCCTTGGGTCTTTATTTCTGAAGGCTTCCATGTCATGTAAAACTTACATTAAATAAATGTATATGATTTTCTCTTGCTAATCTGTCTTTTGTTATAGGGACCCCAGCCATGAACCCTGTGATAGTAAAGAAAGATATTTCTTCTGCCTCCCCCGAGTTTGTTTCTCACACCCCAGGTAGAACAGCTGAGACTTTCTGGTCACTTTTAATCCTGCAGATGAGATCCTGGGACAATGAACAAAATGCCAAAAAAAAGGTAAGAATTCTTCCCAAGGTCAGCACTCCTGGATACTACAGACACTCCCTACTGTCTGTAGTTCCCAGTGGGGTGAGGAACGTTAAAAACTCCTGGATACTACAGACACTCCCCACTGTCTGTAGTTTCCAGTGGGGAAAGGAAGGTAAAAGCTTCTTGTCCTTTTCTTTCCAGATTCAGAGTAGCAAAGGAAAACTATTTGTTTGCATTTTGAAATAAATTTATATGTTTTTCTCTTGTTAATTTGTCTTTTGTTACAGGTGCCTCAGCCATGAACCTACAGAGGGGTGAGGAAAGAAATCTTTCCTCCCTACAATCTACAGTCTAAAGTCAATCTCTGCATCTCTGATTCTAAAATTGTTATCCTAATGGTCACAGATCACAATACCTTCACTCAGTTGTTTGCAAATGAAGTAAAATGATTCCAATGATCTAAACAGAAAAATCTCAAAGTGGAAAAAAAAAAAGTTTGCAGCATCCCAACATCTCTACTAGATGAAAATAGCCTTCAAGAGCGTCAGACTAGTTTGCTTTCTTTTCTAACCATGCTGACTGCTGATGTTCATTTGCTCCCTGACAGGACCTACCAACCACCCAATGTTCAGCTAACTTCTGGTGTTTCCTATTAATACAAAAGGGGTTGCATTAAGCCAGAAATTATAATTTGGATTTATAAATCAAGCCTTAGCTCATTTTGTTCATGGAAATCCAGAACCTGAAATCCAGAACCTGTTTATCTTTTATTCATGAATTCATCCAATAAGTAGTTCTGAGTGACTACACACAGGGCACTGAGCTAGGACTTGGGACAATCTTCAACACGCAAACAAGCCTACGTCCTAGCGCAAGAGGAGAAAGACAAACAATATGCTTAATAAATGAGTAAATTATTAGTAAGTTAGATAGTGAAATTTGCCATGGGGGAAAAAGTAGAAAAATATACACTGGGTGTTTAATATTTGCTGATTGATTGTTTTACATTTGAATTTTACTGGCCTTTATAATTGTTATCTACAACTCTTGATATTTCACAAACAATTGCTTTTGCAGACACTCAGTTTATCGATAAACATAGAAGCTTGGACTCAAATGTGTACCGAGAGCTCCACAAGAAGGAATTAAGGCTATGGGTGCATGTGATTTGGAGCAGAAGAAGCTAAATTCTGTTTATGTCTTCATTTCCACAAGTCAATTATTTGAAGCTTCAGGTGCTGAGTGATAGAGTTGGTAAGAGTTTACAGGAAAAAAAAAAAGTTGGAGTTCATAATATTAGGACATGGTGTCGTCCGTCTTTAAGGAAAGCAACACACCTATTGCTTCAGTAGGGTCCAACAGAACTCCCATGTTACACTGAGTGCCCTAGAAACCTGGTAGATTGCAGCTTGGATTGTTTTTTTGTTATTTAATAATTTGCTTTCACCCACAGTACATGGTCTTTGTTGCCTGCTAAAATTCCCAAGCAACTTCTGAATGTATACTCAGAGCTCTCCCCTAAAGACTACAGGAGAATAGGTAGCAGAGGGCTTACAGGTGTGGATGCCTCCCTCTCCAGCAAGGTGCAGCTGGGTGCTGCCCTTTCCATCTGTTCTACACACCAGTGCTGGGCAACACTGAATTTAATCTGTTCTTTCTCAGCAGCTTTGCTGTGTAGGATCTCTTTACCGTTGAAGCAGTGGTATCTCTCTAATTATGTATTAGACACATCAAAGGGATTCTTCAAAGTAGGGAGGTCTCCTCTGTGCACCCTTGCTAGGCTGCTGAGAAGTTTAGTGCCTGGTCTTAGATTTAGCTCATCCCCTTCCTGCCCATCTGGATTGACTTGGTTGACTTATCCTTTGCTTGGGTTAGCTCAGTTGTTTGCAAACCCAATTGTGTTTGAATCACCTAGGGGTTTTGAAAAAATAGTGCTAAAGTCCCCCACTCCACCTGACGGGATTGGACATGAGATGGGCTGGAAATCAGTGTTTTGTGATGATCTCACAGCTGGCCTCCAGCCTCTGAGTGCAGCCAGGAAGAGTAAATCGGGGGGCCTTTGGCTTTGCAGTGACAATTTTCTTGTCCCTGCTCCAGCACTTCCACCTACTTAGTTTCTCTTTCTTTTATTTCTTTCTTTCTTTCTTTCTTTCTTTCTCTCTCTCTCTCTCTCCCTCCCTCCCTCCCTCTCTCTCTCTCTCCCTCCCTTCCTCCTTTCCTTCCTTCCTTCCTTCCTTCCTGCTTGCTTTCTCTTTCTTCTTTCTTTCTTTCTGAGTAAAGTGGAAGCAAGTTTATTAGAGAAGTAGAGAAACAAAAGAATGGCTATCCATAGGCAGAGCAGCCCAACTAGTTTCTTTATTTGAGTCATTTTTACAGTTTTCCAGAACTGGGAGCCTGCCATTTATTCACTGATTCCTCTGAGCAGGTGCCACGATGCCTCCTCCAATCATTAACATAATATACAGGCTGCAGAAGTCAGCTACTGGGTGGACATCAGCTGGCAGGACTATCCCTTGGCTGCTGCCACTACAACTTGCTTAGCATCATCGAGCAGTCTAGGAAAAGAGAGTTAATGTTGTCTGCATAGTCCGCTCAACACCATATGCCTGTTCTTTATCTTCTGCTAGATTGAAAACCTGAACTGTTTCCATGGTTACAAAGGCCACTTGATGGGGCAAGGGGCACAATAAACATGGCATGGGGCATTTAACACGCTAAATGTCAGCTTTTGTCTGGGGCCACATCCTAAGAAATTAAAACAGGACTTGTGGAGTCTGCCTCGAGATGAGAGGGCAATTCTTGGTAAATCTATTCACACTCAGGTGCTGAACACTGCACTCCAGGCTGACAATCCCACCCAGCGCCCACCCTCAGATAAAATTCTTTCCATACTTGCCAGTGCTCAAAAGATAAAGCCCAAATTCTTCCACTTTTCTGTAAGACCTCAACAACCTGTTCTGGTGAAATTATGCATCTCCTCCTGTAGACACACAGGTCCTTGGCTTAGCAAATTCCCCACTCTCTCTCCTTCGACTGGCAAACCTTACTGTTTTCTCTAGAGCCGGTTCATTTATCACTTTCTCACGTAGCCTTGGTGCCCCTATCAGAATTTATATCCCCCACCCAAATCCTCCATGGCATTTATATTATGATATTGATTGGCTTACATGCCTTTCTCACCAACTGGGATAACATCTTTAACAACAAGGCTTTGATATATGGAATTTACCTTTGTAACTCTCAGCACTGAAAACATGGTAGACACTCAAAGAATACCCATCAAAATAAATGAAACCACCTATGAAGTATTCTTGCTCTAAAAACAAGAACCTGAATCTTTTAGATCTGTCTTCTTGTTTAAATAAAAGATGACATCAGCACATAGAGGGAAACAACACACACTGGGGCTTCTCAGAGGGTGGAGGTTGGGAGGAGGGGGAAGATCAGGAGAAATAACTAATGTGTACTAGGCTTAATACCTGGGTGATGAAATAATCTGTACAACAAACCCCCATGACACAAGTTTACCTATGTAACAAGCCTGCAGATGTACCCCTAAATTTAAAATAAAAGTTAAAAAAATTTTTTTTTAAAAGAAAAGACATTGATGAAGGCACCAGAGAAATTGTACTATTAGGAGACAATCACAGCATGGATTTTACAGACAGTTGATGTGATTTCTCTAATAATTCATTGGCATGGGAAAAAAGGAAGGGGATAAGCTAGGGACCCTTCTAGATAAAAGAGAAAACCAAATGTTACAACCAAATGCAATGTGTCAATCAATTATAAAGACATTTTTGAGATGATTTGGGAAATCTAAGTACGGAGAGGGTATTAGATGATATTATTGTTCATTAAGTACAAAATAGTGTTTTGTTTATATATGAAATGTCCTTACTTAAGCATAAAACAACCTGATATAGAAGTTTTTCTTTAAAATACACTATAGCAGGCCAGGGATGGTAACTCACATCTGTAATCCCAGAGCTTGGGAGGCCAAGGTGGGAGGATCACTTGAGGCCTGAAGTTTCAGATTACAGTGATCTACGATTGGCCCCTGCACTCCAGCTTGGGCAACAGAATGAGACCCTAACTCTAAATTAATTAATTAAGTTAAATTAAATACTACTGCAAAATTTTAAAAACTAATAAATACGCAAATAAGACATAACTGAGACATGTGGCGTAACAAAAAAATAAATATCTGGTCTTTGTTCCTCCCACCTCTGTTTCTGGCACAGAGCTCCTAAAACACTTGGAATTTCCTGAGTGATAGGGGACTATCTTTTGTTATTCATAACAAGTCCCTTTCAACCTCACCTAAGTTTATCTGATGAAGTGACTTATGGGGTGCCCTAGGTAGCGTCTGGATGGGGGTTAGCCACCAGCAGGGACACCAACCTTGTGATTCGAGGGTTAGAACTTTCAGCCCCATGTCAGGACCTCTGAGGAGGGGAGAGGAGGTGGAAGTTGAGGTCAGTCACTAATGGCCAATGATTAAATCAATCACACCATGTAATGAAACCTCTGCACAAAACCTCTAAGTTGTGGGGTTCAGGGAGCTTCCAGGTTGAGAAGCACCCCACCAACCATGACCCCCATATTTTGCTCCATGCATCTCTTCCATTTGGCTGTTCCTGAGCTGTATTTGTTATAATAAAATGGTAATTATAAGTAAGGCACTTTTGCTGAACTCTGTGAGTCATTCTAGATAATTACCAAATTTGATAGGGAGGGTAGCCTCAGAATTCCCAATTTTGTAGTTGGCCAGGCAGAAATGCAGAGGTCCTGAGGACCCGCTTTCAGGCTGGCATCTGAAGTGGGGGCAGGCTTATGGGACTGAGCCCTTGATTTGTGGGGTCTGTACTAATGCCAGTTAATTAGTGACAGAATTGAATTGAACTGTAGGACATCCACCCAGTTTGTGTCAGAGAATGGGATAATTGATTATTGTTGAAAAATGACACAAGGTAATTATGACAAAATGTTGGTAATTGTTGCATCTATGAAATGAATATATGAGGGTTCATTAAACTATTCTATTTTTGTGTGTTTGTTTCCTAACAAAAACATTAAAAACTTAAAAGAATATTATTTCCAGATTCATTTGCCTGTTCAAAGAGAATATTTGTAAACTTTAGCCATCCTAGTGGGATGCAGTGGTATCTCATAGTGGTTTAAATGTACATCTCTTACATGATTAATGGTGGTGAACATTCTTACAGGTGTTTGTTGGGCATTTGTATACCTTCTTTTATAGAGCATTATTCCAAGATATTTTGCTAAAGGAAATGAAACCTTTGTCCACAAAAGGACTTTTACAAGAAGATTCATGTCAATTTTATTCGTAATAGCATAAAATAGAATAAAATAAAGAAAATAACCCAAATTTTCATCACCAGGAAAACAGATAAACAAATGGTGGTATACTATGCAATGGAATATCACCCAGCAATAACAAAGGAGAAACTACTGTTATACACAACAACATAAATGAATCTTAAAATTATTGTGTTGAGCAAAAGATGCAAAACACAAAAGAATGCATATTTTATTATTTTTAATAAGAATTTTGAGATCAGGCAAAATTGATCTGTGGGGATAAAACTAAAAAGAATGGCTATCAGGGGAAGGTGAATGATAAAAGGCAGCAGAGACCTTTCTGGGGTGACAGAAATGTTATCTTGATAGAGCTATTGGTTACACAGGTGTATACATTTTTCAAAACTCACCAGATTCTATGCTTAAGATCTGTGCATTTCACCATATATAATTATAGTTCAATTTAGAGAGAGAGAGTGAGAGAGAGAGCAATACCTAACACACAAAACATGGGTTGCTGGAAGTGGGATTTCAGACACTGGCAAGGAAGTTATTTTAAGATGGAAACGCATGCCTTCCTGGTCTTTCCTCCAGGTATGAACCTGTAATTCAGGACTCTCTGTGTTCACCCTGAAAAATCTCAATTCCCCTTTGCTTAGGTATCAATGCAGAGCAGCTGGCCACCCCTGAGATCTGAACTTCTCTTGCTGCAGACACAATCCAGAATTCTTAGTATGACACCATGGAAACAGCGCTAGCTTTCTCTATGGGCCACACAAGTGACCCCACTACTGACATCCTCCTTGCATGAAGAAGCAGAAATATTATTAGCAATAAGTGGGCTGTATTTCACTGAAAGGAACACCATAGAGAGGCATATGTTACTTTTCAATTCTAAGAGCTTATCTCGTGGAGTTCAAGGTTATCGGTTTGCACAACTTACCTGTTGGACTTCTCTGGGAGTAGAAATGAAGGCTCAGTAAGGAGAAGTTCTAGAAGAAAAGAAAAGTTGTTTTGTAAATGTTGAGACTGCTATTTGTTTTGGTGTTAATGCACTAGAAATATATTACCTTAGTAGTATATTAACAATAAAGTGTGTTAATCCTCCCCAGGTGAAGGTATTGTGGTCCCCATTTTGGTAGTACAAAAATGAGCCTCAAAGGCATTAAGGAACTAAGTCAAGGCCATTTAGCTGGCAAGTCATAGAGATGGGTGTGGGGGATCATATCCCTCAGACCTCATCATTGTATTGCACCCCGGCAGACTTCTAACAGGAGTATGTAAACCCAGTTAATAGAGAGTGCAAGGACTTTCTCTGGAGCTATGAAGGCCACTATGCCTGTCCTTAGCAGCAGCTTTTAACCAGTTACTAATGGAAGTTACTATGCAAATATCCCAGCCCCGTCCCCTTGGGTGGGCTGCCTCTGAGATGCATGTCTACACTGAATTCCACATCTGCCCAGTGAGAGTAAGTTTCCACTGCCATTGGCTTCTGTTGTGGCTGGCTGGATAGCACGCCCTTTGTGGGCTGCATTTTCTTCTCTGTGTCTCTTCCTCAACTGGCATGTCCTGCCAGAAACTCCTTCACCTTGAGTCTTTGTGTCAGTCTGATTCTGTGGAACTCAAGCTAAAATGTGAAATTCACACCTAGGGTTTTTGACTTCACAATCTATTCTTCTACCATACTATAAATTACAGGTCAGACTGTTGGAAATAGTGATATTTGACCATTTTTTAACCAATAGAAATCGCAGTATCATACAGTTCAACTGACTCACAGTAGGAGTATGTGTACATCAATATAAACACGCAAAAATACATGTATACACAAAATGCACATATGTGCATGTAATAGAAACATAATATGCTTTTTATAATGTAAGGAGGCCAGCCACGTGGACTTTCTAAAGCAAAAGTCTTTGTATATCTTCCTTTACTAAATCCTTCAGTAATTATATCATCCCCTTGGCAAAATCCAGGCTCTCTAGCATGATATAGATATCCCATTATCTTCTGGCTCCAGCCCTTTTCTTTGGCTTGTACTCTGCCCTCTTTGTTTTGTTTGACATTACTAAACTGCTTAGAATTAAATAATAAAAGAAAAAAGAAAAACACTGGACTATTTCATCATCTTTTCCTACTCAACAGCCAGAAGTTTTTCTTGTAGCTCCCTTTTCCCAAAGCAAATGAGTCCAGCCCTCCCAGGACCAGCTCTTTACCTTGGAAATAAATCCATGAGTGTATCCATTACATTGAACTATAATATTTTCATTTCCTTGACTCGTTCCCTTATCAGAATGTGAGCTCCTAAGTCCAAGACCTGGTTTGATCTTCTCTGCATGCCTACTGTCTACCATAGAACCTGATGCATAAAAGGTGCTCACTAAATGATGTTGAATGAAGATGAAGTCAGATTTGAACTTTGTCATCTAGGCTCCAGTAAAGCACTGTGCAGAAGGTATGTGAGCAATGCCAATTTCTTTACAGTGCATAGGGACTTTATACTCAGAAACAAAAATAAAGATGCATGACTTTCTGATACCTGGCCCCCAACCAGATCTGAATATTTGACACAAACTATCCAGGGAAAATGGAGCTATGCTGAAACTGTGACATCTGAAGTCAGGCTGCGTGGGCTCAATCTCCAGCTCTACCACTAACTAGGAGTATGACCTCAGGCAAGTCTCTCCCACTCTGTGCCTAAGTTGCTTCTTCTGGAAAGGAGGATACTAAAAGATCCCACGTCAAAGAGTTGTTGCAAAGATAGTTCAGTTTTGGCAATAAATACAGGCTATGGATAGCAATAATGCTAGCAAGTCCACAGCCTTTATCTGGATTTCACGTAAACTCTGGGCCTCAGTCTCTGTATCTATACTCAAGGGATAACTTATGAATTACTGAAACCAATGTTCATATATCTGACATGCTCAGCACAGTACCATGTCTAAGGAAATCACAGTGATGAAGATAAGACACAGGACTTTTCCTCATGGAGTTTCTTGTCTGATGAAGGAATACAGGGAAGTGGAAATGTCATGAAAGCTGAGAACTGAGGGTAAGCTAAGTTAGAAGAAAGGGGGCCCGGCGTGGTGGCTCATGCCTGTAACCCTAGTACTTTGGGAGGCTGAGGGGGGTGGATCATGAGGTCAGGAGATTGAGACCATCCTGGCTAACACGGCGAAACCCCATCTCTACTAAAAAAACAAAAAGTTAGCCGGGCGTAGTGGCGGGCGCCTGTGGTCCCAGCTACTCGGGAGGCTGAAGCAGGAGAATTGCTTGAACCTGGGAGGCGGAGATTACGGTGAGCCAAGATAGCGCCACTGCACTCCAGCCTGGGTGAAAGAGCGAGACTCCGTCTCAAAAAAAAAAAAAAAAAAAGAAGAAGAAAGGGATAGTTAGAAAGAGAAGATGAGAAGCTATGTTAAGAAAAATGGAGACTTTATCCTAAGAGCAATGAATCAGGAAAGTAACTCGATCTGAGTGAATTTTAGTTGAGATCACTCAGTCTGCCACGTGCAAAATGGAATTTAACGGGGAAGGCGGGAGCAGAATGATCTCACAGGCAGCATTTACAGCCAGTCATCCCTGCAAGAACCAGGAAAATGACAGTGAGTATGTGTATTAGATTCCTAGGGCTGCCATAACTAGGTATTCAAAGTTGGTGGCTTCAAACAACAGAAATAGATTCTCTTATAGCTTTGGAGTCTAGGATTTCAAGTCAAGGTTTTGGGGTGTTTGAGCTCTCTCTGAATGCTTTAGGGAAGGATCCTTCCTCACTTCTTGCTAGTTTTTCATGATTGCAGCAATCTACACCTTCTTCTTGTATGTCTTTTTCTCTGTGTCCAAATTTCCTCCCCCCCCCCTTTTTTTTTTAAATAAGAATACCAGTCATTGAATTAGGGTCAACCCTACTCCAGTCTGATTTTAACTTGATTGCGTCTGTAAAGACCCTTTTTCCAAATAAGGTCACATTCATAGGTACTGGGGTTTAGGACCTAAACTTATCTTTTTAGTGGGGCAAAATTCAACCTACAACAGGCTGGCATTAAATAAGTAAACTCAGGAGATTATTACTAATTTACTGATTCACTGGGAATGGTGAAGGATATGGAAGAATAAAAGATATTATCCAAAAAGCAGACATGAGAAAATAGTAGGTGAAATATGAATAGTAGGTGAATAATGGTTCAATTCACTTTTAAGTGGGAGAAGTAACGTGGGAGAAGTCCAGATTTCATGGAACAGGTGACATGGAGTTTTAAACCTGCTGCTGGAGACACCATCTTTTGAAGCTTTGAAAGCCTTGAGGAACAGCTGTCGGGGTAGAATTTGAGAACTGGGGATTGGATTTCTAGATGGTAGAGCTTCCACAGTAAACACTGAGAAGCAAAACTTGAGATGAGGCGGAGGTGAATGTTTCAGTAGGTTTGAAAAAGCATGAAATTTGGAATCATAAGCCTTACGTTCTGAATGTTTAGAAATTACATGTGAGGCCCGGCGCAGAGGGCTCATGCCTGTAATCCTAGCACTTTGGGAGGCCAAGGCGGGTGGATCACAAGGTCAAGAGATTGAGACCATCCTGGCCAACATGGTGAAACCCCATCTCTACTAAAAATACGAAAAATTAGCCAAGTGTGGTGGTGGGCCCCTGTAATTCCAGCTACTCGAGAGGCTGAGGCAGGAGAATCGCTTGAACCTGGGAAGCGGAGGTTGCAGTGAGCCGAGATCGTGCCACACCCCAGCCTGGTGACAGAGTGAGACTCCATCTCAAAAAAAAAAAAAGAAAGAAAAAGAAATTACACATGAAAGAGCCTCATCTTCTATATGTCCCTCTAGATCAAACTTGCCCAACTTGCAGCCATGAGGCCCAGGACAGCTTTCAATGTGGTCCAACACAAATTTATAGACTTTCTTAAAACATTATGAGATTTTTTTGCAGTTTTTTTAGGTGGTGAGCGATCATTAGTGTTAGTGTACTTTATGTGTGGCCCAAAACAATTCTTCTTCCAATGTGGCCCAGGTAAGCCAAAAGATTGGACGTCCCTGTTCTAGATGAATGTAATGATGCTCATTGTAATATTTAGGTAATATTTTAGTTTATAGAATATTACTACATGCATTAAATGATTTGGACCTTACAATAACCCTAAGATGAGATGAAGTAACTTGTCCTAGGTCCCATAGCGAACAAGGGGCAAACATAGCAGGCAAGCCCAGGTCTCTGGTTCCAAGGCTACTGCTCATTTCATGGCACCTCACTGCCTCTAAGAGGTTCCTTGATTGGAACTCCTCATTACTATGCTTGCTTTCTTGGCAACAGCCAGTCACACAGTGCCTTTTAGATTTCTCATACATATCAGCGTGGAGGAACCCATTTTCCTCAGCTCAAAAGACCACCCTCCTTAAAAAGTAGACACTCCCCAAAATATATGGATTTAAATCCTCTTCAACATGGTGTAATATTATTTTTCCAGAGAAAAAGAGCAATGTATCTTCGAAAGCAACTAGCGGTCCCCTAGATTATAAAGAGCCAGATGAAAAGCAGAAAATTACTGCAAAAAAGCACTAAACAAATTTTTGAACCTAAAAATAAAATTCCAAATATTGCTTTTAAAATTCTGATCAAAATAAAATAAATTAGAATCACAGATTTTTCTACAAGTATTTAAGAGGCCAAGGGCAGTCTCACATTTATATCATAACATATAAATATTATTATAACAATAAACAGGACCTTTGGGAGTTATTTAATACATTTTCCTTTCTCGAGAATAGTTGTATCTAATTCAGTGCTTCTCGAAGTTTACTCCATAGATGTTAATAAACATTATTTGTTTTAAAAGAATGGGCGATGGTGGGAAACCTTAGATGAAGTTAAATAGATTTACTTTTTGCAGGACTTTTCAGGGCCTTTGATATGCTAACATGTTTACTGAATCCCTAAGGAGAGGGATGGCATGAATGGATATTTGCTAAACTTATTTGATCGTAAAACCCTTTTATCGCATAAGAACATGAAGACTAGCATATCATAAAATATACTTTAGGAAACAATCATTTAAGTAATCAAAAGGATAAATTTTTACCTAATTTTAAAAATCAGAATCAGAGATTTCTGTGTTTCTTTCCATGTCTTATTTCTATATTTAACTTTAATATCAACCACATTCTCCTTTAATATGGGACTCAAGTTTTAGCTCCTGCAATGCAAATCATATGCAGCCAGTAAGTATTTATTGAGAGCTTACTACGTGTTGGACTGCTCTAGATACCAGCCTCTGAAGATAGATAAGACAGCAAATATATTCTCAAAGTAATATGTCTTTTCTAAAAGTGAAGTCTTTCGCTCCCTCATTCTTCTGAAGTCTACATTCAAGAATTGCAATTCTTCTTGCTTCATGCATAATTGATCTGAATCCCCTTTTTAATGCACTTTCCAAGGGGCAGAGATCAGAGGGTCTGTCAGATCAAAGTTCTCATTTTGTAAATGAGAAGAGTGAAACACGAAGGGAGAAATAACTGGTTCAAAATTACAGAAGAGTTAAAGATGGAGGTGAGATCAAACTCAAGATCAGTGGATCAGTGTGAGCAGAAGCTCATGCCTGTAATCTTAGCTGCTAGGGAGGCTGAGGAGGGAGGATCATTTGAGACCAGGAGTTCGAGACCAGCCTGGGCAACATAACGAGACCACCATATCAAAATAACTAACTACCTCAATGTTTTTTGTTTTGATTTGTTTTGTTTTGTTTTTTGAGACAGAGTCTTGCTCTGTTGCCCAGGCTGGGGTACCGTAGCATGATCTCGGCTCACTGCAACCTCTGCCTCCCGGGTTCAAGGGATTCTCATGCCTCAGCCTCCCAAGTAGCTGGGATTACAGGTGTGTACCACCATGCCTGGCTAATTTTTGCATTATTAGTAGAGATGGGTTTTCACCATGTTGGCCAGGATAGTCTTGAACTCCTGGCCTCAAGTGATCCTCCTGCCTCAGCCTCCCAAAGTGCTGGGATTCCAGGCATGAGCCATTGTGCCTGGCTAACTAAATAATTTTTTTAAAGCAATCAGTCACCTTCTTTTGGCTATACCAACCAGTCTTTTTTCCTTTTCCTCAGTTCTCAAGTCCATAGGTTATAGAGTCTGCATACTTAGAACAATAGTGTGACCGATTCTTGATGAAATGCAAGGAACGGCTTGCAGTTCCAACATCCAAAACTTTTATCCATGGAAAGTGACTGAAATGGAGACAAGCATGGACTCAAATTCTGTCTCTGTTATTAACCAGCAGTGAGAATAGGAAAAAGTTTTTAAAACGCTCCAGGCCTCAGTTTACTCATCTCTTTAAGAAGGGCAACAGTAACAACTACTACTACAACTACAATAAAATTACAGAAATGAAATGCCCAACTTGAAGGTTATGCTCAATAAATATTATTAAAACTGAAAATATATATCCATAAGTTCATTTAACAAGTTCACTAGGCTTAATCTCATTCTCTATGACACCCATAATCTAAGGCAGTATTGGCCATTACATACCCTGCGTGCTGCTTCACTACCTTGCTCTCTTCAACAGAACCTTTCCCCAGGGCAAGAAAGAATGGGAGGTTCAAGCAACTCTCTGAGACAGGTGGTAAAAAGAGTGAAGACAAGACACAAATGAACATCTCAGTCAGGCACGTTCATCTGTAATCCCAGCACTTTGGGAGGCCAAGGCAGGTGATCACTTGAGTCCAGGAGTTCAAGACCAGCCTGGACAACATGGCAAAACCCCCATCTCTACCAAAAATACAGAAAAATTAGCCAGGCATGCATGGCGGTGCATGCCTGTAGTCCCAGCTACTTGGGAGGCTTAGGTGGGAGAATCACTTGAGCCCAGAAGGTCAAGACTGCAGACAGCAGTGATCTCGCCACTGCACTCCAGCCTGGGAGACAGTGAGACCCTGTCTCAAGAAAAACAAAAACAAAATTAAACAAAACCAAAAGTGTCCCAAGAAGCTGTTGCATTACACATGCATCATATTGTTTCATTTTATAGCTGTATGTACATCTTACACATAAGCCTCTGAGAACAAGGAATTTGTTTTATTGTTTTTTGTATCATTCAGGCACATTACATGAAGCAGTTCTTAACACGGAGCCTCACATACACTAAGCACCTACTACCTGCAGGCTAGAAGGAATCGACGAGGAATGAATGGGTCCCCTGTCATTTGCACTCCTGAGGTTCTGGTCCATTTCTCCTTGTGTTCTCCTTAAGCTCATTTCTGAACCAGAGCTGCCCCCTGCCTTTGCATACCCATCTGCTTCCTTTATCTATTGGGGTAGTTTTGCTTTTCTCCCTGAATCAAACCACCAGTATTCAATCAAGACTTGTTACAACACAGTCCAGCCAAGGGATGCTCAGGGAAAGAATTACCTACAGCATCTTAGCAGATCCCAGCTAAATAAAGCACATCATACATTTGACATAAAAGCAAGATTGTGACTATATCTCACCTTAGAGCAAACAGCAGGGCTTTGAGACACGAAGAAGGGTGGGAAAAATTACTTACACACTGCAGACCATTAGGCCGGAAACTAGAAAACGAGAGCGATTTGTTAGTGTGGGATTTGACACACCAGAAGTGCCTGCTGTCAATGAAACATCCATCTTCAGATCAAACTGGCAGTCTATGAGGACGGCTGCCAAGCCCTGCCATCTGAGTTGAGTCTCATCACTGACACTTGGGTGCTGCTTTCTCTATGACAAAGTTTCCAATAAAAAAGCCTCAGGGACTTGGGCTCTGCAGACACGTGTCTGTAATTTCTCTTGACATCTTAGAGAAAGTGGAGATAAGGCGTGGCCACTGTCAGTTAAACTGAAGCAGGTCAGTCCTTTAGAGAGAGAGTTCAGGGGCAGTCTTCGGTGCTTACAGGCTGGCTGGCAGCACAGAAAGTCTCCTCTTCCTGGAATCTTGCCCTACCTCACTCCATCCTGCTAGGATCATTCACTTGCCCCATTTACACCTGGTCTGCACCAGACCATTACACATTTGTTTTAGATCCTTGGGTAGTTTCCTAGTTGTTCTATATCCATAGTTAAGACTCAGTAAATCCCACCTTAGCCATCAAGCCTTTTCCCATAGCTGCCTGAAGCCCTGGTCAAGGTAACCTCTCATTCACCTTGGAGGGATGGGATATTGAGCTTTAGAGTCGGGAGAACTTGAATTCAAAGTGTATGTCCAACACTAACCACATGATCCCAGACAACACTGAGCATCCCTTTTGTACCTATGGGGGACAATAATCATGTCCAGATAAAATAATGTGTGATATAATGGAATGATTGGAAACAAGCCAAATGTCTCATAAGGGCTGGTTGTATAAATTACGGCATATGCATACCTTGGGGGGAGCTTCTGTATTTCTGATGTTTCCTTTGATATGGAGGGAGCTCCACTAGAATAACCTCTATTCCTCTCTATCCCCTTTCTTACTCTTCCACAGAAAATCAGGGGTGACTTTTCTCATTGATGAGTTTGGGAACAATCAACTGGATGTGCTTAGCCAGTCCCTCCCTCCCATGTCTTGGGAATGAGATGCTTGCAGAGGTTCTTGTTCTCTATGGGAACCACACTTGCCTGTTCAGTGCTGCCTGGGGCTGGGGAGGGAATTCTCTCTAATTCTGGGGTTCAGCATCAGTCAGTCTACCAGTCTTCAGCTAATAGCTGCTGCACCTTCATCATCAGGAATGAAGGTGATATTCATTTCTCAAATAATTCAGAACTCAGGTAAGAAAGATGGTTGCTATTTGGAGGGTCCTCCCAAAGTCCCAACATAATACCATGAAATAATTTAAGTTTAAAATAATTTAATATATGTATGTTTATTGACATAGAAAGATAAAATGATGTTCATTATAAATTGATGGCATAAAGATAATAAAACAGAAAGAATGGTATAATTCTCCTTTAGTTTAAAATATATATACTTACATATACGCAACATGTAACAACAGGAAAAAATCTGAAATGGCAGCATGAACTTTTAATAGCAAATATCTTGAGGCAGTAGAATGATGGGTGTTTTTTAATATTTTTCTTTTAGATCATGAGCATTTTAAAAGAATCTACAATAAAAGTATATTCCTGAAAATACCACAGTTATTTATTTGCTAAAAAATAAAAGACATTTTCAAAATTGTCAAAAACACAAATGTCTCCCAATTACCTCTTCAGGAGTTCATTGCTTGGATTGTTAGCTCAAGTCAGAAGTAATTATATATTTGTTGGGGACCATCTGGTGTCACTGGTTTTAAATGGACAAGTTTCTACAGGCTATAAATCCCTTTGAGTTTTAGAATACTAAGGATGAAAAAAAAAGCTCCTTCAAAATTTGAATAATGCTGTATGCTCAGTATGTGTCAAATAAAAGGGAAAGGATACAGTGATTAATAAGCAAAGCACATAAAAATGTAGAACTGTCTCTCTAGACAGCACCTTAGAGTTGCCCTGGCCCTTCCCTCTGCTTTCACCATGGCAGCTACTGATGGGTGGTAATGGCCTTTTTCTTTCCCAGTCCATAGCTCAGTTGCATCCTCTACTCCAAGAAGCCACTACATATTCATCAGCTTTGGCAGAACAAATGACACCTTTTGCCCATCTCTCCTCTATCTGAACCATCTGTTTCAGAGATGAGGAAACTGAGACATGTGACAGTGAAGTGGCTTTCAAAAAATCACATGGCTGATGACAGACTCTGATACCAAATCTTTAGTTCCATCCAAAACACTTTTACTGAGCCCCTAACATGAGTAGATCACTGACCGAGGCTTTGTGGAGCTGCTTAGGATAGGACAGGAGAATGTATTCACATGCCTTCAAGAAGTTTACGATCTACTCAGAGTTACTCTGATGCATAAAGGAAGATCATAAAACCACATATAACGCAAGAAATTGAGGTACAAGGAGAGATCAGAGAAAAAAGGACTAATCGTGATTGGAAAGATTGAGAAACACAGTGGTCAATCTACTACGCTGGAAAAACTGTATACTACAAATATAAACCTAGCACATAATAGGTGCTCAATAAAGGCTGACTGAAAAAATTAGTAGATAAATATTAAAAAATATATATAGTCTTCAAATAATTTATATATAAATCACTTATATACAATCAAACCATTTCATTCAAATTATATTGAGATTTTAATAATTTCTATATGAGTATATATACATTTATATGTAATTTATATATAAAAATAAACTTAAAAAGATATATAGTCTTCAAATCATTTTACATAATGATGACAGTTACCATAATGTGTATCAGACCCTGCACTGTTTTACATATATGATCTTACTTGATTTCTTCCAATCTTAGGAGTAGTTTATGGGTAATAGAAAATAAAAAAACAATAACAGCTACAATTTTATTTCATGGGCTAGGTAATCGTCTGAGTGGTTTGCACATATTATCTGACTTAATTCTTAGAACAGTCTCATGAATTAGGTCCTATTATCTTTTACAAATGAGAGAATGGAGGCAGAAAGGGACTGATTAGTGGACGCAGAGTCGCCCAGCTCCTAGGCAGAGCAGCCGAGAAAGAAACTGAGGCAAACACAGGCTGTCTGACCCCATAAATCACTGGGCGCATTATACTATACAGTCTGGGGGTGGACGTACACCCTGCACGGATGTACAGGGGGCTCTAAGACTCAGGCACAGAGAAGCACAAGCAGGCCCACAGAGGTCAGCAGTAGGGAGACCACTCAGAGACCGCTCATACCTAGGGAATGGTGGGTCCTCTGGATTGTGGTGTTTGACTTCAGACCAGCAAAAAACCGTTTGTGGCTGCCTCGAAGAATAGAGGAGAGCGTATAACTCAGATCATTTCTAGAAACTGTTTATGTAAAATGTCCTTATGATTCAGTGAACCTATGATATTTCCTTTAAAATTATCCATGAAGGGCAGAAGCAAATGTGCACCCCCTTTTCCAGCTGTACAGTGGGTCTGCTGGGGCTGAGGGCCCACTTGCTTAAGCTGAGCAGCTATGCCCCAAAGTGCCACTCAAGTCAGCTGTGGAAAGAATTGATTTGGAAGTCACCTATGGCAGCTGGAATCTCCTTCTGTCATGTCCAACCTGGCAGACTCCTACATGCTTTTCCAGGGCCAGTGGACAGTGTGAGCCTGGGACAGATAGCGGCACGATGGGCTTATTCCTGAAAGGGCCACAAGTGTGCTTTGGTGTTGGCCTCAGATGACTTCTGCAACTGCCAAACTACTAATCACATATCTTTCCAATCAATGACCACATTGTCATTAAAAGCAAGACTACCAGGCATCACTGCTATTGCATTTACTTTGAAAATATAAGGCTGGCTGTGGAATGTTAAGGCAGGTAGACCATTGGGGGATGGGTAGCATTTCCTTAGATGGGGAACTGAAGGAAGGGAAGGTGTTCTGAGGAGAGGGGAAAGCAGAAATAAAAACTAGAAAAAGGAAACGTACAAGATGTAATGAGGAGTTTCTGAGTAACCTGGTATATTAGTTTGATAGGACTCCCATAGCAAAGTACCGCAAAGTGGGTGGCTTAGAAATTTATTGTCTTATAGTTGTGGAGGCTAGAAGTTCAAGATCAAGGTGTGGGCAAGATTGGTTCTTTCTGAGAGCTGTGAAGAAGAATCTCTTTGATGCCTCCCCCTTAGCTTCTTGTGGTTTGCTGGCAATTTTGGGCATTCGTTGGCTTGCAGATGGATCACGTAATTTCTGCCTTCATCTTCACATGGCATTCTCGCTGTCTGCATGTCTGACTCCAAATTTCCCTTTTCTATAAGGACACCAGTAATACTGGATTAGAGGTTCACTCCTCTGGTATGACCTCATCTTAATTACGTCTGCAATGACCCTATTTCCAAATAAGATCACATTCTGAGGTACTGGGGCTTAGGAATTCAGCATATGTATTTTGGGGAGCACAGTTCAGCATGTGACATTTGGCGTGGCTGGAGAATTGAAAATAAGACTTTTTGTTTGTTTGTTTTGTTGAGGCAGAGTCTCGCTCTGTCATCCAGGCTGGAGTGCAGATCTCAGCTCAGAGGCACGATCTCAGCTCACTGCAAGCTCCACCTCCCAGGTTCATGCCACTCTCCTGCCTCAGCCTCCCGAGCAGCTGAGACTACAGGCGCCCACCACCACACCCAGCTAATTTTTTGTATTTTTAATAGAGACAGGGTTTCACCATGTTAGCCAGGATGGTCTCGATCTCCTGACCTCGTGATCCACTCGCCTTGGCCTCCCAAAGTGCTGGGATTACAGGCATGAGCCACCACACCTGGCGAAAATAAGACTTAAAAGAACAGAGTAGGCTGGGCACTGTGGCTCATATCTGTAATCCCAGCACTTTGGGAGGCTGATGCAGGCGGATCACGAGGTCAGGAGATCGAGGCAAACAGATCACCTGAGGCCAGGAGTTCAAGACCAGCCTGGCCAACATGGCGAAACCCCATCTCTACTAAAAATACAAAAATTAGCTGGGCGTGGTGGCACATGACTGTAATCCCAGCTATTCGGGAGGCTGAGGCACAAAAATCACTTGAACCCGGGAGGCGGAGGTTGCAGTGAGCCAAGACCATGCCACTGCACTCCAGCCTGGGTGACAGAGCAAGACTCAGCCTCAAAATAATAATAATGATAATAATAATAATAGAGTAGTAAAAACACCATGATAAAAACATGTGGTGTTTGGTCTTCTGTTCCTGTGTTAGTTTGCTGATGTTAATGACTTCCAACTCCATGTCCCTGCAAAGGACATGATCTCATTCCTTTTCATGGCTGCATAGTATTCCATGGTGTATATGCACCACATTTTCTTTATCTGATTTATCATTGATGAACATTTAGGTTGATTCCATGTCTTTGCTATTGTGAATAGTGCTGCAATGAACATAGGCATGCATGTATCTTTATAACAGAACGATTTATATTCCTTTGGGTATATACCCAGTAATGAGATTCACAGTAGTTAACTTTAAAGGGAAAGATTATGAGGTCTACTTTATAAAATGTCTGTTATTTTAATTTTACTAATAAGCATGTAATACTATTGGAGATCTCCTGAAAAAGTGCCCCTCTTCTTTACCTGAGACCTAAACCAATGGTGAAATATGACAAAATAGTAATGCAAACAGAGCCCTAAATGACAAAATGAAGTCCTATTAGAGAACATTCACAGGCAAGTGGCTTCCAGCGTCCCCCACCCTGCAACCTGGGACACAGCCTTGAAGGTGTGGGAGGGACTGAGACAAGGATGCATCTTTCTTCTTTGACATGCCTCACTCAAACTGAGTCATTTCTCCACCTCAAAAGCAGGGACAGAAAAAATGAGATAATGGGCAGAGTAAGATCCGAGTAATATTAGATATGAGGTCAGATGCGAATGAAGTGTTTTCCCTGCCCACAGTTACTTATTTATGCTCTGAGCTATCAAAGATGTCCATGTCTTAATCCCTGGACCCTGTGAATATTTTCTTATATGGCAGAGCCACTTTGCAGATGTAATGAAATTAAGGCTCTTGAGATGAGGAGGTTGTCCTGGATTATCTGGGTGGGCCATAAATGTTATCACAAGTGTCCTCATAAGAGAGACTCAGAGGGGTTGACTACAGAACAGGAAAAGATGATGGGACAATGGAAGTCATGGGAGAGATGGAGAGAGATTTGAAGATGCTATGCTGCTGGCTTTGAAGATGCAGGAAGGGGCCATGAGCCAAGGAATGCAGGCAGCCTCTAGAAGCTGAAAAAGGCAAGGAAACAAATTCTTCCCTCAAAGGCTCCAGAAGGAACAAGCCCTGCCAACATCTTGACTTTTGTCCAGTGAAACTGATTTCAGACTTCTGACTTCCAGCACTGGAAGGCGATACATTTGTGCTGTGTTAAGCCACCCAAGTTTGTGTTAATGTGTTACAGCAGTAACAGGAAACTAATATATAATCCTAAATATTCAATAATATGTTTGCATCTTAACTCAAAATATGTAGAGGGTTCTGCTAACTATAATTAATACAAAATATAATCCACATCTTTTTTCTTCTTTACAATTATACAATATACTAAACTCAGCTTAAGACAATGATCTACTTTTCTCTCAAACACGGTGAAATCTAATTTACCTGGTGATGTGGCTAATGGGAAAAGCATATCCATAAATTGTCCAAATATTGAAATATCCTTTTAAAGTGCCAACACTTGAACATTTGATCATTTTTAA
Source organism: Pan troglodytes (assembly GCF_028858775.2). Taxonomy (NCBI): domain Eukaryota; kingdom Metazoa; phylum Chordata; class Mammalia; order Primates; family Hominidae; genus Pan; species Pan troglodytes. The sequence goes on from NC_072401.2 coordinate 17,434,779, forward strand.
ATTTTTCTTAAAAGAATCAAATATTTCCTTATTCTTTTATTAAATAGGCCATTCTGAACACATTTGAGCCTTGTTTTTTGTTTGTTTGTTTTTGTTTTTTGCAATTAAGAGTCATAAATGTGACTATATAAAATAGGACCTGTGTATTCAAATGTCCTTAACATATTTGATGTAATATACCTCTGTAGACTTCTATTTCAAATTACCCCAAAACTTCTATGGTATCTGAATTCTTTGGTTAGATTATTCTAATTTTTCTGCCTCCTTCTTTGCTCTCTGGTATAAGAGAACAAAGCTTCTTACCCTCACAGAGTGGTATACCTCTGTGTCCCTGCTTTTACGACTGCTTTTAGCAAGCTTTAGCTTTTCTTAATTGCTGCTTCTAATGTATAACTAAATAGGAAATCAGAAAAGAAAGCTTGTAACAATAGTTTCTGAAATAAATAAGAGCTAAGCTTTCTAAGAGGCTTTCTTGAGAGTAAACTATATATCTGGCCGTACAAAGCCCCCATCAGTGAATTACCAGTATCTGAAGTGATCTGTTTTTCTGTCTGTCAGGCAATGAGCTTTCTGAAGGCAAGCGCTGTATTTACTATGAAAATTTAAAAGACCAATAATTTATTGTTCACCTACTATGTGCCAGGCGTCACCACTCCTTCCCTCTGCAGGGCTATGGCACGTAGCATACATTCAGCAGAGTACATGGCAATATTTCACAATTCCAATGTTTGTAAAATGCAGAACTTAAATCATGCTTGTCACTGCATGCATCTCCCTCAAACGATACAATAAAAGGGCAGGGCATTCACCGCTGATTCCCAGGAACAGAAACCACTAACAAATGTATCTTGTTAGTCTGCTGTCAGGAGCAAGATTTTTATCAGGAATGTTATATTTCTGAAGACACCAGAATAATTTCCTCCTAATAAATTTCCATCTTATTCAGAAAAGCTGAGATTCTGCCAGGAGCTCAGAGCCTCCTGGGGGTAGGGCTCCGGCAGTTTTGTACTGCCGGATTAGATGTGTGTGCACGTCTGCGAAAGGCTGGGATGAACCCAGCACACGAAAACACATTGAGGCATTTAAAGAGCACAGTGGCACTCGTAGCCTGGGTATAGGTTCCAAGTACCCTTTTAAAAGGACCTAAAATATGATTTAATGGACTTGCTTCCCCTCCCAGTAGAGGAGGAAGTGGGTTTGCCTGCCTATTCATTCTTGCAAAGAGGAAAGTAAATATATTCGTATATTCATTTTAGACTTGATTCATGGAAGTTTGAAACACTGTTAATGCTGCATGGTTTGTATTTTTGGTTTTGTTATCTCCAGTTTGAGGTTTTCTTATAAATGCTCCATTTGCACGAGCACTCCTTCCAAATATGTCAAGAAAACACACCCAAGAAGAGAATTTCTGAAGGCCCTAATGGATTAATTCCTGCAAAGGATATAAGATACATTTAACTGTTTAAACATGGATGGCATTTTTAAAAACCAGATAAGAAAAAACTCAGTCTCTTCTTTCCTTTGCTTACAGCTTCTCCTCAATTCTTTAATAAACAGAAGAAGAGTCTTGGGATCCTTTTCCTCCTTTCATTGAGTAATGTTCTACTTTTTACTGATCCCAAACTATATTTAAACTCCAAATTCTTTTCTCCTCCCCCAAGAGATTACCAAGCGTGCTATTCCAAACAATAGCTAATGAAATGAAGAGGAATAGTGTGGCTTAAAAAAAAAAAAAAAAAAAAGAAATGTCATTCTAGCCTGCAAACTAATTTCATTTGTGATTTAGCCTGGCACCTTTCCCCCTAGAACTTCCCTGGGGAAAGGATGAATGGCCATCTCAACATTGCATAAAAATTAGTATCAGGCTACAAATTATTGGACCTTATTAGAGATTTCTTTTAAGTAAATTAAGGTTATAGATCACAATCTTCCAAGAGGCTTGAGTGTTTTGAATTCTCCAAACTCAGAGAATATTTAAAATTTCCTGAAATCTAATAGTAAATATAATTAGAAGACAGGACCTGGTTGTTACAAACCCAGCTCCTTTTTTGTGGCACTCACATTAAAAAAAAAAATAAAAATGAGATGATGGATCTTATAATTAAAAGATATTTGGCAAATAAAATTCATCACATGGTTAGCAAATCGTACATTAGGAGTGTACCACCAATTCTCTAATCTGTCAGATCACCAGGAAATTTAAAAGATGCTATTGCTTGTGTGCATGTGTGTACACATACTCACATTTGTGTGTGTGTATACTTGGATTTGTGTTTGTGCATGTGTATTTCAAGCCACACAAGGGCTGTTCATATTTCCTCCAGCCAGACACATCTATGTTTATGTTCTATGTCTTTGTTTCTTCAGTCATCAGTTTTAAGCTAAATTTTATTGTGTTTTCTGCATCTTTCAAGTAGCAAGCTGATATTAAACTCCAATGTTCACATAATATTGAGGAAATCTACACATTACTGCCAAGCACAGTGACTACATATTTCACATTTCATGTTAATTTTCCAAAAATGTTAGCCATGTCTAGGTGGAAATGCTATTCTTTCAGGGGAAGTGCCTACCTTACAGATAGGTTCCCATCCATTCGCAATGACCTCCTTCCAAAATCATCTTTATCTCATTCCCCTACATCCTAGACGTCTTAGTCCATTTGTATTACTATAAAGAAATACCAGAGGCTGGGTAATTTATAAAGAAAAAAAGGTTTATTTGGCTCATGATTCTGCTGGTGGGAAGATTGGGCATCTGGTGAAAGCTTCAGGCTGCCTCCACTTGTGGCAGAAGGTGAAAGGGAGTCGGTGTATGCAGAGATCACATGACAGGAAAGGAGGCAAGAGCGGGTGAGAGGAAAGGTGCTAGGCTCTTTTTCAGCACCAGTTCTTGTGGAAACTAATAGTGAGTGAGCAAAAATAATGAGTGAGCAAGAACTCATTCACTGCTGTGAGGAGCACCATGTCATTCATAAGGGATCCTCCCTACGATCCAAACACTTCCCATTAGGCCCCACCTCCAACACTGGGGGTCAAACTTCAACATGGGGTGTGGGGAGATGAACATCCAAACTATAGCATTCCAGTCCTGGTCCTCCAAAACTCATGTTCTTCTGAGAGTGGAAAATACAATCATCCCTCTCAGTCATTTTCAAAAGTCTTAACTTTTCCAGCATCAACTCAAAAGTCCGAAGTTGAAAGTTTCATCTAAGACTCAAGGCAAGTTTCTTGCAGCTATGAATCCGTAAAAAACTTACAAACAAGTAAAAAAAACCAAGTTATTTACTTCCAAGATACAATGGTGGTACAGGCATTAGGTAAACATTTCCATTCCAAAAGGGAGAAGACTTCTAGAATGACTTCACAGTCTTTTTCACATTGTTTCCACTATTAGCACCTGACTCCCTTTTGGTCACACTAATCTCTCTAGCAAGTGGTTGCTCCATATCACACATGGATTTCTCTTTTGAAAATGCTCTTTCCTTTCCTATCATATGGCAATGCTACAAATTTTCCAAATTTTTACACTCTGCTTTTTTAAAACTATACCTTAGGTAATTTCTTCACTGCCATTATCTTATTGTAAGCTATCAAAAGTAGGTATGCCACTTCTTGAGTGCCTTGCTACTTAGAAATTACTCCCACCAGATATCCTAGGTCATCACTCTTAAGTTTGGGTTTCCACAAATTTTTATGGCATGGACATAATGCACCCAAGTTCTTTGCTTAAATGTAACAAGTGTGACTTTTGCTTCATTTCCCAATAAGTTCTTCTTTTCCATCAGACTTCATCGGCATGGCCTTTACTGTCTATATATCTACTTGCGTTTGGGTCACAACTACTTAACCAATCTCTAAGTAGTTCCAAACTTTTCCTAATCTACCTGTCTTTTTCCTGAGCCCTCTAAACTCTTCCAACTTCTGCCCATTAGCCAGTTCCAAAGCCACTTCCACATTTTCATGTATCTCTATAGTAACACCCTAATCCTTGGTACTAATTTTCTTAGCCAATGACCCAAACACCTCCCATTAGGCCCCACATTCAAAATTGGTAGTTGAATTTCAGCATTAAGTTTGGGGGAATAAACATCAAACTGTAGAACTAGGGGATGGCCCACCCCCATTGTTGTGAAAGACTATCATTGAGGAACCTCACCTTCTATATATAGTTCAAGTTTCGTGTAATAAGAGAAAGATGGTCTGCACAGCTGCTCACTCTTTGCAGTGATAGTTTTAAAGAAAGAAAAGGAAGAGGTGTATTAGGCCATTTGCATTGCTATAAAGGAATACCTGAAAGTGGGTAATGTACAAGGAAAAAAGGTTTGTTTGGCTCAGGATTCTGCAGGCAGTATGGTGCCAGCATCTGCTTCTGGTGAGGCTCCAGGAAGATTTCCATCATGGTGGAAGGTGAAGGGGGAGCAGGGGAATCACATGATGAGAGATGAAGCAAGAGAGAAGAGGAGGTGCTGTATTCTTTCAAACAACCAGATCTAGCATAAACTCAGAGTGAGAACTCACTCACTATCACGAGGACAGTACCAAGACATTCATGAAGGATCTACCCCTATGACTCAACCACCTCCTCACAGGCCCCACCTGCAACATTGAGGATCACATTTCAGCATGACATTTGGTGGGGACACACATCCAAACTATATCAGGGGGTGAGTATGTTCAAGTTGCTCTAGCCCTGTCTCTGCCCCTTTCCTGCCACCACACCATTCTGAAGACTATACCTCACATACTGCTGCCCCAATCCTCCCTGACTAATGTTGGGGAAGAGCCCTGGCTGAGAGTATAAAGGCCTGAGTCCCACTCCCAGGTCTGACACTAACAGGCAAAACTAAACTTCCTGGGATCTCTCTAATGGCTATGCATAATGCTTCGCTCTCTAAGTGTGCTACCTCATTTCATCCTCATGATGCCCTATGAAGTAGGCACTGGTATTAACTCTACTCCAGTTTATGAAACTGAAGCTCAGAAAAGTTAAGTGATTTGCCCAATAAGGGAAACAGGATTTGAACTCAAGCATTAATACCCAGTGTTGCTGAGTTGAATGGGCCACCCACGACTCCCAGTTTCTTTGTCTGTTACACAAGTGGGCCAAATGGATTTCCACATTTCCTTCCAGCTCTAATATTTTAAAATATTTGCTCTTTCTCTAGTTTATATGTCAAGTTTTAAAGAAGCCAAAAGTCTTGCCATCATGTTGGGGATATAACCTCATCCTGAGGCTCTGCAGTGGGATTCTCAGGGGTCATATATATATTCTCAAGAAGATTAACAAGAAGTTAACACAAATCCTAAATAAAAGGTAGTATAAAAAAGTATGCCCCATTTCCAACTGCAAAATATTTACAATGAGATTCAAATTTTTTAATTCTTAATTTATGACTGCCTGCTGAAAATACATACCATTTCTGTAAAGTGTTAATTTTCTAAAAGTTCTCCATTACAGAATTTTGTGTAGTATTAATTCATTTGCCTAAAAGAATGCCTTTTCTACATGCTTAGAAAAATAAAAATCTGGAAAGATATATATATATATATATATATATATACACACACACACACACACATATGTATATATATTATATATATATATTGAAAGAGCATATATATATATATAGCAAGCTCATGACATTATTGTTGGGTGGTTGGTGACTTAAAACCCTTTTTGTTGTTGGTGGTGCATCTGATTTTTCCATAAATGTACATGACTTATGACTTTTGTAAAAAGAAGAATAAAGAACAATAAATTAAAAAATAAAAATGCCAAATTCCATTTTCCCCTGTCTAAAACTCCTACCATTTTAAGTTGAGGAAGAAAACACAGGACAGAGGGTAAAGGATGGGGAAGAGATTTCCCTGAGACTGAATCCAAATTGCACAGATCTCCACTGTGCTTAATTGAGGAGGGTGGTGATGGACAAAGAGAGTCTTAGGTCTCTCTGCAAGGAGTTTTCTCCAGAGGACTTTTTTTTTTTTTTTTTTTTTTTTTTTTTTGCCAGGGCAGCTGATGGCCTGAAAATGAGATTAGAGAGCCTGTACCTTCTTCTAATTATACACTACAGATCCACAATTCCTTCTTTGGAATTCCAAAATCCAAAATACTCAGAAAATTAAAAATTGGAAGCTTTCTTCAAGACTCATTTGGCTACAAAACCTAACCTTTTACTGACAGCTTTTAGCCCACGTTGTGTGATAATTAATATAATTTTTGAAGAAGTAGTATGGCCGGATTACTGTATACAATGAGTTGCTTTCCTAAAATTTAAATAATCCTAAATTCCAAACTGCATCTGACCCTAGAATCTTGGCTGAGGGCCCAGGGACCTGAACCAAACTGAAGGTTTGGTTCCATTTAAACCTTACAAGGGGTCATGGCTTAATAGTGTACACAAGCGATATCTCTCTCAATTTTCCAGCTAAGGTTATTCCTCATGAAATATATCATGTTGGATTTTTCAAAGGAATGCAGAGTACAATCTTGGAAGGACAAGACTAAGAAGAGAACCTCATGGAGAAAGGAAAATATTAAAACAAATAAAAAATAATTGCGAAATAAATAAATCACTTTTTCCTCTCTTTGCCTAGAAAATAACCCTGTATTTCAAATTACAACTGCCCTTGAATGTTCTTTTTTTCTTTTCAACCCTACACATTTTAAAGCATGTTCTTATTTGATATATACGATCCTCTTATTGGCAATATTTTTATGAATAGGATACACATATAAGATGACAGAGTTGAGCATATTTTTATAGATAGGTGCGCTAACCTTCATACACATTCCAGGTGATTACATTCCATAGGATGCCAGAAAGCATATCAAGAAGAGAAACTACTTTAGGCATCCTAACTTGGGCAAATGCATCTCTTCTATCAAAACATTTTTTTTTTTACCTTGCAACACAAAGATGGTAGATGAAGAAAGATGTTGGTGAGATTATTAATATAGGACAGGCTAGTTCAAGGAGAGGTAGGCACCTTGTAGTCAAAACTTTTAAAGAACCTGAGCTACCAAATTCTGGGGCATTTTGTCCTATCAGGTCACAAACTCATCAAAGCAATTTTCAGTCTCAGTTACAGACTCAGATAGGACTGGCCTTTTCTTCACCCTGATGGCTCACACTGTTCACAGATCATGACAGATCTCTGTGCAGTAAGTTAGATCCAGCTTCAGTTAACTTAAGTCAACCAAGGGGGCCATATCTTCAAAAAAAGATTCATGCATTGACTATTTCACAGAGCAAAATTTGGCAACGTAATTTCTTGAAAGTTAATTGCCTTGGTTTTTGTCTTCTATGTGAGTATCAAGCTCAGCAAAGAAAAAGCAAGACAAAAATGACTTTTTAACTCAACCATGTGTCTACAGGTTTGTTAATGTCGTCTCTTGATTCAGAATCTGTGAGCCGGAGCTTAGCTAAGATGCAAAGTACCAGTGCACAGCTCAAGGTTGTGCAAGGGAGAAACTGTGGAAGGAAATAACGCGAGGGACAAGAAGAGACGACTGAGGCATCTTTGGAGAAAGGGAATCTAAGGAGAGAGGGCAACAGCAGGTGCAACGCAGTCAGAAGGGCCCAGACAAATCCTGGCTCTGAGATGGGAAAGCTGTGTGTCCTGGAGCTGGTTATTCAAACAGTCTGAGTAGTTTCCTGGTATTCAAAATGAAGGCATTCAGAACTGTCCTGCTGACATGAGGATTAAATGAAATCACATATGTAAAGAGTTGAACAAAGTGCCAGGCATGTAAGAACTCACTAAATTGTACTTGTGCTAATATCCCAACTTACCCTCTCCACTCCCCCTACTTTCCTTGCACTGTAAATGAAATCAGAGTTTCAGGCTTACCTTTGTGAGTAAACAGAACTGTCTCTCCCCCATTCTTGCAGAAAGCCTCACAATTAAAAACTACAATAAAATGTTTACTCTTCATGTTTTATTTTAAACAGCCAACAAAAGTTTTTATCCACCTTTGCATTGCAGAAACCCTGCCGCTGATGGCAGGGAAGCAGACAAGAAGCTTTTAGCTGTCCCAGATTCTTGAGTTTTCTGCTGCTTGTTATAATTCTGCCTCACCCATAGCCTAATTCCACATACTCTTGACTGCAAAGCCTACAGGGCAGAGCCTGTTCCGGTTTTATTCATTTATTCATCAAAGATTTATTGAATATCTTCTACGTGCCAGGCACTGAACCATATTCCAGAGCAGCTCAGGCGCGCACACACACACACACACACACACACACACACACACACACCACAATGAGGAAAATATAATGGTAGAGGCTTATCAGGAAGCAGAAAGGAGAGGACATGTCCCCCTCAAGTGGACATGGGAAGGGCAGCAAGAAAGATGGGCAAATGCATCTCTTCTATCAAAACATTTTGATAGAAGTTGCAGAATGGAGCTTCTTTATCACGTGGCTTGGAGGGGCAAGACTTTCCCAAAGCCCTTCCTCTCATTCAAGGAAACTTCCAACTATGCAACCTGTCATTTGCTGTCTTCCTATAATTTATCATTATTAGTACTCACCTCCCCTCTCCCCTGTTTTCATTCATTGCTGTATCTCTAGCATCTTTGAATACTGTCTGGAGCAGGTAACGGGCATACCCCATTTTATGGCACTTCACTTTATTGTACCTCCCAGATAGCGTGCTGTTTAAACATTGAAGGTTGTGGCAACCCTACTTTAAGCAAGTCTATCAGTGCTATTTTTCTAACAGCATGGGCTCACTTTGTGTCTCTACATCACATTTTGATAATTCTCCCAATATTTCAAACTTTATTATTATTATTATTATTATATCTGCTACAGTGATCTGTGATCAGTGATCTTTGATGTCACTACTGTAATTAGTGAAGGCCACGAACTGCAACCATATAAGGCAGTGAACTTAACCAATAAATGTTGTGTGTTCTGACTGCTCCATTATTCAACCATTCTCCCTTTTCTCTCCTTCTTCTCAGGCCTCCATATTCCCTGAGACACAACAATATTGAAATCAGGCCAATTCATAACCTTACAATGGCCTGTAAGTGTTCAAGTGAAAGGAAGAGTCACACATCTCTCACTTTAAATCAAAAGCTAAAAATGATCAAGCTTAGTGAGGAAGGCAGATCAAAAGCTGAGATAAGCCAAAAGCTATGCCTTTTGTGCCAGTTATCCAAATTGTGAATGCAAAGGAATAGTTCTTGAAGGAAATTAAAAGTGCTACTCCAGTGAATAAGTAAATGATAAGACAGTGAAATAACCTTATTTCTGATATGGATGAAGTTTTAGTGGTCTGGATAGAAGACCAAACCAGCCACATTTCCTTAAGCTAAAGCCTAGTCCAGAGAAAGGCTCTAAGAGTCTCTTTAATTCTATGAAAGCTGAGAGAGGTAAGGAAGCTACAGACAAAAAATTTGAAGCTAGCAGAATTTAGTTCATGAGGTTTAAGGAAAGAAGCTGTCTCTGTAACATAAAAGTGCAAGATGAAGAAGCAAGTGCTGATGGAAAAGCTGAAGCAAGTTATCCAGAAAATTTAGTTAAAATCATTGATGAAGGTGGCTACACTAAACAACAGATTTTCAATATAAATAAAACAGCCTTCTACTGGCAGAAGATGTCATCTAGGACTTTCATAGCAAAAGAGAAGCCAATGCCTGGCTTCAAAGCTTCAAAGGATAGGCTGACTTTCTTCTTAGGGGCAAATGTAGCTGGTGACTTTAAATTGAAGCCAATACTCACTTATCATTCAAAAAATCTTAAGACCCTTAAGAATTATGCTAAATCTACTATGCTTGTGCTCTACAAATGGAAAAACAAAGCCTGGAGGACAGAACATCTGTTTACAGCATTATTTGCTGAATATTTCAAGCCTACATTTGAGACCTACTACTCAGAGAAAAAGATTTGTTTCCAAATATTACTACTCATTGACAATGCACCTGGTCACCCAAGAGCTTTGATGGAAACATACTAGGAGGTTAATGCTGCTTTCACACCTGCTAACACAGTATTAATTCTACAGCCCATGGATCAATAAGTAATCTCAACTTTCAAGTCTTATTATTTAAGAAATACATTTTATAAGGCTTTAGCTGTCATAGATAGTGATTCCTCTGATGGATCTGGGCAAAGTAAATTGAAAGCCTTCTGAAAAGGATTCACCATTCTAGATACCATTAAGAAGATTTGTAATTCATGGACGAAGGTCAAAATATCAACATTGTATTAGTCCATTCTCATACTGCTATAAAGAACTACCTGAGACTGGATCATTTATGAATAAAACAGGTTTAATTGGCTCACAGTTCCACAGGCTGTAAGGAAGCATGACTGGGAGGCCTCAGGACGTTTACAGTCATGGCAGAAGGCGAAGGGAAAACAGTATGTCTTACCATGATGGCAGGAGACAGAGGGCAAGGAAGGAAGTGTAACCATTTAATGAGTTCGCCTTGCCTGCTGCATAGGCAGAATTGATTTATCAAGATGGGGGAATTGCAATGGAGAAAGAGTAATTCACGCAGAGCCGGCTGTGTGGGAGACCAAAGTTTTACAATTACTCAAATCAGTCTCCTGGAGCATTCAGGGATCAGAGTTTTTAAAGATAATTTCGTGGGTAGGGGCTTGGGAAGTGGGGAGTGATGATTGATCAGGTTGGAGATGGAATCATGGAGGGGGCTCAAAGTTGGGTTTTCTTTTCTTTTCTTTTTTTTTTTTGAGACAGAGTCCCGCTCTGTCGCCCAGGCTGAAGTGCAGTGGCACAATCTTGACTCACTGCAATCTCCACCTCCCAGGTTCAAGCAATTCTCCTGTCTCAGCCTCCCAAGTAGCTGGGATTACAGGTGCACGCCATCATGCCAGGCTAATTTTTTGTATTGTTAGTAGAGATGAGGTTTCACCATGTTGGCCAGGCTGGTCTTGAACTCCTGACCTCAAATGATTCATTCAACTCAACCTCCCAAAGTGCTGGAATTACAGGCATGAGCCACAGCGCCCAGCCATAGAAATCTGGTTTTCTTAATGTCTTCTGTTTCTGGGTGCAATGGCAGAACTGATTGGGCCAGATTACCAGTCTGAGTGATGTCAGCTGATCCATCAAGTACAGGGTCTACAAAATATCTTAAGCACTGATCTTAGGTTTTATAACAGTGATGTTACACCCACGAGCAATTTGGGGAGGTTCAGACTCTTGGAGTCAGAGGCTGCATGACCCCTAAATTGTAATTTCTAATCTTGTAGCTAATTTGTTAGTCCTGCAAAGGCAGACTGGACCCCAGGCAAGAAGGGGGTCTTTTCAGGAAAGGGCTGTCATCAATTTTGTTTCAGAGTCAAACCATGAACAGAATTCCTTCCCAAAGTTAGTTTGGCCTATGCCCAGGAATAAACAAGGACAGCTTAAGAGTTAGAAGCAAGATAGAGTCAGTTAGTTCTGATTTCTCTTATTGTCATAATTTCCTCAGTTATTATTTTGCAAAATCAGTTTCAGAAGTGCTACACACTTTCAAACAATCAGATCTCATGAGAACTTTATCAGGAGAACAACAAAGAAGTCTGCCCCCATGATCCAGTCACCTTCCGCCAGGCCCCTTCTCTGACACGTGGGGATTACAATTCAACATGAGATTTGGGTAGGCACACAGAGCCAAATCATACCAAACGTTAACAGAAGTTCAAAAGAAGTTGATTTCAACCCTCATGAATGACTTTGAGGGGTTCAAAACTTCAGTGCAGGAAGTACCTGCTGGTGTGGTTGAAACAGCAAGAGAATAGGAATTAGAAGTGGAGCCTGAAGATGTGCAATCTCATGATAAAACTTTAAAGAATGAGGAGTTGTTTCTTATGAATGAGCAAAAAACATGGTTTCTTGAAATGGAATCTACTCCTGGTGAAGATGCTATGAACATTATTGAAATAAAAACAAAGGATTTAGAATATTATATAAACTGAGTTGATAAAGCAGTGGTAGGATTTGAGAGGTTGACTCCAATTTTGAAAAAACTTCTACTGTGGGTAAAGTGCTATCAAACAGCATTTCATGCTCCAGAGAAATTTTCCATGCAAGAAAAAGTTAATTGATGGGGGAAATTTTATTGTTATCTTATTTTAAGAAATTGCCACAAGCACCCCCAACTTTCAGCAGCCACCACCCTGATCAATCAGCAGCCATCAACATGGAGGCAAGGCTCTCTACCAGCAAAAGGATTATGATTTGCTGAAGGCTCAGGTGATATTAGCATTTTTAGCAATAAATTATTTTTAAATTAAGGTATGTACTTTTTTTTAGACATACTGCACATTAAATACAGTGCAAACATAACTTTTATAGGCGCCAAGAAACAAAAACATTTGTGTGACTCACCTATTGCAATGTTTGTTTTATTGCAGTGGTCTGGAAGTGAACCTGCAATATCTCTAAGGTATTCCCACAGATGCTTGTTATGGGCTGCCTTGCACCCCCCAAAATTCATGATGATATCCTAACCCCCAGTGTCTCAAAAGGTGATTATGTTTGGAGACAGGGTATCTAAAGTTGGTAAGTTAAGTTACTAAGTTAATATGAGGTCATAAAAGTGGGTCCTAATCCAATATAACTGGTGTTCTTATAAAAAGAGGAGATTAGGACACAGACACAGAAGGAAGACGATATAAAGACACAGGGAGAAGACAACAACCATCTGCAAGCCAGGGAGAGACGCCTCAGAAGAAACTATCCCTGTGGATACCTTGATCTTGGCCTTCTAACCTCTAGAACTGTGGTATTGAACTTGAGGTCATGGTTGCATCAAGGTAATTTCCCTATATGACATCTACCGTGGTGTATCTGTCCAACTCTAAATCCCTTGTCATCATTATCCTGGGCTCTATCCTCATGGGTGCCTAGTAGAAAAATGTACCTTCCTGAAAGAAGGGACTCCGCCCTGCCAAAAATCACCCTTGATGGAATTTTTGGTCCCATACAAAGTCTAATTTTGGATCTGCATTTACCTCAAAGATATACAAACTGGAATCAATACTTAAGTCACAAGTATAAAGTATATTGAAAATTGTTCAGAATAATATGGGTCCTTTCTAATCTTTTTCCTGAGACTGCCTTTCTACTGCAAGGTGGTAGAATGAGAGCAATATAGAAGATAGCAGAGGGCTAATCGCAGAGCCTAAGGGAAGTTTTTTTTTTAATGAGCAAATGGATGAATGAGCAAGCAGCACACTGGGCAACCCAAAGTCTAGGGGAAAGCAATCGTAATTGCTGGGGTGAGCCATGGAGGACTTCACGGAGAAGATGACAACAGAGCATGGTCTTCAAGAATGAACCAAATGAAAGGAGAAAGAATTCTTTTTCTGCAAGGCATAAGATTCCACCACTAACAAGCTCTCCCAGTAAGTGAGCTTCCCTGTCCAACCCACCATGGTTGTGTCCTGTTTCACGGCTCCCTTCCAGATGCCCCACGCCACAAACAGAAGACTTGGCATCCAGCTTTATAGGAAAAGTGGGGTCCTCAGGTAAGCTATCCCTCAGCTCCTGCTGTAGTTTCCAACTTACCTGCTGCTATACTCAACTGTTCTTGACTCCACCACAGTGGGAAAAGTGTCTTTCTGCCCACAGTGAATTTCTTTCCTTATGTGCTGAAGTCAGTCTCCTTGTCTTCTCCTCAAGGACCCCAAGGTGATGATAGCTAAGAGAAAGACCTCTTTCTCTTCTGTCTATAAGCTCTCCTGGCAATTACTTTAAATTCCAGCCCTTGACTTCCAGTTAAGTGAAGACTACCTCAAAACCTATGTCTCCATGAATTCCTACCCCTGACACCCAGATCCATTGAACATCTATCTAGGTGTGTCATTGTTCTCTCTTTAAATCTGACTTTCCTTGATCTTAGGGAATTATACCAACTTTGTTTTATTGCTATAGAGAAGAGTCTGACACTCATCTTTGACTCTTTCCTTAAACATCTAGTAGTCTTGAAATTTTGAGTCCTAACATCTGATGCATCTGTCCCTTCTTCTATCTCAGGGATCAGCAAACTACAGCCCATGGGCCAAACCCAACTCACTACCTATTTTGGTAAATAAATGTTTGTTGGAACACAGCAAGCTCATTCATTGACATATCATCTTTGGCAGCTTTGGTGCCACTTGGGCAGAGTTTAATCATTGTGACTGAGACGGTAGGGCCCAGCAAGCTTAAAATATTTACTAACTGCCTGTATTTACTATATTTTAATATATCTTTTACATTTAATGTTTCCTTTAATATTTACTCTAAATATATCTTTTATATTTACTACCCTTTTCCAGACAAAGTTTGCCAATTCCTTCTATCCATTTTCCCTGAGATAGCCCTTATTTAAGTCCTTGACATTCTTACTCACCTCGGTCATTCATCCAAAGAATATTTATTAAACACCTATTATGTGCCCAGACACTGTTCTACAAGTGGAGTTTACACAGCAACGAACAAATATAAACAAGAAGCATGCACACCAGCACGTTCCTGCTTCAGCGAATGTGCACTTGAGGGGCCTCCTGCCTGAAACTCCCTTCTCCCACATGGCTCCATTTTCAGATCTCTGCTCTGTTACCTCACCAAGCAGCCTTCTCAGCCTAAGCTATCCAGCATGGCAGCCTCCAGCCTTACGGTTTCCTTACTTTTCTTATTAGTATTTCCACCACCTGCTGTATTGCACGTATGTGTTTCCTTCTCTTTGTTGCCATTAGAACAAAACCACTGTTCGTTTTGCTGAATTTTTACCTCACCTCTGCCCACTCAGTCCAGCTTGCTGCCCACACTGCTTCCGGCCAGAATAAAGTGCAGTGGAGTAGGTATTAGCAGGGCTGAGAGGCCATCCTAGGACACAGTATAAAGGTCGTTATATGCTTAGCTAAGGAGTTTGCTTTTATAACTCTGGGAGGTGTCCACAAACAAAGCATACCTAAATTCACAGCTTTACCAAACAGCAAGAGCTCTGGGGACCAAGAGTAGGAAAATTTGAAGTCTAGTCCTAGTCTTGACTTCAACAATTTGAGCCTGCGTCATGTAGCCCCAGGTTTCTACGTCTCATCTGTCGAGGCTAGCCAGTGTTGTTGAACGAAGATTTATAAGTCCTTCTAGATCTAGTAGATCCTTGAACAGCCCTCCCTGGGAGCAGAATCCATTTACTGAACTCTTGGGAAGACAGAGGGTGTTATAACATACACACAAGGCAAGTTGATACTGGACCTTTTACAAAATCTGTTCCTCTCACTAGCTTTGAAATGTTGGGCAAGTTGCTTGACCCCTTTGCCAAGTTTCTACATCTGTACAACAGGGATAAACATTACCCCTAAACATAGGACGGTGATACGAGACAGTCTACCTGAAGCCTGAAGCATCATGTGGCACATAGTAAGTCCTCAGGAAATGTTAGCTGGCACAATCACCACTGTTAATTGTTAAAAGTGCACCTCAACAGGCAGGGCATGGTGGCTCACGCCTGTAATCCCAGCACTTTGGGAGGCTGAGGTGGGCAGATCACGAGGTCAGGAGATCGAGACCATCCTGGCTAACACGGTGAAACCCCGTCTCTACTGAAAAATACAAAAAATTAGCCGGGCGTGGTGGTGGGTGCCTGTAGTCCCAGCTACTTGGGAGGCTGAGACAGGAGAATGGCGTGAACCCAGGAGGCGAACCTTGCAGTGAGCTGAGTTTGCACCACTGCACTCCAGCCTGGGTGACAAGGCCAGACTCCGTCTCAGGAAAAAAAAAAAAAAAAATGTACCTTAACTTGGCCCTGATATCCCACCATATTCATCTTCCTTTTTCTATTTACCACCTCCCTTTCTCCTTTCATTTTAACACTTTCATTCTTTTCCCCACACCCCTCGACCGCACCCTCCACTAATGCCCTCAGGGTTCCGCCCCCAAGAGGCTAATCAAAGGAATTTCCTGGAGAAATCAAGTCTCCCTCAAGACAGATTCTAGTGCCAGCTGTTAATGCTTTTGTCCTCAGGGCTACATAAGCACTTTTATAACCGCTCTTGTTTTTGTAGACACATATCTGCTTTGTTACATAACGTTTGGCTTCAGCTTTAACTCTCAGAAGAGAGATACAACCTCTTAATCTTGGGGATCTGATCTGAATCACTCCCTCCATTTCTGGAAATGCAGAAAGAAGCCTGGGCTCTTGCTGAATCTAGAAGCCCAGCCAGCGCTTCTCAGAGGAGCCAAATTGCCGCCTGCCATGTGTGGAAACCCGGGAAAGAAGTGGGGACTCAGAGGCAGCTGCAGTGTCAAGGGTGGAGGCTTAAAAATAGCAAAAGCTGCCCTTGGAGAACATTCCCACTGGATGTTTGCATTTTTAAAAGTGCCTCCAAGGAAGACTCTGTTCCCACAAAATAACGAACAGTAAACAGGAGGTGGTGGCATCTTTGGGGGAGGTCTTCAGAGAAGGGTTCACCTGGACTCTTAAAATCACACCACCAAGCCCTTGATTTCAGGCCAGTTTCTTACAATGGAGCACAATCAAAATTGGAAAAGATGGGAAATATCAAGAATAGACAAGAAAAAAATCCTCTTTACCACATAGTGTGATAAATCCAGATATAATCTCAGACTGAGAGGTTCCTAGTCTTTTTCATTCTTTTCTCTGCATTTATATAATTGTAGATACACGTTTTTCTTTCAGAGTTCGAAAGAACCTTAGAAATCTAAGCCAATCATCATATTTTCAGAAGGAAATAAAGCAAGAGAGGTAATGTGAGTTACTAAGGGCCCCACAGCCCAGCAAGGACCAGGGCCAGGAACACTGCTGTCCTGACCCAGTCTAGGTCTCTCATGGATTGGGAACCTCCAGACCCAGGGTCCTAAAAAGAGCTGCCCCCACCCATCCACCACCACATGGGGTTACTATAAACACCCTCTTCCCCAAGATGACAAGATTTATTTTCCTTTGATGCCCACACTAACTTTAAAGCAAATTCTTGCCTTTGCTGACAGAAGAAGAGACCCAGCGGCTCAGAGTTCAGGAGATCTGCGCCAGGTCCCTGGGATGGTAAGTGAAGGATCCAGAAGTCAAATGTAGATAAATTTATTCCCACCCCCAGGCTGAATTCATGTGACCTGAGGCCAGGAAGACTCCCATTTCTGATATTATTTCCGGTCCTGTCCAGCCTGACATCTTATAATCTGCTGTCATTTTTATTTAGCTGGTTTAAATCTTTTGTTTGGGGCACTTGCATAACAGCCCTGAGAGTGGGTGTCTCCTCCAGTGTTGCTTGCTGGGCACTTGACTTGCCTCCCACTAGTCCTCAATGTGTTGTCATAGCCTCTCGCCTTTAAAAGTCAGGATGATCTTTCCAAAATTGAAGTTGAAATCACTGCCTCTGCTTAAACCCTATCGCTTCTTTCCCTTGCCCCAGGATAGAGTCCAATTTCCTTCATTCAGCATATGAGTCTGTACGGTATGCAGTGCAAAGATCTCAAACTGCAAGGTGTACAGCATCCAACTCAGACACTAATTTTAATCAGCCTACCAATTTGAATATTTTGATTGAAAGGTGCACATTTCTACTTCTCTTGAGGAAAGAGAAGTTACTTTTCATGCCTTAATTCTTTCCTCAGTAAAATGGGGGCAATAATATAGAAAATAAATACAACAGTGCTTGACCAGGGAATGCCATCTTTAGCATTACGTCAACTGATGTCCACGGGCCTGGCCCAAATCAGCTGGAGCTGAGGAGTGGTTCCCTGCCTCACAGGAGCAAGAGGTCATAGCTCTGCCCAGTCTTCAGCCCGCCCTTGCTTTGTGTCATTCAAGCTTCCTTTCTAGCCCCTGAAAATGGAGGCCCCACTTCCTGTGTCCCGTTTTTGAGCAACACTAAGCAGCTTGGGTTCCCTCCATGTTTTTTTGGCCTGAACCTGAGTTTTGTTCATTCACAGCACTTAGAACACATGCATTCCCTGCTACTGACCCTACTGGAGAATCACACCATGCCTCAGCTGGGCCAGGAACGTGTCTTAGTCGTTTCTGTAGCTAACACCAGCATGTGGCCCAGAGCCGAGCACTTAGTACAGCTCAACAAGTGTATTGAGAAATAAACGAAATCGGGAGGCTAATGCAGCAACACGCCAACAGGGATTTAGAGCCTCTCTTGGCTTCTAAAGAGCCTGCACTCTCAACCAGTAACACCAGACTGTGCTCAGTTTCAGAAACTGAGTTTGAAGTTGAATTGAATTGAGTTCAAGGCCTTGCCCTGTCAGTTATTTGCAACCTTGGCCTAGTTCCATTATCTCCGAGCCATTCGTTTTCCCACCTCTTCAAAAGGACATGAGTCAGCCTAAGTATTATGAAAGCACACATCCACATAACGACTTGTATATACATAGTCAAAGTAGCTTCATTCACAACAGCCAAAAACTGGGTGAAACAAAAGTGTCCACTAGCAGGTGAACGGTCAAGCCAGCTCTAGTGTAACCCATGCCATGGAATATGGCTCAGTGATTTTAAAAAGTGTGTACCACTGACACCCAACAACATGAATGAAATGCAAAGGCATCACACTGCGTGAAAGATGCCAGACACATGTATAATTCCATTTATATAAATGTAAACCAATCCATGATAACAAAAGCAGTTCAGTGTTTGCCTGAGGCCCGAGGAGGGAGAGAGTGGGGCAGAATCAACTGAAAAGGGGCTTGAGGATTCTTGAGGGATGATAAACACGTTCTGAATCCTGATTGTGGTGGCACTTTTGTGGGTGTATGCCACTGTCAAAACTCATGAATTGCACACACTTTTTAAGATTTACCATAATTATTTTTATTTATTTTATTTACATATAAGATATACATATTTTTGGTGTATATGGGGTAATCTGATACATTTTAATAATGAAATCAAAGTAATTAGGATATCCAGCACCTTAAATATTAAAATTTTGGAGCCAGGCATGGTGGCTTATGCCTGTAATCCCAGCACTTTGGGAGGCCTAGGCGGGCGGATCACCTGAGGTCAGGAGTTCGAGACCAGCCTGGCCAACACGGTGAAACCCCATCTCTACTAAAAATACAAAAATTAGCCAGGTGTGGTGGCATGCGCCTGTAATCCCAGCTACTTTGGAGGCTGAGGCAGGAGAATCGCTTGAACCTGGGAGGTGGAGGTTGCAGTGAGCCAAGATTGTGCCACTGCACTCCAGGCTAGGTGACAGAGTGAGACCCTGTCTCAAAAAAAAAAAAAAAAAAAAATTAAGTTTTGGAAAAACTCTCAAACCAGGTTTTTCCTCTGCTCTCATACCACAAGCAATCAACACAGAAGACTCCTGTAGCCCAATGTGTGGAGGTTTTTCTCCACCAACCAGCAGTGGACACCAGCTGAGTATCCTCCAATTAAATTCTGACACTATGTACTTGGAGACAGTGTCAGATACCACAGGCCGAGAGCTCAGTCCCCAAGACTATGCCCCCTTAGACACCAGTTGCAAGTCTAGGCCTCAGGAACTTCTGACCCACTGGCTTCAAGTTGGGATTCCCATGACCTCCTCTTTGAATTGCACACTCTAAATGCATGTAGTTATTGCACAAGAATAATTATTTAATACATTGCAAAATAAAAAAATATTAAAATTATAACCCATATGATGTTCACCAGCATTTAACAGTAATGGATGAGATACTTCTGTGGGGTTTTTTTTGTTGTTGTAGTAATTCTTATTTTAAACATATAAGAGAACCAACATTAAGATCTATTATATTAAGGAAGAACTATATAACCTTATTTTCCATAGCAGTTATTTGACATTTCTCCATGCACTCTTGACAAAGTTCACTGTAATTTTAAATTTAATGCAGCAGTGTTTACACGTACACCACATATGCACTGAAACCATACATGTGAGGGCCTGTTGTAAAAGTATTTAATAAATGCCTTAGTTAATGACCAAAAAGAAAAAGAAAGGAAAGAAAAAAGTGTTAAGCGAATGCTTGCCTTGTTTGGTGGCTGTGTGGGAGAAACGACCCGACATCCAGAGAGGAGGTCTTTACAAAAGCAGCCCGTTTTTACTGACCTACAGCCCCTGGATCCCAGGGATCCTCACCCAGCCCATCTCTCATTTTCTGTTCCTCACATTTGCGTGGACCTGGAGTGGTCTCTTCTTTTCTGTGTGCCTGGAAACACTAGCATTATTGCTTCCCTCCCAGCCTTTAATTTTTCTCCGAGTGCCTAGTAGACAGGGTTTCCCTAAAAAGGACAATTAGAAAAGACTTCATAGTTGGCAATAAATGGGGAAAGTGGGGGGAAGGTGAGAGTGAGGGCCATCCTTTATCTTAACAGCAAATACCAAATACCTATCTCCCACAGTCCACTCTTGACCTCGCTCAGCAATTTCATTCAGCATTTTCATCATTATCTTCATAGGCATCTACTGACCATTTACCAAAATGCAGCAAGTGAGGTGATCATTTTTCTAAAGATAAAAATGACATCTCTATTCTCTTTGTCTCTCCCTCTTAAATCCGACGCTCGACTGTTATTTTAACTCTAGCTCTTTTTGGCTCTCTGGGATGGCTCAGTGCTATGGGTTTGTCTGTAAAGGTTGGGGAGACAAGGAGTTAAACCATCACCTAGAGACTTTGATCACCACAGACCTAGACTCCTGGCAGTTCCGTGCAAATGAAAACAGCAAGTTTCTTTTTAGCCTTAATTATCTGCATAATTACTTAGCCAAGATAGATACAGGCTCAGAATCTCAAGAAAGGTGAATTTTTTTCTTCTCAATCCCTCAGTGTCATTGTCAGTAACATTTATTGTGTGCCAACTGCATGGAACAACTCTGTCTTAAATATTGAGAGGTACATAAAAGACTTATTATAGATGCTACTCATGAACCTTTTAATAACCTAACTGCAGAAACAAGATCACTGGAATACCTGATGGGTACCAGGCAGTACACCAACAGCAAAGATACAAGGACATATAATCTGTGGATTTAATGAATGTATAGTCTAGTAGGTAAGAATAAGCAAGATAAAAAAGGTTAATCTGTATACACTATTACTTTTGTGACACAAGTGTGGTAGGATTTCAGGGAGGAAACAATCAAGGTATAGGAACTGTCATCCAACAAACATTTAATGGACAATTACTCTATACTAGGCATTACCTGTTAGACTTTTGCCCACCAATCATCACAGACTTGAAGTGAGAATCTTTAAGTGTCCAAAATGATGCTGCACTCTGAGCTGAGAGCTAACCATTTAATGATTTGAGGACACATAAGAAAAGGAGTTATCCATGCATTGTAGCCAAGTTGCTGCAGGCCAGGTGGGCAGTTTTTCTCCATGTTTTTGAGTCTTTATATTGACCTCTTTTAAAGGAGAAACTAATGATGGGTCTGTGCTGATGTTCAGCCATAAGTCTCCTCTGTCATGTTCTACAGGACACAGAAGGACAAGTTTCTTGCATTTCTGTAATAGAAGCATCGAAATCAATCCAGCAGAGACTGTAAACAAAGAGAGTTTGGGCAAAAGTTTTTGCTGGGGTTACCTTTTTTTTTTTCCGTCTTTGATGTAGTATACCTTCTGGAAAGAAGAATATCAGCTTTCTTTTGCCAATATCACAGTTTGCTATTCCCACTTGCTGCCCATAAGCAGTAATAATCATCACATGGTGTTGTTAAAGATCTCAGATCTGTAGAATTTTTCCACCAAGATTCTTCTACAACACAGACACTGATATGTTAATTCATGCAGAAAAATGTTGTCCATTGGGCCACAGCGACTTCTTTGGCATGATCAAGGCTTTCCCTTGCTCCAGCCCAACTTGATCAAGGATCCATAACCTAATTAGAAGGTGCTGAGTGAGGACGAATCAGAACAAAATGAGTTTGTCAAAATAGCAGAGTATTTAATTGATTTATTCCAATGCAGACATTTTACAATAAGAATCATTTTCCCACCGAGACCTGAAGATACAAATGTGGGCTTTCTTTAACTGTTTTGAGAAGAGCACTGCTGTATTTTCCTTGGGATTCCTCCATGCTGCACCATAGGTCTTTTCATTTGGCTGTCCAGTCAATGAAGCCATAGACGTGTAATGACTTAGACATCATCCTTTTTCCTTAAGACCTTGAACATCTCTGTTATGATTTTATAACTGGTAAATTTTATATTTTAGAGGGCAACTCTATTTTCCTCCTTCCAAATTTGTGAAATATCACATTGAGACCTCAAACTCCAAAAAAATAAGGAATCATTCAGTGCAAAAATATGTTATTGGAGCCGGAACTTCAACACAGTGATTGCCATGCACAGAGCTGGAGTGGAAGGACATTCCAATAGACAATGGGGAAATGTGAACAATGGGATATGAACTTGAAAACTTTCCGCCATCCCTGGACTATTGTCTGAACATAATATTACGCCTCTAGGCCTTTGGTCCATATGGGCTTTTTTCGGGGCCGGGGGTGGTGGTAGATGGGAACTGAGATGCTCTTTGCCAGCTTTTCCAGTTCCAAACACCTATTTTTCCTTCAATTTTCTAATATCTAGTACCAAATGGCAGAAAGGACACCAGAAGGAAAAAACAGGTAAGAAGCAAAGAATAAAGGAGGGAGGAAAAGAGAAACAAAGGCTGCACTTGCCATCAAAACCCTGCATTCAAATCCTGCTCTGCCGCTCACTGCCTACTTGGACAAAATGTTTTACTTACTTTTTCAAACATCGGGTTACTCTTTCAGGAGAATGAGGAGAATGTTACCTACATCCTGAGGTATTACGTTATATGATTGAGCAAGAGAATGTGTATACAAAAGCCTGGAACAGAGCAGTAACCAATAAGATGTCAATCAAATCAGTTCTGAAAACCTCGCTTCACTATTACCCCCAGAAAAAAGGCTGACATGACTTCTTCAGCAACAAGTGTCCCTCCACCTCCATCATCCCATACACATGGCATGTGCCACCATCACAACACTCACCGTGTCCTGCTTTCTGTTTTAGGTCCCTGTCCCTTACTAAAATAGAAGTTCCTCAATGGCAGGTACCAGTCCATGTCCATTGGTGAACCCCAGACCTGGCACTATCCCTTACACAAATGGGGCTTTTATAAACACTTATTGTCAGGCCTCTGAGCCCAAGCCAAGCCATCGCATCCCCTGTGACCTGCACGTATACGCCCAGATGGCCTGAAGTAACTAAAGAATCACAAAAGAAGTGAATATGCCCTGCCTCGCCTTAACTGATGACATTCCACCACAAAAGAAGTGTAAATGGCCGGTCCTTGCCTTAAGTGATGACATTACCTTGTGAAAGTCCTTTTCCTGGCTCAACCTGGCTCAAAAAGCACCCCCACTGAGCACCTTGCGACCCCCACTCCTGCCCACTGAGCACCTTGCGACCCCCACTCCTAACCGCCAGAGAACAAACCCCCTTTGACTGTAATTTTCCTTTACCTACCCAAATCCTATAAAATGGCACCACCCTTATCTCCCTTCCCTGACTCTCTTTTCGGACTCAGCCCGCCTGCACCCAGGTGAAATAAACAGCTTTACTGCTCACACAAAGCCTGTTTGGTGGTCTTTTCACACGGACGCGCATGAAACTTGTAAGATGAATGAATACATGCCATCAAAATTGCCAGACTTAACTCAGAAAACAGAGGTGTCATTATCATTTCTGTTACGAGAAAGCTTTCCCACATTACGTGATCTTTTTACTTTCTGAAGTTCTAGCAGATACGGCATTTTGCATTTGCTCTCTTTGGTTTCCAGATGCATTTACAATGTACCTCACCAGGTCAGGTTTCATTGATGTAAAATCACACAAGAAGAGTCTTGTTTATACAGGAACAGCAATATCTATTAGTTCCTTTGTGTCTTCCTTTTACAGGTTACTCCTTATTGATGTCAAAAACCAGATTGTCCCCAAACAGTTTTAGTCTTTTATTACTTTCTGTCATCAGTTATAATTTTACAGCAGAAATTGTTTCATTTTCCTTGTGTTCATGAAGATTTTAAAAGTTCTAAGCTGGCTTCTCTTTCACGTGCACAGGAAAAAAAAGTAAACAGCATTTGGGGAGCATAATGTAAGGAAAGAATAATAAAGGTTTCTAAAAAGAATCCAGAGCTCTGACTGGCTATAAATGCTTCTTTACCCTGCAGGCTGGAGCAGAATCAGGATTTAATATTAATGGATAATTTGTCGAGAGCCCTTTTCTTTATTTTAGTGTGAAAAAAATACAATGAAACAAGCTCAATGGAGTTTTCCATTAATATTATTAAATAGAATTTTAAATTAATAAAATGTACAGATTTTAAATGTGGTTTGATAGGTTTACAAATGCACATACCCATCAACTACCATCCCTATCAAGATATAGAATAATTTATCAGGATTTTCCTTTTATGTCTCTTTTTTTTTTTAATCAGCTCTCATGCCCTGTCCTGCAATCCATGGGTTTTCATACTTTGAGCTCCATAAATT
Organism: Pan troglodytes; assembly: GCF_028858775.2. Classification (NCBI taxonomy): domain Eukaryota; kingdom Metazoa; phylum Chordata; class Mammalia; order Primates; family Hominidae; genus Pan; species Pan troglodytes. The sequence goes on from NC_072401.2 coordinate 17,459,225, forward strand.
GTTTCTTAGAATCTGATAAAAGCTAGAGAATTCTCCCCACTCGGGGAGAGAACTTGGGGCAGGGTGGATGGATCCTAGGTTAGGAACTCAAAACAAGTTTTATTAATTCTTTTATTTATTCATTTAAAAATCTTTATTGAGCACTGGCTGGGTGCTTTGGGATAGGTATTGGGCAGGCAGTGGTAAAGAAAAAAATGATATACTTCTCTCCTTGATCTTACATCAAGGAGAAAGGCCATAATAAGCAAAGAAGCAAACCACTCAGTATTCTGCTTGAATAAATGGAATGGCAGAAAGTATTAAGTGCTTTGCTATGAAATCTATAACTTTTATATGTTGTATGTAAAGACTTACATGACCTACAGCAGTACAACCTAGAGAAAAGGTTTGTCTGCTGCTTTTCTAGTTCAGGTGTTTTCTCTAAGCTCTTGGTCATACATCCTTACTGAACATGCATTCTCAATGTATATCTATGTATATGCTACTATGTTAGTATATTGTTTTATGATAAAACACGTACTAAATGGCCAGGTGCAGTGGCTCACCCCTGTAATCCCAGCACTTTGGGAGGCCAAGGCGGGTGGATCACAAGGTCAGGAGATCGAGACAATCCTGGCCAAAATGGTGAAAACCTGTCTCTACTAAAAATACAAAAAATTAGCCGGGCGTGGTGGTGCATGCCTGCAGTCCCAGCTACTTTGGAGGCTAAGGCAGGGGAATCACTTGAACCCAGGGGGCAGAAATTTCAATATACTAAACTAGAAATAAAAAATGAAACAGATAAGTCACATGAGCAGCCATGATACAGAAAGTCAAAAGAGACTATTTTTGAAATCAGTGAATCCACATGTATAGTTGGAGACACAGAAAATCCCCAAAATATCTATTTTTAAAAATCCTAGAATAAGTGAGGTCAACCATGTCACAAGATCAAAGATAAACATGCGAAAACCAATTATACACCCATGTACTGTCAATGAACACATGAACAACAAAATTTAAAAATGCAATGCCATTTATAATAGATTTTAAAAAGAGGAAATTCTTGGGTCTAAATCAAACGAAGCATGGGTGAGACTTGTATGATCAAAATTACACAATGCTGATGAAAGAAATCAAATAACTAAATAAAGATACTATGTTCATGAATTGAAGACTCAACATAATAAAAATGTCACTGTCAATTATTTCCAAACTAATACAAAGATTTAACACAATTCCTATAAAAACTCTAGCAGGAGGCCGGGCGCAGAGGCTCACGCCTGTAATCCCAGCACTTTGGGAGGCCGAGGCGGGCAGGAGATCAGAGACCATCCTGGTCACGAGGTCAGGAAATCGAGACCATCCTGGCTAACATGGTGAAAGCCCATCTCTACTAAAAATACAAAAAATTAGCCGGGCGTGGTAGCAGGTGCCTATAGTCCCAGCTACTCGGGAGGCTGAGGCAGGAGAATGGCATGAACCCGGGAGGTGGAGGTTGCCGTGAGCCAAGATCACGCCACTGCACTCCAGCCTGGGTGACAGAGACCTCCGTCTCAAAAAACAAAACAAAACAAAACTCTAGCAGGATATTTGTAGATACAGATTAAAAATTAAATTTTAGGCAAGAATATTCTAAAATTTATATGGAAAAACAAATAAATTAGAATAGCTAATGCAATTTTGAAAAAAGAATAAAATGGGAGGAATCAGTCCACCAGATTTCAAGACTTACTAGATAGCTACAGTAATCAAGGCTATGTAATAATAGCATAAGGATAGACACATATATCAATGGAACAGACTGGAAAATCCAGAAACAGACTTACACAAACATGTTCAACTCACTTTTGACAAAGGTACAAAAGCAAATCAATGGAGAAAAGATGGCTTTTTCAACAAATGGTGGTGGCACAATTGGACATGCATTGCTATAAAAATTAACTTCAACTTAAGACTCATATCTTATACAAGAATTAACTAAAATTGAATATGAAATTAAACTTGAAACCATCCAACTCAGAAAAAAAAAAGCATAGAAGAAAATCTTTGGGATCTAGGCGTAGGAAAGAGTTTTTAGACATGACACCAAAAACACACCCATAAAAGAAAAATTGATGAATTTGACTTCATCAGAATTTAAAACTTTTGCTCCATGAAAAACTCTGATTAGAGAATGAAAATGTCAGCTAATGATGGCAGAATATATTTGCAAACCACATATTCAAGAGTATAGAATATATAAGGAACTCAAAACTCAATAGTAAGAAAGCATACAATCCAATTAGAACGTGGATGAAATACACGAAGAGATACTTCATTGAAGAAGATAAACAAATTGCACATGAAAATATGCTTAACATCATTAGCCATTAGGGCAATGCAAATTAAAGTCACAGTGAGATGCATCAAATTAAAATTAAAAAATAGCAACTCCAAATGCTGGTGAGGATGCAGAGGAACAGGATCATTGACATATTCCTGATGCATATGGAAAAGTATGTAATTACTCATGAAAATTGTTAAGAAACTAAATATGGAGCTGCCATACCCAGCCATTTTCTCCTGAGCATTTTCCCCAGAGAAATGATACTTTCATTCACACAGAAACTTGTTCATGAATGTTTATAGGAGCTTTATTTGTAATACTCCAAAACTGGAAAAAGCCCAGCTACCTTCAATTGGTGAATGGTTAGAGAGAGTGATGCATTCATATGGTGATAAACTATTACTCAGCAATAAAAAGGCACAAACTACAAATAGGCAAAGAATTATGATGGGTGAAAAAAGCCAATCCCCAAATATTACATACTTTATGATTCCATATATGCAATATCCTTGAAATGATGAAATTACACAAGTGGAGAACAGACTAGTGGTTATCAGGAATTAAGGAGAAGATAGGGTGGGAGGAAAATGAATATGGTTATAAAAGTGAAACATGAAAAATCTTTGTGGTAATGAAACAATATGTAGCTTGACTTTATCGATGTCAAGGTCTTAGTTGTAACATTGTACTATAGTTTTACACAAATGCTACCATTGCAGGCAAATGCATAAAGAGTACACAGGATCTCTCTGTGCTATTTCTTACAACTGCATGTCAACCTACAATTATCTCAAAATAAAAAGTTTAAGTTAAAAAGTTAGCATACTTCAATCTCCAGATCTAAAAACTGAGTGAACTCAAAGCAGGATAAATACAAAGAAAACCATGCCACAAATCATAGTCAGCTATTTGATTGAAAACCAGAGATTAAGAATGAAAATTAAAAGCAGCCAGAGGAAAAAAAAAAATCCACTGAAAACATATTACCACAAATTGAATCACAACTAACTTCTCACCAGAAATATGTAAGCTTAAAGACAATGAAATGATATCTTTTATGTGTTAAAAAAAATGGGCCAACAGAATTCTGTATCTAGCAAAAACATCTTTTAAAAGGAAAGCAGAATTCTGCCCTTCTAGTGAAGGTGGTGTGATAGGCAGAATTCTATCATGAACCCAACAATCTCGGTCCCACAGTGTTATTGTCCATATTGTCTCCTTCCTTTGGGTGCCCAGAGGTGATGCTAGTGGCTAAGGAGTCAGGTGCTTGTGTGTAGATGAGTTCATGGGGCGGTTTCCGAAGGCAGGTTTCTACGTTTATAAACAGTGAGCTACACCCTTGCCTAATCCTCTTGCCTTGAATATGACTGAAGTCTGTGACTTTTTACTAGCTAATAGATATGGCAAAGGTGATGGGATGCCCCTACTGAGATTAGATTACTGTGTGTGTATGTGCTTATAAACATACATATGTATGTTTGCATACATGCATACACATATATCTCTCAATGGTCTCTCTCTCTTTCTCTCTCTACTCTCTCTCTCTCTCCTAGTGTGCATGAGAGAGACTCTTCTTTTTGGCCTTAAAGAAGCAAACTGCCACATTGAGAACTGCCTATGGAGAGACCTACATGGCAGCAAACTGCCTATGGCCTCTAGAAAAATGGAAACTTCAGTCCTACAAACTCAGGCATCTGAATTCTGCCAACAGTTACCTAAGCTTGGAAGAGGATCCTGAGCTCCATTAGAAGACATGAACCAGGCAATACCTCAATTACAGCTTTGTGGGACCCAACTAAGACATGCCCAAACTCCTGATGCACAGAAACTTTGAGATAATAAATGTGTAGGGTTTCTTTCAAGATGGCCGAATAGGAGATAATAAATGTGTGTTGTTTTAGTTGGCCAAATTGTGGTATTTGTTATAGAACAATAAGTAACTAACACAGGTGGAGAAATTTCATTGGAATAGCCTTCCTTCATATAACAATTATATTGGGAGGCCGAGGCAGGTGGATCACCTGAGGTCAGGAGTTTGGGACCAACCTGGCCAACATGGTGAAACCCTGTCTCTACTAAAAATATAAAAATTAGCCCAGTGTGGTGGTGTGTGCCTGTAATCCCAGCTACTTGGGAGTCTGAGGCAGGGAGAATCGCTTGAACCCAGGAGGCAGAGGTTGCAGTGAGCCAAGATTTTACCATTTGCACTCTAGCCTAGGCAACAGAGTGAGACTCCATCCCAAAAAAAAAAAAAAAAAAAAAAATTATAAAACCTAGACAAAATATTTTTTTAATCACCATAAAACAAGCTAACTATACTTCAAAGCATTGATATCTACAAAGTATGTTTTCTGACCACAATGATATTTAGTTAGAAATAATACCAATAAGACAATGAGAAAAAATGCCTTATATTTGGAAATTAAACAGTGTATTTCTAAATGATCCATGAGTCAAAAATAAATCAAAAATGAAATCAGAAACTATTTTAAACTGAATGAGGTTAGAATATAACATATCAAAAATTATAGGAGGCAGTTTGCAATGAAATTATATCTGATACTCTTGTAGAAGAAGAAAATTTAAAATCAATTATCTAATTTTTAAACTTAAAAAGCTAGAAAAAGAGGACCAAAGCACACCCCAAGAAAGAAGAAGAATGGAAAGATCACTGTAGAAATCAGTAAAGTGAAAAACAAACATGCTAGGGAGAACAATTTTAAAAATTTAAAAATCAAAATATATTTCCTTAAAAAGGTTAATAAAATTGATGAACCCCTAAGAGCAAATCAATAAGAAGAAGAAAAATATATTATAGAGGAGAAGAGATCCCTAAAGATCCTACACACATGGAAAGGATAATAAGGAACTATTTTGAACAGCATAATGTCAATAAATGCAGCAACATAGACGAAATAGATGAATCCCTTAAAAATACAACTTAACAAAACTGACAAAAGCTAAACTACAAAAAGACTCATATTTATTAAAGTAATTGAATTAGTTATGAAAAACCTTTTCACACAGAAATATCCAGGTGCATGTGAATTCTATCAAAAAAAATAAAGCTACTATTCCTTAAAGAAGAAATAATAAAAATTCTATGGAAACTCTTTCAAGTGAAAGAAGAGAATGGGACATGTAATCTACTTATTTTATGATAATAGCATTATGCTGATACCAAACCTGACAAAGGCTTTACAAGAAAATAATATATACACCAATATCCCTTATAAAATTGATTCAAACATACTTAGAAAATATTAGAAAACTGAATGTAGCAATATACTAAAAGAATAATACATCATGACTAAGTAGGATTTAACATTTGAAAATTAATCAAAATAACTCATATTTTTACAGAATAAAGAAAAACCAACTCAACTCAATGGTCAGCTCAATAAATGCATAACATTCTATTCCCATTCATAATAATAACTCTTGGAAAACTAGGATCAGAAGGAAGATTCTTCAATCTTATAAAAGGCAACTATGAAAAACCTACAGCTGGCATCACACTTAGTAGTGAAATATTAAATTATTTTACCATAAGATTAGGAGCAAAGCAAGATGACTCACTCTTACCACTTATGTTCAGCATTACACTGGAGGCCCTAACCAGCTTAATAAGGCAAGAAAAAGAAATAAAATGCATGAAGATTTGAAATTAAAAAGTCAAACTTTTCTATGTATAAGCAATATAGAAAATCATAAGGCGCCAACTCCTCTCTCCCTCAAAAAATCTATGGGAACTATTAAGAGAGTTTAGCAGTATCTCAGGATACATCAAGGCCAACATCCAACTATTAATTATAATTTTATGTACTATCAGCCAACAATTAGAAAACAAAACAAAAGAATATATAAAATTCCATTTACAATAGTGTCATAAAGCGTTAAAAAAATTAGGAACAAATTTAACCAAAGATAGACAAGATTTCTCTTCTCAAAGCTACAAATCTCCAGAGAGAAATTTGAAAAGGCCTAAATATATGAGGAAATATGCTGCCTTTATAGGTAAAAAGACTTAACATTATTAAGATATCAATTCCACAGAATTTAATTCAATACCATCGAAATAATAATCCCACCAGGATTTTTAAATAGAAATTTGTATGCTGTGTCTACAATTCTTATGAAAATGTAAAGAACCTGGAATAATCAAGTGAATCTCCAAAAAGAATAAAATTGGAGGACTTACACTATGTGACTTTAAGATTAGTGTAGTGCTAAATCACGAAGAGAGTGTGGTATTTGCATAGGTATAGACAAATCAATCAACAGGACAAAATGCAGTCCAGAAATAAATCCTTTTGTATGATCAATTGTTTGTTTCTTTTTGTTTTTTGGTTTTTGTTTGTTCATTTGTTTCTGAGACAGGGTCTTACTCCAGCACCCAGGCTGGAGTTCAGTGGCATGATCATGGCTCACTAAAGCCTTGACTTCATGGGCTCAGTGACCCTTCCACCTCAGCAGCTGAGACTACAGGTGCACACCACCACGCCCAGCTGATTCTTGTTGTTTTGTTTTTTTTTTTTTCGTAAAGATGGAGTTTCGCCATGTTGTCCAGGCTGTTCTCTCACTCCAGAGCTCAAGCAATCAGCCCACCTCAGCCTCCCAAAGTGCTGGGTTTACAGGCGTGAGCCACTGCACCCAGACTTTATGTGATCAATTGATTTTCATTGAAAGTACAAAGCAGTTCAATAGGGAAAGGAAAGTCCATTCAACAAATGATGCTGGAACTAATAGATATCCATAGAAGCCTAGATTCTTACCTCATGCTATATACAAAATTAATGTGAGATAGATTATAGATCCAAACATATTAATAAAAGCCAAAAAGATAAATCTTCTAATAGAAAACATAGAAGAAAATCTTCACAACCTTGTGATAAGCAAAGATTTTCTGGAAAAAGGCAGAAGTCACAAACCATTAAAGAAAAAATAATAATAAATTATATGTCATCAGAATAAAAATCTTCTATTCATCAGAAGATACTATTTTAAAAAGTTAAGTCATAGGGAAAAATACTTGGGTGAGTATATATGTATATATGCGATATATACATACACACATATATACATATATGTATATATACACATGTATACATATATACATACATATAGATATATATAGATATATATGTATACATATATACATACATATAGATATATATACATATATAGATATATATGTATACATATATACATACATATATCTATATACACATATATAGATATATATGTATACATATATACATACATACAGATATATATACACACATATATACACACATATATATGTGTGTGCGTGTATATATATATATACACACACAGTCATCCTTTGGTAGTCATGGGGGACTGGTTCCAGGACCCGCTTATGACGCCAAAATTTAAGGATGGTCAAGTCCCTGATATAAAATGGTATAATATATGTATATAATCTGTGTACATTCTCCTGTATACTTTAAATCATCTCTAGATTACTTGTAATATTTAGCACAATGTAAATTCTCTGTAAATAGTTGTTATATTGTATTATTTCAGCAATGACGAGAAAAAGTCTGTACATGTTCAGTACAGATGCATTTTTTAAATATTTTTGATCCATGAATGGTTGAATTTATGAATGTAGAATTATATGTCTATAAAATACAGATTTGATATAGGAGTCCCATTTAGAATATACAAACTCAATAATGGAAAAAAATTAACGGGCAAAAGACATGAACAAACATTTCACCAAAAAGGATATAGAAATGTCCAATAAGCATGTGAAAAAATGCTCAACTGATATTAGGAAACACATAAATGAAAATTAAAATTATAAAGAGATACCACTGCAGAAGAATGGCTAAAGTTAAATCAACTGATAACATGACAGGATGAGGATGAAGGTGAAGATGAAAAGCAACTAAAACACTCAAACACTCCGGGTGTCAATGTTAAAAGTAACCACTTATAAAACTTAAAAATTCACTTATTTATTGATCTAGCAACTCCACTCCCTGGTTTTTATACAAGAGAAATAAAGTCAACTGTCCACCAAAACTTACAAAAAAAAATGTCCATAGCAGCCTTATTCTTAATTGCTAAAAACTTGAAACAACCCAAATATTCATCAATGAAAGAATGAATGTAAATTTTGTGGTAAATTTCTACAGTGGCACATGAGTACACAGTAAAAAGGAACAAACTACTGATAGAAACAACACAGATAAATTTTACACACATTATGTTGACAAAAAAAAAGCCAAGTACACACACACACACACACACACACACACACACGATGTACTGTATAATTACATTTATATAAAATACAAGAAAATGATAAAAGGAATCTTTGTAACCAGACATTTAAAATCTGTGTAATTTATCGTCTGTAAATGATACCTCAATTAAAAAGAAGCCAAAATAAGATAAAATTTTCAATGGACTATATTTTACATTTTCTCCAACATAATGTTTTATGTCATTGTGTTGCTAATAGCTTAAGCATAATCTATTTGAAATCGCTAATAATAATTGATGAAAATTTATTTTTCAAATTGTCTTGGTGGTTGCAATTTTATCTCCACCACCCTCCCTTCTTGTCTGATGGGAATAGATTGTCACTGTTTTGAGGAGGAGGTGAAATGCTGCCTCTGCCTCCTTGGGGTTTTTTGTGTGTGTGCTTGCTTTCATAGTATTGTCTTCAGTACAAGTTAGTTTCTTTACAGGAATTTTTTCAAGGGGCTTGCTCATTTTTGTGAAGTTTAATATAGTTAAAAGCAATTTAAATGACTATAATATTAATACAACTGAGCACAGGAAACCCCCAGTGAGTCAGAATGTGGCAAAAACAACAAATAAGTGAGGGTCTTGTCAAACTGTTTTGTTGTGAACCCCTGCATCTCCCCATGGGGACACCTCTCCAAGTATTAGTGACAGTGAGAGACCTCTACCTGTCTCACACAGGTACCTACTGAGGACTCTAGTACTAAAGAGTATATTAAAAATGAGCAAAGCTTATTTCATTCTTAGAAAAATAAATATACATCAGGGGTTTTCCTATACCCAGTGAGCCACCTATGTGTCCACTTCGGTACCCTGCTGTGTCTTCTCACCTGTTCCCTTCTTTATGACTATTTAGCTTTCAGGTCTCAGATGCCACTTCTCTGGCAAATTTCTCTGACCTTTTAGAACTGAGTTAGGTGCCTAAGAGCCTTTGTACATGAAAGCAGGCCATTCTGTGATTCAGACAACAAGGGAAGTATCTCCTTAAAATATTCTTTCCTTATTCAAGAAATTGATATTGCTAATTATGTGCTAGGGACTGCTATAGGCACTGGAGATTCACTAGTGAACCAAAACAACCAATAGCCCCCTGCCCTCATAGAGTTGAAGTTCTGGTGGAGCGGACAATTAAAGAATAGGTGACTTGGTGATAAGTATAAAGGAGAAAAAATAAACAAGAAAAGCGGGTATGAAATACCAGATTGTATGGGGTTGACAGTGAACATTTAGTGGCCAAGGAGCACCCCACTCAGAATGTGACCTTGAGCCAAGAACCAAAGGAGCCCACGTGAATATCTGCAGGAAAATTCCAAGAAGAGGAAGGCTCGGGCTTGCTGAGGGAGAAAGGACAAAAGCAGGAAGAGAAGTGGACAGGTACGAGATCTTTTCCGGAGTCAGTATCCATGAATCTTTCTTGCTTGGGTTAGCTGTGAGGAATACCAGGATAAGGAAAAGGAGGGCTCAAGGAAGACTTCCAAGTGTCTGCTTTCAGCTAGCAGGTAAATAATGGTGCCACTTACGAAAATAGGAGACAGTGGAGGAAGAGCAGGTGAAGTGGGGTGGCACACTGGGTCAAGAGGTCATATTTGATACGATAAATTTGAATTATTAGGTATATAGTGCTCACCTATTTTAAATTTGAGGGTACGCAGGCTCAGAGAGCATAATTTACTTGTGATAGCAGGCTGTGCTTGCTGCCTCTTTGTAATGTGATTTTTCAAAACATCCAGTCAAGACCAGTTTATTTTTGTGCCCCTTGAATGTGAGCTTAGATGTGTGACCTGCTTTGGCCACAGAGGACATGAGCAAATGTGACATGAGCTGAGGCATAAAATGGCTGGACAATCCCACGACCACCACCATGGAGAACAAGCTGGGGCTAACTGGCTGGGTGATGAGAGTCACGTGGCCAAGGTCCTCCAGGTGACATCATTCCAACAGCCAGACACATGAGCGAGGCTACCCTGAATAATCCAGCTCCATTAGAGCCATCCCAGAATGTGAGAAATAAAAAAAAAACAATTCATTTGTATTATTAAATCTCATAAGCAAAATCTAACTGATACACTTGCATGAGACTCAGAAAGGATGAGTGGCCATGTCAGGAACTGGCCTTCCTTCTTCTAAGTTAACTGCTTTTCCAATACTCCAAGGTAAGACCATTTATATATTAGTTAGCAGAATCAGAACCAGGAGCACCCTAAGGCTGTGTCCTCTAAGCTGCTGTCTTAAAGCAACTGTGCTTTAAAACCTATTCTATTTGTTAATGTTCAACATGCCTCTCTCATTCTCTCTCTCTCCCTGCCCGCCCCCCCCCCCCCACCCCTCCCCAACCCCCTTGATCAGACAATGTTGCTGTAAAAGCAACCAACAGAAATCCAATTCAGTCTCTGGGGAAATTTATAGAAAAAAAAAATCTTGCTATGCCAGTGCTTTTTCCATGGCAATATGAAGCATATGGGATCTCAGAAGAAGCATCTATCACAATATGTTGCATTGCAGTGCGGGAATTGGCATTTTCTCCAATTCCTCAAAGCATAGTTAAGAGCAAAATAAATGTAAAGATATGAGGTTCAGGCTATTGCTGACATGCTCTCCCTTTCAAAGCATTGTAGTGGTATAGGAGAAGAAAAAGAAAAATCATAAACTAAAGCCCCCCAATGTAGCTAACTTTCAGTCCCAGAAGTCTCTGAACTAAAACTGAAACCCAAAGCATATTCAAAGTTGTAAATAGGATCAAGGAGTTCAGCCACTGCAGCCCAAATCACACACAAGGACGACAGGATAACATTCTGGGGCCCTAGATAGAATGGAAAAGAGGATACAACTACCCAGCCTGGCCTGAAAAATGCAGAGTCCAGAGCTCTACTCCTGCCTTCCTACCATGTTCCTGCATGACTCTGGATAAGTCATGTCATAACCAGAGAGGTATGACCCTAAGAGTCATCATTCACTAGGAACACTTTAGCACAGGAATCACTGTTTAAACCTAAGGGTGAGCAGGTTCAGGACTAGGGATGGCGCTCCAGACACAATCCCCCAAGACATGGCACCTTGACATCGGAGAGAACAGCAGAACCAGGGAGGTCACTCTGACCTTTTCCTGCCTTTCTTCCCTGAAGCGTGCCATAAAAGGATTCTCTGACCTTCCTCTGAAATAGATCACAAGACCCTCATGTGAGAGGTGCCCTCCCTATACCTGGAGGACGGGAACATCCTTCCCTCTGAAGTCACAGGGACGCAGAGAAAAATCTGAACCAACAGACCTTTCTAAGTTCTCCCCAGTTTGTTACTGTTAGACCATACTCCTTTTGTCCAATTATATTTCTCCACAACTTGTCCACGCTCCATCAAATCAAAGCATAAAAATACACAGGTTTCGCTGTTTCTTTGATCTTCATTTCTGAAGGCTCCTGTGACATGTAAGACTTATTAAATACATTTGTGTGATTTTTCTTGTGTTAATCTGTTTTTATTTTTTAATAGGGGCCTCGGCCACAAACCTAGTGATGGGTGAGGAAAGAAATGTTTCCTGCCCTACACTAGGAAGGGTCTCCTGGACTACTGAGAACAGAAGGAACTGGGGCATCCTGAGTTAGCCAGGGAACAAAAGGAGCATGATGTTGGGTGCTTGGAGTTTAGATGCCGAGAAGGAGTAGGGCTGTGGAATACGGAGGGGAGCTTTACTGCAGGTTGCACCACTTAGCAGTGGGTGACTCTCATTATATCCACATCCCCAGTGCCAGGTCCTTTTAACTCATGCCATTTGATTAAACCTGGCCATAACAGTGGGGTTAAGGGTGACTACTGGAGCCCTTGTAGTATCAGTGAGGAAACTGAGATGAAAGGAGTTACATGACTTATCCCAGTCCCATGGCCAGTAAGTGATGCAGCTTAGATGTAAACCCAGGTCTTTTGGTCTCTGAATCCCGTGCTTTTATCATTTTAATCTTCCTGGAATATAAAACTTAAAAATAATGCTTATGCACGAGAATTGCTTGAACCAGGGAGGCAGAGGTTGCAGTGAGCTGAGATTCTGCCACTGTACTCCAGCCTGGGGAGCAGAGCAAGACTCTGTCTCAATAATAACAATAAAAAAATAATAATAATGCCTATGAACATATTCCAGAATATTATAGAACAGATAACTTCATGCTCACTGGCAGAAAAATAAACTATAGTTCATTATAATACATAATTTTAAGTGATGAAATGAATTATTTCTCTTTTTGCTCCTGTTAATGGATTTAATGTAAGTTTTACATGACACAGGAGCCTATATAAGTGACTGAAGACTCACACAAACAGAAAAACCTGTGTATTTTTATGTTAAGTTTGATGAAAAGAAGAAAGTCATGGAGAAATTTAACTGGAAACAGAGGATTCCATCTAGTGGTAATAAACTGGGGCAAGGGAGAGGGCTTAGCACGGCCTGTTTGTTCAGATTCTTCTGTGTCCTGTGTTTTCAGAGATAAGGATGTTTCTTGTTTCCAAGTATAGAGGAGGCCCCTCTGGAATGAGGATTTTACGACCTATAGCAGGGCAGGAGAACATCAGGGTTTATGACCTGCTTCGTGGGAGAAAAGTGAGGGGAAGGGGAGAGTGACTGATATGGTTTGGCTGTGACCTCACCAAAATTTCATCTTGAATTGTAGTTTCCATAATCCCCACATGTCATGGGAGGGACCCAATGGGAGGTAATGGAATCAAGGGGGTTGGTTTTTCCCGTGTTCTCGTGATAGCAAATGAGTCTCATGAGATCTGATAGTTTTACAAAGGGCAGTTCCCCTGCACACACTCTCTTGCCTGTCATCATCTAAGACATGACTTTGCTCCTCCTTTACCTTCTGCCATGATTGTGAGGCCTCCCCAGCCATGTGGAACTGTGAGTCCATTAAACCTCTTTTTCTTTATAAATTACCTGGTCTTGGGTATGTCTTTATTAGCAGTGTGAGAACAGACTAATACAGTGATCTTCCTGCTTCTGCTGTTTCCTGCAATGCCAAGGTGCTATATTTTGGGGTAATGTGTCCTGAATCTCATTACTTCCTTCAAATGAGTCTCACACGGTTTGCCTTTCCTCTCCTAATCCTGTTATTAAGAGTGGGAGAAGCAAAATAGTAGTGCTTGGGAGTGCAAGGGCCAAGAATATTAGATTCTGCTTGGTCATCACAGTATTAAACATCTTCACAATGCATGGAACACACCGCCTTACTGCATCCCAGTAATCTCCAAGATTCTATACACTGGGAGAGAGGAAGAACCCAGAAATGGCTCTGGGATTGGAAATAATTTTACAGAGAAGCCCGTCCCTGCCTTTAAATCACTTAATCAAAGTTATTTTCCTAAAATTGTAATTAATATTTGAAATTAGATTAATTCCACTTGTGTGTGTTTTATGTGCCTCAAATTAAATTAAAATCAACAGAAACATTTCTTGAAATGGAAAGGCTAGAAAGCCAAGAATTTTTCCAAGCTAAAATAGTTATTTGTATCCTCTAGATGGGACCCATATACAAGACGACCAATGAGATAAAAGCACTGATGGTTATTAAAGCCCAATCCAGATATAAAGAGCATTCCCTACTATGTGTCAGGCATCCTGCTGGATGCTGGCAAGGTAGGCAGGATGGAGGGTTGTTAAACGAGGAAGTGCCTGCCAGGAGTTTCTGGAACAGATAAGCATATAAATATCACATGAGTTTAGTGGCGGGTCCTAAGAAATGTTTTACTAGGGAGTTTTTAAAAGGAAAAACATAGCAAACCCCACCTTCACCACTTAACAGACCTGCAACTTCAAGCAACTTACCCTCCCTCAGGCTCAGTTTCCTCCTCTGAACATTGGGGATAATGTTTCTCACTTGGCAGGGGAATTTGAGGAAATGAGATCATGCTGTTTCCCAAACTCACCTCTTCTTAAGGATCATTTGGAGGAGCCTGTCCAAATATAAATTCTCAGACCACTTTCTGGAACTTTCTGGGGCCAGGATTCTGCTTTCAACAAGCATCCCAGCAGGGACATAACCAAGGAAAGGGGTTAAGGCTTTGTCCCAATTCCCTTCACCCAGTTCCACCCCGATCACTCCAAATCCACATGCATTATTTTACTTCTTTTTATTTATTCTTATTTTTAACTCTTCACTATGAAATTATTTTAGACTTGCAAATATTTGTAAAAATAGTATAATGAATTGCCTTATACTCCTCACTCAGCTTCCTCAAATACTAAAAGCTTACATATCCACAATTCAATGATCAAAATCAGGATGTTAACATTAATACAATATCATTAATTAACAAACCTTATTTAAATATCACCCAATGTTCCACTAATGTCTTTTTCTGGTCGAGGATCCAAGCCAGGCAAATGCAAATAACCTAACTAAGGCATGTTTGCTAGGCAAATGCCTTATCTAGACAAGTCTCCAACTGCTCCCAGCCCCTTCCACCTGGATGCTCCTGAGCTGACATTGCACCCACCGGATCATATGATCCAGATATTGAAATTAATATTGAAGTCATGATTTTTTATGCTTTTGGCACATGTGAGTCTAATCAGTAGAAGCTAATGCAAACCAAAAATTTACATTTATACGTAAGGAATCAAGAAAAGAGTAAAGAAACGTAGACAGAAGCTTTAGTTGAGAAGCCTTGCACAGAAGCTGCTGGCTCTTGTCCTTGCTCTTTCCGTTGAGCGATGCTGTCCCCAGGCATAACCACCTGCCACCACCCTACCTGTCAGTCAAGGTCCATTAAATGAGATGATGCATGGAAAGGATTTAGTTCAATGAGCACATACGGAGGACACAATGAGTGTTGGTTATAATTTGATGTCACTCATTCCAAAGCCACTGGCTTCTTGAAACTTCTGATTCAACACATAAAGCATGATAGGCCCATTTCTAATGCCCATCCTGTTCTTTGAGTCTTTCTTATAGCCCCAGTGGAACACATCCTGATTTATACCGTAGTTATCTCTGTGCTTATCTTACACCCCTACTAGATTGTAAATTCTGATCCTTTTATCCCCCGTGGAGGCTTCTCAGGCATCATACAGATCCCACTGCCAGCAGCTTGCCTCCCAAATGCACTGGGGCATCCAGCCTGCATATCCTCTGATTTAATTTATCACCAAACACTCTAGGCTTTAACTTGTTGTAAGCATCTTCAAATAAAAGCTGCCAGTGTGGTCAACAAGGGAAGCTCCTGTTCAAAACTAGGCCTCTTATGAGAGTCAAGTTTTTAACCCCCTCTTCAGGAAAGAAGAAAATGCCTCTATTCAGGTGGGCCACTTACTGATTATGAGGACTTCAGAGCAAGGTCTGTATTTTGGGTACCTCATCATGGTACTGACAAGTTGCCTTTAGGTAAAGAGAGACAAAGAAAGTTTAAGGAGGTCGAGGATGCTTCTAGCACTCTGGGTCTTTGGATCTTCAAAGCACTTTACACAAATCAACTAATGAACACTTCATCACACAGCATGTAGGCTCCCCCAGGAATTGGAAGGCTCTAGGCTTCCATCCTGCAGCCAGAGACTTGAAAGGGGCTGAGTAATTTGCAGTTAACAATTGCATTCACGATTGTGACTCCTAAAAGAGAGACAATCAAATCTCTTGCCTTTTACCGCCTTTCACTGAGTCCTTGCTAGATGTTTGTTGAAAGACAGAATCACACTGAAGGCAGATGTGACTCTACTTCTGCTGCCCACTTTCCCCAGGTCTAATTAATAGGGGCCAGGCCAACTTCTCCCTAGGAAGTTTTTTTCAGTGCCACACTAGGTCATTCAATGTAAAACATTGAGGGTTATGGGTCTCTTATAGAAATCCAATGAAAACTATGACCCCAGACCCTAGAAAAATCCTAAGTGCACACACATACACACTGGAAACATTTTTATGACTTTTCAGAGTCCCTCTGAAAGCCAAATTAAGACTCTCTGCTGTAGGTATTGTTGGGAGACAGCAAGCATAAAAGGGATCACCCATGTCCAAGTTTGGGAGCAACAATTTATTCTTCCAAGAATACTTTGTTTCACTGGTTTGAAAGCAACATTTAGAAGTGCAGTTGCCCTTTTTCAGATTAGGCATCAAGAACATATGAATATGTTTCTTTGAAAAATATTAAACAAAATAGGTGCTTTCTGGTTGCGGCCCCTTGCAGTGACTATGGGGACTTGTTTTTCTTCTTAGGCTCATTTAATGACATATTCTCATATTTGAGAAAGCAGAAAAAGAACTGCCTGTCTCCTCAGCAAGTAGATGTGTGACTAGGGAAAACTTTTTTGAAAACGTGCTTGCCAGTGTTGACAGCAATGTTAACTAAATTGTCCATAAATACCCCCCACAATCAGAGCTAAACAAATCACGATAGGAAGCCCTATCACCCAGAAACTAATTTCCACCCTATTGAAAGTCAGCAAGGGAGAGTAGTTTGTGCACAACCAGATGGAAAAGAGCCACTTTCTAGGAAAAGTGAGCATTCCGGAATGATGCTGGGGAAGGGCCTGGAAGAGATCAAAAGGGAGTTTGAAGTCCATCTGGAAGTGACTCTTTAAAAACAAGAGCTTGCATTTCAATGGCCAGCCTTGAAGTGCAGGAATCTCAGGTTCCTTCTGCAAAGACCTGTGGTATTCACAAGTGCCCAAATCTTAAAGAAGCTTACATATATGGGCCAATCACTTTCTGGTAATGTTTCTTGATAGAAAAGAAGAGATTAGAAAGTTTGGAGCTAAGGGAGAAGATTCCATAAATAAAAGCCAAGGACAAAATGTTTTCCACACTTCTCACCAATTGCGTGTAAATGTGCACTTCCACCCCGGTGTCCTTAAATGACTGTGTGATTCAACATCTACACCAGAAACCTTGAAGTTCCAGTCCATGATTCTTAGTTAAGATAACCAGCCAGGAGGGCTAATATGCTTCCTGGGTTTCTTGTCAAGTATCCTGGATTTTTTCTCTTGAACCATTCTTTCTTTCCTGGTTGAAAGTTACCTGAATCCCATCCCTACATCCAGTTCTATCTGCTCGTTGCACAACTAAAATGGTCAAGTGTAAATGTCAGCTCATTCACATTTAAGTGTTCAGCTCATCTGTTTGCCCAGGTCAGCCTTGGGAAACCCTCATCTCTGCAGCACAGTGAGGTTGTAGGTCAAGGTCCTCCCACACCCTGAATTTGGGAGTCCTGGCATCAGATTTGTGTTTAGATCCTGGCTCTGCCACCTCCTGGCTTTGTGAGGTAGACAGCTTACTTGAACTCCTTGATTCTTCATTACTTCATCTGTAAAATGGGCCACATGCCCATTTCATCAATTTGTGGTGAGGATTAAATAAAATGTTAAAGTTCATGTACGTTCATCTGCCTCATTCCATGAAGGGTTTTCAGTGGTACACCCACACAAACACACATTAAAATGAAAGAAAGGAGGGAGGGAGGGAGGGAGGGAGGGAAGGAAGGAAGGAAGGAAGGAAGGAAGGAAGGAAGGAGAGAAATAAACCAATTAAAATAAAGAATACTAGAGGTTTAATAAAATATTTATTCTTATTAATAAAAGTTATGTTTGCCACGTGCGATGGCTCACGCCTGTAATCCCAGCACTTTGGGAGGCTGAGGCAGGCGGATGACGAGGTCAGGAGTTCAAGACTAGCCTGACCAATATGGTGAAACCCCATTTCTACTAAAAATACAAATATTAGCCAGGGGTGGTAGTGCAAGCCTGTAATCCTGTCTACTCGGGAGGCTGAGGCAGGACAATCCCTTGAACCTGGGAGGTGGAGGCTGCAGTGAGCCACAATCATGCCACTGAACTACAGAGTGAGACTCCATCTCAAAAAAAAAAAAAGTGGTATGTTCAGTGATATATAGTCATTTTTAAACTTGAGGTTTCTGGAGTGTGTTTTATTTTAAGAACTTTTTTTTAACCTCAGAACAAATGTACAAAACTTATAGAAAACACAAGATATGAATTTTTCAACCTACTTTTCAATTTCAATTAGTTTCTGTCCCTGGACAGGAATGGCTTTCCTATAACTAGATGGTGATGTTGCTAGCACTCTATCCCAGGTCCCTTTCCTGGACAGGAAGTTGAGGCATCACCGGCCTGGTTTTACCTCCAGGATGACAACACTCACATCAAGGTGTTAGAGGCATTTGAATCAGAGCAACTCCATCTTGAATAGGAGCTGGGTACTAGGTTTTCCCAGAAGGTGAAGCATTCTAAGTAACAGGATGAGAGGAGGTAAGCACAAGATACAGGTCATAAAGACCTTGCTGATAAGACAGATTGCAGTAAACAAGCCGGTCAAAACCCAACAAAAGCAAGATGGCAATGAGAGTGACCTCTGGTCGTCCTCACTGCTACACTCCCACCCATGACAGTTTACAAATGCCATAGCAACATCAGGAAGATACCCTATATGGCCTAAAAAGGAGGGGCATGAATAATCCATTCCTTGTTTAGCATATCATCAAAAAATAACCATAAAAATGGGCAACCAGCAGCCCTCGGGGATGCTCTGTCTATGGAGTAGCCATTCTTTTATTTCTTTACTTTCTTAATATACTTGCTTTCACTTTAGTTTATGGACTTGCCCTGAATTCTTTCCTGGGCAAGATCCATGAACTTTCTTTTGGAGTCTGGATCTGGGCCCTGTCAGGCCTCTGAGCCCAAGCCAAGCCATCGCATCCCGTGACTTCCACGTATATACACCCAGATGGCCTGAAGTAACTGAAGAATCACAAAAGAAGTGAATATGCCCTGCCTCGCCTTAACTGATGACATTCCACCACAAAAGAAGTGTAAATGGCCGGTCCTTGCCTTAAGTGATGACATTACCTTGTGAAAGTCCTTTTCCTGGCTCATCCTGGCTCAAAAAGCATCCCCACTGAGCACCTTGCGACCCCGCACTCCTGCCCGCCAGAGAACAAACCCCCTTTGACTGTAATTTTCCTTTACCTACCCAAATCCTATAAAACGGCCCCACCCTTATCCCCCTTCGCTGACTCTCTTTTTGGACTCAGCCCGCCTGCACCCAGGTTAAATAAACAGCCATGTTGCTCACACAAAGCCTGTTTGGTGGTCTCTTCACACGGACGCGCATGAAATTTGGTGCCGTGACTCGGATCAGGGGACCTCCCTTGGGAGATCAATCCCGTCCTCCTGTTCTTTTCTGGAGGGTAAGAACCCCTGAACCACTTCCCTCCGTGTCTCTACTCTCCCTTTTCTTTAAACTTGCCTCATTCACTATAGGCAATCTTCCACCCTCCATTCCTCCTTCTTCTCCCTTAGCCAGTGTTCTCAAAAACTTAAAACCTCTTCAACTCACATCTGACCTAAAACCTAAATGCCTTATTTTCTTCTGCAATGCCGCTTGACCCCAATACAAACTCAACAGTAGTTCCAAATAGCCAGAAAACCACACTTTCAATTTTTCCATCCTGCAAGATCTAAATAATTCTTGACGTAAAATAGGCAAACGGTCTGAGGTGCCTGACGTCCAGGCATTCTTTTACACATCAGTCCCTTCCTAGTCTCTGTGCCCAATGCAACTCGTCCCAAATCTTCCTCCTTTCCCTCCCGCCTGTCCCCTCAGTCCCAACCCCAAGCATCGCTGAGTCTTTCTAATCTTCCTTTTCTACAGACCCATCTGACATCTCCCCTCCTCGCCTGGCCGAGCTAGGTCCCAATTCTTCCTCAGCCTCTGCTCCTCCACCCTATAACCTTTTTATCACCTCCCCTCCTCACACCTGGTCCGGCTTACAGTTTCGTTCCGCGACTAGCCCTCCCCCACCTGCCCAGCAATTTCCTCTTAAAAAGGTGGCTAGAGCTAAAGGCATAGTCAAGGTTGATACTCCTTTTTCTTTATCCTACCTCTCCCAAATCGGTAGCATTTAGGCTCTTTTTCATCAAATATGAAAAACCTAGCCCAGTTCATGGCTCATTTGGCAGCAACCCTGAGACGCTTTACAGCCCTAGACCCTATAAGGTCAAAAGGCCGTCTTATTCTTAGTATACATTTTATTACCCAATCCGCTCCCAACTTTAAATAAAACTCCAAAAATTAAATTCCGGCCCTCAAACTCCACAACAGGACCTAATTAACCTCGCCTTCAAGGTGTACAATAATAGAAAAAAGGCAATTCCTTGTCTCAACTGTGAGACAAACCCCAGCCATATCTCCAGCACACAAGAACTTCCAAATGCCTGAACCGCAGCAGCCAGGCGTTCCTCCAGAGCCGCCTCCCCCAGGAGCTTGCTACAAGTGCCAGAAATCCGGCCACCAGGCCAAGGAATGCCCGCAGCCCGGGATTCCTCCTAAGCCATGTCCCATCTGTGTGGGACCCCACTGAAAATCGGACTGTTCAACTTACCTGGCAGCCACTCCCAGAGCCCCTGGGACTCTGGCCCAAGGCTCTCTGACTGACTCCTTCCCAGATCTTCTGGGCTTAGCAGCTGAAGACTGACACCGCCCAATTGCCTCGGAAGCCTACAGGACCATCACAGAAGGTCTGGGTAATTCTCACAGTGGAGGGTAAGTCCGTCCCCTTCTTAATCAATACGGAGGCTACCGACTCCACATTACCTTCTTTTCAAGGGCCTGTTTCCCTTGCCTCCGTAACTGTTGTGGGTATTGATGGCCAGGCTTCTAAACCTCTTAAAACTCCCCAACTCTGGTGCCAACTTAGACAATACTCTTTTAAGCACTCCTTTTTAGTTATCCCCACCTGCCCAGTTCCCTTATTAGGCTGAGACACTTTAACTAAATTATCTGCTTCCCTGACTATTCCTGGGCTACAACCACACCTCATTGCCACCATTTCCCCCAGTTCAAAGCCTCCTTCATATCCTCCCTCTCGTATCCCCCCACCTTAACCCACAAGTATAGGATACCTCTACTCCCTCCTTGGCGACTGATCATGCACCCCTTACCATCTCATGAAAACCTAATCACCCTTACCTCACTCAACGCCAATATCCCATCCCGCAGCACGCTTTAAAAACATTAAAGCCTGTTATCACTCGCCTGCTACAGCATGGCCTTTTAAAGCCTATAAACTCTCCTTACAATTCCCACATTTTACCTGTCCTAAAACCAGACAAGCCTTACAAGTTAGTTCAGGATCTGCGCCTTATCAACCAAACTGTTTTCGCCTATCCACCCGGTGGTGCCAAACCCATATACTCTCCTATCCTCAATACCTGCCTCTACAACCCATTATTCTGTTCTAGATCTCAAACATGCTTTCTTTACTATTCCTTTGCACCCTTAATCCCAGCCTCTCTTCGCTTTCACTTGGACTGACCCTGACACCCATCAAGCTCAGCAAATTACCTAGGCTGTACTGCTGCAAAGCTTCACAGACAGCCCCCATTACTTCAATCAAGCCCAAATTTCTTCCTCATCGGTTACCTATCTCGGCATAATTCTCATAAAAACACACGTGCTCTCCCTGCCAGTCATGTCCAACTGATCTCTCAAACCCCAGCACCTTCTACAAAACAACAACTCCTTTCCTTCCTAGGCATGGTTAGCGTGGTCAGAATTCTTACACAAGAGCCAGGACCGCACCCTGCAGCCTTTCTGTCCAAACAACTTGACCTTACTGTTTTAGCCTAGCCCTCATGTCTGTGTGCAGCAGCTGCCGCTGCTTTAATACTTTTAGAGACCCTCAAAATCACAAACTATGCTCAACTCACTCTCTACAGTTCTCATAACTTCCAAAATCTATTTTCTTCCTCATACCTGACTCATATACTTTCTGCTTCCCGGCTCCTTCAGCTATACTCACTCTTTGTTGAGTCTCCCACAGTTACTGTTGTTCCTGGCCCAGACTTCAATCCGGCCTCTCACATTAGTCTGGATACCACACCTGACCCTCATGACTGCATCTCTCTGATCCACCTGACGTTCACCCCATTTCCCCACATTTCCTTCTTCCCTGTTTCTCACCCTGATCACACTTGGTTTATTGATGGCAGTTCCACCAGGACTAATCGCCACTCACCAGCAAAGGCAGGCTATGCTGTAGTATCTTCCACATCTATTATTGAGGCTACCGCTCTGACCCCCTCCACTACCTCTCAGCAAGCCGAACTAGTTGCCTTAACTCAAGTCCTCACTCTTGCAAAAGGACTACGCATCGATATCTATACTGATTCTAAATATGCCTTTCATATTCTGCACCACCATGCAGTCATATGGGCTGAAAGAGGTTTTCTCACTACACAAGGGTCCTCCATCATTAATGCCTCTTTAATAAAAACTCTACTCAAGCCCGCTTTACTTCCAAAGGAAGCTGGGGTCATTCACTGAAAGGGGCGTCAAAAGGCGTCAGATCCCATTGCTCTAGGCAACGCTTATGCTGATAAGGTGGCTAGACAAGCAGCTAGCTCTCCAACTTCTGTCCCTCACGGCCAGTTTTTCTCCTTCACATCAGTCACTCCCACCTACTCCCCTGCTGAAACTTCCACCTATCAATCTCTTCCCACACAAGGCAAGTGGTTCTTAGACCAAGGAAAATATCTCCTTCCAGCCTCACAGGCCCATTCTATTCTGTCGTCATTTCATAACCTCTTCCATGTAGGTTACAAGCCGCTAGCCCATCTCTTAGAACCTCTCATTTCCTTTCCATCGTGGAAATCTATCCTCAAGGAGATCACTTCTCAGTGTGCCATCTGCTATTCTACTACCCCTCGTGGATTGTTCAGGCTTCCTCCCTTTCCTACTCATTAAGCTCTGGGATTTGCCTCTGCCCAGGACTGGCAAATTGACTTTGCTCACATGCCTCAAGTCAGAAAACTAAAATATCTCTTAGTCTGGGTAGACACTTTCACTGGATGGGTAGAGGCCTTTCCTACAGGGTCTGAGAAGGCCACCACAGTCATTTCTTCCCTTCTGTCAGACATAATTCCTCAGTTTAGCCTTCCCATCTCTATACAGTCTGATAACAGACCAGCCTTTATTAGTCAAATCAGCCAAGCAGTTTTTCAGGCTCTTAGTATTCAGTGACAGACTAATGGTCTACTAAAAACACACCTCACCCAGCTCAGCCACCAACTTAAAAAGGACTGGACAATACTTTTACCACTTTCGCTTCTCTGAATTCAGGCCTGTCCTTGGAATGCTACAAGGTACAGCCCATTTAAGCTCCTGTATAGACGCTCCTTTTCATTAGGCCCCAGTCTCATTCCAGACACCAGACCAACTTGGACTGTGCCCCAAAAAACTTGTCATCCCTACTATCTTCTGTCTAGTCATACTCTTATTCACCGTTCTCAGCTACTCATACATGACCTGCTCTTGTTTACACTGCCAGTTTAGACTGTTTCTCCAAGCCATCACAGCTGATATCTCCTGGTGCTATCCCCAAACTGCCACTCTTAACTCTTAAAGTAAATAAATAATCTTTGCTGGCAGGACTACGCTGAATCTCCTTAGGCACTCTCTAATCAGATGTCCTGGGTCCTCCCAATTCTTAGACCTTTTATACCTGTTTTTCTCCTCTCTTATTC
Source organism: Pan troglodytes (assembly GCF_028858775.2). NCBI lineage: Eukaryota > Metazoa > Chordata > Mammalia > Primates > Hominidae > Pan > Pan troglodytes. The sequence goes on from NC_072401.2 coordinate 17,483,320, forward strand.
CGTTTAGTTTTTCAATTCATACAAAACCGTATCCAGGCCATCACCAATAATTCTACACAACAAAGTTTCTTCTAACAACCCCACAATATCACCCCTTACCACAAAATCTTCCTTCAGCTTAATCTCTCCCACTCTAGGTTCCCACACCGCCCCTAACCCCGCTCGAAGCAGCCCTGAGAAACATTGCCCATTCTCTCTCTCCATACCACCCCCCAAAAATTTTCGCTGCCCCCACACTTCAACACTATTTTGTTTTATTTTTCTTATTAATATAAGAAGGCAGGAATGTCAGGCCTCTGAGCCCAAGCCAAGCCATCACATTCCCTGTGACTTGCACCTATACGCCCAGATGGCCTGAAGTAACTGAAGAATCACAGAAGAAGTGAATATGCCCTGCCTCGCCTTAACTGATGACATTCCACCACAAAAGAAGTGTAAATGGCCGGTCCTTGCCTTAAGTGATGACATTACCTTGTGAAAGTCCTTTTCCTGGCTCATCCTGGCTCAAAAAGCACCCCCACTGAGCACCTTGCGACCCCCACTCCTGCCCACCAGAGAACAAACCCCCTTTGATTGTAATTTTCCTTTACCTGCCCAAATCCTATAAAACGGCCCCACCCTTATCTCCCTTCGCTGACTCTCTTCGGACTCAGCCCGCCTGCACCCAGGTGAAATAAACAGCCATGTTGCTCACACAAAGCCTGTTTGGTGGTCTCTTCACACGGACGCGCATGAAAGGCCCCTTTCCGGTAACAAAGGTGCTATCAAGAAACAGAGGGGTTGGTTGATGCTTCTTAACCTTGTTAATATCAAATTTTCTGCATCTGAGTAGTGCTTTGAAAACCCCGGTAAGGTGTAAGACATGGGAACTTTTGTGCCTATTGGAAACCAGAATATGCCACACCAAAGTATATAGGATTATTGAGCCAAAGGCAATGAAGGAGGAGATGCAGGAAAGCACTCTGCCCTTCATGTGCCTAAAAGCAGGATATAAATGTGCAAAGGCAAAGGGTTTCCATGCCCTCACCTACCAGAGAGAAGAAATGTTAACCCTTTAAGACAACATTAGCCGGTGGAGATGGCAGCAGTGGAATCTACATTAACCAGCTTTCCTAACTTGCCGTTAAGTGCCCTTAGTTTACCTTTCCACAAGTTGCTATTCTGCACATTCAAAGTTCCTTTCCTTTGTTTTGTCGCTTCTCTAAAATTTTACTGTACTTTGTTAAAGATACTATATAAGCTGTAATTCAAATTCACCTCTATGAGAATTACTCATTCCCTGGTATCTCCCATGTATATATAAAATATACATGTTAATAAATGTGTTTTTTTAATTAATCTGTCTATTGTTACAGGGGTCCATTCCAACTACGAACCTATGAGAATTGGAGAAAAAATTATTGTTCTTCCCCTACCTGCCCGTGAGAAAAATGGGCTTGGATGGAAAATGGCTTTCCCATAATTAATTAGTGGTGTTGCCAGCACTCTATCCCAGGTCCCTATCGCAGAGCTTACATGGTACCATGAAACTTTTAAATCTCTACTTTGCAAATTTTCCTCCCTTGCTCCATGCTCAGCTGTGGTTCCATTTGTGCTTCTGTTTCTTATGAGTTATATCTTTGTTTTACCCAAGGATCAAGATATTAACCTCCTGGAGGGATTGTACCTAGCAACAAGCTGCAGTGGAGATGAGAAAAAACATCCTCATCCATTTCTTGCGGCTTAGCTCTCCTTCATATGGATGGATGGTGGTTGGTGCCTCTTGGAAAGGTTATTTCTAATGATTGCTCCAAATATATGAGCAATATATTTCACCCATTAAGCAAAATTCTTGAATTCTGGCATTTTAACAAAATGAAAATCTGAAAGCAATATTCTAATGCTTCTTCTGGGACAGAAGTGTGAAAATGGCATATTTGAAACTTCTCTTCATCAATTTCTGCTAGTGTCCCTACTAGATGACACTGTCAGGCACTGCTCTAGGTGCTTTATGTGCATTAAGCCTCACACTAGGCTATGGAATAAGCGCTCCTATCATCCCCATTTTACCAGTGCAGACACTAAAGTTGAAGGAGGTTGTCATTCAAAGTCATGAACATAGCAAGTAGCAGAGCTGAGATTCAAATCCAGGAGTTTCTCACTCCAAAGCCTGTTCTCTATCCCATTGCAATTTACTGCTTTCTCTGCTCTATATAAAGAAACTACTTAAGATTCTAGAATAGTTGACAATATATTGGCTTTCAAAGTACAAGTTTTCAGTTACAGTAGAAGAAATGGATAACACAGACAACCTTACCATCTTAGCCTTCCACTTGGAAAAACAGGCAGCCACACCTGCCCCCCCACCTCCCTCCCCCGCTTCTAAATTTATGCATTATATGACAGGCACCAAGGAATGCCAAAAATGATTAAGATATAATTTTTAAGAAATCACAGCTTGATGGTGGGGGGATGAAAAGGCAGAAGATTCTACCTTTAGTCAGGAGTATGAAAGAGATACAATTACAAGGTGAGAGGAAATAAGAACTCTTTCTGGCCAGGTGCGGTGGCTCATGCCTGTAATCCCAGCACTTTGGGAGGCCAAAGCAGGTGGATCACGAGGACAGGAGTTCGAACCAGCCTGGCTAACACGGTGAAATCCTGTCTCTACTAAAAACACAAAAAAATTAGCCCGGTGTGGTGGCATGCATCTGTAATCCCAGCTACTCGGGAGCCTGAGGCAGGAGAATTGCTTGAACTCGGGAGGTGGAGGTTGCAGTGAGCTGAGATTGTGTCATCGCACTCCAGCCTGGGCGACAAGAGCAAGACTCCATTTCAAAAAACAAAACTCTTTCTGAGGATGTCAGTAAAGGTTCCCCTGAAGAGGTATCTTCTTGAGCTGGCTTTGAAGCATGGCATCCTTTAGGAAAAGGGCACTTCACCCCTAAGTCCAGGCAAGGGTAAGGACGTGGTACAGTGAGTATGTGGCATCTAGGGCCCTGGGGCTGGAGGGGCAGAGATGAGGCTGTGGAGAGGTTGGTTTGGGTCATATTATATAACAGGGTCTTACCCTGTAGTTTTGTGACAGTTCCTCAGTGAGCTCTGCTGGACGATCTGTCATAAAATTGTGTCTCAATATTTGTGCCCAGAAAATATATTCACCAACACTAAGAGCTGTGTCTTAAAAGCAGAGCCTTTATTAAACTACACCATACTATATAAGCATTTTTGTATTAATGTTTGATTCAGCAGAAAGGCAGTGGGTGTGGTAGAAAAACAACCTTTGGAGCCATACACCACTGGGCTCAAATTCTCATTACTTTCCACCCCTCTGATCTTGGGGAAATGCCCTAATGTTTTAGAACCTCAGTTTTCGTATCTATAAATTAGGAATGATCAAAAGTGATACTCAAAATATTTAACAACTGGTACATACAGTCACCCAGCAATTAAAAGAGAAGCCAGTCCTTTGGGGCTCTACCTATGAGCGCTGTCTGCATATCCAGCCTGCAGATGATGAAAACTACTTTGTAGGGAAGAAGTGAGAATTAACTGGTACAGAATCAGGCCCATAGAAATGATCAACAATGGCTAACGAGTCAGAAGCTCATCTCTTTGCTGCAGTTGAAAGGAAGCTCATCCTTTTTAATCAATACAGGCTGTGAAGGATTGCTTTTGATCTATAGAGTCACAATGAAGTTGGAATGGGGGCCATTTTGGCTATAGAGATCTTAGTTCTACAAAGGCAGCAAAGAAATGTGTGTGTGTGTGTGTGTATATGTGTGTGTGTGTGTGTGTGTGTGTATATATATATATATATACATTAAGAATATTGGCAGGATCTAGCACAATTAAAAATGCACACTCCGTGACATGTGAGAGACTGGAATGCATATCTTTCTCCTCCCAGGGTGCCTCCTTGACAGTGGAAGCCAGGAAGCCATGCATTTCCCAGATTCCCTTGCAGATAAGGTTTCTAGTGTGAATGAGATTCCATCAATCAGAAGTACCATATGAGATTTGGAAGGCAAAAAATGAAGCTGACATTTGCTCCTGCTGTATTTATGGTCACTAGCTTTGTGGGTATCAAAGCTCACAGCATATAACATCCATTTTACTGGCACAGGATAATTCTGGAGCAGCAGTGGCTTCCTGATCATCACTGATTCCTGATCTTGGTGCTTCTTGATCATGGCTCTGTGGTGGTGGGATTCTGGGAGCTGACATCTGCAAGGCAACTTCCCAGTTAGGCAGCAGCTCCTTTGGTGGATCAGTCCAATAGTGTAACTTTGACAATCATTCCTGAAAGTTCAAACTTGAGTCTTTACCCCCTGGAAAACATTTGATTCTCTGTAACTAAATGTATGCTGATTAAATTCTCCAACCCATCTTCTGGGAATTTGGCCAACAGATATACCTATAATCCATATGTATGCAAAAATGCATGTATAAAATTCACTAAAGCATGGCTTTATATCAGGAAAGATTTGGAAATCACCTAAATGTTCATTAGTAAGGAATTGGTGAAATAATATTGTATCTACATACTTTAGCCCTATGCTGACAATTTTATTTTTTAAAAGAAAATATCTCTAGCTATACAGCTACAGAGAGATATTCCCAACACGATGTTAAGTACTTGTGCTAAATATTTTATTTTTTGCCTGGATAGCCACACCTACCACTCACAGCCCATATGCTTGGAAAATGATAACTCCACCCCTGGCTCTAAGGTGAGTCCTTCCTTGGCTCAAATCTAATGAATTCATGTAACCCCATCCTTTTCTAAGGAGATTGGTTCCAATGGAGGCACATGAACCAATTCATGCCAATAAGATGTGAAAATTGTTGACTTGAGCCTCCAAGTGAAAAAACATTAAAATTAATGTTTTCTGGCTCTTCTGAGAGAACTTCAAGAAATAACTCTCTCTCTTTCTGCCTACCTATGGACATGCAGGTATGTAGCCCTGGGGATGTTAACAAGTCATATGACAGCTGGGATGGGAAGCCAGCCTTAACAATAATACCATGAAAGGCAAAGCAGACAGAGAGAAACCATATCTCTGATAACATAGTTAAGCCACTGAGTCAAATCCACCTTGAATCAAGCTCTTTCTCTGAACTTCTAATTATGTAGGTCAACAAATTCAGTTTATTATGCAGGGTAGTTTGGTTTTGGATTATGTGCAATGGAACTTATTCTATAAATTAAGTGCAAAAAAAATGCAAGGAGCCTAAAACAGGTATGTAATGCATTATCCCACATATGTTAAAAATGAAAAATTTTTCTTTTCTCTTTTTTTTTTTGAGACAGAGTCTCACTCTATTGGCAGGCTGGAGTGCAGTGGTGCGATCTCAGCTCACTGCAACCTCTGTCTCCCGGATTCAAGTAATTCTCCTGTCTCAGCCTCTCGAGTAGCTGGGACTACAGGTGCATGCCACCACCTCAGCTAATTTTTGTATTTTCAGTAGAGATGGGGTTTCACCATGTTGGCCAGGATGGTCTCAATTTCTTGACCTCGTGATCCACCCGCCTCGGCCTCCCAAAGTGCTAGGATTACAGGGGTGAGCCACCGCACCTGCCCTAAAAATGAAAAAATTTTAAATACATATATACAAATGTACTTTATCATGTATAGAAAATTTTTAAGAAGAGACACAAAACTGTTCATTGTAGTGATTTCTGAGGAGTTAGGGAGACTTTTCATTATTTATCTTTTTATATTTGAACTTGTTTAATCAATTACATATATGACTTTAATAATTCTACTTTTAAAATAGAATCATCTATTTTGCTCATAAAGAAATATCAACACACACACACAAAAAATAGCTTGGATCTATTTAATCATTGTCTGTGCAGGCAGAGGAAAGGAAAAGCTCCTCTTTAGGTGACATCATCTCTGCACTGGGAAGCGGGGGCCAGAGGCAAGTCAGGGTCTGTATCCCCCATAGCCGGGTGTCATTCAGGAAATAGCAGCTGGCTTCAGGCTTCAAATGTAGAGGATACTCTCTCTATCATGTTTATCTGCATGATCTTATTTACATATGGAATTTTAAGAAGTCTATGTCATAGAAACAGAGAGCAGAAGAGTAGTTACCAGGACCCAGAGGGGTGGAGAAATGGGGTTGGCCCAAGGGCTCAAACTTTCTGTTATAAGAGGAATACATTCTGAAGAACTAATACACAGCATGGTGATTATAGCTAATAATAATGTATTACCTACTTGAAATTTGTTAGGAGAGTACATCTTAAGTATCATCACCACAAAAAAAGGTAACTATGTTAATCAGCTTGATTGATTGTGGTAATTTCACAACATGTAAGTATATCAAAACATCATGTTGTACACTTTAAATGTATGCAATTTTTATTTGTCAGTTATACCTCAGTAAAGCTGGGGAAGATGTAGAGGATGCTGACTATCTATTGATAACATGCCGTGAGGTTTCATGGACCTCATGCAATTAAGCTGTCCCTGCAAGAAATCTGGGGGCAATCTAAGAAGACCTGCCCTTGAGTTTTCCTTTCCCTATGCAGTTGAAGAACCTTTGCCTTTGGTCTTGGAGGCTTCTGGAGAAAGGCCAGTTGAGAAGCCACCATCACTCATTTTGTTGTTGTTGTTGTTGTTTGTTTTGTTTTGTTTTTGTTGCCCAAGCTGGAGTGCAATGGTGCCATCTTGACTCACTGCAGTCTCCACCTCCCAGGTTCAAGCAATTCTCCTGCCTCAGCCACCAGAGTAGCTGGGACTACAGGCACCCGCCACCATGCCTCGCTAATTTTTGTATTTTTTAGTAGAGACAGGATTTCTCCATGTTGGCCAGGCCGGTCTTGAACTCCTGACCTCAGGTGATCCACCCCAATCGTCCTCACAAAGTGCTGGGATTACAGGCATGAGCCACCTTGCTCGGCTCCATCACTTGTTTTTTACAGCATCCTCTTCATCTGCAGCAACTTCAGAGTAGACAGGAAGAGGCACCTCTGGGCTCTTTATAAGGCTCTCTCTCCCTCTAAACGCCACGCAATCTTCACAGGAAAGCTTGCCTGGCTTTTTCCTCCCTCCCCGCCTGCATTCTGACTGCTCCCTTTACCTTGAATGTCATCACAGGTCGGCTTTCCTGGGAAGCAGGCTAAGGGACTATTTTTAAAATTATTACAATTTTTAAAAATCAGATGAGCCTATTTGTAAAACTAAAATGTAGAGAACAGACACACGCACACGTCCCCATTCTGTCCCAGTTATAGAGTTCAAGGGACTAAGATGGTGGGACCCACAATTTCTAGTCACTGCACTTATTTTTAAAAGGAAGAAAAGAAAAAGAAGCCTAAATGATGCTATTATGGCGGCTAATTAAATTTCTTCTTGCTGTTACAATGCATTCATTTTTGAGGATCATTACTTTTCGTGTAGCTTCTCTCAAGAGCTTGGTTTAAGGTTTAAGTTAAGGAAACCGCAAGACAAGCCTTAAAGCCGCAGGCTGTGCATACATCCGCCCGTGGCAGTGTGCGCCCTGCGCAGGAGAACTCCTGCAAGAGAAAATGATGACCAAGCTGCCATTTCTTTTGAAGTACATGAAATGAAAAGGAAGGGGGGAACAGCTCTTCTTTTTATAGAAGGAGATCCACCGAGTTGATAGACAGGAGTGTGTTTGCATATAGCCTTTAGCTAATGTTCAAAATTCAGGGTGTTCATTTCCTATTTAATATTCATTTATTCCACCAAAAGACACGAGTTGCCCTAGATGTGCCAGGAGCTCTGACATATGTAAGGGAAAGAGGGTAGAGAGTAGGTGAGGCTCAGAGACAGCTTTGGGGAAAAGGTAGCACTGCACTGGCCCCAGGGGTGTGTGCTGGAGACAGGTCAGACTGGAGCAAGGCAATCGTGCACACCTCTTCTCAATGCCACGTTCACTCCCATTTGGTTCATAATTTGAAATAAGCCATTGTGGGATTATTTCCACCACAGAAGTTGGCAAACACTACAATCACAGCTTCTTTTTCTCCCCTTCTGGAGAGCCAGTCTACCAGCTGCACACTGGCTGCACCTCATTTTCCAGATGAGAAACTGAGGCAGAGACAGGAAGGATGTCTTATTCTTTGTCTTCCTTAGTCCACCAGCGCAGTGTTTACCACACCACAGATGCCCCATAAATATGTGTGACTAACTAAAATGGGGGTATTCAAATTGCTTTCCTCCTTTTATCTAAGTTATTGATAAATACAACTAAAAGTGTAAAAGATAATGCAATTGTATTAAACCAAAATGTAGCGGCAGAAACAAATAACCTAAACCTAAGAAAACATATCAAGTGTTACAGAAAAAATAAGTTGCTAGCATTTTCTGCTAGAGGGAGCTTTGATAACTTTTTGTTGTTGTTTTCCTAACCAAATTAGACCCTTTTAAGATCTCGAGGCCGGGTGCGGTGGCTCACACCTGTAATAGCAGCACTTTGGGAGGCCGAGGCGGGTGGATCACGAGGTCGGAAGATCCAGACCATCCTGGCTAACACGGTGAAACCCCGTCTCTACTAAAAACAGAAAAAATTAGCCGGGCGTGGTGGCGGGCACCTGTAGTCCCTGCTACTCGGGAGGCTGAGGCAGGAGAATGGCGTGAACCCGGGAGGCGGAGCTTGCAGTGAGCCGAGATCGTGCCACTGCACTCCAGCCTGGGTGACAGAGCGAGACTCCATCTCAAAAAAAAAAAAAAAAAAAAAAAAAAGAACTCGAATATCCCAGATATCCCAGAGCCTGCAAAGTCCGTTCGGACTGAGGCTCCGCATTTTGAACAGCAAAAGTCTTCATTCACTACATAGACTTTTCAGGCACTGAACAAAGCATTACCCCAAAGTGAAATGGGTGCTCTGTGCAGCCAAATATTTAGGTAAAGGCCAAGTAACATCTCAGCAGATGATACCTGCAAGTTAAAACAGAAAACAAACCTGCCAACATTTGGAAATGTGTGTGGGCAAAAGCAAATAATAACAAATGTATGTTTTTCATTGGAAAATGATAGAAGTTGGATGTGAGCTTTGAATAATAAGGGAAATCCATCCTTAAATAGTCATTTTTATTCTTACCTTTTTCAAAGTATCTAGAAAAAAATAAAGAATTAAAGAAAGCATATGTGATAAAGAGAGATAACACTCAAAAACTAAAGAATTAAAGAAAGCATATGTGATAAAGAGAGATAACACTCAATAACTACCACCAACACTGTATGCAAATGCCCAACTGGAATCAAGTTACAAACAAAACTCCGTTCTGAACCCTCAGTGTACCCCTTACATTCTTCTGTCCCCCACCCCCACGCCTCGTTCCTCCCACCCTCCACTCTGGTAGTGATGTGAATGCTGAAAAGTCAAGACTGGGTTAAGAAGGGACCAAAAAGAATGTTTTGGATGAAATCAGATGTGACCCCTGAAATCAAGAGCATTTGCAGAGCATGGTTTTAATTATGGGGGCTCAATCAGCTTCCCAGTACCTGCCCTTGGCTGCAGCTTGGTGCACCTCTAAAAATCTGCATGGCCTGCCAGCCTGCCAGCAGGAAGGGTTTATGGCCTCTCACTCCATTAAAAAATAAATAAATAAATCAGAAGCCCCTGAGGCAGTCACGTGTTTAGAAGCAATGAAATTGCAACCTGTTTACCTCCTCTTAGACATTTAAATTCCCAGCCAAGGTACACCCTTATAAGCTACCATTAAACGTTATTGTGAAGGAATTAGAATTTTTTGGCTCTGATGCAGTCTGACTTGCGGCATATGGCCCATCACTGAAACCCAGAGGCTCATCCTGTGTTTTTCAAGATCTCATAAAATTGTCCAGTTCTAATGGAAGGAAAGAGTTCTGCATCTTAAAAATCTATAGGTACCTCATTACAAGCTCAAGTTCTTTAAATGATACAGTCAGCGGAACTCTAAGGGCGAGGCCACTTCACAATGCAAAGGAAATGAAGTCCATAAATGTGGGAGTCTGGGTCTAATATCACTGGGAAAAAAAAAATTGTAAGTCACTGGAAGGAAAGACATAAGTAAGCTGAGGACTGAAAGCCAAAAAAATATATAAATAAATTTTTAAAAAAATCCAGTCCATGGGGTGGGAAGGAGAATCTGAAAACATTTAGCTTTGAGAGAGAAGAGTGCTAACCATCAAAATTTTTCTCTTCAAATAGTTGAAGTGTTGGGGTAATGATTGATTTTAGGTGTCAACTGGGCTAGGTTATTGCTGTTTGCTCAAATGCCAGTCTAAATGCTGCTGCAAAGTATTTTCAAACAGTTATTAACATATAAATTAGTGGACTTTGAGTAAAGCAGATTACCCTTCATCATGAAGATGAGCCTCGTCCAATCAGATGAAGGCCTTAAGAGAAATGACTGAGATTCTCCAAGGAAAAAGGAATTCTACCTTTAGATTGCCTCAGGCTGAAGACTGCAAAATCAGCTTTTTCCTGGATCTACAGCCTGTTGGCCTGCCCTGAAGATTTCAGACTTGCCAGCTCCCATAACTGCAGGGAGGAAATTCCTTAAATTAACTCTCTCTAAATGCACATCCTGTTGGTTTCTCTGCAGAACCTTGACTAATATAGTTGATATGTAAAGAAGAAAGAGAAAAGAGAACTAATGTTTGGTAGCATTTTATGATTTCCCATTCATCTCTTTTGTCCTGACAACAACCTTGTAAAGTAAACAATTGTCCCATTTTCCAGATTAGAAAACTGAGGCTTTGATCTTGCTGAGGATCATGAAACAAGTAAGCAGCGAATCTTACTTTCACTCAGGTTTATCTGTCTCCTATGCCCATTCCTTTCCAGGATATCACTCGGCCTCCCTACAAGGCTTGTTCTGAGTTATTCCAGAAGGCAGAGCAAGGCCTCGTGCCTCCTATGTAGACAGGCTATCCTCAGAGAGAGAAGCCGGTCTGTAGAGAGAGGTCGAGATGGAAGAAAGAAAAGTCTTAACGACATTCCATGCCTTGACTTCGGTGCCTTCTGAGGCCAGCTCCATGCTGCCCCTTCACTGCAGGTTTATGTTTTGATTTGGTTTGGTTTTTATCAGCTTTATTGAGGTATAGTTGACATACCATAAACTGAACATATTCAAAGTAAACAATTTGATAAGCCTTGCATATATACATTTACGAGACCAATATCTGCAATCAAGATGATGAGCTTATCCACCTCTCTCAGAAGTCACTTTTGTGACATCTTTCTCCTGCCTGCTTCCAGCCCTTCTGCCAGCGACCACTGATCTGCTTCCAGCACCTATAGATTAGTTTTCATTTTCTGGCATCTTATATAAATTGAATCATACAGTAGGTACTCTTTTTTAAAAATCGGTTTCTTTCATACAGCATAATTATTTGAAGATGCATGTAGTGTATGTATCAGTAAATGATTATTTTTTGTTTCTGAGTTTTATTTCATGGTATGGATATGTCACAGTCTGTGGATCTGTTCTTCTGCTAGTGAAAATTTGGGTTGTTTCCAGTTTTTGGCTATTATAAATCAAACTGCTTATGACCATTTATGTACGGGCCTTTATATGGATGTCTGCATGGGTTGGCAGACTGTGGCTTCTTGGATACTGCCTACAGACACAGCCACACGCACTCATTTACGCCTTCATTTAAGACCTGTGGCTGCTTTTGTGCAACAATGGCAGAGTATGTAGCATTTTGGCTGGAAAGGCTGAAACATTTACTTTACAGTTTCCAAACCCCTGCTTTTCTATATATTCCTAAAAGTAGAGTGACTAGACATGAGATAGGTGTTTGTTTAGCTTTTCAGAGAATGGCTAAACTGTTTTCCAAAGTTGTTACAATTTTACATTGCCACCAGCTTCATATGAGAGTTCCAGTTGCTCCATATCCTCGCCCAAACTTAATATGCTCATTCTTTTTAATTACATCCATTCTAATAGGTGTGTAGTGGTATCTCATTGTGATTTTAATGTGCATTTCTGATAACTAATGATATTCAACCTCTTTTCCTGTGTTTATTTTCTGTCTCTATATCTTTTTGGGTGAAGTCTGTTTAAATATTTTTTCTATTTGAGAGAGGGAGTATTTATTTTATTATTATTGAGTTTTGAGCATTCTTTATATATTCTGAATGCAAGTGCTTTATTAGATATGTAATTTAGTAATATTTCCTCCCAGTTTGGGACTTGTCTTTTCATCTTCTTGTCAGGGTCTTTCACAGAGCAAAAGTTTTTAATATTAATGAAAGACAATTTATAATTTTTATTTTGTGTATTATGCTTTAGATGTTATGTTTAAGAAGTCTTTACCTTACCCAAGATCGTAACACTTTCCTTATGACTTTTATAGTTTGGGATTTTACCCAAAACTATTTTAAGAACTATTGAGAAATGATTAATTTTTAAAATGTGCACACGGATACCCAATTATTTCAGAATCATTTGTTAAAAAGACTATCCTTCCTCTACTAAGCTGTTTCTGCACTTTTATTGAAAATACATGCGTAGGTCAATTTCTGGATTTCCTCTTCTATATCATTAATCTATTTGTCTAAACTATCTTGATGCCAATACCACACTGTTGATTACTAATGATTTATAATAAGTTTTGAAGCCAGGTAGTACAAGACTTCCAATTTTGTTCTTCTTTTTCAGAATTATTTTAGCTGTTCTAGGTCTTCTGCATTTCTATTTGAATTTTAGAATCAACTTATCAATTTCCACCGAAAATAAAAAAAACATGCTGGGGTTTTTATGGGAATTGTTGAATCTATAGATCAATATGGGAAAAATTTACATCTAAATAATACAAAATACTCAGATTCATGAACATGATATATCTTTCCATTTTTTATTTAGGTATTCTTTAATTTCTCTCCATGATGATTTGTAATTGTCAGTATATAGATCTTACAACCACAGGCTGATTGGGAACAACTGTTCCCTTGCACTATAATGCAGGGTCACAAAATAAACAACATATCTTGTCATTATTTAAAATTTTGATATTTTACTCATCATAAATTTTTTGCATTAATTTGAATATTTTAAAATAGTGCACTATAATATTATTTATCTTGATTACTGAGTTTTCAGTGCCTTAAATTTTGGGCCTGAAGTGAATGCTTCTTGTAACTCACTCTCATCCCGGGACTACCTAAGTATTTCATAATTTTTGCACTAATGTTTTTAAATTTGAATTTTCAGTTATTCATTGCTAGCACATGGAAATACAATTGATTTTTAAAATATTGATCTTGTATACTGCAGCCTACTTATTAGTTCTGGTACATTTGCTATAGATTTCTTTGGATTTTCTACATATTTGATCACATCATCAATTTTCTGGAAGAGATTGAGTACAATTGGTATTACTTCGCTCTTAAATATTTGGTAGGCCGGGTGTGGTGGCTCGTGCCTGTAATCCCAGCACTTTGGGAGGCCGAGACGGGCAGATCACCTCAGGTCATGAGTTCGAGACCACCCTGATGAACACGGAGAAACCCCATCTCTACTAAAAATACAAAATTAGCCGGGCGTGGTGATGCATGCCTGTAATCCCAGCTACTCGGACGGCTCAGGCAGGAGAATTGCTTGAACCTGGGAGGCGGAGGTTGCAGTGAGCCAAGATCGCGCCATTGCACTCCAGCCTGGGCAACAACAGCAAAACTACATCTCAAAAAAAAAAAAAAAAAAATTCGGTAGAATGTGCCCTTGAGCCACAGGGGCCTGGCATTTTCTTTGTGGGAAAGTTTTTAACTATAAATTCAATTTTATTAACAAATATCAAGGTATTTGGGTAACTGATACTTCCTTAGCCTGCTTTGGCAGTTTGTCTTTTAAGGAATGTGTCTATTTTATTTATGTTGTTGAATTAATTGCCATAAAGTTATAATATTCCCTTATTATCACTTTAATATGTGTAAAATCTGTTTTTATGTCACCTTTCTCATTTCTAATATTGGCAATTGTTAGTTTGTTTTTATCTCTTTTTGTTCCTGAACAGCCACCTTTCTTCTAGAACAAGAAACCCCAGTTTTTGAATGCATTTTTCTAAATTGTTTTTCTGGTTTCTGTTTCATTCATTTTCACTCCAATCTTTAAATTATTTCCTTTTTTTCCCAACTTACATTGAGTTTCATTTGCTCTTTTTATTTTCTTAAAGTGGAAGAATATGAGACTTTCTTCTTTTCTACTATGCATAGGTGTTTAGTATTGTAAATTTCCATCTAAATACTGCTTAAGCTGCATCCCACAAATTTTAATATGGTGTGGTTTCATTTTCATTCAATTCAAAATAATATATAATTTCCCTTTTGATTTTTTTCTCTGACCCAGGAGTGTGTTATTTAATATATAATTATTTGGGAAATTTTTAGGTTTATATTTCTATTATTTATTTCTAATCCAATATCATGTCCAGGGATAATAGTTTTTATACATTTAATCCAATTTATTGATACCTTTTTATGGCCCAGAGTATAGTCTATTTTGGTAACTATTCCATGTACACTTGAAAACAGTGTTAGTTCTATCATTATTGGGTGGAATGTTCTGTAAAGTCAGTTAGGTCCAATTGGCTGCTAGTGTTGTTCAAGACTTCTATATTTTTATTAATTTTCTGTCTAGTTGTTCTATCAATTACAGAGAGAAGATTGTTGAAAAATCTAATTTTGGATTCTTCCAATTCATCCTTCATTTCTAACAGTTTTTGCCTCGTGTATTCAAAGCTTTGTTGTTATGTGCACACACTCAAGATACTTCACTATGTTGGTAACTTTAAAAAGCCAGTTAGATAATCTTGTGCCCTCACCTTACACCTTCAAACACTGACAATCCTGAGATTTTATCCCGTTCCTATAGAAGTAGGAATAAACAGTATTTCTCCCAAATCAAATTGCTTCAGAAAACAATAACCAAGCACATTTTTAAAGCAGCATGTTTTCTTCTCCTTAAGGTACTTGAAATCTCATTGGAGAAGCAAAAACCATGACACTATAGCAAACAATGAAAGGCCGTTTGTTACTAATAGCTGGGTCTGGCTCTGAAAAATTCTGCAGAATTCCAAAGAGGCTGGAGTTCAATCAGCACTGGGGCCTGTTGTCATGCTTTCATTCTTTTGTTTTCACACCCTCCCTTCTGTCTTCTCTTCCTCTGTCTCCCTTCCTTCCTTCCTTTCCTTCATTTTGCATTTACTTTGTACCTAATCCAAGTCCATTTCTTTGTCAGGAAGGGGACACAGAGCTGATTCAAACAAAGTCCCTGACCTCAGAATATGTAAGAAGGGAAATTGGCTTGGAAGAAGTGAGACTTGAGTTGGCCTTGAAAGACAATAGCTGAAGGACGTATTATGTATGATGAATAGAGCTGATACATTCATTATGAAATAAATTGTATGGTTGCCTGTAAAACTTGAAGTTTTAAAATCTTGTATTTTATTCTTGTTGATTAAAAACTAAAGGTGCTTTTTTGTTTGTTTTTTTTTCTGTCGTCATCACATAAGGGGACACTAAATAGCAGGGAAATACATTCCTAATCACGGAACCTATGAATAACCATTTAGAGATATTTTGGTAGTGTTCTAATTGTATTTCTTGTGTATTATAATCATTAAGTTTTGTGTGTATCCAGAAAATTTTTTTTTTCTCTTTCTTTCTCTTTCCTTCTTTCTTCTTCTTTTTTTTTTTTTTGACAGGGTCTTGCTCTGTTGCCCAGGCTGGAGTGTAACAGCACAGTTGTCTCACTTTTGGGCTTAAGGGATCCTCCTGCCTCAGCCTCTTGAGTAGCTGGGACTACAGGCATGTCCCATGACACCCAGCTAATTTTTAAATTTTGTGTAGAGACAGGGGCCTCACTATGTTGCCCAGGCTGGTCTCTAACTCCTGAGCTCAAGTGATGCTCCCGCCTTGGCCTCCCAAAGTGCTGAGATTACAGGCATGAGCTACCATACCTGGCCAGAATTTTCTATTTTCTATAATTTTTATCAGCATAATTATTAAAATATTCTAACTGAATGTCTAAACAATAGTGTACTTTAAATTCTCCCTGTTTTTTTATATCTGAATTGTTCACTTGCCAATATAAGCTGCCAATAGATTTTTATAAACTCTATATTTATGACTTTAGTGTTTTATAGGTGAAACGAACTTTTAAAGATTATCAAGTACAACTGTCTCAATTTTCAGACGAGAAACTGAAGACACAGGTAATTGACTAAGTTCTCTCAAGCTACACTTCTCAAACTTTAATAAGTATGGAGATCATCTGAGGATTTTATTAGAATGCAGTAGGTCTGGGGTGAAGCCCAATATTCTGCATTTCTGATAAGCTTCCAGGTGGTGCAGATGATGCTCAAAATATGCTTTCTGCCCCAGGCAAAGGTCTGGAATCCAAATGTGTCTATTTGCAAAGCCCCAGCATGCTGAATACTGCCTCTCTGTTCCAGGTTAATGCTACAGTGGCTAACTAGGACCAATGGGTAGAAGCTTTCAAATGGAATTGAAATTTAACTTGATTTCTTAGTTTAGGGTGTCTTTTCTACCAGCCACTGGAGATATGTAAGCTCTGGCTGAACATCCAATAGGTGGAGACGTTTAATGGAAATTCAGCAATGGAGGGAAGCAGCCAGCATCTGCTGACCTTGAAGGTCTTCCCAACTCCAAGGTTAGGGTTTTAGAAGTTATTATTGACTATTTTGAATGTTGACCTTAACAGCTAGTTCCTCATCCGTTTAAGATTCAAGGAGCCCTTTTCTGACAGAATGTGATGGTTAATACTGTGAGTCAATTTGACTGGATTGAAGGATACAAAGTCTTAATCCTGGGTGTGTCTGTGTGGGTGTTGCCAAAAGGGATCAGTATTTGAGTCAATGGGCTGGGGAAGACAGACCCACCCTTAATTTGGTGGGTACAATCTCATCAGCTTCCACCCAATATAAAGCAGGCAGAAAAACAGATATGAGAGAGACGAGACAGGCTTAGCCTCCAAGCCTGCATCTTTCTCTTGTGCTGGATGCTTCCTGCCCTTGAGCATGGGACCCCAAAGTCTTCAGTTTTGGGACTCAGCCTGGCTTTCCTTGCTCCTCAGCCTGCAGACAGCCCATTGTGGGACCTTGTGATCATGTAAGTTAATCTTAATAAACTCCCCTTTATAGGTATATAGGTAGGTAGATGATAGATAGATAGATGATAGATAGATAGATAGATAGAGATAGAGATAGAGATATCCTATTAGTTCTGTCCCTCTAAGAGAACCCTGACTAATACACAGAAGTGGCATTGTCAGGCAGAAAAACCAGATGAAATTAGTCCTTTTTTTTTTAACCAGAGCGGTGGGGGTTAGAGACCCAGGCAGGAGACGGCCAGAGTTGTCACATGAAAGAAAATCCTCTCTCTCTTTTGGAAAAATAAAACCTCACATGTGAGAAATTTTCAGTAATATAATTTGCATTTGAAGAAAATGTCAGAATTATTTAACACAAGATGGGAAGCAAAAGTGAAAATGTAAATGATTGGGGTCTCTTTACAAAAGGGAGATAGTGTCACTTAGTACAGACACATTTCTCTCTGCAAGGTTTTCAAATGATAATGTTCTCCTTGAAACATGTTAAAAGTCTGAGTCGTAAATTTCAAATTGTCACTGCATGATGAGCTCTAGCATTAAAGAGAAGGAAAGATCTGCTTGTTTTTCATGCATGCTACATTAAAACTCCTGAAAATTCCCATTTGAGTTGTTGATTTTACTTCAGTTTTCCAAAAACTGGAGACCCTGCTTGGTGATAAGTAGGTGCATGGACAAGAGACAATGCCTTAGAGATCACCTTGGGCAGCCCATGACTCTGATCTGCTTCAGTGTCCTGGGGTCCCGTTTCCAGGTACCTGTCAGACTTTTCTCCCCGGGTTGGACACTTGCAGCACAATTTGTCTAAAACCAAGCTCATTGTCCACCTTCTGCTGCCAAACCAGGTCCTCTTCCTGATTCTGAATACATTTGTGTCATCACCTTCTTCTCAAAGGCACAAATCAGACCCCAAACAGATTCTCCAACACCCAGTTCTCCACCCTCACAGCAAGTGCTGTTGATTCTCTTGTTCCAAATGATTTAAAAATTAAATCCTCAGCTAAGGCTCAGTTCAAATTCTTGCAAACTTGGCTTTTCTGATGCATCCTCTACACTGATGCCACAAATCTTCCTCTTAAGTGCCAGGTCACCCATTGATCAGGAATCTTTGACGGACTACAGCCTTCCTCACCTAGAAATCATCATCTTTCATGAACTGCCCTCTCCTGTTCTGTTCAGCCTCATCCCCATTGAAGCTGCAGTCTAGCCACTCAGAAGAATGCTATTCCCAAAGACACACTTAGAAAGATCATTTTGTAGCCAAGCACAGTGGCTCACACCTGTAATTCCAGCACTTTGGGAGTCTGAGGTGGATGGATCACCTGAGGTCAGGAGTTTGAGAGCAACTTGGCCAATATGGTGAAATGCTGTCTCTACTAAAAATACAAAAATTAGCCAGGTGTGGTGGTGTGTGCATGTAGTCCCAGCTACTCGGGAGGCTGAGACAGGAGAATTGCTTGAACCCAGGAGGCAGAGTGCAGTGAGCTGAGATAGTGCCACTGCACTCCAGCCTGGGCAACAGAGCGAGATTCAGTCTCAAAAAACAAAACAAAATAAAACAAATAATCATTTTGCAAAGTGGTTACTGGGCTTTGGATTCAAGTCTCAGCTCCACTCTTTTCAAATTGTGTGGGAATTTGAACTCAACTCTGAGCCAGTCTCCTCATTTTTAAAGAGGATACAAATAGTGCCTACCTTCCATAGTCAGTGCGAGGTTTCAAGTAACAACCCAGAGCAGATATTCTAGTTTCTGCTCAGGATATAAAGAGTTGGGAAAAGCATTGCTCCTGACCTTTTAACAAAAAGAAGTCAAACGAATGGCAAGCTGGTGAACTTTCTCTAATAAGTCAAAGATCTGAGGTCACAGGCCACTGGACTAGCCCAGAATCCCAGGAGAGACAGTCACTTGCAAAGAGAGAGAGGACACAAGCAATTGCTCACTTGGAGCAGAGGCTGCAGGATACCAGGAAGAAGAATTCAGCTAGAATATTTCATGAGTGGAGGCTGGTGAGGGCATAGAGCCCTTAAGGGGGTACAGGTGTAAGAGAAATTTACACCCTTTTGTGGGTTTCTTCTCCATGGACCACACTTGACGAGAGCCCTATGAAAGCATTCTTCATGGTGCTGGCATGTGGTTGGTGGACAGCAGTCACTGAAAGAAAAACGTTAAGTACCACCAGGACCCATCCTACAAATGAAGACTTCATTGATCCATGGCCTCATCTACCTCACACTTGCACAGGGCTTTATTCTTTACATTTAAATTACGTATTTGAAGGCAGGAATTGCTAGTTTTTTGTTTTTTGTTTTTTTTTTTTGAGACGGAGTCTCGCTTTGTCGCCCAGGCTGGAGTGCAGTGGTACGATCTTGGCTCACTGCAACCTTCGCATCCCGGGTTCAAGCAATTCTCCTCCCTCAGCCTCCCTGGTAGCTGGAACTACAAGTGTGCAGCACTATGCCTGGCTAATTTTTGTATTTTTAGTAGAGATGGGGTTTCACCATATTGGCCAGGCTGGTCTCGAATTCCTGACCTCAGGTGATCCACCTGCTTTAGCCTCCCAAAGTGCCGGGATTACAGGTGTGAGCCACCGTGCCCAGCCACAGCATTTTTGATAGAGCGGGACAACGGGTGTCAGATAATTAGGCTCTGTTCTCAAGGGCACACAATGAGCTTTTCTAAAGGCAGTCTGAAAATCATAGTCAAGTGCTCTAAGTCTGCGTCCTGGAGTTGGTGGGAAATATCTAGTCAAACACGAGATGTGAAAGGTTTTACCAGACATGCGGTCATTTTGTATGATTTACGGCTATTCTGTCAGTTAGATTAAAGTAAGGATTGGTAAGCCCATTTTACAGATGATAAACATGTTCAGGGAGATTAAAGTTTGTTCAAGGTCAAAGGGAAACATCATTAAAGAGAGGATGAGGGAAAAAAGCTGGAGAGGGGAGAGAGGAGGAGGGGGACAACCATTCAGGAATCTGGAGCTCTTCTTGAAGATGGTATCCCACGCAAAATTTGAAACTGTAGATGTTTTAAGAATACATAAATATGATCTGATGTGGGTTTGGGTGTTAGCCTTTTTTGTTTTTTTTTGAGGCGGAATCACACTCTGTCACCCAGGCTGGAGTGTAGTGGCACGATCTCAGCTCACTGCAACCTCTGCCCCCCAGGTTCAAGCAATTCTCCTGTCTCAGCCTCCCGAGGAGCTGGGATTACAGGCATGCACCACCATACCCGGCTAATTTTTTGTATTTTTAGTAGACATGGGGTTTCACCATGTTGGCCAGGCTGTTCTTGAATTCCTGACCTCAAATGATCCTCCCACCTCGGCCTCCCAAAGTGCTGGGATTACATGCATAAGCCACCATGCCCGGCCTAAGGGTGTTAGCTTTTCAAAGGATGCATTTTCTTTATAATATATTAGTGGGAAAAAAAAAAAAAAACTGTTTCTCCTACTATCCTCTCACCACACAGAACACTTCTGTGACTCTAGATGTGTAGGGCTTTTTTCCACCAACAACTAACTCTGCAGATGATTCTGCAGCAGACAGCGACTGGCTGTCCTCTAATTCATTTCAACTATGACATCATCTACCTGAAGATAGCATTAGATCCCACAGGTCAAAGGCTCAGTCCCCAAGATCACCCCCATTTTTGATGCCAGTCACAAACACAAGATTGTCACTTGTACTTCTGACCAACCGGCTATAAATCCAGAGCTCCCACAACTTTCCCCTCAGGTTTGATTAATTTGCTAGAGTGGTTCACAGAACTCGGGGAACACTCAGACTTACTGATTTATTATAAAGGATATTACAAAGGATACAGATGAAGAGATGCATAGGGTACCATTATGGAGGAATGGGAGTGAAGTTTCTATGCCTTCTCTGGGCGTGCACCACCCTCTAGAAACCTCCATGTGTTCAGCTATCCAGAAGCTCTCTAAACCCAGCCCTTTTGAGGTTTTTATGAAAACTTCATTATAAATATGATTGATTAAATCATTGGCCATTGGTGATTAACTCAAACTTCAGCTGCTGTCTCATTCCTGGAAGTCTTGGGTGGAGCTGAAAGTTCCAACCTCTAATCCTGCCTTGGTCTTTCCTGTGACCTGCCCCAATCCTGAAGCTATCTAAGGGCCCCCAGCCAGTGGTAATCTTGTTAACATACAGAATACATTCACTGTTTTCTTTTTTTTTAAACATTTTAACTTTTATTTTAGACATGAGGGATACATATGCAGGTTTGTTACATGGGTATATTGCACCCAGGTAGCCAGCACAGTACCCAGTAGGTAGTTTTTAATCCACACCCTCTTGCCACCCTCTCCTCCAGCAGTCCACAGTATTGTCTCATGTTCATGTCCATGTAACACTCACTCTTATCCCTGCTGAGTTCCAATAATTTCAGAAGCTGTATGTCAGAAAATGGGGATGAAGACCAAATATGTATTTCACAACATCACAGTATACTTTTACATTTAGTCATCCAACATCCTCTCCCTTTTCTTGCTGATAGCCATCCCTGCTTTGGCTTTGAGGAAGCTGCCCTCTCCTCACCATAGCCTATAGATCCACGGCACCCTCACTCTGCCCCTGCACCTCAGAGGAGAAGTCTATACCAGGGCCTACTCCACTACCTGGTACACTGTTGGCCACATGTCCTGTGTAGGTCCAGCCTGGGCCAAAAGACTCAATTCTCAGGTTTTTATTAGACTCCCCCTTCTCAGGCCTAGATATTGAGATAATGGAGGAGAAACCCAACTCAGAAGATGCCCAGTCTCGAAATGGGTTCCAGCAATGTTTCATATCTTACTTAAAGTGAGATCTACCCCAGAGACTTGGTGGTTCAGTGGGCAATCAATCTCTCCCTTCCTCCAACCCCTGACCTCTTTTGCTTAAGCTATTTGAGTCAGGTCTTTAAAAACTGCATGGAAAGATATCTAAATAGCATACACTTTCACGGCTATTAAATGAGCCAAAGTGTAAAAATGATAATGACCGATCTGTTGGCAAGAGTGTGGAAAAACAGACTCTTTCCTACACAACTTACAGAAATATAAATTGACTATATATATAGAATACATTAAATATATATAAATAAACTTAAAAATGTGCATGTCCTAACACTCAAAAATCCCACTTTAAAATTTTATCTTAAATAATCAAGAATGTATGAGACAAATTTGTTAGCAAGAGTATCTACAATTTTCATTTGTAACATCCAAATGTTGGACATAATCTAAACCTACAATGGAAGATAAACCAGATAGTGATACATTCATACAACACAAACTAAGCAGAATTTACAGTAAGATTGTGGTAGAATATTAGCATGTTAAAACATTCATAAAATATCACTAAGTAAAATCTAGACTATAAATTATAGATAGAGTATGATTTCATTCTCGTTTATGAAAATGGAGAGTTGTGTGCATGTAGAGAGAATGGGAAGCTATACACTACTGTGTTACCAGTGGTGGAAATACCAGTACATTTTAACTTTTTCTTTTTGATTACATTTACTTTTGAAAGCATGCTTAATTATCATGAGTTACAAAAGCAACATTTAAACAATGTCTTTAAAAAAATTACTTAAATGTTGCATAACAGAAAAATTAGAAGAACAGAGGGAAACACCACACCCATAATCCCAGCACCATAATATAGTCATTCTCATATAACTGGATATTTTTCTCTGTAGCCTTTCTTTAGCTGCTGTTTTCTATTATGTTATAGCTATTAGAGTAGACCTGCAATTTTGCATCCTGTCTTTGTCACTTAACATTTTGTTGATGTTTAGAGTTTTCCCAGATCATTATTAGATATTTCTATTCAACGTTTGTAATGGTAACATTCCATGGGTTGATCACTCTTCATTTTTTAACCATTCCCATATTGTTGGACATTTAGGCTGTATCCAGTTATTCAAAACCAAACTCTGCATTGCTCTGTATTTTGGATGATTTTATTAAGAGAAATCTCCAGAAGAGGATCATTTCATCTTCTAAGGAAGAACTCTTCCAAAAGCACTGCACGAGTGACAGCTAATGGATGAAAGCTGTTGCCCATGCCCCCTGTCTACCTCTCACTAGAACTCCTAATTCCTGCAGAAACTGGAAGCAGCAAACTCTGCGGAAGCCACTGTCAGGTGCAGTGAAATCAGAGAGCTTCTGAAACCAAAAAGAGGGCTGGGACCAGCCTCAAGGTCTGCTGGGGAAAAGCTAAGAGGCAGGAGCAGAGCAAGATTGTTCCAGTTACTCCTAAGTGCAACTTAAGGCTTAGCGGCCATCATTTGAATCAATATCTGACCTGGAGCCCAGTGTACCGAGAAGTTGAGCCATCTCCTTATGTCCAAGGCTACAAAGTGGAGACTCTGTAATGGACAGGGAGGGCCCTTTTGCAGTGAGGGAGGGAGGGTAATGGAGGGAGGCTGGCCTTGGGTCAGGAGGCCTCAGTTCCACCCGCTAGATATGTGAAAATCTTCCCGACAAAACACGGCTGATAATACATGGCCTGCCTGGAAGGCTGAGAGTCTTCAATGAGAAAATGGATGAGAGAGCCCTATAAATGTTAAGAGCACGGTGTCTTTGTGAGGGATTAACAAAGACCGTGTTTGATAAGGGCAAGAAAATCACAGAGTGCTCTGCTCATTACGCTCCTGGCATCTGACAGCAAAGGGGGCTGTTTCTTCTTTCATTCCACACTGGCTGGGTGCCTGCTGGGTGCCAGGTTGTCTTTTAGGTACTTGGGACACAAAAGTGAACAAAACAGATAAGGCTGTTCATGGAACTTGACAGTCTAGTGGGTAGGGACAAAGAACATAAGTAAACAAATAAATAAACAAGATAATTTCAGAGAATGGTATTAAGAAAAAGATAAAATGGGGTGATATGACAGAGAGTACAGGAATGAGGGATGTTGTTTTGTGCTAGCATGTGAGCAGAGAGTTGGGAAAAGGTGATAGTTGTGCTGAGGCCTGGGAGTTGTAAAGGTACAAGCCACCTGAAGACCTCAGGGAAGATGTTCCAGGCAGAAAGAACTGAAAGGGCAAGAGCTTGGAGCAGGAACACACTCTCAAGGTTTAAAGATCAGAGAGATGATGGAGGTGGAGGGGCTAGAACTTCCTCACTGCTCTAGGTAGATGTGTGGGTTCCCCACACAGCACAGGTAGGTGGGTATTCAACCTGCCTTCCCTAGGAATTCCCATGCCCTACTTGTTTAACAGCAAACTCTTTCATACACGTCCTGAGCACTGTGGTTTGCTCCTCCTCTCCCTGTGAAGTCTTCCCCAGCCACCCTAGGCTGGGTTCGCCTCATAATCTTATGGCCTCACGCTGTGCTTTTTCTCCACTAAGGCTACGTCCAACGCACAGTGACATATATCTGCTCTCTTTCTGGTCTTCAGCGATTTTAATAGTAAATGGCTTACAGTAGTCACTCAACAAACACGTGGAGAGCCCAAAGGGAGTAGATTCCAAAATAGATTTTGGCAGAGTGTGCCAAGTGCTGTAACGGAAGTATGAGCAATATGCTGATGAAACACAAGGTGGGTGGGAAAAGAGGAATGCATCATAGAATTTGAGTCATCATGTTGGAAGCCTTGGAAATGGGAAAGAGGCGTTCAAGGCAGAGCAGAGGCCTCCAGGAGTGAATGTGGGAAACTCAGTTTGAAAAATGCTGGATAGTTATAAGTGCAGGTTGTAAGAAGCTGTGGTTGGTGCAGGTGGAGCACGGAGGAGGAAAATACATTGGAGATGGACTTCTTTGTGGGGAAGTGGGAGCAGACAAGATTCCAGTCACTCACGTCTAAATGTTCTTTGTGATGCCAAAGGTTTTGGTCAGCAAGAAACAAAGAGCCTGGACTTAGAGGAGATGGATAGGGACTGAGCCTGGAGAGATCTGGAGTCAACCCCTCTAATCTGGGAAAGAACAAATACAAGAGCTATAGGACACAGGCTGAAGGATTCACTTCAAAAGCACCACTAAAACCCCAACTGTGCTGGGTTGAATATTGTTCCCCACCAAATCCATGTCCACCTGGAACTTCAGAACATGAACTTTGGAAGTAGGATCTTTATAAATGTAATTAGATCTGTTAAGATGGGTCATACTGAATTAGGATGTGCCCTTTCTAAGAAAAAGAAAAGATGCACAGAGACACACAGGGAAGAAGGCCATATGAGGATGAAGGCAGGGACTGGAGTGACACATCCACACACCAAGGAATGCAAAGGACAGCCAGCAACCAGCAGAAGCTACCAGATGCAAGGAAGGATTCTTCCCTCGAGTCTTCAGAGGGAGTGTGGCTCTGCTGACACCTCTATCTTAGGCTTCTGGCCTTCAGAACTATGAAAGAACATAGTTGTGTTGCTTGAGCCACTCAGCCCTAGGAAACTAGTACCCCAGCCCTGGGAGGCTTGGCTCTATGTGTGTCCCCACAGTTCACCAGTGTATCAGCAAAGGAAAGAAACCTTTGCAGATCTCCCGGTCCTCAGTGCAGAAACCTGAGTGTGACAGGTGAACAACTTGACCAAACAAAGAGGGAGAATGTGAAGAGGAAAGAACCCAACTTGCGAATTGTAGGATACACCTCCAACTTCCGAATGAGTGCTCCAGCAACTCAGAAACAAAGGAAAGCATGTCACACGCTCACTTCTGTTGCTATGGCAAATCCATTCTCCCCTCCCTCATAACGCCTCCCCAGACCCTGCCACCCTTGACTAAAACTGTAAATATTTCCATAAATGTTTAGCACATAAAAATCAGGACTGCCCCTAGTCATCCTTATTTACCACTCCTATTTTAGAAACAAAATTAATTTGTACAATGTATCGAAGTGAATATGCCCTGAAGTCTAGAAAGTCAGTGAGCCAGAGAGCAAATGTTACCCAGCGAGCTCCATGGCTGGTTCTGTTGGCTGAGACAAAACTAGGGGGAAAAAGTTCATGGGCTCAGGAATTTGGAATTGCAGTTCTTGAACTTTAGTGTCAGGTAGACCTGTACCTGAAGGTTCTCACCTGCAGAATGAAGCGTCAAATTGCCTAAGCTAAGATTCTTTCCAGTTTGAAAATTCTCTGACAGGAGGTCTGGGCTGGGAAAAAAAATAAAAATAAAAATAAAAAAAGCCATTTTTCAAGGCGTCGCTGGGCTAGTCAGTTGAAAATTCATGCTCCCGCAGTACAATTGCCACTCATTCAACATCGCACAGCTTGTCAGTAAATGTGGTAAAACTGCTACTTCCTCCTCCTCCCTCCTCTCTCATTCCTGGCTAAAATTCATTTCCCTGAGCCATGCGAACTCTGGACTTCTGGTCATGTATCCATGCTGCTTTAGTCAACCAGGAGGGTCTGGAAGAGGGGCTGTGGTCTGCCTCGGTGCTCCCGTCATGCAGAGCAGGAACAGAGGCGTAGGGAGATGATGTCATTGACCCAATGTCTTGAAGCTCTGGCAGAACCAGGATCCGAAACAGCAAAATAAATCACAACTGGAACCCAAGACTGTCTTAGCTGCACCTGATGCCACAGGGCCTCTCCTCTGTATTGCTCTGACTTCTCAATTCCAAAGCACCTTCCTCAGTCCATGTCAAAAATACGGATCACAAGAAGCTTGTCTTGTGTGTGCTCTTCTTTTTCTCCCTTCCCAGGGACTTGCTCCTAGATCTCTGCTCCTCTAGAACAGCTCTGCCCAGCCTGACATCTGCACTGCCCTAAACACCATGCTCATATTGAAAAGTCCCTACTATATTTACACCCTGTGTATTAGTCCATTTTCATGCTGCTATGAAGAAATACCCAAAAAGACTGGGTAATTTAAAATGAAAAGGAGGTTTAATGGACTCCCAGTTCCACATGGCTGGGGAGACCTCACAATCATGGCAGAAGGCAAGGAGGAGCAAAGGCATGTCCTACATGGAGCAGGCAACAGAACATGTGCAGGGGAACTCCCATTTGTAAAACCATCAGATCTTGTGAGACTGATTCACTACTAGGAGAACAGTATGAAGGGAACCACCCCCATGATTCAATTATCTCCACTTGGCCCTGCTCTTGACACGTGGGGATTATTACAATTCAAGGTGAGATTTGGCAGGGGACACAGCCAAACTATATCACCGTGCATGGCCACTCCTACTTGATCTGATCAATTTACCTATCCAAACACTTGAGAACCAACTGTATTAAAGAGGCACGATTTGGCATTTTCCAAAGAAGAGCTAAAACAGTCTCTTGCTCCTACGGGCTGCTGGATAATCAGAGATTTCTGTCTCTAAGGAATTGTAAACATCTTGGGGTACTTGTTAAAATAAACAGCTTTCTGAATCCCTTGGGGAGAGTGGATTCTGTAGGTCTGAGGTGGAAACTAGTTTTAATGCACTCCCAGGGGTTGTGGAGTGGGCCCCTCTGCTCTGGATCTACTTGGATCAACAGGCTCAAGTGGTCTCTTTGGACAACTGATTCACGCAAAGTCATGCCCAGGCTTTTTGATAACTTACTCTTGTCCAGGCAAGGAGTTTTCCTCCTCAGCAGTCTTTGAATTCCCTTCTCTTCCCTTCCACCTTGGCAAACATGAGCTTTATTTCATAAGAACAGTGACTCAACACTGACTCATGCTGACTTTGCAGCCCACCTTTCCTATCCTGAACTAATCAGGGCTTTTTAAAATTTCTTCAACCTCCTCTGAAATAGAAAAAGAAAGGAAGAACAGAGAATTTCTGACTGGTGCTCCTACTCTTTAATTTTACATACACACAACAAAATGCTTCTTCTCATCCTTTTTGCCCCTTCATGTACCTAAGTATAAAACTCAGCCCCATATCCAAGCTTAATACCAATACCATATCCAGTATTAATATACAAAGTATGCTTCTACAAACTAGTGGGGTCTTTGCCACAGCGGACCATATTGGTTCCCCCAAATAACCACAATATGATGGATAAATCATGATGGGAATAAAAGATCTCTGAGTTCTAGGGTTAAATGTTTTTGACTTCCCTTACTATCAAAGTTTTCCAGGGAAAAGAGCAGGATTGCTTCCCTGTTATTGTGGACTCCCTTCCCATGATCTTAAAAGAACAACTGGCCAGGCGCGGTGGCTCACGCCTGTAATCCCAGCACTGTGGGAGGCCGAGGCGGGCGGATCATGAGGTCAGGAGATCGAGACCATCCTGGCTAACACGGTGAAACTCTGTCTCTGCTAAATATACAAAAATTAATTAGCTGGGTGTGTTGGCGGGCGCCTGTAGTCCCAGCCACTCGGGAGGCTGAGGCAGGAGAATGGCGTGAGCCTGGGAGGCGGAGCTAGCAGTGAGTCGAGATGGCGCCACTGCACTACAGCCTGGGTGACAGAGTGAGACTCCATCAAAAGAAACCAAAACAAAACAAAACAAAAAAAACTTCCACTCACTTCTCAACTTTCTGTCTCTCACTTGCATTCCTGCCCTTCATTTGTAATCCAGAGCTGCTGTTGCTTTGGTTCCGGGCTTCTGGCTATCTTGGTGAACATTTCAGACTCCAATGGAATAGACTAAAGGCTCAGTGGAATGCTACCTACAATGCTTCTTTCGCTCCAGCAAAAAACATTCAGAGAGGGGACGCCAGAGCCCAGCAGATTCACACAACAAGTGCTTCTGGAACACATTCTGCATTTCTCTCTCAGAAGAACCCACATTTCCACACTACCCAAGACCGCCTCACATTCAGAAAATTGTTATTTCTCTTTGGGGAAGCCACCTCCTCATCTATCTGGTTGGATATCTCTGCCTCAGCTCTAATACCAATCATTACCCGTGTCCTGAGCCCTTCCTTTCAAAGAAGATCCTGGCACCTCCCATTCTCCATGTCCCAAATGGAAACGATCAACTTCTCCCAGAAACCTGCTCCTCTTTCTAATCTACTTGCTTCCATCTAATGTCCATAGTCCCCTTTTGAACCATGCTGCATTCATTCCCAAATACAAATGAACTAAGATAAGTTATTATGCACTTTTCTTTTAACTCGCACAAGGTACGAAGCAGGGCATACCAAGCACTCAATAAATACTGAATTAGAAGGAAAGCACTTAAGCAAAAAGTTGATGGAAAGTGTGAAAAAGGCAAGGGATTATACTCTTTTAACCTCCACTACAATGATTACTTTATAGAAAATGCTTTACTGATGGCAATACCCGATCTTTATACACAACTTTCTAACACACTTTCAAATACAGTCTCATTTAGTTCTCATCCCAGCAGTAGTTTAGGAAAAGTTCTGCAGTCGAAGGATCTGAATCCAAGCGTCAGTTTTAGCTCCTAACTTTAGTTTACCGAACAGGAACACACAGCATAGTCTCTCTGAACTGAATCAAGATGATGATGATTATAACTCGCAGGGTGTTTAAGATTCTAAGAATTATACCCTGAGTGTGAAAGTGCATTGTAAACCAATGACCTCCTCTAAAACTCTACCTTTGTGAAGTCACCTGTTAGAGGCAACATCTTTCTCTTTGTAGTCCTACTATGTGGTCCTACTATGCATAATCTTACTTAGGTAGCATTGAAATGACCCTACTAACCTTATTAATTTCTGTGGTCTCTGACTCTCACACAGTGAGGTTCTTTGATAATCATTTGTTGAATGAAAGCATAAACTTTTAGCAAATGTGATCATTAGGACCATGTTTGCAATCTTATTTTCAGTTGAAATCCTTCATTTAAATTCAGGTCTCCATCCCTAATTGTGTTCTGAACTCTGATGGAAATGGAAGAGTGTGTTTAATTTTGTAAGAACACTAAAAAAAATTCCCATGTATCTGTTTAGACTTTTGCCCTTAAAAACAACAACAACAAAAATATATACAGTCATATGCTACTTAAAGACAAGGATAGGTTCTGAGAAATGGTATTGTTAGGCAGTTTTGTCATGCAAACATTATAGAGCATACTTACAAAAATGTAGATGGTATATGTATTTTTATGTATGTATATTTATTTCATATGGAAAACCAAATGTCCCAGCACCATTGTTAAATATGAATCATTTCCCCTACTTGATTTGCAATGCTAATATCAAGCGCCATGTATCAGGTTTCTCTATGTGCTCTAATATACTCTTATAGGACCACCATCATATATGCAGTCCATCATTGACCCAAATGTCATTTTGCAGTGCATGACTGTGTATAAATATCTGTCCATATATAAAATCATTATCCTGAGAAAAGCTTAGAGGGAGGAACTGAATCAGAGTATGAAAAAATGACCCCTAATTCCTGAACTAACAAAGAGTAAGTAATTAATCAATTTTTCAGAAGTTACTCATTGTCGGAAGTTAACCTGAAACTTGATCTCCAGTTATAACACTTGAGTGGTAAGATGATGTATGAAGTTTTACTTTTTATTTTTAGGGATCACTGCTGCTGTACTCCTCCTTCCAAGACGTCCCCTAATTCAGGTCCAGCTTCTTTCACTCATTGAAATTTAGTAGTTGAGGTCTGCCTTCAACCCATAAAACCAACCTGTCACTGTGGAATAACTCACACAGGGCTGGGGAACAGGAAGACAACAATTGAGAAGCCAGATAAAAAATGCAACTGGGGTTCAACTTGAGCATCATTTGCAAAGTCCACGGCACACCTTCCTTATCCACAGTGTGTGTGCCCAACTGGAAATCAGGATGCCAGGACCATGCAGCTCCTTCTAGCTCCACAGAGCTGAAAGCTTCACTCACAGCTTACTCACTCCAGTTGCCTGCTGACCTTTTATGGGTTGCAACCTGCATGCCTGACGAACTGATTTTTTCCAGCTGTAGCTATATTTTCTACCTTCCTTGTTACTTAATTGATCCTAGCTGTGGTCCTGCAAAGAAGCCCTCCCAGACCTTGCAACATATGCTATATATCCTGTATGTACTCCCGTATCCTGACAAGGAACATAAAAATCAGAGATGGCAGGAGACAAGGGGAGGGAAAAGTCAGCCAGAACACTATGAATGCAAATAACTTGGCTTGCCTCATTGAGTCTCTCAACCGCCTTCCGCTGCTTTCTGGACAAACTGACTTTCTACAAACAGCACATCTCTAGAGACTCAGATTTTCTTTTCAAATTTTAAAAACTGTAATCACCTACAGACCTTAAAAGGCAAAAGAAAAAAACAGAATAATAAATGCTTTCCTTAATTCATTCTTTGTTCTTTTGGCCATGTGGATTAAATTTCTGCTAAGTACTTGGCACAGTGCTAGCCTCCAGGGAAAAAGGTGAATTAGACAAAGTTTCTGCCCTGCTGTAGCTCACCGTCTTACAGGGGTGGAGACACAAAAATCAATAGCTCGATACTATGGGACTCGCCTTAACCTAGATCAGCAATTCTCAATATATGGTGAGGAAGCCCTGGGTATTTCTGAAACACTTCCAGGGGATCTGCGAGGCCCAACCTCTTTGCATAATAAAACTAACATGTTATTTGCCTTTTTCACCCTCTTTCTCCCATGAGTGTACAGTAGAGTTTTCCACAGGTGACATATAAAGTCACAACAGATAGAATGCAGAAGCAGATAGGGCAACGCAGCTGTATTCCATTCAGCCAGACATGAAAGAGATTTGCAACGTGGAAAATAATGCCATTCTCCTCACCATTGCTTTGTCTTGGAAAATATAGTCATTTTTTATAAAATGTATTATTCATGTCATTGTATAATTGGTTCACTGTTTTTTAAAATAAATTAATAAATAAATATATAAAGCTGTCTCAGAATTTATGTCTAACATAGTAAATACTGATAAATATAGCACATATAAACAGAAGCTCTTTAATAATACTTAATAATTTTGAAAGAGAAGACTGTCAAGAAGTTGCAAAATTAGTACTGAGAGATCCTATGTATCCTTTGCCCAGCTTCCCCCAATAACACCATCTTATGTAACTATAGTGCATTGTCAAAACCAGAACGTTGACCTTGATTCAGTACCATTAACTAGAGATCTTACTTGTATTTCACCAGTTTTTACATGTATTCGTGTGTGTGTGTGTGTGTGAGAGAGAGAGAGAGAGAGAGAGAGTGGGGAGAGAGAGAGAGAGGAAGTTCTATGAAATTTTATCACACTTATAGATTCATGTCACTATTAATTTGGATGAACATACAGAACTATTCCATCACCACTAAGCTATTTCCTCATCACCTTTTTTATGGTCAGATTCTCCTCCCAGCCCTAATTCCTGGGTTCTCTGATCTTCTATCACTATGATGTTGTCACTTTTTAAGAATATTATACCAGTGGGAGCATACAGTATGAAACCCTCTGAAATGAGCGTTTTTTGCTTAACATAAAGCTTTTACAATCCATCCCAGCAGTTGTATCAATAGTCCGTTCTTTTTTATTGCTAAGTAGTGTTCCATTGAATCAATAGATACCATTCAATGGAATGGTATCCATTGTGGATACAACAG
The DNA here is from genome assembly GCF_028858775.2 of Pan troglodytes. NCBI lineage: Eukaryota > Metazoa > Chordata > Mammalia > Primates > Hominidae > Pan > Pan troglodytes. Next base: position 17,515,815 of record NC_072401.2, read on the forward strand.
TTTATTTATTCATTCACTCATTAAGAACATTTGCACAGTTTTCAGTGTTACAAATAAAATTACTGTGAACATTTGTGTACAGGTTTTGTACATATATGTGTTTTTATTTCTCTAGTCTAAATACTTAGGACTGTGCTTGCTGGGTCATATGGGGAATGTGTTTAACCACATAAGAAACTGCCTTATGTTTCCACCATGAGTATACTATTTTTTCTTCCCATTTGCAATGTACGAGAGACCCAGGTGCTTCACATCTTCACCAGTACTTTTTTTTTAATTTTTTTATTTTTTTTTTGAGACAGTCTTGCTCTGTCACCCAGGCTGGAGTGCAGTGGCTCAATCTCCGCTCACTGCAGGCTCCGCCCCCCGGGTTTACGCCATTCTCCTGCCTCAGCCTCCCGAATAGCTGGGACTACAGGCGCCTGCCACCTCGCCCGGCTAATTTTTTCTATTTTTAGTAGAAATGTGGTTTCACCGTGTTAGCCAGGATGGTCTCGATCTCCTGACCTCGTGATCCTCCTGCCTGGGACTCCCAAAGTGCTGGGATTACAGGTGTGAGCCACCGCGCCCAGTCCTAATTTTCAAGACAGGGTTTCACTCTGTCACTAAGACTGGAGCGCACTAGTGTGACCATGGTTCACTACAGCCTCGATCTCCCAGGCTCAAGCGATACTCCCCCCTCAGCCTCCTAAGTAGCTGACACTACAGGCATGCACCACCACACTCGGCTAATTTTTAAAAATTTTGTAGAAATGAGGACCCACTATGTGCTCAGGCTGGTCTGGAACTCTTGGGCTCAAGTGATCCTCCCACCTCAGCCTCCCAGTGTGCTGTGCTGGCATTCCAGGTGTGAGCAAATGTGCCTGGCCACCAATACTTTTTATTGTCAGTATTTTTTATTTTGGCCAGACTAATAGGCATGTAGTAGTAATTCATTTTAGCTTGTATTTGAATTTCTCTAAGAGTTAATGATGTTGAACATCTCTTTATGTACTTATCCATATGTTTTTGGTTAAATGTCCCTTCAAGTTTTGTCCATAGATTGGGTAGTCATTAGATTGTATGTTGTCTTACTGTTGAGTTCAAAGGGTTCTTTTATATTCTGCATACAAGTCTTCTGTAAATATATGATTTGCCACTATTTTCTTCTAGTCTCTGATTTTTTTAAATCCTCTTAACAAAAGTTTTAAATTTTGACAAAGTCTAACTTGTTGATAATTTTCTTTTACAGATTATGCTTTTTGGTGTCAAGTCTAAGAACTCTTTGTCTGGCCCTTGGTCAATAAAGATTTTCTCATAAATAATTTTTAAGCATGCGAAGTGTCCTGAGACCAAAAAGGTTGAGAACTGCAGGCCTAGGTGCGTGTACAGTGTTTTCAGAGTATAGAAAAAGAATCTTTTATTGGCACTTGTTTGTAAAGAAGACAGAGAAGGTGGTAGGAAGAAGATACAGAACCAGACTCTACAGAGAAGGTGAATGCCCAGTCAGAATGTGGGGTCATGGGGGCAGGAGCTGGGTCTTAGGTCTGTATTTTTCCTTCTTCCTTTCTTGCTTTCTTTTTTTACATCCTTAGCACCTGGTATTGAGACTGGCACATAGAAGGATGGGACAACGGCATCTCATAGAATACAAGCAATGAAGCAAAGCTGAGCGGCTGTGGAAATTCACAGCATGTTTGGAAACAGCAAGCCTTCCAGTGTGGTTGAGACATAGGCACATGCAGAGACTGGGGAGTAGAGGTGAGAGATGAAGGAGGAGAGGTGGGGAAGGGGTAGGCTGTGAACAGGCCTCATGTGCCCTGCTGAAGGGTGCTTCTGTATCCTTCTTGTACTGCTTTTCCATTCTAGACTATAGCTTATTGCAATAAGTTAATTACAAAACTCTTTGTCAGATAACAAAAACTTTCCAACACTAGCTACAGAGGCAAGATCTCCTGCATTTTATTGAGGTGAAAAAGGAATAGGAAGTGGGGCAAGGAATAAGCTTATTTTTTTCCTTCCTATGTGCTAGGCATTATAATACGTACTTCACAGCTCCCCCTGAGGATCAGAGACTGGTTAGTTTTTCATCAAAACCCTGTTCCTTTTGGGAGCATACAGGTAGGCTCCATTGCCAGCCACCCTTGCAAGTAGGTATGGTCAGTGGAATCTGAGCAAAAGTGAAATCAGGTCTTGCACACAGAAATTGTCAACACAATCTGCCATGCTCATTCTCTTTCCTCAGATTGTCACAAGATGGGGGCAAAGGTGAGCCTGAGCCTCCGCATTGGAGGAGAGCTGCCCATATCAGGAGACCCTGTTTGGGAATTTATATGAGCAAGATATAAACCTCTACTAGGGAAAGCCATTCACGTTAGAAATTTTGTTATAGCAGCAAACATGACTTTAAGTAACACATGCCTCGAGGAGTGTGGTCACTCTTCTGTGCCTCTTCTGCTTCTCACACTCACTAGGGCTTTCTACTCAGCTCTTTGGCCTTAGAGGGGAGCAAACATCTTTCAGGTTGGCTCTTAAGGCCCCATCCTCTGATTCTATCCAAAATGAGGGGACAAGAGCTTCCTGAACTGCCTGGCAGGTGCCTTCTGGGAGTCCAACTGACTTTAACATCTCAAATTTTCTTCCTATGCTTCCTAATCAGGGTCAATAGCTGGGAGTGGGAGGAATGCCTCAACTCCTTAGAAAAGCACGTAGGCCCTTTGTAATCTGATCCTTCCCCGCCGTTCCCCCTTCACTTCTTGCCTAACCTCCTTGCACAGCCTGGACTTCCTCCTCTGAATTCTCACCACACTCTGTTCATACCTCGACTTGGATCTTTTCCTGCATTGCGCAGCTCTTTTGTGTTCTGTGTCTTTGAGGAAGCTGAGCTCCTTGAGGGAGGAAGAAGACCTTATTCTACTAACACTGCAGAATCCATGACTGCACCTGGAACATCTGTGACTGTCAGACATTTTGAAAGTCACTGAAATATAAGAAACCCATAGGCAGAGCATTGCCCCTGCCTGTCCTTTATCTCTCTGATATCAGCTCTTAGAGCTCCTTGGCTCCCTCCTTCCCCTTCTGCCACACTCATTTCCTGTTCCCTCTGCCAGGAATGAGGGTCAGGGTTAGGGCTACAGCTATGGTCTTCCCCAGATAGCTCCCTGGCCTGCTCCTTCTGCTCCTGCAGGCTGCACTGACCTGCACTTTTTCCGGGGTCTTCATGTAATAGACACATTATAATTGCCATGGCTTCCTTCCTTAAAGCGCCCTCCCTCTCCTCTTTACCTGCTTCATTTTCCTTCAATGTACTTCTTACTGTCTGACATAATTTATGTCAGTGGCTCACGCCTGTAATCTCAGCACTTTGAGAGGCCGAGGTGGGTGGATCAGCTGAGGTCAGGAGTTCGAGATCAGCCTGGCCAACATAGTGAAACCCTATCTCTACTAAAAATACAAAAATTAGCTGGGCATGGTGGTGTGCGCCTGTAATCCCAGGCACTAGGGAGGCTGAGGCAGGAGAATTGCTTGAACCCGGGAGGCGGAGGTTGCAGTGAGCCAAGATCGCGCCACTGCACTCCAGCCTGGGCGACAAGAGTGAGACTCCATTTCAAAACATAAAAGTAAAAAATAAACTCTATAACACCTAACACTAGAGTATCTAGGGCACTGGGATGACATTGATTTTGTTTTTTACAAATCAAATTAAAAAGTGAAAACTGTGATGGAATATAACACTGTTCTCCCTAAGACCAAATCACACTTATTTTTTTTACTTAACTATTTAGCATTTACTGAGCATCCGTTATGTACCTGTTCTTGTGATACACTCTGAGAATAAGAATACGAAATATAATGCCTACTCTCAAGGAGTTTCTGTTAGGGGAGAGACAAAAGTAACAGTGACATGGTGTCCTGCATTCAGAGATGACGTGTAAATATTTTCAGTGCTGTTTGATGAGTGTTATAGTTACAAGGCCACATCCATTTAAAACTTCTTTTGCATTAGTACCATATCTATTGTAATTTTTGTTTTAGTAAATATGGTCCTAGGGTGAAGATTGTGAAACCAAAATACACTGAGGTCATAAAGGAGAGAGCAGCCTCGCCTGTATGGATCAGAAGATAGTGAACAATCAAAAGAAGAGATGATATTCAGGATGGGTTTTGAAGGATGAGTTGAAGTTCACAGAGAGAGGAGAGGAGAGGATTTCAGTAAAAGTAACACCATGCTGTGAGACATAAAGCCAAGGAATAGCCGTAAAAATGAAATGATAACCTGGATCTAAACAGCAATTCATGCTATTGCCACAGGGCACTGAATGGCTAATTAGTGACCAAATAAATGCTACATGGAAGAACAGGAAGGGACGTGGAAAAGGGAAGGATTGCTTTAAGCTCAGAGAAAGCTTCACGGAGAAGGTCAGGTTTGAAGCAAAGACAGAAATAGTTACAAAGGCTGAAGATGTTTGAGGCTTTTCTTTTTAATCCATTGGGATAGAATTCTTTAAACTTGAGTATTAAGAAACTTGTCTTGGAGATAATTTCTTAGCCTGGGAAATGGGCTTCCTCTTCTTCTTGGAGAAATAGAAGACAGCTAAAGTATGTTTCTGTATATGCATTGCATCATCTGTATAAAAGCCCTTAGGACAAAGACTTGACAATTTCTTATGGCCTCAGTATCCCTGAGAAGGTGTTTCAGACTAATGCTTCCTGTTAATGCTGAAAGAGGGTATAGAGAGCAGTCCCTTCGGTCGAATTCATCACAGACCACATCAGGCCAGGTATAGATCAAGGCTAACTGTCTCCTGCTCCTTCTCGTCATAACATGGAGAGAGGAAAAAGATTGAAATTCAAATAAAGCATGATTAGAAAAATCTGTATTTCATATAAGCACATAGGTAAATGCCACTTTTTATTTTTTGGTTCTTTTTGGCAGCAGAAACTAAAAGAACAAAGAATACTAATGTATATTTGAACAGAATTAATTTTAAAGCAGATTTGAGAAACCAAATTCTCACCACCCCTTTAGTTTTCCCTTAGCGGTGTTCGGGGCTCCCGGGGGGTAGGTACGGTAAGCACCCTAAAATATTTTAAAACTCAACAGACCAGTCACAGCGTTAGGTTCCATGGCAAAAATATTTCATGGGCAGAACATTTTCACTGGAAAACACATAGGAGAATGGGTGAGGGAAAGAAATGATTTTAAAAATAAAAATATTTTATTGTATTTTTTCTAATTAAGATGTGTTTAAAGAAAGACCAGAGCTGAGGTTTGTCATTTGGCAGTCAGCAGACGTTGGCACTTGCCTCATTTCAGGTTAAAGCCCAGACTGCCTCCTAACTCCTTGTTCTTTATGGTCAGAAAATGTGATTTTAGACAGTAAATTATGTGTCTGCTTATTTATTGAAGCTTTCTAATTGGCTTCTCTTTCTGTCTTTCCTGGTGTGCCCAAGAAGGAGCTATCTACTGAAAAGTTGGCCAACATGATTTTGTTTCAGTAGGGATGTATTAAGCCCCTAGGATATATGAGCCACCGTAGTGGACGCTGCAGTTGCACACACATAAGATACTCTCATTTTTGCCTAAAGGGTGCCATAATTGCAGGGTGAGATAGGAGTGTGAAATGTTGTGGAAATGAGATGAAGGGCACTGGGCCTAACCTGGGGGTACCAGGGAAGATGCCCTGGAGGTGGGGCAGCCTGAACTGAGACAAGAGAGCCAGAAAAATCACCAGGGGCCTGACAGGGGCACTTCCAGAGAGAAGGAAGTTCCATTTTCAGAAAGCAAGGGACAACGTGGTGACTCTAGGCAGCCACAGATAGGTTCCAAAGCCCAGAGCAAAGAGCACCCTGGGGAGGCAGGAGACAGCATCATGGGGAACTGGAGGCCAGCGTACAGGCCTCAGCACACGATGACCAGGAGGGTCCTGGCAAGAACAGGCTGAAGGGACCACTCACAGAGCAGAGTCCCAGGAACTAACAAGGGATGTCAAGGCATCCAAGCACCAGGTGAAGCTTGTACTACCTCTGGGCCTGGGGGAGCAAGGGAAGGATAGTGAGCCCTGGAGCTGCGGGGAAGTCACCCACTGGGAGATGTTGTTGAGAAAAGACACAGCCATGGCTGGGATCCTGGCGCTGCAGCAGGGATGGGAAGGGAAGCCATCTGTTATTAGTCCATTTTCACACTGCTATAAAGAACAACCTAAGACTGGGTAATTTATAAAGGAAGGAGATTTAACTGACACAGCTTCGCATGGCTGGGGAAGCCTTAGGAAACTTACAATCATGGTGGAAGGCGAAGGAGAAGCAAGCACCTTCTTCTCAGTGCATCGGGGGGGAGGTGGGTTAGTGTCACACCCTTTTAAACCATCAGATCTCATGAGAACTCACTATCAAAAGAACAGCATGGGAGAAACCACCCTTATGATCCAATCACCTTCCACCAGATCCCTCCCCTGACACATGGAGATTACAATTTGAAATGAGATTTGGGTGGGGACAGAGAGCCAAACTATATCACCCTACCTTCCACTCTCTCTCCTCCTGCCCTCAGTCTCTTCCCAGCACCTCTCGCCATCCAAAGCCAACCAGGAGCCTGGGGGCAAAAGAGCCTTTGGGAGGTGGGGGTCAGCCCCAAGCACCAGGCTTCCCCCTTACAGGTTCTGCATCCAAACTGCAGCCAGCATCAGTGTGGACCCCCCACAGGTACAAGAAACCTTAGTGAAACATTTTAAAAGGACACAAATACCAAGTGACACATGGTGTTTAGGTAACTATAACAAACATGAGTAAATTTCTCTATGTAACTTTACATAACAACTGAGTGTTTTTCTATATTTTGTTAAAAGCATACACCCAAAATATCATCCTAGTGTTTCAGGCCTAGATCTATTATTCCCATAAAGCCCTGAATATTGGATCCTGTTACTGGTTTATGGGAATATAGCTGAGCTTTTCTTAGTGGTTTATATGTTTAGGTGAAGGAAGTTAAGGGGACAATGTTGGTGGAAGAATAGTAAATGAAGAAGGGAAGCATTTGCTGAACACTTACTAGAAGCCTATATATGGACTTAATCCTCCCAACCACCACCCAATTTTTTTTCACACAATGTACGTAGGGTTCCATCAGAATCTCATTAAGTAACTCATGGAGCCAGGATTCAAGCCTGCCTCGCTAACACCAAAGCCCATATTCTTTACACAAAACCACGATGTCTTTGTGCTAACATTTCATGTTGGTCTTACAAGCCAAAGGCACCAAAATGGGCAAAAATATCTTTTCTTTTTAATTTTTTTTTTTTTTTTTTTGAGACAGAGTCTTGCTCTATCACCCAGGCCGGAGTGCAGTGGCGCAATCTCAGCTCACTGCAAGCTCCACCTCCCGGGTTCACACCATTCTTCTGCCTCAGCCTCCTGAGTAGCTGGGACTACAGGCGCCTGCCACCACGCCCGGCTAATTTTTTTGTATTTTTAGTAGAGACGGCGTTTCACCATGTTAGCCAGGATGGTCTTGATCTCCTGACTTTGTGATCTGCCCGCCTTGGCCTCCCAAAGTGCTGGGATTACAGGTGTGAGCCACAGCGCCCAGCCTTCTTTTTAATTTTTTTATTTCCATAGGTTTTGGGGGAACAGATTGTATTTGGTTACGTGAGTAAGCTCTTTAGTGGTGATTTGTATACACTGAGCAGTATACCCTGAACGCAATTTGTAGTCTTTTATCCTTCATCCCCTTCCCACCTTTTTCCTCTGAGTACCCAAATTTCACTGTGTCATTCTTGTGTTTTTCTTTTGTTTTTTCAATTTTTTTTTTTTTTTTTTTTTTTGCCATTGGTCCCTAAACTTCATGTATTACGGGTAACATCTCATTCATCCTCAATCCCTGATGCTTTCTTTAGAAAACGAATGCTAGGTCATAAACATATTTTTAAACAGTCTTTCAATAACTGTTAAATGATTGCCACTTGGGGTGGGGGGACATCTTTCTACAGGGACCATCTGTGTGAAGAACTCCTATAACAAGACAACAAAAGCCTGCTTTTATAGGCTTCTATTTTATTATGAAGAGTTACTTCTTCTCAGGGATTATACCCATAAAACATGATCTAAAAAGAATACAAAAAGGAGGTATATGAGTTCTATTTTACCTGTTCTGGTTCAAGGGCTATATGAGTTTCCCACTTCTGGAAAAGATAAAATTTTCTAGAAGTGTAAAACTCATATAGCCCTTGATTCACGCTTTTCTGTGGAATCCAATTTGTCCTCACATGTGTCACCTGAAAAATCATCCGCATAACTATTATGGGGGAGAGGAATAATCCTTGTGACTTGACAATTCACACATGCTGAGGGAACTCAGTTTCAAACAGCCAACTTCACGTTAAACAAGTCAGATGTGGAAGACCAGATGTTTCCACAGGCTTTCTCTGTTTATTCATTCATTAAAGTTGGTGCTTTAAAACCATCTGAACTTCCAGGTACTCCATGAAGCATGTTTTATTATGCAGACTCCCATTAAACTTCAAAACAGACCTAAGTCAAAGCCTTGGTCCAATGTTTAATACACATGATAGTACACTTAACAAATCTGAGCCCTTCATACCACTACTGTTCTTAAGCCATTTCTAACAGTCTTGAGTGTCTTCCACTTAACTGGACTCTTAATTTCAAGTCTCTGCATGCTTCATACATTTCTTCTCCCAGCTGGTACACTCGTTCATTCAGTCACCAAACACTCACTCTGTACCTCACAGTCTGTTCCTTCTCTACACTCATCTCATGCAATTCTCATATCAAACTCCAGCCATCCTAAACCACTGTGGTCCCCAAGAGGTCAGTGGCACTAAGTAAAAACTTTCAGTCTTTAAACCATGCATCAAAATACAGTTTTTGTAGCCTTTGGTTGGATGAATGGAAATAATCACTTTGATGAAGTTGACATGGAATTAATGGTGCACGCTGGCATGGCTAGGTCTAATGGGGGAACCATAAAATGCTGTTTAGTTAGTGCCCCATCAAGTGTATGAGCTCCTACAAAGTTCTAGGGTAACTTTCAGGGCCTTGTAAATGCTGGTCCCTCAGGTTGTGATGCCTTCACCTAAACTCTTGCTCCTGGGGAACTCAAAGTCAAGTTCAGCTAGGACCCAGCTACCTCCAGAAAGCATTTTTCTTTTTCTTTTCTTTCTTTTTTTTTAATTTGGAAAAATTTGAACATATACAAAAGTAGAAAGAATAGTAATGAATCCCCATGTCTTACCCATCTACCAGATTCAACAATATCATCTCATGTTCAATGTTGTTTTCTCTATGGACGTGAGGATGAGAAGCAAATGGAGACTAAAGCAAGCGAGGAGATCAGACCTTATGCAAAAGACAATGGAGAGACCTTGACAGGTTTTAAACAGGGAAATGGCATGGCCAAATCTGCTTTTTAGCACAAAACCTTCTGATCTTAGAGTGAAAGATAAGTTAAAAAGATGCAAGACTAGGCTGGGCGCAATGGTTCACATCCATAATCCTAGCATTTTGGGAGGCTGAAGTGGGAGGATTACTTGAGCCCAGGAGTTCAAGACCAGCCTTGGCAACATAATGAGACCTCATCTCTATAAATAATAAGAATAAAAAATTAGCCAGATGTGGTGGCACATGCCTGTGGTTCCAGTTACTTGAGAGGCTGAGGTGGGAGGATCACTTGAGCCTGGGTGGTCGAGGCTTCAGTAAGCCGTGATCACATCACTGCACTCTGCAACAAAGCAAGACCTCATTTCAACAAAAGGGGGTGAAAGCAAGACTAAACTCAGGGATACAAGGGAGGAAGGTATTACTGGAAAGTAGATGGAAACTTAAAATGTATAAATTGATGGGATAGGCTATGGTAGTGCTATGGAAGGCCTGCTTTAACACCCGCAGAATATGGGGAGGAAAAGCTCTGACCCTAAGGGTCCAAGAAGGCTTCTTGCAGAATAGTAAGGTTTGAATTCATTCTTGAAGCAAAGTTAAGACAAGCAGCTCTAACCATTTTCCAGTGCAAAGAGAGTTTACCCAGCAAAGAACGTTGTTTATGGTGCATTGATAATTAAACCTGACCCTCCATTTGCCATGCTCCACCGATCTTCACTTGGAAGAATCCAGCATATGTGTGTTGTTATTTTAATGAACAGCATTTCCACCTCACCCGCCCAACCATACAAATCCCAGCAAGTTGATATGGTCCTTTAAGAGTCGTTATCGTGGGAGTTCACACTTCCAACATAAAACCTCAAATGAATGTTTCTTGCAACCACTTTGCTTTCTCATTGAGGCTGTTCAAATGTCAGCGGTTTTAGCACTGAGCTTAACCTTTACGCATTTTCACCAGAGTTTCAGAAACACAGCCTGTGCTGGATTTCCCGTCCGGTGGTGAGTGGGAATGTTTTAGACACATAGCTACAAGCCAAGAATTCTGGCAGTGCCATCAAACTGCCTTTGAGATATCATACAAGTTTGAATGCTTGCAATGATGCTCAATCACAACTAAATGCCAAGCGCATATAGTCATTCATTTCTTCACTCATTCATCAAAATACTTACCAAGGGCATACTATGGGGCAAGCACTCTCAGAGGCAATGGGGTAATAAGATTGAACAAAATGAAATGCCTGTCTTCATGAAGCTTATATTCTAGTGGAAAAGACAGACCACTAAAAAAAACAATGGATCAAGTGGTGATAAGAGCTATTTAGAACAATGAATCATGAGAAGAAGGGTGGAGAACACTGGAATGAATGGAAGCCATATTGCAGTGGATTCTAATGAATGGGGAGATCATATTTTATGTGAGTGATCAGAAAATAGTTATCTGCTTACTTCAGAAATACTGGAGGATAATTGACCTAAATCTTAACAATACACAGTTGCTATTCATTATTTGTGGATTCCATATTTGTGAATTTGTCTACTTGCTGAAATGTATTTGTAACCCCCTGATCAATACTCATGGCTCTTTCACAGTTATTTCAGGACATGTGCAGTGCAGTGAAAAATTTGAGTCACCTGGTGTGCACTTTGCCAGCTGAGGCCCAGTGAGGCGATGCTCTGTCTTCTCGTTTCAACCCTCACATTGTAAACAAATGTCTTTTTCGCGGTCTATTTAGTAGCACGTTTTTTGAATCTTTGTGCTTTTTTGGTGATCTGCTATTTAAAATGGCCCCAAGCATGGTGCTGAATTGCTGCCTAGTGTTCCTAAGCTACAAGGTCTGTAATGTACCTTACGTAGAAAATGCGTGTGTTAGATAAGCTTCCTTCACTTACTGTTGGCTGAGTTCCACGTTAAAGAATCAACAACATGTATTAAAAAGGTATCTTTAAACAAAAGCACACATCAAACAGAGTTATGTCTTGATTGGTTGACCAAAACGTCATGACCAAAGCCTCACAGGAAACTAACCCTGTATTTTCTCTAGGAGCAATGGTTCAGTATTCCCAGTTAAGTGTTAGCAGTGACTTTATAGAACAAAACTATGGCAAATAATGAGAATCAACTGTATATCTCCCATTTCTTTTATTTCTTCTACTGCATACTAACAGGCACCCTAGTATTGTTAATAAATAAATAAATAAATAAATAGATAAATAAATAAATAAAAACCAATGGGCTTTAGAGTTAAATAGATCTAGATGTGGTTTTGTTGTTGTTGTTGTTTTTTGACAGACTCTTGCTCTGTCACCCAGGCTGGAGTGCAGTGGCGCAATCTCAGCTCACTGCAATTTCTGCCTCCCAGGTTCAAGTGATTATCCTGCCTTAGCCTCCTGAGTAGCTGGGACTACAGGTGCGCCACCACACCCAGCTAATTTTTGTATTTTTAGTAGAGATGGGGTTTCACCATGTTGGCCAGGATGGTCTTGATCTCCTGACCTTGTGGTCTACCCGCCTTGGCTTCCCAAAGTGCTGGGATTACAGGCATGAGCCACCACGCCTGGTCTAGATCTAGATGTTAACCCCATGTCTGCTACTTATATCTGTGTCATTTGGTGTACGATAGCTAATCTCACTGAATCTCAATTTTATCATCTGTAAGATAGATATATTAGCACTTACCTTGCAGGGTGGTTGTGAAGATTAAATGAAATAACCAATGCAGACCAATTATTTGGCACATCATAGATACTAATGAAATTGAAACCACTTTAAAAATATTATCTAAATTTTCTATGTTGGTTATATGCTGTGAATGGAAATTTTATAGTGGAAAATAATCACTTGAATCTATTTTTTTTAACCAAACCAATTTTTCAATTGAAAAAATATTGTGTACATATGCTAAAAACCCAAATGATACCAAAAGCCATGCATGAACAGTGAGCCTCTATCTTAACCCCAGAATGCCAGCTTTTTTAGTATAACTTTATTTTAACTACACTCTAACTAAAATTTAGATTTTCCTTCAATTTATTAAGGTAGCTAACGAATGTAGTAGTTTTACAGTTGTTGCAGAGATCTTGAAATGGTCCTTACATTCCTTTCATTAAGACTTTGAAATTATAGGCATATTTTGGAGATATTATGGGTTCAGTTCCAGACCATGACAATAAAGTGAACAACACAACTGAGTCACACAAATTTTTCATTTTCCCAGTGCAAATAAAAAGTTATTTTTATACTATACTATAGTCTATTAAGTGTGCATTGTGTCTAAACAATAATGTTGTACCTTAATTTAAAAATACTTTATTGGCTGGGCAAGGTAGCTTATGTCTGTAATCCTAGGATTTTGGGAGGCCAAGGTAGGAGGATCACTTGGGGCCAGTAGTTTGAGACCGGCCTGGGTAACATAGCAAGGACCCTTCTCTACAAAAAATAAAAAAATTAGCCACGCATGGTGGTGCATGCCTGTAGTCCTAGTTGATTGGGAAGCTGAGGCAGGAGGCTCTTCTGAGCCCAGGAGTTTGAGGTGTCAATGAGCTATGATCACACCACTGTACTCCAGCCTGGGTGATGAAGTGAGACCCCATCTCAAAAGAAAAAAACTACTTTATTTCCAAAAAAATGCTATTACCTGAACTTTTCAAAGAGTCATCTTTTTGCTGGTAGAAGGTTTTGCCTCAATGTTGATGGCTACTGACTGTTCAGGGTGGGGTGGCTGCAGCAATTTCTTAAAATAAAACAACAATGAAGTTTACACCATCAATTGACTATTTCTTTTACAAAAGATGTCTCTGCAGCATGCAATGCTGTTTGACAGCATTTTACTCAGAGTAGAACTTCTCTCAAAATTAGAGTTAATCCTCTCATACCCTGTTGCTGCTGTATCAACTAAATTTATGTAATATTCTAAATCCTTTGTTGTCATTTCAACAATATTCACAGCATTTTCACCAGGAGTAGACTCTATCTCAATAAACCACTTTCTTTGCACATTTGTAAGAAGCAACTCCTCATCTGTGAAAATTTTATCATGAGATTACAGCAGTCACATCTTCCAACTCCACTTCTCATTCTAGTTATCTAGCTGTTTCCACTACATCTGCAGTTACTTCCTCCACTGAAGTCTTGAATCCCTCAAAGTCATCCATAGGGCCTGGAACCAACTTCTTCCAAACTCCTGCTAATGTTGATATTTTGACTGCCTTCCATGAACTACAAATCTTCTTAATGGCATCTAGACTGGTGAATCCTTTGCAGATGGCTTTCAATTTACCCAGATGCATCACAAGAATTACTATTTATGGCAGCCTTATGAAATCCATTTCTTTTTTTTTTTTTTTTGAAATGGAGCTTCGCTCTTGTTGCCCAGGCTGGAGTGTAATGGCACGATCTCAGCTCACTGCAACCTCCACCTCCCAGTTTCAAGCGATTCTCCTGCCTCAGCCTCCTGAGTAGCTGGGATTACAGGCATGTACCACCACGCCTGGCTAATTTTGTATTTTTAGTAGAGGCAGGGTTTCCATGTTGGTCAGGTTGGTCTTGAACTCCCGACCTCAGGTGATCTGCCCACCTCGGCCTCCCAAAGTGCTGGGATTACAGGTGCGAGCCACTGCACCCAGCCAAAATGTATTTCTTAAATAATAAGACGTGAAAGTTGAAATTACTTCTTTATCCATGGCTATAGAATGGATGTTGTGTTAGCAGGCATGAAAACATTAATCTCCTTGCACATCTCTATCAGAGCTCTTGGGTGAGTAGGTATATTGTCAGTGAGCAGCAATATTTTGAAAGGAGCCTTTTTTTTCCTGAACAATAGGTCTTAACTGTGGGCTTAAAATATTCAGTTAACTATGCTATAAGTAGATGCGCTGTCATCCAGGATTTGTTCTTCCACTTATAGAGCTCAGGGTAGATTTAGCATGATTTAAGGACCCTAGGATTTTAAGAGTTGTAGATGAGCCTTGGCTTCAACCTAAAGTCACCAGCTGCATTAGCCCCTGACAAGAGAGTCAACCTGTCCTTTGAAGCTCTGAAGCCAGGCATTGACTTCTCCTCTCTAGCTATGAAAGTCCTAGAGGCATCTTTGGCATCTTCTTCTAATACAAGGTTATTTTGTCTATGTAGCAAATCTGTTGTTTAGTGTAGACACCCTCATCAGTTGTCTTGGCTAGATCTTCTGGGTAACAGTGTAGCTTCTTCATCAGCATTTGCTGTGTGTCACCTTGTACTGCTTCACCTTCTTTTATAAACTAAAAGTAGATAGAAGTGGGTTCTTTACTTAAACCTCATGAACCCACCTCTGCTAGCTTCAGACTTTTCTTCTGCAGCTTTCTCACTTCTCTCAGCCTTCATAGATCTAAAGAGAGTTAGGGCCTTGCTTTGGACTAGGGTTTGGCTTAAGGGAATGTTAACAGCCGGTTTGATCTTTCATCTGGATCATTCAAGCTTTCTCCATATCAGCAATAAGGCTGTTTTGCTTTTTTTTTTTAATCATTTGTGGGTTCACTGGAGTAGCACTTTTAATTTCCTTCATAAACTTTTCCTTTGCATTGACAACTTGGCCTAACAGTTTGGCACAAGAGGTTTTGTTTTCAGCCTGCCTGGACTTTCAACATGACCTTTCTCACTAAGCTTAATTATTTCTAGTTTTTTACTTAAGTGTGAGATGTGTGACTCTTCCTTTCACTTGAATACTTAGAGGCCATTGTACGGTTATTAATTGCCCTAATTTCAATATATAGATATATAGATTTATATATATATTTATATTTATATCTATGTTACATACATATGTTACATATATATATGGGTGTGTGTGTGTGTGTGTGTGTGTGTGTGTGTGTATATATATATATATATATATATATATATATATATATATATATATATCTATCTATCTCAGGGAATAGGGACCCCTGAGGGGAGAGAGAAGAGGAGGGGGAGGGAGGTGGGGGAAGAGTCAGTGAGTAGAACAGTCAGAACACACACGACATTTATCAATTAAGTTCACCATCTTACATGAGTGAGATTTGTGGTGCCCCAAAACAATTATAATAA